>NC_091285.1:158090058-158754224 GCF_032444005.1 Ranitomeya imitator | reverse complement strand
AGTCGTAAAATAGAGAGAAATCATTGCCAGCTGACTTGTTGACCAGGCATTATTATCTGACCCATTTTATTTGCATTGAGTATTATAGTTTAAACTTTTGATTTAAATGCAGTATATTGAAGAAATACATTGAAAACCTCAATACAAACAGGTCATTTTGCCAAAACCAGAAATGGACTCCAAATGCTCACAAAGCAATAACGACGGGCAACCAAAAACAAAAATGTGTGAATGACCTATTATTATATACTAAAGGTTTACCTAAAAATGTTGTTAACAATGAAAGCAAGAATAGAAAAACAATGTGTACAGCATATGTGTAGTGACTAACATGATATAAAAAACTTTTTATTATCAGTGGTCTTTAGTGTGTAAACTAAGGATTTGTGGGAAAAAACGCAGTAAAATTAAAAAGAATGAATGATTGTGCATCCGAGAAATATTAAACTAAAGTTCAGGGACTGAGCTCTTAACCTAATGGCCTCAATAAAGACTGTCAAATTTATCTTTGATTGCATCCATCTTGATAAGGTTTCAAATAACATTTTTTTTTTCAGTTTTAATATTTGCAACCTGTACATTTTGGTGTCAAACTCAATTCCCACGTGCTGCCAATCCTTCTATGTCCACCTTCTGTGTGTCCCTAAACAGGGCGGTGTGGAAGTGCACCCTGTAGCTTACAATTCAAGATGACAGCCACTCTACCAAATGCTATAAGTAATTTGATTCAAAGCATTGGTTTATCCTTAAAGAGGACCCTATATTATCAATGCACATACCTGCACAACCTAGAATGATCTTTCGAAAAAATCGTACTCTTAGGAATCTTGTCACCCCCAGCAATATAACTCTCAAATCCCCATGTTCTTACACAACCCGGATATGCCCTAGACCAGGTTGTTTTGCATGCAGGACCCCTAAGTGCCTGTGCTGTGCTTCCATACTGAATGGGACACAGGAATTCAAGTCCCGTACTACAGGTACCAGCTTCAAAATCAACTGCTATTTTAGCTTTTTGTTTGTTCCTCCTGAGAGGCATCCTGCTGGAGCTGCAGCGTATCTTCCGGTTTAACCACGCCTAACACCTGCGTGGTGCTCCTGTGAAGCCGTTCGTCATTTCCTTTTTTTTCTACCACCAACCCAGCACAGCTCTGACAATCCTATCCAGGCACCATAGCCCCATTCAAGGTAGGATACTCAGTGCTAAAGAGGTGGAAGGGGCGGATATTATCTCACTTGGTCCTAAAGGATATCTTAACCTGTTACTAAGCAGGTGGCATACCATAACATCTCTAGTGGGACAATTTTAACTGCTTTTTTAGCAACCAAGAAAAAGGTACATACACTACAGAATCATTGCTGGGAATCTCCAGTTTGGTGCATCAGACATCTCCTGAAACTCCTGCCCATTTACGCCCTGTGCCTCAAAACCATCACAGCATACAGAGCCAAGCTCCTTAGTCTCCTTTAATCCCTTTCCGACATCGGGCATAAATGTAGGCCGATTGTCAGACACCCTCCCTTTTATGTGGGTTCAGGTGCTGAGCCCACATCTTTCTGGTACATGTCAACTGTTTTGAACAGCTGACATGTGCCGCTAACAGCCAAGGGAGGAATTGCGATCCTCCCATGGCTGTTAACCCATTAGATGCCACTGGCAAACTCTGACAGTGGCATTTAGCACCCGATTTCGGCAAGCATGCCGACAATCCCGCCCATCTGCGCCCATGTCACATAACCAAGGGTCGCCGATGGGTTGGCATGACAACAAGAGGTTTCCAGAAGACCTCTATGGTTGTCACTGCCGGATTATTATTAGCGCCGCTCGGTGGTCGGCACTCATAGCAATCAGCAATTCTGCTACATACAGGTGATCTGATCATTGCCTGTATGTGGCAATGCCAATCGGGTTTTGACTATTGAAGCATGCGAAAAATAACAAAAATATATATAAAAGTTCAATTCACCCACCTTTTGTCCCATTCAAAATAAAACAATGAAAAAAAAAAATCAAACATACACATATTTGGTATCACCGCATTCAGAATCACCCGATCTATCAATATAAAAAAAGATTAACCGATTGCTAAACGGAGTAGCGAGAAAAAAGTCAGATCGCCAGAATTAAGTTTTTTTGGTGGCTACAATATTGCATTAAAAGGCAAATACAAATTTGGGAATTTTTTTTCACCACTTAGATAAAAAAGAACCCATATATGTTTGGTGTCTACGAACTCGCAATGACCTCAAAAATCATACTGGCAGGTCAGTTTTAGAATTTAGAGAACATGGTAAAAAGGCAAAACAAAAAACAATTGTGGAATTGCACTTTTTTTGCAATTTCACCGCACTTTGAATTTTTTTCCTGTTTTACAGTACATGAGATGTTAAAACTAATGGTGTTGTTCAAAAGTACAACTCGTTCCACAAAAAAAGAAGCCCTCACATGGCTTTATTAACTGAAAAATATAAAAAGTTATGGCTCTGGGAAGGAGGGGAGCAAAAAACGAAAACGCAAAAACGAAAATGCCTCCGATCATGAAGGGGTTAATACATCTGTGACTGCATCTCACATTTTTTCACTACATTAAAGTATTTTCACGTTAATGTTTAAGTAAGGCAACACATAAAGTTAAAATAATCCCAAAATGCCCAACCAGACAAAAATAGATGCAAAAGGAAGGCAATTTAATGTAAGATGGGAAAGCAAATACATGTTTGGGCTTCGAGGAGAGAAAACATACATTTGATTGGCTGTGCTTGCATTTTGTTTTGTGTTTGTTATTAGTTTCATGGCATGATGAATGGACGCGGATGGTGTGTGATTTGATGTCTCAGGTTACAAGGAACCGTTGTTTCAATTTTTATTTCAAAAATCAATAGTACACATGAAAATAAGAAACTTTGTGAAATATCTTATGAGAAACATTTGCTGTTTTCCCCTCCTGGATTGAGAATCTATGAAAAGGGGAGAAGGTGAAGGGGGGAGAAGGAGGGCGAGACTAGAGAAAAAAGACTCTCCCTCTAAATAGGATCTTATCAGTAGGAGCTGTCATCTCCTATTTAAGAAATGGGAAAATCTGTCTTCGTTGAACACATATTTTATCTCAGAATTGAGAGTTTTGAAAATGAATGATTGGTCCAGCAGGAGAAAGCAGCAGATATATCTGCTATGATATATCACTAAGTTGTTTAATTTCATGTATACTATTTATTTATGAAATAAAAATTATAATGATTGTTACTCTTGAAACAGAAGTTATATTTATGCAGTCTTACAATTGCAAACGACCCTTTGAAGGATGGTCCCCGTGTTTGGTTTGGCTGAAGCGATTATGTCATGTCAACAGCATGGCAACCAATCGGTGTGCTCAGCAGCTTTGAGCGTAAAGTTCTGTCTACATGGGTATACCCTGCTCACAGCTACTGAGCTCACTAGTTGACTTCCACCTGTTATAAGCCAGATATCTAGTTGGCGTCTGCCTGTTATAAGCCAGATATCAGGAGAAGTGTCGAGACACGCCGGTGGACTTGGTGAAGATGAATACCATGTGGTTTGTTTCTTTAGAATAAACTACAGCCAGGGATTAGCAGAAAGGAAAACCTCTGTAACCTTCGTCAGGCTGCATAATTTTACAATGTTAACAGGCTGCAGAGGTACAATTCTACCTTCATATATATTTTATTGAAATTTGGCCAATATATTATGGACCAAAACTGCAGAGATGTCACGAAATTTCAGCCCTCTACGGCTTGTCGAAAAAAAAAAAAGTTATTGCAATTTTAAAACGGAATAGTTACAATTGTACCTACTCAGCCGGACGAAGGTTAAATGCTACTTCATGGCTTGTATAGGCCCTATATGACAATAAATATCACCCTTTACCAAAAGCATTTAAGAAAACACATAAAAGTTAAGTGTTAGAGGTTTTATATACCGTTTTTGTTTTTTTTCATTTTTCATTGCTCATGATACCAACACTAATGCTTAATAAATGTATTATATGGAATCTGGAGGTAAAAACCTTCCATACGTGGACCCGGCCATAGGAGCATACACATACCGTAATGCCGGAGCCAACCCATGAAACCAAGTCGCCATATCGCCTACAGAATGATGTAGTAGTCCCAATATTATAGGTATGTAATGTATAGATGGCTGCATTTTCATTATTGTTCAGACAATACACAGCAGTCCATGAAACCAAGTAACATACAGGTCTCTTGTGCAACCCCTGGCAAAAATTATGGAATCATTGGAATTGGAGGATGTTTATTCATTTGTTTAATTTTGTAGAAAAAAGCAGATCATAGACATGGCACAAAACTAAAGTCATTTCTAATGGCAACTTTCTGGCTTTAAAAAACACTAAAAGAAATCAAGAACAAAAAATGTGGTAGTCAATAAAGGTTACTTTTTTAACCAAGCATAGGGGAAAAATTATGGAGTCATTCAATTCTGAGAAAAAAATTATGGAATCACCCTGTAAATTTTCAATCCCAAAACTAACACCGACATCAAATTAGATCTGCTCATTAGTCTGCATCAAAAAAGGAGTGATCATACCTTGGAGAGCTGTTGCACCAAGTGGACTGACATGAGTCATTGCTCCAACTCGAGAGATGTCAATTGAAACAAAGGAGAGGATTATCAAACTCTTAAAAGAGGGTAAATCATCACACAATGTTGCACAAGATGTTGGTTGTTCATAGTCAGCTATGTCTAAACTCTGGACCAAATACAAACAACATAAGAAGGTTGTTAAAGGCAAACATACTGGTAGACCAAGGAAGACATCAAAGCATCAAGACCGGAAATTTAAAGCAATATGTCTCCAAAATAGGAAATGTACTACAAAACAAATGAGGAACGAATGGGTGGAAACTGGAGTCAACGTCTGTGACCGAACTGTGAGAAACCACCTAAAGGCAATGGGATTTACATACAGAAAAGCTAAACGAAAGCCATCATTAACACCTAAACAGAAAAAAGCAAGGTTGCACAGGGCTAAGGAAAAGCAATCGTGGACTGTGGATGACTGGTGAAAGTCATATTCAGTGATGAATCGCGCATCTGCATTGGGCAAGGTGATGATGCTGGAACTTTGGTTTTGTGCCGTTCCAATGAGATTTATAAAGATGACTGCCTGAAGAGAACATGCAAATTTTCACAGTCATTGATGATATGGGGCTGCATGTCAGGTAAAGGCACTGGGGAGATGGCTGTCATTACATCTTCAATAAATGCACAAGTTTATGTTGATATTTTGGACACTTTTCTTATTTCATCAATTGAAAGGATGTTTGGGGATGATGAAATCATTTTTCAAGATGATAATGCATCCTGCCATAGAGCAAAAACTGGGAAAACATTCCTTGAAAAAAGATACATAAGGTCAATGTCATGGCCTGAAAATAATCGGGATCTCGATCTAATGGAAAATCTTTGGTGGAATTTGAAGAAAATGGTCCATGACTAGGCTCCAACCTGCAAAACTGATCTGACAACAGTAATCAGAGAAAGTTGGAGCCAGATTGATGAAGAGTACTGTCTGACACTCAGTAAGTCCTCAGAGACTGCAAGCTGTTATAAAAGCCAAAGGTGGTGCAACAAAATACTAGTGATGTTTTGGAGTGTTTGTTTGTTTGTTTGATTTTCATGATTCCATAATTTTTTCCTCAGAATTGAGTGATTCCATAATTTTTCCCCTATGATTGGCTAAAAAAAATGTAACCATTACTGACTACCACATTTTTTGTTCTTGATTTCTTTTAGTGTTTCTTAAAGCCAGAAAGTTGCCATTTGAATTGACTTTAGTTTTGTGCCATGTCTGTGATCTGCTTTTTTTCTACAAAATTAAACAACTGAATGAACATCCTCCAAGGCCGGTGATTCCATAATTTTTTGCCAGGGGTTGTACATTAACATTGGTCCTGCAATCTTTTTTTTATGCCAGAGATGTTATAAACAGCATTGCTGCCAATATAAATGACAATGAGAAAGTTAAACAACAGACAAAGCTGTAGATTATTTTTTACAAATTTCCATAGTGAGTACTTGAAAATAGATCAAATACAAGGTTTTATGGTACTGTAGTGCAGTAATAGATTATTGCAGGATGACATATTTAATGTGACAAAGCATAGAGAGATTGGCTTTTTGGAAGCTTCTAATTCTGTCAGAAGATCTAGTAAATTATTTTCAGAAGTATGCATCAAACTGTAAATATTAATACCATCAGATAAAATGCTGGATACATATAAAAGGTTTTTTAAGTTTCCAGAATCGAAAGTGGTGCTCAAAGGAAATGTTCAGAAAATCACAAATGTCAAAAAGTATTACAAAAATATCAAGTTGGTAGAATTAGCTCAGTTTCACATAGAGATAAAAAGTACAGAATTATTTCTGCATCTGGCACAGTCTAAAATCTAATTCCATTATTGGCCAAATTAGTACCATTCATTGAATTTTTTATTTGTTGTCACCTAACAATATTTGTAGAAAAAGATGCGACCATAAAAACTAAAGAAATGGGACTTTTACTTTAATGCCCCCGTCCTGAGATCTGTATGTAATAATGTCCATGTCCTATAATTTTCCTGGCCTGGGCCCTATATGTAATAATGTCCCCACCCTGGGCTCTGTATGTAGTAATGTCCCTGTCATCGGCCCTGAATGTAATAATGTCCCTGTCCTGAGCCCTGAATATAATAATGTTCACGTTCTATAATATCCCCTTCCTGGGCCCTATATGTAATAATGTCCTCATTCTGTAATAATGTCCCCATCCTGAGCCCATCATGCAATAATGTCATTGTCTTGTAACAATGTCCCCGTCCTGGGCCCTTTATGTAATAATGTCCCCTTCCTGGTCCCTGTATGTAATAATGCACCATTCATGTGCCCTGTATGTAATAATGTCCCCGTCCTTGGCCCCATATGTAAGAATGCCCTCGTCCGGATTTTCATCCTGTAATAATATTTCCATCCTGTAATATTTCCATCCTGTAATAATGCCTTCATCCTGTCATTGTCCATCAAACATATTTAAACACAAAAAAATAAACAATTCCTCTTACCATTCCGCTTTCCTGCAGTGAAAGGCATCTTTCTTCACAACAGGCTTAGCAGGGGCAAATGACACATGGCAGTTACATTATGCGACATACGCAACAGTCATGCCTACGTTAGCTGCCGCTTCTGATAGGCCAGCAGTCACTAGAGCACATTCAGCTGCAGACAAGTCAGGCATCAGTGGGCCCCCTAACTCCACGAGCCGGGTCGTGTTTACACCCTCTGCAACCACAACTATTTATGCCTACTCAGATATGATATACATAATAATACATGGCCAGTATAATATCTGATGCTCTGTAGTCACAGCATATCGTATACCAATAAAGATGAGCAAATCTATTAGCAGTACCCTGCTAATAGATAGCAGTCACATTGGTAGTCCAAGACCACCACACAGGGACCCTGCGGACCTCCTCCTTCTTGCCAGTATCTCCTCCTCTTTTGATTTTTTAGCCCTGGCGCAATGACATTTTTGCAGTATAACACATACATGACATCGGACCAAGCTACAAATTAAAGGAGCAACCATGTTTGCCAGCAGTTGGTAGGAGGTTTACAGGTCTCCCTTTCAGCAGCCACAGAATATTAACCTAGCCCCCTTATCAGGGTCATGCAAATTAATTCACTCTTCTCTATATACCAGTCATGCATTCTCCTGTATACTCTATGTGCTATACTATGTGTACTGTGTGCACAGACATAAGATATTTTATTATTCCCATAGTCCTATATTTAATAATGGCAAGAGTCACTTCGACGTAAGGTATAAACACATTTTCAAATGGTGGGTACCAAGAGAAAAATGAAGTGAGAGAGAAGATACTAATAAAATCAATAAATTTATTCAGAACTTATTCTAAAAGTGTATAACACATGATGTAAAATTAGACAAAAAAGGGGGGAACGGAAACCTCCAAATACCAGGGGAGGCACACCACAGCACTGAGGTACAGCAAAAAATCCAAAGAAAGCTAAATAAATCTATCGCCAGGCTACATGTGTATCCAAAATGGGAATGCTAATAGGATTTAAGGTACCAAAAATTTGTGCACAGCGCACAGAACTGTGTGTGAGATGGTAGTATATTGAACAGAAAGGGCATATGATAACCAAGCAAAAATACCCAGTGTGTTAGCATTCAGTGTGCGGTAAAGAACACTGGGGAGTGAAAACGTCACTATATGCACTGATGAGGTATATAATTTGCGCTAGTCTTAATTCAAAAGCAGGGTAATTACCTGTAGTATGTAAATGTCAGGAGTCTGTGCGCCCAGGTCAGGGTGATATGGAGGCATCCAGCGCCCAACAAGCGCCGTTTTGCAATAAAGCTTCTTCCAAATGGGGCGTGGATGGCCCATTTGGAAGAAGCTTTATTGCAAAACGGCTATTGTAATAGCTGATGTCTGTAGTCCCATTATAGAAAAAAATGCAACAGCTTTTTTTCCCAGTGTTTTTCAAGCATTTTGGTGAATAAAAGTAACTTTATTAAACTTGTACTGCAGACAAAGCACACGTATAATCCACACCCATAAAGTCTGAAAAATGGGTGATTTCACTGCCAAGAGAGCAGATTTTGGTTACAGGAAAAGAAACTGCTGCATGTGAACATAGCCTACGTTTGGTTGTGGTACCCTATCTGTGTAGTAGACTTGGATCTGTTACTGCTTCTATGTAGTTAGTTTGGTTCTAGTACCATTGCTGGGCATATCTTTGGTGAAGATGCTCCTGTATAGAGTCTGATAAACACAATAAGGATAGGATGCTACTCATGGTCCACTGCTGTGTGCTTGACCCCCAGGTCAAAATTTGCCAACCAGCCCCTAGTTGTAATTGTACTGACCCAAAGAATAATGCTGATTTATCACTTTTAACACATAGTGAACAGCATAAAGAAGACCCCTAAAAAACAAAAAACTATTCTTAACTTTCTGGTTTCTGGCCATTCTGCCTCCCAAAAATCAGAATAGACAGCAATCAAAAATTGTTATGTTCCTCAACATGGTACCAATAAAAATGTCAACTTGTCCCCCAAAAAACAAGCCCTCGCATGACACTGTCAGCAGAAGTATAGAAAAATTATAGGTCTCAAAACATGAGGATGCAAAAACTTTTAGCGTGTTATAGCTGCCAAATATAAAATCTATATAAATCTTATACTGCTGTAATCATATGTAAGACAGAAAAAAAAGAAAGGAACCCCAAAAGACCTTTGGTATATGTGGAAATGCCCAGACCCTAAATGTGACAAAATGGGAAGAGTGCTGGGAAGGGGAAGATGCATACAAACTGCAGGAGAAGCAATACAGAAAACGTCTGCAAGATAATCCTTAACTGGATAGCTGGGACTCCAAAGATCCATCTATCTTGGAATATAGCCAGCAAAGACTGCATGTGCCAGGAGAATATAAATAGCCTCTTCCAAGATATGGTAGGGCAAACCAAAGGAGGAAGCGAAAACACCTGCACAGAAGCAAAACAGCAGCAAAGCAAAAGAAAAACAAGAGCATTATCAGCAGTTGGACAGAGACAACAAAGGCTGTGGTCCAACAGAGAGAGAAACAGACTACTCAGACAGGTTTCACCAGATCGGACCCTGGAATGACATCCTTAGGCTAGGTTCACACTGCGTTATGGTCGTCCGGTAAATGAACTACGTTACACCGCGGCATAACATGGTGTAACGTAGTCCGTTAACGCCGCCATAGAAAGCAATGTCGGACGCAATGCTAGCGCATGCCTACAATGGGCGTGCGCTAGCGATGTGCCGTCATTGAGTGACAGACCCTGAGATGCGGGCTGCAGCGTTTCCGGGTCCGTCACCACTAGCACAGATAGAGCTAGCAGATGCTCTCTCTGCGCTAGCGCGATGTAACGCCAGCACTTGTGCTAGCGTATGTGCTGAACGGGCTGCTGCTGACGCAGTGTGAACTAAGCCTTATTCCCAACTTCTCCAAAAATCAGGCTTTAATTTGGACAGAGAGTTGTAGAATGATTCCCTCACTTCTGTGATGATAATGCACACAGAGAGTAGTTTACTTAGAGTAAGTTAAAAAAAAATATGTAATGAAGACGAACCACTCAATTTTCTTAAAGGAATAAGTTGATGGGGAAAATTTGATTGAAGTACCCATTTAAAGCAATATTATTCAATGAATATAACCTAATTAGGAGAAAATGAACAGAAGCATTCCATTACTGTTTAAAATACTTGTCTGATAAAATAGAGACAATGCCTGCAAAATATTTCATTTTACTATTAATAACAATAATGTCACTAAACAATTTTCTGCTTCTCTAAACAATTTGACTGTGGGATCTTTGTAGCTTCAGATAATTTGACATCATTTTCTTTGTTTTGCAGTGATTAAAAAGAGGGCACGTTGTTGGAAAAGAGGCATTCTGGAACACTTACCTGTGGTTCCTATCTGTATTTGTCACATTTTACATCAGATGTAAGTCATTAGGTCATTAAACACTGAAATCCCATTGAAGGTCAGTTTATAGTTTAGGATTTCCTCGTCTGAATGATTAAGGTTGCTACTTTACTGGACCCTGCTCTTTGGAGATATTTTAAAGGATTTTTGAGTGTAGGTTTTTGGCAATTTGATGGTTCCTCTTCGGATAGTTATGTTTCACTTGGGCCTCCTGGTACGAATGATAAATGGAAAATGAATAAATTGAATAAATCAAAGCCAAAGAGGTTAATTAGTCCTTTTAATTTAAGTGCAGAAGTCAAAGGTTTGGTTTTGTTACTTTAAGTTCAGCTAATAATTCACTTTGTGTATCTAAATTACCAAACTCTTCAGAATGAGATCCTCAGAGACCTTTTTTGGGGTTCATCATAATTTAATGTGTTACAATTACATTTAAATATTACATGACGCATTCTAGATTCTATGAAGCATCTTGGCAGGATTTAGGGCAGTATTTTAAAGGGAATGCATCTAAGAAGCACATGTACTTTTAACAGTACATTAGGCAAGTTCTATTTACATCCACTAGCGTCCAGAAGAGCGAATCACTCCATTACCCTCCAAGCAAAATGAATAATATATGTCAAGTGCATTTTACAGAAGTAACAGAATTTTGTACAAGATACTGAAAACGCATTAAAGAGTAAATAGTTTTCTGTCATGTGATGCAAGTATGCCTGAAAGTGATATTTCTATGCAGATATTTAAAGGAGGTCTGTCAGCCCTGGAATCCATACTGTGCAGTTCAGAACACATTTCACTTCAACAGAGACTCAAGTAGAGCCAGCGCTATCAGTCTAAGCAGAAAGCTAGCAGGAGAAAGTGTCAGAAAAAGAGTTTTCTTGACCACACAGGCCCACCCGCAGTGCATGGAGCACCTTATTTGTATTTGAATAAATAGGTGGTTTTCTTCAAAACTATCTAGTAAATTCCTCTTAGGCTACTTTCACACTTGCGTTGGTATGGGTCCGTCGCAGTGCATCGGCCGGATGTACCGGTGCACGTTGTGAAATTTCTGCACAACGTGGGCAGCAGATGCAGTTTTTCGATGCATCCGCTGCCCATTCTGAAGTACGGGGAGGAGGGGGCGGAGTGCATGCGCGGTAGAAAATGGTGGACGCGACAGTCAAAAAACATTACATTGAACTTTTTTTGTGACAACAGTCTGCCAAAACACACCGGATCCGTCGCACGATGGACGCGACGTGTGGCCATCTGCCATGATCCGTTGCTAATACAAGTCTATGGGCAAAAAACTCATCCTGCGAGCACATTTGCAGGATCCTTTTTTTGCCCAAAATGACGGATTGCAAAAAACACAAGTGTGAAAGTAGCCTTAGTGCAAGGTTGCCTACAAAGGAACCGTGCTTACCTTGATATGGATATCAGAACTCACAGACACTCTTTAAGGACTCTTTCCGACACGGTATGTAAAGGAGGTTATGTTTTCTACCCAAGTTAGTAATCCGAGATGTATTCCTTTTTGTTTAAGTGTTTTTTTTTTGGCAACGGCAAGTTATCCATGTTTCACAAACATGAAACATACAAAAGGTGGCCTAATGGTTGATTAGTGTATTAAAAGATGCTGTGAAAGTTTTTGGTTTCCTTCAGACTACAGCCGAAATTGCTCATGGCATTATCAGTGTTGGCTTTGTGTTTTGTAGTTGGTTGGTAGCTAATTTTTACTTGCAAACATGCTGCTTCCATCTGTGTTGGGTATTTTGCCGTGGTGGCTCATTTCTCATCGTATTGGTGTCCAGTAGCAGATGCTTGCTGATGGTCTGTGTAGGAGGGCTAGGCTATGGGTTCACCCAATAGTTCGGCATGGTTTTTTTTTTGGCCACTTCCACACTTTATATGGTGATCTTTGGCAGCATTCTGAAAATCTATAACTTTTTATCGCATGTCAAGCCACATTGTCTCTAGTTGTATTTCTATACCACAAACTCTGTGTGTTCTTAAGACAACTTCCCAACAAATTGCCAGCGTATCCACAAATGAATTGTCTGCAAGGTACTGGAGTGACAGCTAATGTTTATTTATTATCCAAAATACATAATTAAGCCAAAATGCGATCTTTTGGCCAACAAGGGGCCTTTCTTAAGCCAAATGAACAGTGTCACCAATATACAAGTAAACAGAGCTATTTATATGTGCTTATCTAATTCCAGACACCTGACGCTGGAGTCAGCTTATAGTAACTGTACAGAGTTACACGGCATTATGTGCCGGTCATTTCACTCCACATCATAATGTATCAGTAGTGCCTGGTCACATTGTATGGTATGTCAATCATCTAATTAGATACCATACTTATTTAAAAAAAAAACAAAAGCGTGCTCTTACGCATTGCAAGTAAACCAACTTATGCTCCCACTCATTTCTTTGTTTTTTTTTTTAGGTACTATCTTATATCAGCTGTGTTTGAAAAAAAAGGCCTTTATTTGAAAAAATCACTCCCCGACAATGTCCACAGCCAGTCAACAAGCTTTTAGGCTGTGGGCACTTCCAGAGCCATCACAGCCATGCGGTCACTGACCGCCCCCGGCATATTAATATATAGGAAACCTCAGAGGGTCTCTTACCTCCTCCTCCCTGCAGCAGGCCCGGATCCAAAATGGCCATGGCATCCGGGTCCTGCAGGGAGGTGGCTTCACAGCGCCTGCTCAGAGCAGGCGCCGGGAAGTCTCCAGGAATGCACGTCAGATCGCTGATCTGACACAGAGCACAGCAAAGTGTCAGATCAGCGATCTTACACTATAACATGATCCCCCCCGGGGCAATGTTATAGTGTAAAAAATAAATATTCACATGTGAAAAAAATAAATAAAAAAATATATTTATATTGTTCCTATAAATACATTTCTTTATCTGAATAAAAAGACAATAAAAGTACACATATTAAGTATCGCCGCATCCGTAACGACCCGACCTATAAAACTGTCCCACTATTTAACCCCTTTAGTGAACACCGTAAAAAAAAAAACGAGGCAAAAAACAACGTTTTATTATCATACTGCCAAGCAAAAAGTGGAATAACACTTAATCAAAAATACAGAAATAAATAAACATGGTACTGCTGAAAACTTCATCTTGTCCCGCAAAAAACAAGCCACCATACAGCATCATCAGCGGAAAAATAAAGTTATAGTTCTCAGAATAAAGCGATGCAAAAATAATTATTTTTTCTATAAAATAGTTTTTATCGTATAAAAGCGCCAAAACATAAAAAAATGATATAAATGAGGTATCGCTGTAATCGTACTGACCTGAAGAATAAAACTGCTTTATCCATTTTACCAAACGCGGAACGGTATAAACGCCTCCCCCAAAAGAAATTCATGAATAGCTGGTTTTTGGTCATTCTGCCTCACAAAAATCGGAATAAAAAGCGTTCAAAAAATGTCACGTGCCCGAAAATGTTACCAATAAAAACGTTAACTCGTCCCGCAAAAAACAAGACCTCACATGACTCTGCGGACCAAAATATGGAAAAATTATAGCTCTCAAAATGTGGTAACGCAAAAAATATTTTTTGCAATAAAAAGCGTCTTTCAGTGCGTGACGGCTGCCAATCATAAAAATCCGCTAAAAAACTCGCTATAAAAGTAAATCAAACCCCCCTTCATCACCCCCTTAGTTAGGGAAAAATTAAAAAAAATGTATTTATTTCCATTTTTCCATTAGGGTTAGGGCTAGGGTTAGGGCTTGGGTTAGGGCAAGGGTTAGGGCTAGGGCTAGGGTTAGGGCTCGGGTTGGGGCTAGGGTTAAGGCTACAGTTAGGGTTGGGGCTAGAGTTAGGGTTAGGGTTGGGGCTAGAGTTAGGGTTAGGGTTTGGGTTAGGGTTAGGGGTATATTTATGGTTGAGAATAGGGTTGGGATTAGGGTTAGGGGTGTGTCAAGGTTAGGGGTGTGGTTAGGGTTACCATTGGGATTAGGGTTAAGAATGTGTTTGGATTAGGGTTTCAGTTATAATTGGGGGGTTTCCACTGGTTAGGCACATCAGGGGCTCTCCAAACGTGACATGGCGTCTGATCTCAATTTCAGCCAATTCTGTGTTGAAAAAGTAAAACAGTGCTCCTTCCTTTCTGAGCTCTGCCATGCGCTCAAATGGTGGTTCCCCCCCACATATGGGGTATCAGCGTACTCAGGACACATTGGACAACAACTTTTAGGGTCCAATTTATCCTGTTACCCTTGAGAAAATACAAAACTAGGGGCTAAAAAATAATTTTTGTGGAAAAAAAAGATTTTTTATTTTCCCGGCTCTGCGTTATAAACTGTAGTGAAACACTTGGGGGTTGAAAGTTCTCACTACACATCTAGATAAGTTCTTTGGGGGGTCTAGTTTCCAATATGGGGTCACATGTGGGGGTTTCTACTGTTTAGGTACATTAGTGGCTCTGCAAACGCAATGTGACTCCTGCAGACTAATACATCTAAGTCTGCATTCCAAATGACGCTCCTTCCCTTCCGAGCTCTGCCATGCGCTCAAATGGTGGTTCCCCCCCACATATGGGGTATCAGTGTACTCAGGACAAATTGGGCAACAACTTTTGGTGTCCAATTTCAACTGTTCCCCTTGGAAAAATACAAAACTGGGGGCTAAAAAAAATAATTTTTGTGGAAAAAAAGATTTTTTATTTTCACGGCTCTGCGTTTTAAACTGTAGTGAAACACTTGGGGGTTCAAAGCTCTCACAACACATCTAGTTGAGTTCCTTAGGGGGTCTACTTTCCAAAATGGTGTCACTTGTGGGGGGTTTCAATGTTTAGGCACATCAGTGGCTCTCTAAATGCAACATGGCATCCCTTCTCATTTCCAGTCAATTTTGCATTGAAAAGTCAAATGGTGCTCCTTCCTTTCAAAGCTCTGCCATGAGCCCAAACAGTGGTTTACCTCCACATATGGGGTATCAGCCTACTCTGGACAAATTGGACAACAACTTTTGGTGTCCAATTTCAACTGTTACCCTTGTAAAAATACAAAACTGGGGCAAAAAAAAATTTTTTGTGGAAAAAAAAGATTTTTTATTTTCACGGCTCTGCATTATAAACTGTAGTGAAACACTTGGGGGTTCAAAGCTCTCACAACACATCTAGATGAGTTCCTTAGGGGTGTACTTTCCAAAATGGTGTCACTTGTGGGGGGTTTCAATGTTTAGGCACATCAGTGGCTCTCTAAACGCAACATGGCGTCCCTTCTCAATTCCAGTCAATTTTGCATTGAAAAGTCAAATGGTGCTCCTTCCTTTCAAAGCTCTGCCATGAGCCCAAACAGTGGTTTACCCCCACATATGGGGTATCAGCGTACTCAGGACAAATTGTACAACTTTTGGGGTCCAATTTCTTCTCTTACCCTTGGGAAAATAAAAAATTTGCGGCGAAAAATCATTTTTGTGAAAAAATATGATTTTTTATTTTTACGGCTCTGCATTATAAACTTCTGTGAAGCACTTGGTGGGTCAAAGTGCTCACCACACATCTAGATAAGTTCCTTAGGGGGTCTTCTTTCCAAAATGGTGTCACTTGTGGGGGGTTTCAATATTTAGGCACATCAGGGGCTCTCCAAACGCAACATGGCGTCCCATCTCAATTCCAGTCAATTTTGCATTGAAATGTCAAATGGCGCTCCTTCCCTTCCGAGTTCTGCCATGCGCCCAAACAGTGGTTTACCCCCACATATGGGGTATCAATGTACTCAGGACAAATTTTACAACAACTTTTGGGGTCCATTTTCTCCTGTTACCCTTGGTAAAATAAAACAAATTGGAGCTGAAGTAAATTGTTTATGAAAAAAAGTTAAATGTTCATTTTTATTTAAACATTCCAAAAATTCCTCTGAAACATCTGAAGGGTTAATATACTTCTTGAATGTGGTTTTGAGCACCTTGAGGGGTGCAGTTTTTAGAATGGTGTCACACTTGGTTATTTTCTATCATATAGATCCCTTAAAATTACTTCAAATGAGATGTGGTCCCTAAAAAAAATGGTGTTGTAAAAATGAGAAATTGCTGGTCAACTTTTAACCTTTATAACTCCCTAACAAAAAAATTTTGGCTCCAAAATTGTGCTGATGTAAAGTAGACATGTGGGAAATGTTACTTATTAAGTATTTTGTGTGACATATCTCTGTGATTTAATTGCATAAAAATTAAAAGTTGGAAAATTGCGAAATTTTCAAAAGTTTCGCTAAATTTCCGATTTTTTCACAACTAAATGCAGGTAATATCAAAGAAATTTTACCACTATCATGAAGTACAGTATGTCCCGAGAAAACTTAGTCAGAATCATCAGGATCCATTGAAGCGTTCCAGAGTTATAACCTCATAAAAGGACAGTGGTCAGAATTGTAAAAATTGGCCTGGTCATTAACGTGCAAACCACCCTTGGGGGTAAAGGGGTTAAACAATGCATCACTTTCTCAACCCCTTTCAGTACGGATTATTCTGATATTACTAAAATAATGCTGAAATATTTGCCAAAACTTTATCATGATAAAAAATTGCGTGACATTTTGCCTTAGGGTACCAGATGTGTTGTTAAAAAAGCTCCTAATGTCAGTTAGTATCTCCTAGTTTTTCTCTAGTAATGTACCTCAAAGATATACTTGGCTTGATTTCAAGGGTTCTTATAGATGTGGTGGTAACAAATGCAATTTATGTAAATACATGCTGAAAATTAGCTCCAGTAAAACTAACATCACATATAGTATTAAATCTTTTGATCTTTGCATCACACATGTGATTTACATGGCCATTTACATGTTACATGGCCATTGTAAACCATGGTTTACATGGCCATTTGTAATAAATATTACAATGAATGTATGTCACTCTTGTTAAAAAAAAGAGTTCTGGAACATATCACTGCATCTTCATCTGAATTAACCCACTCAGCGGCTCCTTCTCGGGATTATCCAGACACTTTCTAGACACTCACCAGGGTATTAGTTCTCCTTTAAAAGTTAAAAAGCCTTACTCTCAAGTGAAGCTTATTAAATACTTTTATTGAATGCATGCATATGAGCTTGAATTTTCATTTTGACCTTATGTTTTTGTGAGGGTCGGGGGCCAGGGAGGTAGCCATGGCCAGCAGCAATCCCTGTATCACTCCCTGGATCCCTTCCTGCATGGGACCACATCTCTCTGTTGCAGTACCTTGTAGCTGGCTCTCTGCGTTATCTGGACTCGCCCTGTACAGGGATGTATTCCTCATAGATGGTTCTGCGATAAAGGAGACACACTCCGGCTTAATTTCAATGTTAACTCTTTTACTCAGCACAGCTTGTTCAAATACAGGCACTTCAAGGATTACAGTTAGTGTTGAGCGATACCGTCCGATACTTGAAAGTATCGGTATCGGATAGTATCGGCCGATACCCGAAAAGTATTGGATATCGCCGATACCGATATCCGATACCAATACAAGTCAATGGGATACCAAGTATCGGAAGGTATTCTGATGGTTCCCAGGATCTGAAGGAGAGGAAACTCTCCTTCAGGCCCTGGGATCCATATTAATGTGTAAAATATAGAATTAAAATAAAAAATATTGATATATCCACCTCTCCTGCGGCCCCTGGACATCATCGCGGGTAACTGGCAGGCTTCTTTGTTTAAAATGAGCGCGTTTAGGACCTGAGGAATGACGTCACGGCTTCTGATTGGTCGCGTGCCACCCATGTGACCGCAACGCGACCAATCAGAAGCCGCGACGTCATTCCTCAGGTCCTAAATTCCTAGAATGAGGAGTTTAGTGCCTGAGAATGACGTCACGGCTTAAAATTGGTCGCGTCGCGGTCACATGGGCGGCACGCGACCAATCAGAAGCCGCGATGTCATTCCTCAGGTCCTACGCGCTCATTTTAAACAAAGAAGCCTGCCGGTTACCCGCGATGATGTCCAGGGGCCGCCGGAGAGGTGAATATATCAATATTTTTTATTTTAATTCTTTATTTTACACCTCACTATGGATCCGATACCGATACCCGATACCACAAAAGTATCGGATCTCGGTATCGGAATTCCGATACCGCAAGTATCGGCCGATACCCGATACTTGCGGTATCGGAATGCTCAACACTAATTACAGTTGGTTTCTTCCTTTCTGTCGCATCTCTGTCCTTCCCTTCTGTATACTCAGCCCTGGGTTGGACCGTATCTTCTGATCCTGCAGAATCTGTTCCATCTGCAATTCTTGCCTCACATGAGGGAGTCCTACACTGTTTCACCCCAGTTCTAAGAACTGCTGCCCAGGCAAAAGCCTGCCACATCTCATGTGTAATACCCGTGCTGACCAGACTTCTCTCTTTGCAGGGACAGACTTCTATCAGCTGCATCCACAGTGCTTCCGTGCTTCTTCCTCCTAAAAGAACCTTTAGTGTAGCTGTTCTATGCTGGGCCCCTTTCTTTAACATTGCGGGGCACAGTGACTTCTCGCTAGGCAGCCCAGTGAGCTGCATGGGCACCCAGGCCCTGTCTAACTTAACCAGGAAGCTCTAACTATACTTATCCCAACTGTGCCCCTCCTATGCTGACTATTTCTTAAAATGCCCCCTCTAGTGGGACACTACTCCCCTAATACTAAACTGGGCCTGGGGACTTACTTTCCCTATCAAAAGTGTGCAAACAACTGTGCATGTAAAGGCATACATATATCAAGAGCAATACACAAGGGGTGTAGCAATAATCTTATACACGGTGGTAATACACTTTATGTGTAGCAGTACCAATGTGTATGAACACATAAATACTATGCAACATGTAAACGGGGATAGAGGAGGAAAGGGAACAACAATACTTTCACATGCCCTACATTGTTTTAATTGAGTCTATGTCTTTGTCTATGTACTATTAACTGATTGTCAAAAATTTCTATGTGTTTAATAATTTTTGTTTTTTTACGTCTGTTTTCAAACAGTTCCACCCACACTCATCAAAGACATCACGTGTTAATTCCATGATTGAATGAATCAGCCGTTTTCTACGTATATATATATCTACTAGATTGTGGCCTGATTCTAACGCATCGGGTATTCTAGAATATGCATGTCCCCGTAGTATATGGACAATGATGATTCCAGAATTCGCGGCAGACTGTGCCCGTCGCTGATTGGTCGAGGCAACCTTTATGACATCATCGTCGCCATGGCAACCATTATGACATCTACGTCGATACTGTGCCCGTCGCTGATTGGTCGAGGCGAATTCGCGGCAGCCTGTGCCCGTCGCTGATTGGTCGAGGCAACCTTTATGACAACATCGTCACCATGCTGTGCCCGTCACTGATTGGTCGAGGCCTGGGGGCCTCGACCAATCAGAGATGCGGGATTTCCAGGACAGACAGACAGACAGACAGACGGAAAAACCCTTAGACAATTATATTTTATACCTATGACTGAGGCCACGTTCACACCTTCATTATTTGGTCAGTATTTTACATCAGTATTTGTAAGCCAAAACCAGGACTGGAACAATCAGAGGAAAAGTATAATAGAAACATATGCACCACTTCTGTATTTATCACTGACTCCTGGTTTTGGCTTACAAATACTGATGTAAAATACTGACCAAATACTGAAGGTGTGAACATGGCCTAAGGACATGTTTGTCTGAAGCACGTAAGCTTCTGTAGCCCCACTTTTCCTGTTTTCCCCCCTCCCTTTCTTTGCAATGTGTGTCATTATGACCATTTTACTACTTTAATAAACATTTTCATTTTTAAATAAAAAATTTTTGGTGCCGGAATACTTTTTATTTTTTAATGTGGTTCCTACAACTGTGATTCTGGTCATATTAACTACATTAATCAATACTTGGATTCCATATCTCCGCTACCTACAATGGTGTGCTGATAAAAAAAATAATCCCTTTCTTCTTTTTTTTACGAGTACTAATTGGCACACTACTCACAACAGTTATTACTTTTACTCACTATTTCCTTTTTTCTTAGCACACTTCTCCTCTTGTAGTTCTTTCACACTCTGCCCTCTAGTTTTTATTAGGAATGTGAACCAACTCAATGGTTGTTTAGGTAGTTTAAGTCCTAGTTTAATTCTTTGGTTAGGGCTATTTCTGTGCCCTCACACACCCCTAGGGATTGCTATGTCAGGATCTCTAGTCTGTATAAGAACTGGCAGGCTCAGTTGCAGTTTTCTAGTGTCTAACCTATTAATTGTTGCTACAAAGGCATAAGCTAAAGACTGACTTCTGCTAATACGGACCCTACCAGATGGTGGTGCTGAATGTTGCGGCATGCTGAGTAAGGTTTTACACATTTCTGCCATGTTAACCTTTCCTTCCAAGGTGGTTCCGGTGCCCCAGCTGTGTTGTCAACTTCATCCTCCTCTTCCTTGTGCCTCCACTGTGCCTCCACTGTCAAGGGAGGACGCAGCCAGTACTGCATCTACCAGCGTGTGCTTGTATTTCCACATAGATCACGCTCTAGTAACTAAAGTAAGGATGACATGTTGTGCTTGTAGCAGTGAAACAGCAGGGTAGCCACACAGTAACCAGCACTTGTAACAATCCGGGCAACTTGACGGTCCTTTCCAAGCATAGTACCATGTATTGCCTCATGTGTGACAAGTTGCCCAGAGGCAAGAACAAGCTGTCTTCAGTAGGAGGTGTATCATTGGCCTCCTCTTTGTCATCTGTATCCCCTCAGCCACACTTCACTGATGCCTGTGAGCTGTACTCTTGGCAGAGTACCACTCTGCTGTGATCACAGCTGTTCTTCATTCTCCTCCTACGCCTCCTCCTTCTCCTCCAAAACTTTCTCTTGGCTAGACATTTGTGCACCTAGCCGCTATTGTTAAAGGAACCCATCTTCCAAGATATGCGTGCATGCCTGGACTGATATTGGTATGAATGGTCCCTGTTTCTCCTCCTCTTCCTCCTGTGCCACCACCTCATTCATCATCATCTGAAGCTTTGTTTTTCCAGGAGGCATAGAAGTGGGATAGTAATGCTGATGATGGCGTCATCAGCACTGCACATGTTTGTGGAGTCTCGAAGCAGCGCAACAAAGCTAACACATCCTGCATTGAGGCGCCCTCATTGGTCGTGAAGTTGTGTTGTTCTGTATAAAAACTCGCCTGTGTGTGCTACAGCTGAAACTCAGATATCACCTGCTGCTGCTCAAATAATCTCTCCAGCATATGAAAGATGGAGGTCCACCTTGTGGGTACATCGCATATGAGGTGAAGAGTGGGAAGGCAAAAGTGAAGCTGCAGTGACGACAGGCGATCAGCAGCAGGGTGTGAAAAAAGCAGAAGTGACTGCTTATAAATGAATGCTTGCCTGATTTGTAAGGGAGTGAGGTTGAAATAAGATGCCCATGGGTCTCAGAGGAAGTGAAGGCACTCGCCAACCAACCAATCTAAAGCCACCTCTATTTTTTCTGGTCTCACCATTGATCCAGCGGGTGGATAGCAGTCACAGATCAACCAAGGCCTCTCTCTCCCTGCAGCAGCTAAACCACCACACTCAGCAACAAGGCCACATCCCTTATGCGATGCTCTCCTCAAAAAAAGTGCAAAGTATTACATGGCCTGTGTACATAAAGAATGGCCAGCAGATAATTGCACTTCAAAGTACCCCCCCAAAAGCAATAAAAATTAAAATAAAACACACAACCAGTGTTGGCTACTTCCTCCTCCTACTCTTCCACCAACACCTTCATCTCCACCTCCTCCTCCACTTGTACCACCGCCTCCTGGTTCAAAAACATATATTTTTTATTTTTTTATTCTATGTTATTTTTAGTCATGTTCACATTTGTCCACATTTGTTTACAGGGCAATTGTCCTGCTCTTACCCCCATTTAGTTTCCTTTCACTACACCCTAGGCTTCTGCGGGTTCGCTCATCTCCACTTATCAGAATATAATATTTCAATGGAACTATATATTTGCACACAGTTACCATAGTCAGCAAAACCACCTCACTTGGTGGGAAATTATAATTATGCTTGAATAATTTGCTTTTTCTCAATTAGTAAGTACTGTATGTAACAAATAGCAGTCATATGATCAGTGTTAACATTGTTATGTGACGCCCAGGAGACCGGGGTACCCAGCACCGGACCAATGGGGTCTGTCTCTTGAGGGAGATGTCACGGGTGGCTTGACCCGGTGCTGTGGCCTCAGGCAATGCACAGTGTAAGGGGTATCATGAGGGAACAGGCACTTACTTGATCAGCAGCAGGTTCTCCCAGCGGTGATGATCCTGATCCTGGATAGATGGCTATTGTCCAAATGAAAGACTGAGGCACTGAAACGTTTAACCAGTTTACTTCAACATAAAGGGATTTACAACCAGTCCTGTCACCGGAGTCTGTATGGGAACTCTGAGTTACTTTGACCCTGCCGGGGTCTTCGCCTCTTATTGTACGCAGTTTCTGTGTGGCCCTGCTGCTGTATGTGAACTGGCTGCCGGCCCAATCTGTCCCCTCCGGGTCCTGGTTCGACGGGCAACCCGAGTCCTTTTATCGACTTACCCCCTCCAGGAGTACCGCTTAACTCTGTGTCTGTTGCTGCGTCCGGCCCTAGTGAAGCTGATATCACCTCACGTTTTTCCGGTTGCTGTATTATATTTAATGAATACAGCCACGGATCCGGTATCCGTCTTTGCGCCTGTTCTGGGTAGTGATTAATGCTACCCGGTTCTCACAATGTCCTTTTTCTCTGTCCCTTTTCTCCTCAGGCCGGTGATTTGGGCCTGGAAACTGTCATAGGGCTGTTAGAAATTCAGCTGTATGACCCCTCACTTTCAGCTCCTTAGCCCAACTGCCAGTTCTTCTCTCAGACCAGAATGGATCAAGGGGAGTCTCTGGAGCTCCCCCTTCTGGCCGGAGGTGGTAGTGCAGTCTTGCTATTTTAGTATTTGTATTTAGTGTCAGTAACTGTTTTTGTGGCAAATACCCCTAGGGGTGCCACATTCCCCCTTAGTTAAGAACAGTACTCCGGGACTGTGGGACGATAACATTTTGAAATAACAATTAATATGTACAGAGTCTTAAAAATGAAAAGTTACAAAAACCACTCAAGGAAACAAAAATAGAGTTCTGTAAAAAGTCACTTCAAATAGCGTCCATTAATACAGTTCTATCCTTGAAGGTACTAGGAAAGGCACTGCACTTTGTGTCCAGGAATTTAGTTCCATTTTTCCAACGGAGTTACCAATATAAAGTCTAAAGAAAGTTCAAAAAGAGCAAAAAGCAAAGTTCAAAAAGCAGTCTTTCCGGAGCTTTCATTTAGTGCCTCCGGGCTGATAAAAAGTTCAAGAATATGCAATAAGTTCATACAGACAAGTCTCTGTAGGTACTGGGCTTAAACGTTGCAGAATGATAACAATGACTATAGTTTTATAGTTGGTAATCCGCATACCTGGCCGGTAATTGACCCTGGGTACTACGCTGTGATCTACTTAATAGCGGTGTCTCTTCATGTGGTGTACTACTGTCTACTGCGGATGTAGTATCTGCCCTCTCTGCTAAAGATAATTCCAACACTATGGAGTTGGCAAGTCCACCGTGAATGGGATTACTCTGATCAGGAATCTGTTCTTCCTGGCCTGGAACCTCCCGTAGTACGGGGTCAGCCTCTTCCTGTCTTGGGACTTCTGGTATTGGGTTCGGTGTTGGGTAAAAGGCCACCATGGGAACCACTACTGCACCATGGTATGTTAGTAGGGTTTTGGGAAAGTCTCCTATACAGGTGTGATACATTTCCTCTTCTTTTTCCTTTACTGGTTGAATCTGTATGGGTTGAATAACTTCTGGTTCTGGCTGGACAACTTCTGGCTCTTTCAATGCTTCCAGACATAATTTAAGATTGTCTCTTGACACTAGTACAGATGTTAAGCCTCCATTTTTGCTAATGAGACACATTTTAGGATAATCCATTCTTGTTAGTAAAACTGTGTAGGGTACGGCTTCCCACTGATTGTCTAGTTTATTGGTTCGACGATTTCTCTTGAGCACTTGGTCACCCGGTCTTAATGGGGTCGCTAGAGCATTCTGGTTGAAAGTTCGCTCTTGTCTTTCTCTAGTTTGCTGAAGGCTTCTTTCCACACTCTCTTGCACTTGGCGATACTGCTTTTGCCGTATGATATCCCAATTGGAGTCTTGAACTTCTGCGTCTGGTTTCAGAATTCCCATTTCTAGATCGATTGGTAATTGGCCGGGTCTTGCACGCATAAGGTAAGCTGGGGTGCAGTTGGTGGAGCTCACCGGGACATGATTATACAGATCCACCAAGTCAGGCAATTTCTCTGGCCATTGATTCCTTTCTGTCTCAGGTAAAGTCTTTAGTAGGTCTATTACAATATGGTTCATCTTCTCGCATAAGCCGTTTGTTTGTGGATGATAGGCCGTCGTCCGGATCTTTTTGCAACCATACATATTACAGAATTCTCTGAAGATCTCTGATTCAAAGGCTGTACCTTGGTCGGTGAGAACCTGTTCTAGATATCCATGGGGTCTACAAAAGTACATTTGGAACGCTTTGGCTGCTGTTTTTGCTGTCAGATCTTTTACGGGTACTACTACCAAGAAGCGTGAATAATGGTCCACGCTGGTCAAGGCATAGACATAGCCGGACCGGCTTGGTGTTAACTTCACGTGGTCCATGGCTACAAGTTCAAGTGGTTGTTTGGTGATTATGGGCTGCAGTGGTGCTCTTTGGTTCTTTTGATCGTTTCTTCTGAGGTTGCACGGGCCACAATTTCTGCACCACTGTTCGATTGATTTTCTCATCCCGACCCAATAAAATCTTTCTCTTAGAAGTACTCCTAACTTTTTCCAACCGAAGTGACCAGCACCATTATGGTAAGCTTCGAGGACCATCTTCACATCTTGTTTAGGCACGATAATCTGCCAAACCAATTCATGTGTTTTCGGATTGGTGTACCTTCTACAGAGCTTCCCTTGATACAGGAACATTTTGCCTCTCTCTTTCCAGAGTTGATGCGCCTCTTCTGGGGCATCCTCATCGGGATATGCACTTTGCTCAGTCATAAGTTCCTTCACCAACTTCACAGCCGGATTGCTGTCTTGGGTGTCAGCCCATCTATGGTGTGCTAACGGATTAAAATTCACCTCTTATTGTTTCTGATAGGTACTTGACTGATGATGTTTTGCCTTGGGATGATGGAAGGCTGGTAGTTCAATTTCTTCAAGCTCCCCCATTTCTTCTTCTACATCTCTCAAGTGTGGCATCCGGGATAGGGCATCAGCATTTCCATTCTTGCGACCTGCTCGATACTTGATTATGAAGTTGTAATTAGATAACCGGGCTATCCATCGCTGTTCTAACGCACCTAATTTGGCTGTGTCCAGATGGGTCAACGGATTGTTGTCAGTATAGACAATAAATTCTGCAGCGGCCAGGTAGTGTTTGAAACGTTCAGTCACAGCCCAAACTACTGCCAGTAGTTCCAATTTGAAGGAGCTGTAATTTTCTGAATTTCAGTTGGCCGGAGCTTTCTACTTGCAAAGGCGATGACTTTCTCCCGACCTTCTTGCTTTTGTGACAACACCGCTCCTAGTCCCACATTACTGGCATCGGTGTAGAGGATGAAAGGTTGATGGTAATCTGGGTATGCCAGAACCTCTTCTCCGGTTAGTGCCTTCTTTAGTTGTTCAAAGGAGTCTTCCCTTTCGTCGTTCCACTGAAAAGGAGGGTTTCGGTTTGAAGGTTTCTTCGTCTGCCCTACCAAGGCGTCTTGCAAGGGTGCTGTCAACTTGGTAAATCCTTTTATAAATCTGCGATAGTAACCCACCAATCCCAGGAATTGCCTCACTTCTTTTGCGTTGGTAGGTCTTGGCCAATCCCTTATGGCGCTTATTTTCTCGGGATCCGGTGCTACTCCCTCCGAACTCACGATGTGTCCCAGGTACTGTACCTTTGGCTTGAGAAGGTGACATTTGGATGGCTTGATTTTCATGCTATACCTGGATAAGGCTTCAAACACTTCTGCCAGGTCTATTAAGTGTTGTTCGTAAGTCTTTGAGTAGACGATCACATCATCTAGGTAGAGGAGGATGGTCTCGAAGTTCTTGTGTCCGAGGCAGCATTCCATCAACCTCTGGAAGGTACCGGATGCGTTGCAGAGTCCGAATGGCATGCGATTAAATTCACATAGACCCATTGGTGTGGTGAATGCCGTCTTTTCCTTATCTCTCTCAGCCACAGGGACTTGCCAATACCCGCTTGTTAAGTCTAAGGTGGAAAAATAATTAGCAGATTTCAAAGCAGTCAAGGACTCTTCTATCCTAGGCAAGGGGTAGGCGTCTTTATGGGTGATGTTATTAATCCGCCGGTAGTCTACGCACATTCTCATGGTTCCGTCCTTTTTTTTGACAATCACTAGAGGGGCCGCCCAGGGGCTACAGCTGTCTCTTATTACCCCGGCCTGTTTCATCTCCCTCAGCATATCTTTTGCACATTGATAGTGAGCGGGCGGTATGGGTCTACATCTTTCTTTTATTGGGGGATGGTCACCGGTGGGGATTGTGTGTTCTACCCCTTCTATCCGTCCAAAGTCCAATGGGTGTTTACTGAAGACTTGTTCATATTCCGTCACTAGCCTATGCACCCCTTGTTTTTGATGGGTGGGTGTTGAATTTATGCCCACGTGTAGCTGTTGGCACCAATCCTCCAATTCTCCATCTGAGCCGTTGACTTCCACCTGACAGGTTGGTTCTAAGGGCTCAATGGTTGTGATGGCATTGTTGTAAACAGTATATAGCTTTGCCACTGTAGCATACCTTGGCAAAGTGACCTCTTCTTCTCCACAGTTCAAAAGTCGTACCGGCACTCGTCCCCGATGTACCTCGACTACCCCTCGTGCTGTGAGTATAGTGGGCCTGCTGTCGGTGTACACTGGTTCTATTAAGGCTTGATAATCTCGTCCCTTAGTACCAATGGCTGCTCTACACCATACCAGCATTTCTGTTTTTGGTGGGATTACAATAGACGTTGGATCACTTACCCTCACACTGCCGATTTCTCCACCTGCAACTTCTACCTGTTGCCTTAACATCAATACTTTTATTTCCCTCCGGAGAACTCTCTGCTGGTAGGATTGGGCAGTTTCAGCAATTTGCTGTAAGACAGAAATAACTTCGGCAAAGCACTTCTCTAACACATTCATTCCTATCAATACAGTTGGTTCACAGTTCCGCCGGTCAACATCAACAACAATTATACCCTGTTTCTTCAATTCTACTTTACCAATCTTTATGGTCATCTCCCTGAATCCTAGTTTCAGTACCAACTTACCATTACTGGCCCATATATCTAGTTCAACATCAGAGGGCCCTTTATCAATATCTGTATCAGCCCAGTACCTCTTATAAAGGATATACGGTATAGATGAAATCTGGGAACCTGTGTCCAGCAAAGCGTTGAGGGGAATTCCGTCCAGCACGATAGGGATAATGGGTCGTCCTCCGATGTACCTGTCGTGCCAGGGTGTTGGGCCTTGAAAGTTCATTCCTGCGAAGCGGCCCACATTCCCAGGGGATTCCCGTTTAAATCACAATCTCGTGCAAAGTGGCCTGGCTGCTGGCAACGGCGGCAAATGGGCTGTCCATCCGGTTGGTAGCGGTCGCGGGGTCGTCCTCTCCATGTCGGGTATCTCCGGGGTCTCATCCATGGAACATCCTCTCTACAGTTTGCCAACTCCATCTTGTGTCCTCTCATCTCCTGCATGGTTTTAGCCATTGAAGCAACAACATCAGTTAAAGAGTCAAGCTGTTGTTGAAGAGCCTCATTAGTACTGGGCCCCAGGGGCTTAGCAATGGCCCCGGACATAGCTGATGTCACTGGCACTCCCTGTTGTTGAGGTGCCTCTGCAATGGGTTGCGCAGGATCCTGATCCCGAGGTGCCTCTGCCAGCTGGAGACGTATAGCGCTCTCCTTTAATTGGGCAAATGTCAATTCAGGGTTCTTAAAAACAAGCATGCTCACATGCCCCCGGTGAGAAGGGGTGTAGAGTCCCTCAATAAATTGATCTCTTAGCAGTTTATCCGCTCCGGTGTTAAAAATGGGTTCAGCCAGTGTAAGTGATTTAAGGGCTTCCTGCAGGTTTAAGGCAAAGTCTCTCACGCCCTCATTAGCTTTTTGTTTGCAATTAAAGAATCGTACTTTAGCTTTGATGCCAGCAGTGGTTTCAAATGTAGCTTTTAATCCAGCAAATATGCGTTCAACAGTGCCTTTTAGATCAGCTGCCCATGCTGTGACTTCTCGCTTAGCATGGCCACTTAACTGCATCATCAGGAGACTAACACGCTGAACTCCACCCACGGGGAACATGTCAAAATGGGCCAGCATCTTTTCTCTGAAATCGTCAAGGGTATTAGGCTCACCTTCATACATTGGAAGCCACGGGCCACCCGGGGTATATGGCATCAGCACCAACATGATGGGCGCCGCTCCTTGTACCGCTGCGCTACCGGACTCTCTATCGACACTCTGTCTTTCACCTGCATTAGCGTCACCGGGTGCTGCGGCGTCTCCGTGCTGCGACATACTGTGCCCCTTTAGTTAATCCGGACCCTTCCGGTCCTCCGCTTCCGTCGGGATAGTGTAGATTCGTTCCGCTGCGCAGCAGGATTGGTTTTCCCCTTGCTCTGACGTTAGAGCGCTCAGCTTGGTGCCGCCCACAATGACACGCCCCCTGCTGCTCCCGCCCGCCACGTGCTCTGTAATGGCGGATTCTGAAGTTTTTCAGTCAGACTGGGGCTCAGGTAATGGCGTAGCTCAATTAACAGTCTTGTGCATAACGGTTATGAGCTGATGGCGGCCATCTTTACTCCATTATAACCAATGGGGAAAAGTCACTTTCAATAGTTTTTAATGGGAAATGGAATTTTCTTTAATAAAGTCAATTTTCAAGATTTTTCATCGAAGTTTTCACAGTTTTGGGCTCCAATCACGGCACACAATACCCGGTATACGGGCTGGCTGGATCCTGTTCGTGACGCCAATTGTGACGCCCAGGAGACCGGGGTACCCAGCACCGGACCAATGGGGTCTGTCTCTTGAGGGAGATGTCACGGGTGGCTTGACCCGGTGCTGTGGCCTCAGGCAATGCACAGTGTAAGGGGTATCATGAGGGAACAGGCACTTACTTGATCAGCAGCAGGTTCTCCCAGCGGTGATGATCCTGATCCTGAATTGATGGCTATTGTCCAAATGAAAGACTGAGGCACTGAAACGTTTAACCAGTTTACTTCAACATAAAGGGATTTACAACCAGTCCTGTCACCGGAGTCTGTATGGGAACTCTGAGTTACTTTGACCCTGCCGGGGTCTTCGCCTCTTATTGTACGCAGTTTCTGTGTGGCCCTGCTGCTGTATGTGAACTGGCTGCTGGCCCAATCTGTCCCCTCCGGGTCCTGGTTCGACGGGCAACCCGAGTCCTTTTATCGACTTACCCCCTCCAGGAGTACCGCTGAACTCTGTGTCTGTTGCTGCATCCGGCCCTAGTGAAGCTGATATCACCTCACGTTTTTCCGGTTGCTGTATTATATTTAATGAATACAGCCACGGATCCGGTATCCGTCTTTGCGCCTGTTCTGGGTAGTGATTAATGCTACCCGGTTCTCACAATGTCCTTTTTCTCTGTCCCTTTTCTCCTCAGGCCGGTGATTTGGGCCTGGAAACTGTCATAGGGCTGTTAGAAATTCAGCTGTATGACCTCTCACTTTCAGCTCCTTAGCCCAACTGCCAGTTCTTCTCTCAGACCAGAATGGATCAAAGGGAGTCTCTGGAGCTCCCCCTTCTGGCCGGAAGTGGTAGTGCAGTCTTGCTATTTTAGTATTTGTATTTAGTGTCAGTAACTGTTTTTGTGGCAAATACCCCTAGGGGTGCCACAGTTAGATGAATCAGTGTATCTTCATGTGATTATTCCAGATTATATTATGAATCAACATTATTTTTTTTAACTTCACATTTACTTAAAAGATAGTAAAATAGAAAAGAAGAGAAAAAATGGTAGATTCAAGATGTATGGATGTGTAAAAGACAGAATAAGTCGAGGGAAAAGGGAAAGGAAAGTGTAGAGAGAAGAAAAGAAAAGGAAAAAGGGACAATGAGGAAAAAATAGGAAGCAAAACCAGTAAAGGATAAGTGAAAGGAAGTAAAAAACAAAGAAAGGGGGAAGAGGAGAGAATGTGTAAAGAAAATGAATTAGAAGGAAAATATTAAAAAAGTAGAACGAAAAGAATTTATACATTTTTTAATTTTTTTTATTGGCTTTTTCCTTCTTTTTTGGCCTTTTTTCTTTCCTTTCTTCTTCCCCTTTATTTGAGCTTTCATATTCCTTTTTTCTTTATAACCAATTTTATCTATTTTCCTTTCCATGTTCATCAAACACAGATTTTTCCTGGTAGTATCCTAATTCTACCACTCCAAAAATTTCTTACCAATTCTGCAAAAAATTATTATTTTGGTAAAGAACATTTTAATCAAAGAAGTCAAATCATTTTGGTTTGAAAATTTTAAGTAATTTTACCTTTCCAACCTGTCTTGTGCAGAGGCTGCACATATAGAAAGATGTTGATTCTACAGGAAGTAGAGAGTGGTCACTTAGTCATACATGCAGGCAGCAACCACCCACTGTACAAAAATTTAAATATTAGGATATACTGATTTTCCTGGCTATACACCAATTTCCTCTAGCCACAAAGGTTTCTTAACAATTTTGGAAAAAAAAAAGTTTTGTTTTTAATGTAATTATGGAATTCAAAGCACTTTAAACAATTTTACCCTCTCTCACAATCCTAATCAGAGTTCTACTAGGAAAATGCCCCCCCCCCCCCAGATGCAGTCATAATAAAACTGAATTTTGCCCAAAATTAAAAAGAAGATTAATTTGTTGTATATTGTATCGAAAAATGTATAGAAATTACAAAAAAAATTTGTTAAAAAAATTTACCTTTGGTTCCCAAGGATAGCAGGGATAACTTTTTACTATAATAAATAATGATGGCTAGGTATCTTCCATCAAGCCGGAGAGCAAGCTATTCTGTTGCAAAAGGCATTATAATCCAAATTTTCAGGCATCAAATACGGTTTTCCCAGAAATTTCAGCACCAATTGTGTTGAAGCAATTGATTTGGGATCAAAATGAAAATATCTGGGAGTTGGGATCAAAATGAAAGACACAGAACTGATGTATCTCTCTGTGTAGTCAGTCACTCTCTGAGAAAACAATATCTTGCTGTAAGCTTTATTTATTACTAGCTGAAGAGCCCTGCGTTGCCTGGGCATAGTAAATATCTGTGGTTAGTTATAGCACCTCACTTCTCTTATTTTCCCAATCACATCTTTCATTTTCCCCCTCACATCTCTCATTTTCTCCCTCACACCTCTCATTTTCCCCCTCACTCCTCTCATTCCCCCCAAACACTTGTTATTTCGACCTCACATCTGTCATTTTCTGATCACTCCATTATTTTCCCTCACTTCTCTCATTTTGCACTCATACCTTTTCATTTTCACCTCACACCCCTCATTTTCACCTCAGTATATACATGTTTGTCATCTCCCTTATATATAGTATACACCTGTATGTCATCTCCTGTATATAGTATATACCTGTATGTCATCTCCCCTGTATATAGTATATACCTGCTGTGTGTCATCTCCCCTGTATATAGTATATACCTGTATGTCATCTCGTTCTATATATGTTATATACCTGTATGTCATCTCCTCCTGTGTATAGTATATACCTGTGTGTCATCTCCCATGTATATAGTATATATCTGTGTGTCATCTCCTCCTATATATAGTATATACCTGTATGTCATCTTTTATATATAGCATATACCTGTATGTCATCTCCTCCTGTATATAGTATATACCTGTAGGTCATCTGCTCCTGTATAGAGTATATACCTGTGTGTCATCTCCTCCTGTATATAGTATATACCTGTATGTCATCTCCTCCTGTATATAGTATGTACCTGTATGTCATCTCCTCCTCTATATAGTATATACCTGTGTGTCATCTCTCCTGTATATAGTATATATCTGTGTGTCATCTCCTCCTGTATATAGTATATACCTGTGTCATCTCCTGTATCAGACCTCGTTCACATGTTATTTGGTCAGTATTTTTACCTCAGTATTTGTAAGCTAAATTGGCAGCCTGATAAATCCCCAGCCAACAGGAAGCCCTCCCCCTGGCAGAATATATTAGCTCACACATACACATAATAGACAGGTCATGTGACTGACAGCTGCCGTATTTCCTATATGGTACATTTGTTGCTCTTGTAGTTTGTCTGCTTATTAATCAGATTTTTATTTTTGAAGGATAATACCAGACTTGTGTGTGTTTTAGGGCGAGTTTCGTTTGTCAAGTTGTGTGTGTTGAGTTGCGTGTGGCGACATGCATGTAGCGACTTTTGTGAGATGAGTTTTGTGTGGCAACATGCGTGTAGCAACTTTTTGTGTGTCGAGTTGCATGTGACAGGTTAGTGTAGCAAGTTGTGTGCAGCAAGTTTTGTGCATGGCGAGTTTTGCGCGTGGCGAGTTTTATGTGTGGTGCCTTTTGAGTATGTGCAAGTTTTGTGTGAGGCAAGTTTTGCATGTGTTGCAACTTTTGTGCATGTGGCAATTTTTCCGCGTGTGCAAGTTTTGCGTGTGGCGAGTTTTCCATGAGGTGAGTTTTGCACGTGTGGCGAGTTTTGCGTGAGCCTAGTTTTGCATGTGGCGAGTTTTGCGCATGGCGAGTTTTGAGCGGTGACTTTTGTGTTTAGACTTTTATGTGGCGAGGTTGGTGTATGTGTGGTGAAATGTGTGCTGAGGGTAATATGTGTTCAAGCACGTGGTAGTGTGTGGCACATTTTGTGTGTGTGTTCATATCCCCTTGTGTGGTGAGTATCCCATGTCGGGGCCCCACCTTAGCTGTACGGTATATACTCTTTGGCGCCATCGCTCTCATTCTTTAAGTCCCCCTTGTTCACATCTGGCAGCTGTCAATTTGCCTCCAACACTTTTCCTTTCACTTTTCCCCATTATGTAGATAGGGGCAAAATTGTTTGGTGAATTGGAAAGCGCGGAGTTAAAATTTCACCTCACAACATAGCCTATGATGCTCCCGGGGTCCAGACGTGTGACTGTGCAAAATTTTGTGGCTGTAGCTGCGACGGTGCAGATGCCAATCCCGGACATACATACATACATACATACACACATACACACGCACATTCAGCTTTATATATTAGATGATAATAATAATGCAATATATTAATAATTCAGATGTAATGCAGGAAACTAAGCCAATCATGATTCTATTGTATACCTATTGATTATGTTACTTGGGAAATTAGGGAAAACTGAAGTGCTGCCAATGGGAGCTGGACCTTGTATGTGAATATTATAAGAAGCATTAACCTCTTTCTACCATTGGATGTAGTATTCCGTCCATGTGGGATGGGCCCTACTTCCCAAGGACGGAATAGTACGTCCGGCACGATCAGCCGCGCTCACGGGGGGAGCGCGGCCGATCGCAGCTGGGTGTCATCTGACTATCGCAGCTGACATCCGGCACTATGTGCCAGGAGCGGTCACGGATGTACGTGGAGTCCTTGACAAAGATTAGATGAAATGTATGACGGTGTGTAGGGTCTCCATCCCACTTGTTTTTCCTGTTGTATACTAACAATTTACATGGAAACTATGCAAATTGTTTACATATTGATACTTTGCTAATTATTTACATTTTTATTTGTCTGAATCCATGATCCAGTTTTATTTGTTTGAACAATTATGAATATCTAAGCATATTTTGTATTAATAAATATGGTCACTAAGATTGGTTGTTAATCTTAGATTGTAATCTTGCAAGGAGGGCCCTCACTTCTCTTGTAATTGGCCAATTATGTGTTACTCTACAATGACTTATTTTGTTTGTACAAGTCTCCTCTGAATTGTAAAGTGCTGTGGAATATGTTAGAGAAAAATTATATTATTATTGTCTATACACACACTGTTAAATGTTAGTACCCCTTTTTCAGTCTTGTCCTGACTCCACTATCTTTCTAATTTTTATGTGTTAAGTATATAATTTTCATACCAAAGAAAGTGTTTTGCTTTTATATGAAAGTGAATGTGTTTTTTTTTTTGTTTTGGTGTGCATCTACTACAGTAGTAGGCCGGAGTCACACACAAAGTATAAAAAATCAGTCCATTTTGCACGGACGAGAATCGCACAAATGTTTCATAAACAGTGATCCGAGTTGAATTCGAGGATGCGATTTCCTCACATCAAACTATCCGTGTGACACCAGTGTGACATCCGTATGGCATCCGTATGGCGAGATTTTCTCGCCGGCTTGCAAAATGCACATATAACGGTTTTTAGACCTGAAAGTAAATCATCATCAAGAACCCTATTTATTGGCCCTAAAACAGGTGGCAGCCACCAATCTATGCAGTAGAGTCCATGCTTGTGTTGTCCCATAGTTCTGGCCTATCATTTCCTCTGCTCTGTGTATTTTTGCTCTATACTATTTTAAAGTAAGGCTTCTGAACAACTTAGAAATTGCCTGTAGCACGAAAAAGGAATTCACAGACTAATGGAATGTGGAGAAAATGGCACTTTATCCTAGCATCAAATATAATATAGTTTAATCAAGTCAAAAAAATCAACACCTACGTATGTACAGCAATACATTAATAGAGTAGCAAATTTCGGAAATTATTATTATTTGAATAGAAATAGAATAGATCTAACTCAATTTTAAGGTATATCAAGTTTCTGTACATTTCAAACATACAAATTAATTATGGCAATTAGACTAAACAAATGATACATTTAGCAGTATATATGCATTCACAGATGATGCTTGGAAAAAAGATTTAACCTATGTGTAAACCGAAATCAGTATGTAAAACATAATAATCTATAAGTGGAGTCAAACAAAATTGGAGATGGTCAGCTAATTATGTAAAATAATTGCTCTTATTTTTGAAAGGTATAATCATATGTTAACGAAAACTCTTGACCTGGAAAAGGAAGTTTCGAAGAAGAAAAACCTTTGACAACATAAATGGAATTTATTTGTCTTAAATACCATATACGGTAAATATACATCAATCCAACATTAAGAGATTTTATATGTCTCTTTCATTAGAGCAGTATCATAATAGCTCATTACAAAGTCCAATAACATTAAATTCATAATACATTCAAAATAATAGTTAATCATGTATAAAATGATGCACACTGGCGCTACACTAGTAGATAAAGGAGGCGGAAAGGGGGGTTTCTCTAAAAACAAAGCTGCTGGTGATGTACCAGGGTCTGTATAAAGCCCTGTTTGTAGTAAACCGGAAAAGATATATAGATAAATTATCGCCTGTGCTATAAAAGTACGTTGGTGGATGGAAAAAAAAGGTGGCCACAGGGAGAAATAATGCCCACACTGGAGGGAGGGAGAGGTATGTAGTTCCAGTGATCAGGGAGCGATATAGTATCATTGTGAGATCCTTCATTATGCCTATGACAGAAAAACAGTTTGCTCTCATGTACTTACTAAGTTCATCTGTAATGGTGCTTCAGCTGGCTATTTCTCCCGATGGGTGTTCAGTTTGCGGTCCCGCAGCGTGAGGTTGTGGAGCTCGGGAATGATGTGAGGGCTGCCGCCCACTGTGTTCCTCCTCGCTGGTCACAGCAACCTGGACTAGACCGCCTGCCTCAGGCGTGCCCCTGCCAGAAGCGACGCCGAAGCGGTGGCAGAGTATGGAAGGGGCATGGAAACAATGTGTGTGGTGCATAGACGACATATGCCTGATCATGCTGGTGGTGGCTAGGCTCTTAGTGGTCAGGCCCTTTAAAAAAATTTCAGACTGGTGAACACCTAACTTTTTGATGGAGAAGTTAACGAGTGTCAGTGCTCAGTGGAATAGTTGCTATTCTTCTCTCCCTGGTAACCCCATTGGCTCTTCCTGCCTGTTTCAGTGCTGCCGATCTCTCCCCCTCAACGCTGCTGGCCTTACTTTACTCTGCATGCCTGATTCTCAGGTTGGGTTAGTGACTAAGTCATTCACCATCTCGTCTTCCACTGTTGCACCCTAGTCCTGCTGACTTAGCGACTTGACAACAACAACCTGACTTATTGGCAACTGAGTCTCATTATCATCTACCTCCTTAGACAAAATTTGCAGTTTTCTGCATCACTACACAGTATCTCCTCCTGTCCCTCTTGGAACATGAAATAGAGAAGGAAGAGGAATAATATGGTTAAAAAGATTATTTTATTGTATAAATATAGAGAAAATCATACAAAACAGACGTAGTATAACAGACGTAGCAAACCAACGATGCCAGCAAACAGCAAAAGCTAAGTAATAAGTCACCAGTGTTGCAGTTGAAAAAAGCCCTATATATGAGACAGTATGGAATAGTATTAGAGATCCGTAAGGCCAAATGACAATATACATAATACAATTTAGTGCAAAGCTTACCACATTGCAAGCATAGCTGTTAGAAGCACCAGACCGGAAGATAAAACCCTAATGAGCATTTAACGTGTTATTCACCACATTCTCAATGGAATGCAATAATGGTGCAAACAAGGACCTTTTAATTTAGTTGTTGACCAGTAGGGTGACTGGTCAGATGATCACTATGGATCAATGGAACGGCTCCACTGGCACGTGCACACTGCACCCGTCGAGTCCAGCAGCTGCGGCCATGACCGTCAAGCGTCATTGCGCATGTGCAGGGCGGAACAGGAAAGGCATAATCCTGGGCATGTGCTGAAGGCATGGAGATCATGGACCATGCTAATGAGAAGGCTGTAGTGCGGCGTGCACGCGCACCGCCATACTGGAGTTTAGGGGCAGTCACCTAGACAGGGCTTTATCATACAAATATCAAGTTTATCCCCCTTATTGGCATTAACAGTAACATATAAGTAATCATAATAAGACAATAAGTATAACCATGCAAATGGAGGCTGTAGTGAAATTTCTTTCAAACGCCGTTCAGGGAAAACTAGGTGGAAGCCAGATCAGATAACAACAGATGGAGAAACATAAAGAGTCGATGATGGCACCACAAGACGGTCATGGCTGTGAATAATGATAATATAACAAATAATAGTGAGACATAATAAAAACATAAAGGAAGTTAAAAATCCGGAATAAGTCAGGGGGTAAAGTAGGGAGGAAAAAGGAGGAAGGCAGGAGGAAGTAAAGCATAAATGATACCCTATAAAGGAAGAGAAACTAAGGGTCTCATTTAAGCCCTTAGGGGGCATAGTGTCCAGTCTCACAATACAATTTGTTTTATATTGGACTAAGAATTCTTTTTTTTATTGCCCCCCACTGATCCCCATATGTAAGCTTTCAATGCCCCTAACGATAAGTGATCTACCATCACAATTATGGTAAGCCGTGAAATGGTGGGGGATTGTTTTTAAGTCAGAGGGCTCGGCCACTGTCTTGGCCACGCAAATGCCCAGAACATGCTCCCGCCCCCAAACGCGGAGCTTCCTACATGTCAGTCCAACATATATTATGGTGCAACCGCAAGCGATATTGTACATTATATTGGTAGTACTACACAAAATATGTTGCCTGATCTGGAAATGTTTGGAGCCATCCAAAGCGTCAAATGTTGAGCAGTGCAGGATATTTGCGCAGGCATGACAATGCCTGCATTGAAAAGAACCCAATGAGGGTCCTCTAGAATCAAATGGATTGGTACAATATTTGTATGACAAAGCCCTGTTCAGGTGACCGCACTTACACTCTAGTACAGTGGTGCACGCGGTCCATCATCTCTATGCTTCCTGTGCATTCCCAGGGTTATGACTTTCATGTTCCCCTATGCATGCGCAGTGATGCTTGGCCACATGTTAGGGTTGGTGGATTGCACTAAAACAAAATAATAGTAAAGTGCAATCGCAACCCGGGGTCCACCGTGCAGAGATGTAGAACTGCTGCTAGTGAGCAATGATGAAACACAGCGAACAATTACTTGTACACACAGAGTTGACGCCAATCAATGTGAACAGGAGGTTGAGTACCATGCTCTGCTACAAAGCTGTGTCACTCGCACACAGAAAGGAAAGAGCTGCTCTGCAACGGACCTGTGTCACTCACACACAGAAATGGAAGAGCAGCTCTGCAACTGAGCTGTGTCACTCGCACACAGAAACAAAAGAGATGATCTGCAACTGAGCTGTGTCACATGCACACAGAAAGGAAAGAGATGCTCTGCAACTGAGCTGTAACACTCGCACACATAAATGAAATGGGTGTTCTGCAACTGAGCTGTGTCACTCAGACACAGAAACAGAACAGATGCTCTGAGCTTAATACCCTGACTAGGGTTGTGCTTGCTCTGGAACTCTACTGTACTAACCGCACACATGTAGGAACCAGATGCTAAGCCAACGGCTAATTGCCCCATTGACACTAGCTGCCTGCGTACGTGTACAGTCCCAAGCTAGACAGACACACAACACATGAAGAAAGAGTGGTAGAGGCTCCACTCACATAGCCATACATAAAATGATACTAGGGCGACCGCGTGTGTGGCTGAAAGCCTTTTATACATAAGGCTCCGTCCCAAACACTTATCCCCAGTCAGGAGAGACATCGCACGCGGACCAATCCAGAGCTGCCACATCACCAGAGCTAGAGACATCCGACCAGCAATAGGAAGATGCCACATCACAGACATGCTCAGTAGGGTGATCTCTGGACTTAGACTGCAGAGTGTCCGGTCGCCGCTGCTTATCGCTGGTTACCATAGACATGGTTGGAGAGTCAGCAGTACCCAAACGAACAGCACGAGCCTGAGCAAAATGGTGGGACCAATGTCTATGCTCAGCAGAACCTGCAGTTACCAAAGCTGAATGGTATACCGCAGAGGCAGAAAAGGCTTGGGATCTATCCCATGCAGCGGGAGAATCCCGACGCCTAACACCGTGGCTGCCGCACTTGGAGAGGGTGTTGCACACGTGCCTGTGGAGCCATTCCTTTGGTCCATATTGAACATCTGACCGGTCACTTGACTAGCCACCAATGAAATAAAAAGCGAAATATGCTTTGCTTAAATTGTAGTAAGCTATGCCCTAAATTGCATTATGTATATTTACATTTGGCCTCACGGATCTCAAATACTATTCAATACTATCTCATATATAGGGCTTTTTTCCACTGCAACACTGGTGGCCTTTTCTTAGCTTTTGCTGTTAGCTGGCACCATTGGTTTGTTACGTCTGTTATGTACTTTACTGTTTTGTAAGATTTACTATATAATTAGACAAAAAAATAATCCTTGTTACCCTATTACTCCTCTTTTTCATGTTAATTATGGAGCTGGTTATTTCCTTTTGTGATTCATTGTACAATTAGATGCAGTTTGTTTTGCAAAGAACATGCAACCTGATCTTGTCTTTCTACCCTCTTGGAACATTATCATCCAACTTCCGTTTTACACTATATCTATGGAAATATGAAGAGATCCCAAATTAAGATAAAAATTAGCTTTTATTCAGTAGAACATAAAACAATTAAAAAAAGCAAGAATACTGTCAAAGGACACTGAAAAAATGAACACACTAATAGTACACTGATATTAATGATACACGGGATATTCTACATTAACAATCAAAATGCAGAAAAATGTATTGCTATACCCTTATGATGCAGTTTGTACGTTCCCACAGTTATAAAGATATATACAACAAATGTAAATGTTAATGGAGGACTGGCACTAGACATATACTGGCATGAAAACTCCTAAGCAGTATATTTATCCACACTATATTAACATGCAGCCATATGGATTAACTATTATAACAAAATGCAGCGATAAAGTAGATCCACTATCTCCATATGAACTGACTCAGGTTTAAGGCTAATAAAAGTAATAATGTCAGTGTTGCCCACAACAATTTAGCCACTAGTCCCATCAATCCATTCAATAATGTAGGAATTACCTGTGCAAAAGGTGCTTGGTGCTTGTTCGGCGTCCACTCACCCCGACGTATGTTTTGCCATCAGCTTCTTCTCGGGGCGTGTCAGGGTGAGATGCAGCCGGATATTTATATTATGCGCCACCAATAAGCGCTTGCCAGAGGAAAGAGATTGGCGCCTACCCACAGTAGCGCATAATGCATCCGCCCGCCTCCTCCAACAGGTACTTCCCTAACGACGCTCAATGACGCGCAAGCTATGATGTCTGCGTGTTAGTGTATGAGCATCCCAGGAAGTCCCAAGAGGCCGAGAAGAGCGCGCATGCGCAGAGGCATTTGGACACCATTTGAGTTGGAAAGAGAGTGCACAGGGCAAAGAGCTATAGTGCCTATTATAGTAAAGTGATACAATTAACAACATAAAGCATGTTGACACCGTGAACACAAGGGTGAAAGGGATTATAGTGAATGAAGAATAAACCATATATAAATAGATTATATCTAACGTTATAAAATAACCACCACCAAGATAAATATACATAGTTTTATTAATGAAGTGAAAGAATAATTGGTGAGTTAAATTAATCCATATATAAATATGTATAAAAAGTATATCTTAACCACCACAAAGAGTGAGTAAGTATGGTTTTATTAATGAAATTGTAACGAACCATACTAACAGTTCTTCATTATATTAAAATAATTGTGCCTAACAGCAGTGTTGTTGTTGTAATATTGCAAACATAGAAAATAAAATATGAATAAAAGTCACCAAATACTAATAACAACACTACTCCCAAGGAGTAGTAACTTGAATACATAATCAATATAACACACTAAACATTCCTATGTGACATATATCATAATAATAAAAGTCCTATTACATACAGTATATGATTTAAAAGTTACATTTTTAAAATGACAGTGCATTGAAAAGACCAATTCATCACTATAGCTAGAAAATAAATTTGACCCATGTTACACCCCAGAAAGTGAAAAGAGTTCGAAAAAATAATTATTATGGAATCGTCATTGATGGCCATGTACATACAGATCAAAACCCGTGAAATACAATATGAACCTCATGATGTTGTATATCAATCATAAATATAAATATAGGTCAATTGGTCTGAAGATCCAAAATCAACAGATATAAGAAACAAAAATATCATAGAAAACCATCATGGCTCCGAAAAATCAGTATGTAAAGAATCCAATTCCACTGTTTAACAGAAGAACTCTGGTTACAAGCAGCAATCCTTCCCATGGGACAAATGGGTTATGATATAACTGAAATAAGAAAAAGATGCGAAAAAACAAGTAAAAACATAAAAAAAGCAGAAAATCAAACCGGATACCTCCCACCCACAAAAAAAGATACATCCATGGTTTAATTGAGGCCTGAGGGACTGATGGTACCCAAACGATAGACCCAACGACATTCCAGATGTGCCAGAGCTTTGCCTAATTCACCCCCACACGAGCCCAAATCTAACTGATCAATGGCCTTAACTTTTAGACTACGTGAATTGCAATTATGAAATTTTTTGAAATGACGTGGTAATGTCTTTAATTGAGTGTCATCTTCAGCTGTTTGTGCTTTTTCAATGTCAAGGACATATTCTCTTACTCGAATCTTCAGTTCCTGTGTGGTAAGACCCACATATACCTTACCACACGGGCACTCAGCATGATAGATGACCGACTTGGATGTACACGTAAGATGCTTGCGAATCTCGTACATCCGTGACCCGTCAAAATTTCCTCTGACCAAATTAAGACATGAACATCAAGAAATTATGTAGTAAAGAGTTTCTTGGTGCATCCTGATGTGGGATCACTGGTCTCCCTGGACTAAATATGGTGAGAGGAAGGAGGATCAGGGTGAGTATTAAGGTATCCAGACTGTTGGCTGGTGAGAATGGAATGTGTGGAAGACTGGATGGAGCTGGCAAGCATGCTGGAAGCATTATCTGCTATCCAAACTACTACGTGTCCTCACTGGTGTGGCTTCAGAACTGGTGTCTTTTGCCTTTCTGCAAAGTGGGACAGAAAGATGTGTTGTAGATGAGCATGTTTCTCGTGTTTCAGCAGCAGATGTAGTTGCACCTGCCCCACGTACACAGCCTCTGTGTGTACCATCATCAGTACTTCCATTTCCTTGTACCTTACTGCACGCATTCTACATTCTCATTGCTAGTTCTGTGGAAACCAAGTTTCCTTTATCAATTGAAACAAAAAATTTTGAACCAAAAATTTGGTGAACTGTAGCAAGCCACATGGTTTTAAAAAAGTTTAAACTACCTTAATTTTACACAGAGCATGTTAAACTGTATGGATGACTAAGTGAATCCAGAAAAAATGTTTTGAACGTTTTGTTTTATATACCACCATAATGTAAGAATAAACAGTGTGCTAAAGTCTATGGATGACTAATTGAATCCACACAAAAAATTGCACTCTTTTGGAGTTTTATGTACCTTCCATAATGTAACACTAAGCATGTTAAACTCTATGGATGACTAATCGAATCCAGAAAAAAATGTGAATTATTTTTGGAGTTTTATCTGCCACCATAATTTAACACTATGAGTGTTAAACTGTATGGATGACAATGTAGTCAATTTATTTACCCAAGAAAAGAATGTGGTCATGTGCAACAGTTATATATTTAGCAATAGACTGCAAAGCCCTAAGCCCTGCCTAAAGGCTGTATTCTGCCACTCTCCCTCTGCTCCTGCAACTGTCTCTAGGCTAAATTCAGAATGCATCTGGCACAAACAACAAAGCACAGCATTAACCCTTAGAAGGACTGTTAGTATGATGGTTCAGCATCAGAACAAGTTTCAATATTAGAGGACTCTGATTAAATAAATTGCACACACAGAGCTGGATAACTGCTTTCTCCCTCTAATCAGAACTGTCCCTAAGCGTTGCAATGGTGTCAGTGAGCCGAGCGATGTGGCATCTGTTCTTTAATAACCTCTGATGAGGTGATGCGGCCAGCCAATCACAATAATGCTATTACTAAAATGGCTACTGCATTACAGTGACTGACAGGCAAGCCCTGCATGCTTATTGTGTGTGTAACCGGCAGCAAACATGTGTGTGCGGATTCAAGCTTCCTATCTGAGCCCCAGCCAATGCTTGTCGAGTGCCGAATGTATGGACATGAAGGTCAGTGGGTGCTCACATCCACTGTCTTTAGAAAGACCGCATGGACCAAGGCTCATCACACTGAATACCTGCTCTCCTTCCTCAATGGCAGAATACTACTCAATCAATACACGGTGAGGGTTAAACAGTGTGGTGATACTTTATTGAACCACCATCAGACAATAACATATATAGAACACTCCCAGCAAATACATAAGGTGGTGCAAATTACAGAGTCTCACCCTTCCACTAGCTAGCCAGGACTTTTGGGCTTCAATGGCAGAATGCCCCCACCAGTGGCCCCCTGCTTTTGGTGGGCAGCCACAGAGGGAAGTTAATGACAAGCTTAAAAAGCTGACAGTCCATTGAGGTACGTGGCCAGGTGACCTAATTGTCCCAATGTTGCTTCTCCAAGCGACTCCATTGGAACAGGTGACCTAATTGTCCCAACCTGGCTTCTCTGAACATCTCCATGGGGCCAGGTGACCTGATTGTCCTAACCTGCATTCTCCAAATGTCTCTGAGTGTTCAGTGATGCTTAATTGGGATAATATTAGCAGCACAATAAGTTACAACAAATTTCAATTCAAGAGTGATTGTCCAGGCTCATATGAACAATGGCATATGTCTCTTGACCTACTGTAAAATACATCTAGATAATTAAGAATAAATACCGTGTCATCATACTGAGTGCATCCGAGCACCCAGATACTCAGGTGATATTCAAGGATCACGAAACATGTTCGCTCATCCCTAGTGACAACATGAATCAAATTTTATGCTTTCAAAGTTCTGAATTGTTTAACCTGCTGAGATATATATATAAAAAACTAGGTAAGTTTGCTATTGTTGCAATCATAGTGGACTGAAAAATTATACTATGTCTCCATACCATTTTTTCCACAGACTGAATAATGTAAAAAGGAAACCAAAAAACAATGGTGGATTAGGTTGTTGCTTTTTTACCATTTCACTTCAGTTGGAGATTTTTACCCATGTTTCATGTATATAATACCGTGAAGTAAATCTCATCCTTCAAATAAAAGCCCTGATATAGCTATGATGATAAAAAATTGAGTTTATGGCTCTCAAAGAAATGAAAACAAAAAAAGGAAATTTGTCAGCCTTAGGAAGGGGTAAATATTTCTAGTGTTTTCAAGAGTAAGCGGAGTACATCAAATTCAACAATACATTTTGTCAAAATGGACAGAAACAATTTCGTAATATGTACAAACTACATTGAAATTTCTTCAGAAAGCAATACTTTCTTCGCTGTCAGCTGCCCTGATTTTTAAGATTTATAGGAAAGACATGCGATGCAATATGTTCTCTCTCTCTGTCTTCATAAAACATTTGTAGACTTCTTTTGTCCCCAAGATGCAAAAGTTAGTGCATTTCCAAAGCAAACCCCATGGGTAATTTATATTGACTGCACTGAAAATGAAATGGTTACCTTGATACAGGAATAAAATAAAACTATTATAAATGGGGCTTCAGCAATCTCCTTCATGTTTCTCCAGGATATAAGCATCTCTGCTACTTTGATAGATACTCGTTGTCACAAGAAAACTCTGCTCTTCAATTTTCATGTGTATTTTAATAGCCACCATAGAGATTTCCGTTCATCTCAATTTGGCAATGACTTTATTTATTCAAGTTGTATGTTTTATCATTTTTGTAGCATTTGTAATTTTGGCTTTGATTTATGATATCATTGTTCTAGCTTTACTCTAAAAACTACCAGAACAATTTAACAGTTCATATTTTTAAATAATTGAAAAGATTTCCTGTGTTAAAATTGATTGAGAGATTTAGATGTAGAATAGATGAATACAGACCAACTGTATAATCATTGTTTGTGCCGATTAATTTAAAAGAAGATACACCTAACAACAAAAGAAATGACAGATTTGATAAAGTGTTTATTTCATTCCATTTCTCAGCATAATTATCATTGGACAGTTATTTCTGGAAAAGAAAAGTGATTCGTACTGTTGTTTAGTTGTAAAATAAAGCTAGGCATACTTGCGGTCACTTGATAACAGCCTGAGCAGGCAGCAGAGCAGAATCCTGACAGTGTGCATATTGAAATCACTTGCAGCCAATACACTATGCCTGATTTTGATACTATCCTACACAGTATTATAATTAATTTGTTGAGGTACCCACAGATTATCTTTTAGAAAAGTTTTTTTTCCTGAGCTCCTGTAAAAATTTCGAAAAGTATCTAGATGTACAGTATGTGATTGATCAACAGTAGTGTTGAGCATTCCGATACCGCAAGTATCGGGTATCGGCCGATACTTGCGGTATCGGAATTCCGATACCGAGATCCGATACTTTTGTGGTATCGGGTATCGGTATCGGATACATAGAGATGTGTAAAATAAAGAATTAAAATAAAAAATATTGATATATTTACCTCTCCGGCGGCCCCTGGACTCAGCGCGGGTAACCGGCAGGCTTCGTTGTTCAAAATCAGCGCTTTTAGGACCTGAGAATCACGTCCCGGCTTCTGATTGGTCGCGGGCCGCCCATGTGACCGCCACGCGACCAATCACAAGCCGCGACGTCACCGCAAGCTATTAGCGTGCTCATTTTTGAAAAATGAGCGCGTTAATGACTTTCAAAGACGTAGCGGCTTGTGATTGGTCGCGGCCACGCGACCAATCACAAGCCGCGACGTCACCGCAAGCTATTAACGCGCTCATTTTTAAAAATGAGCGCGTTAATGGCTTTCAAAGACGTAGCGGCATGTGATTGGTCGCGTGGCCGCGACCAATCACAAGCCGCGACGTCACCGCAAGCTATTAACGCGCTCATTTTTAAAAATGAGCGCGTTAATGGCTTTCAAAGACGTAGCGGCTTGTGATTGGTCGCGTGGCCGCGACCAATCACAAGCCGCGACGTCACCGCAAGCTATTAGCGCGCTCATTTTTGAAAAATGAGCGCGTTAATGACTTTCAAAGACGTAGCGGCTTGTGATTGGTCGCGGCCACGCGACCAATCACAAGCCGCGACGTCACCGCAAGCTATTAACGCGCTCATTTTTAAAAATGAGCGCGTTAATGGCTTTCAAAGACGTCGCGGCTTGTGATTGGTCACGGCCACGCGACCAATCACATGGCGCTACGTCTTTGAAAGCCATTAACGCGCTCATTTTTAAAAATGAGCGCGTTAATAGCTTGCGGTGACGTCGCGGCTTGTGATTGGTCGCGTGGCCGCGACCAATCACAAGCCGCTACGTCTTTGAAAGCCATTAACGCGCTCATTTTTAAAAATGAGCGCGTTAATAGCTTGCGGTGACGTCGCGGCTTGTGATTGGTCGCGTGGCCGCGACCAATCACAAGCCGCTACGTCTTTGAAAGCCATTAACGCGCTCATTTTTAAAAATGAGCGCGCTAATAGCTTGCGGTGACGTCGCGGCTTGTGATTGGTCGCGTGGCGGTCACATGGGCGGCCCGCGACCAATCAGAAGCCGGGACGTGATTCTCAGGTCCTAAAAGCGCTGATTTTGAACAAAGAAGCCTGCCGGTTACCCGCGCTGAGTTCAGGGGCCGCCGGAGAGGTAAATATATCAATATTTTTTATTTTAATTCTTTATTTTACACATCCCTATGGATCCCAGGGCCTGAAGGAGAGTTTCCTCTCCTTCAGACCCTGGGAACCATGAGAATACCTTCCGATACTTGATGTCCCATTGACTTGTATTGGTATCGGATATCGGTATCGGCGATATCCGATATTTTTCGGGTATCGGCCGATACTATCCGATACCGATACTTTCAAGTATCGGACGGTATCGCTCAACACTAATCAACAGGTAGGTTCTCTTGATTTATTATTTTAACACTTAAGAAGGTTTAAAAATATATCAGTAATATTTCATCCCCCACACTATTTATATGTGCATGTACATCTTTTAAAGATAATTTTAATAATACCTTTACAATATGAATCTGTCTCTCTGTTTCTGAGAAATCCAATGTTGACTTGATATGCAAATGAGCCAAAAAGCTATTGTAGATCTGAAGCCACTGTCACTCCGGTTCTTTTCCCCACCCAGCGCCACCTCCTACTGCTTGATGCAGCACATGATCTAACGTGGTGCATTGCAGTGCATTAGAATTGCAATCAGACTGCAGAATGTGAAATTTCCATATAGGGACTTGGTAAAAAAAAAATTAAAAAAAAAAAGTAAAAAACATTGTTAAAATATTTTTTTTAAAGATAACAAAAATAATAAAAAAATTAAAACATGTACCCATAAGCAAATATTTTTATGAAAAAAAGCAAAAAAAGTACACGTTTGGTATCGCCACATCCGAAAACAATGCGGCCTATGAAACTGTCCCACTAGTTTAAACCCTTCAGTGAAAAAAAAATAACAAATGTGGCAAAAGACAAACGGTATCTTTGAAAACATCATGTTGTCCCACAAAAAAACAAAACACCATACAGCTCAAACAGCTGAATAGTAAGAAAAAAAGTTATAGCTCTCAGAATAAAGGGATGCAAAAATACATTTTTTTTCTATAAAATAGTTTTTATTGTGTTAAAGCGTCAAAATACAAAAAAAAAATTATCAATTTTATCACATGCAGAATGGCATTAAAAAAAACAAAAATCCAATTCCTGAATTGCTTGTGTTTGTTTTGCCTCTCAAAAATTAGAATAGAAAGCTATAAAAAAAAGTCATGTGCCCAAAAATGGTACCAATAAAAAGATCAACTCATCCCATAAAAAATAAGCTGTCACATGACTCTGCCAGTAGTAATATGAAAAAATTATAGTTCTCAAAATGTGGCAGAAAATCAAATTTTTTAGTGTGTGATAGCAGCCAAGCATAAAAAAGCAATATAAATCTGATATCGCACAGACTCAAAGAATGAAGTCATCTAATTACTTATACCGCATGGGGAATGGTGTAAAAAATAAATTACTAATATTTCACCTGCTGTTGATTTTATCATTCTGCCTCACAAAAACCACATTAAGGTTTGGAGCATATTTATCCTGCACCCTACGCTGAGTACTTACACTGTGTTTTCTGTGTAAATGTCTGAAATACGTGATTCAGACATAACCCCCTGCAGAAGATTCCCTAAAATGAAGCAGATGAAGGCACTGTAGACTCTAAAGAAAATAGAAAAAATTGGAGTCCGGCTCAACAGGACTGGATTTTCCTTTTCTTTTTTTTTCAAAAGAAAATATAGTGCATATAAAAGAAAAATTTACATGTTCGACATGACCCAGTAGACACGTTTCCACTGCACTAGGCAGTCTTACTCATGAGTAAAGTTTACAACTTTAAGTTTAAAACTGGCTTCATATTTCTTTCTTCTTCATGGTGGAGCCGTGATGGGTTTAGACTGCTGGACATTTGTACTGTACTGTATGTACTGGTGAACAGGTACAGATCCTGGTGATGTACTGGTATCCAGTATACAACAACCATCCAATGTACCTTACCGGCGAGTAGCTGGTTTTTGTATACAAACCCTGTTTGTATTGGTCAGCTCTCCCTGCCTGCCCAGCCCTCCCTGTCCCCAAGACAATCAGAGTGCATCCCTCTAGCCCACCCTTGTACCTACAGTGGGGCAAAAAAGTATTTAGTCAGTCAGCAATAGTGCAAGTTCCACCACTTAAAAAGATGAGAGGCGTCTGTAATTTACATCATAGGTAGACCTCAACTATGGGAGACAAACTGAGAAAAAAAAATCCAGAAAATCACATTGTCTGTTTTTTTAACATTTTATTTGCATATTATGGTGGAAAATAAGTATTTGGTCAGAAACAAACAATCAAGATTTCTGGCTCTCACAGATCTGTAACTTCTTCTTTAAGAGTCTCCTCTTTCCTCCACTCATTACCTGTAGTAATGGCACCTGTTTAAACTTGTTATCAGTATAAAAAGACACCTGTGCACACCTGTTGTGAATTCTGTGACCAAGCTCCCTCCTGTGGTCGTGAGTGGTACTGCGGCTGGTTCTGTCTATAAGCTTCCTTTGGTGGATGAGAGTGGTACTGCGGCTTCTGAGTTTCCTTCCTCAGGTGATGAGGTTAAGTCGTTAGGTGCTGCTCTACTAGGTCTTTTTGCCCCTCTGCGTGGTTGTTTGTAGGTTTTTGTGTTGACCGCAAAGCTATCTTTCCTATCCTCGGTCTATTCAGTAAGTCTGGCCTCACTTTGCTAAATCTATTTCATCTCTGTGTTTGTATTTCATCTTTACTCACAGTCATTATATGTGGGGGGCTGCCTTTTCCTTTGGGGAATTTCTCTGAGGCAAGGTAGGCTTATTTTTCTTTCTTCAGGGCTAGTTAGTTTCTCAGGCTGTGCCGAGTTGCATAGGGAGCGTTAGGCGCAATCCACGGCTACCTCTAGTGTGGTGTGTTAGGATTAGGGATTGCGATCAGCAGAGTTTCCACGTCTCAGAGCTTGTCCTATGTTTTTGGTAAATGTCAGGTCACCTTGTGTGCTCTGAATTTCAAGGTCCATTGTGGTTCTGAATTACCTGTTCATAACAGTGCTGGAGGCCATAAGTACTAATGCTTCTCAATAGAGGGAAAAGGGAAGTTCTGAGACCATTTTTTTTTTCTTTGCACTGTGTTCTGTCTTTCTTTTCCCCTTTACATCAGGGTGGTTCAGAACACAGGTGTGGACATGGATATTCAGGGTCTGTCCTCTTTGATGGATAATCTCACTATAAGGCCATGTTCACACAGTGCGTTTTTTACTGAGGAACCGCAGCGGTTTTGCCGCTGCGGTTCCGCAGCTGTTTTCCATGCAGGGTACATAACAATGTAACCCTATGGAAAACAGTCACTGCTGTGCACATGATCCGTAATTTCGTTTAAAAAGCCGTGCAGAATAGCTGCGGCAAAAAAGAAGGAGCATGTCACTTCTTTTTCCTGAACCGCAGCGGTTCTGCACCCATAGACCTCCATTGTGAGGTCAAAATCGCAGTAAAACCCGCAGATCAAAAATATATCTGCGGGTTTTACTGCGATTTGATGTGCAGAACCGCTGCAGCAGGAAGTGCGGGGGAGCGGGCGGAAGTGCGTGGGCGGAGTGTGGCTGCCCCCCCGTGCTCCGATCCCGCCCCCCCGTGCTCCGATGCCCCCCCCCGTGCTCCGATGCCCCCCCCCAGTGCTCCGATGCCCCCCCGTGCCCTAATCTCCCCCCCCTTATACTTACCCGGCGTCCCGGTGTCCGTCCGGCCGTCTTCTCCCTGGGCGCCGCCATCTTGCAAAATGGCGGGCGCATGCGCAGTGCGCCCGCCGAATCTGCCGGCCGGCAGATTCGCTCCAAAGTGCATTTTGATCACTGAGATATAACCTATCTCAGTGATCAAAATAAAAAAATAGTAAATGACACCCCCCCACTTTGTCACCCCCATTGGTAGGGACAATAAAAAAATTAAGAATTTATTTTTTTTTTCACTAAGGTTAGAATAGGGGTAGGGGTAGGGTTAGGGGTAGGGTTAGGGCTAGGGGTAGGGTTAGGGGTAGGGTTAGGGTTAGGGGTAGGGTTAGGGGTAGGGTTAGGGTTAGGGTTAGGGGTAGGGTTAGGGGTAGGGTTAGGGGTAGGGTTAGGGTTAGGGGTAGGGTTAGGGTATTTTCAGCCATTTTAGCCCTAAAAAGCTTCCTAGGAAACACACAGTCTCTGCATAGAAAACTGCATAATAAAAGGATAAAAAAAGCATCAAAAAACGCATCAAAAAACGCATCAAAAAAGGACAAAAAAAGGACCAAAAAAAGGACCTGCGTTTTCTGCCAAGAGCTGCAGTTTTTAAAAAAAACTGTCCTGAAAAAAAAAGGATGGAAATCCTGAACGTGTGAACATACCCTAAGAGTACAGAACATTCAAGATTTAGTGGTTCAGAATCCTATGTTAGAACCTAAAATTCCTATTCCTGAGTTATTTTCTGGAGATAGAGCTAAGTTTTTGAATTTTAAAAATAATTGTAAACTGTTTCTGGCTTTGAAACCCCGCTCCTCTGGTGACCCAGTTCAACAAGTTAAAATCATTATTTCTTTATTACGTGGCGACCCTCAAGACTGGGCATTTTCCCTTGTGCCAGGAGATCCTGCATTATGTAATATTGATGCGTTTTTTCTGGCGCTCGGATTGCTGTACGACGAACCTAATTCAGTGGATCAGGCAGAGAAAAATTTGCTGGCTCTGTGTCAGGGTCAGGATGAGATAGAGATTTATTGTCAGAAGTTTAGAAAGTGGTCCGTGCTCACTCAATGGAATGAATGTGCGCTGGCAGCTATTTTCAGAAAGGGTCTCTCTGCAGCCCTTAAGGATGTCATGGTGGGATTTCCTATGCCTGCTGGTCTGAATGAGTCTATGTCTTTGGCCATTCAGATCGGTCGACGCTTGCGCAAGCGTAAATCTGTGCACCATTTGGCGGTATTATCTGAGCATAAACCTGAGCCTATGCAGTGCGATAGGACTTTGACCAGAGCTGAAAGGCAAGAACACAGACGTCAGAATGGGCTGTGTTTCTACTGTGGTGATTCCACTCATGCTATCTTCGATTGTCCTAAGCGCACTAAGCGGTTCGCTAGGTCTGCCACCATTGGTACAGTCGAAATTTCTTTTGTCCGTTACTTTGATCTGCTCTTTGTCTTCCTATTCTGTCATGGCATTTGTGGATTCAGGCGCTGCCCTGAATTTGATGGACTTGGAGTATGCTAGGCGTTGTGGGTTTGTCTTGGAGCCCTTGCAGTGTCCTATTCCATTGAGAGGAATTGATGCTACGCCTTTGGCCAAGAATAAGCCTCAGTATTGGACCCAGCTGACCATGTGCATGGCTCCTGCGCACCAGGAGGATATTCGCTTTCTGGTGTTGCATAATCTGCATGATGTGGTCGTGTTGGGGTTGCCATGGCTACAAGTCCATAACCCAGTATTAGATTGGAAATCAATGTCTGTGTCCAGCTGGGGTTGTCAGGGGGTACATGGTGATGTTCCATTTCTGTCTATCTCATCATCCACCCCTTCTAAGGTCCCAGAGTTCTTGTCTGATTACCGGGATGTATTCGATGAGCCCAAGTCCAATGCCCTACCTCCCCATAGGGATTGTGATTGTGCTATCGATTTGATTCCTGGTAGTAAGTTTCCTAAGGGTCGACTGTTTAATTTATCTGTACCTGAGCACGCCGCTATTCGGAGTTACGTGAAGGAGTCTTTGGAGAAGGGTCATATTCGCCCGTCATCGTCGCCATTGGGAGCGGGTTTCTTTTTTGTGGCCAAGAAGGATGGTTCGCTGAGACCTTGTATTGATTACCGCCTTCTAAATAAAATTACGGTCAAATTTCAGTACCCCTTGCCGCTGCTGTCTGATTTGTTCGCTCGGATTAAGGGGGCTAGTTGGTTCACCAAAATAGATCTTTGTGGTGCGTATAATCTTGTGCGTATCAAACGGGGCGATGAATGGAAAACAGCATTTAATACGCCCGAAGGCCATTTTGAGTACCTGGTTATGCCATTCGGACTTTCTAATGCTCCATCAGTGTTTCAGTCCTTTATTCATGACATCTTCCGAGAGTACCTGGATAAATTCCTGATTGTATACTTGGAGGATATTTTGGTCTTCTCGGATGATTGGGAGTCTCATGTGAAGCAGGTCAGAATGGTGTTCCAGGTCCTGCGTGCTAATTCTTTGTTTGTGAAGGGGTCAAAGTGTCTCTTTGGTGTTCAGAAGATTTCATTTTTGGGGTTCATTTTTCTCCTTCTACTATCGAGATGGACCCTGTTAAAGTTCAGGCCATTTATGATTGGACTCAGCCAACATCTCTGAAGAGTCTGCAGAAGTTCCTGGGCTTTGCTAATTTTTATCGTCGCTTCATCGCTAATTTTTCTAGCATTGCTAAACCGTTGACTGATTTGACCAAGAAGGGTGCTGATGGGGTCAATTGGTCTTCTGCTGCTGTGGAAGCTTTTCAGGAGTTGAAGCGTCGTTTTTCTTCTGCCCCTGTGTTGTGCCAACCAGATGTTTCGCTTCCGTTCCAGGTTGAGGTTGATGCTTCCGAAATTGGAGCAGGGGCTGTTTTGTCGCAGAGAAGTTCTGATTGCTCGGTGATGAAACCATGCGCCTTCTTTTCCAGGAAATTTTCGCCTGCTGAGCGAAATTATGATGTTGGCAATCGAGAGGTGCTAGCCATGAAGTGGGCATTCGAGGAGTGGCGTCATTGGCTTGAAGGAGCTAAGCATCGCGTGGTGGTCTTGACTGATCACAAGAACTTGACTTATCTCGAGTCTGCCAAACGGTTGAATCCTAGACAGGCTCGTTGGTCACTGTTTTTCTCCCGTTTTTACTTTGTGGTTTCGTACCTTCCGGGCTCTAAAAATGTGAAGGCGGATGCCCTGTCTAGGAGTTTTGTGCCCGATTCTCCGGGTTTGTCTGAGCCGGCGGGTATTCTCAAAGAGGGGGTAATTTTGTCTGCCATCTCCCCTGATTTGCGGCGGGTGCTGCAAAAATTTCAGGCTAATAGACCTGACCGTTGCCCAGCGGAGAAACTGTTTGTCCCTGATAGGTGGACGAATAAAGTTATCTCTGAGGTTCATTGTTCGGTGTTGGCTGGTCATCCTGGAATCTTTGGTACCAGAGATTTGGTGGCTAGATCCTTTTGGTGGCCGTCTCTGTCACGGGATGTGCGTTCTTTTGTGCAGTCCTGTGGAATTTGTGCTCGGGCTAAGCCCTGCTGTTCTCGTGCCAGTGGGTTGCTTTTGCCCTTGCCGGTCCCGAAGAGGCCTTGGACACATATCTCTATGGATTTTATTTCGGATCTCCCCGTCTCTCAAAGAATGTCGGTCATTTGGGTGGTTTGTGATCGCTTCTCTAAGATGGTTCATTTGGTGCCCTTGTCTAAATTGCCTTCCTCCTCTGATTTGGTGCCATTGTTTTTTCAGCATGTGGTTCGTTTACATGGCATTCCAGAGAACATCGTTTCTGACAGAGGTTCCCAGTTTGTTTCGAGGTTTTGGCGAGCCTTTTGTGCTAGGATGGGCATTGATTTGTCTTTTTCCTCGGCTTTCCATCCTCAGACAAATGGCCAGACTGAACAAACCAATCAGACCTTGGAAACATATCTGAGATGTTTTGTTTCTGCTGATCAGGATGATTGGGTGTCCTTTTTGCCTTTGGCTGAGTTCGCCCTTAATAATCGGGCCAGCTTGGCTACTTTGGTTTCGCCGTTTTTCTGCAATTCTGGGTTCCACCCTCGTTTCTCTTCAGGGCAGGTTGAGTCTTCGGACTGTCCTGGTGTGGATACTGTGGTGGATAGGTTGCAGCAGATTTGGACTCATGTAGTGGACAATTTGACTTTGTCCCAGGAGAAGGCTCAACGTTTCGCTAACCGCAGGCGCTGTGTGGGTCCCCGACTTCGTGTTGGGGATTTGGTTTGGTTGTCATCTCGTTATATTCCTATGAAGGTTTCCTCTCCTAAATTTAAGCCTCGTTTCATTGGTCCATATAGGATTTCTGAGGTTCTTAATCCTGTGTCTTTTCGTTTGACTCTTCCGGCTTCTTTTTCCATCCATAACGTGTTCCATAGGTCATTGTTGCGGAGATACGTGGCACCTGTGGTTCCATCTATTGATCCTCCTGCTCCGGTTTTGGTTGAAGGGGAATTGGAGTATATTGTGGAGAAGATTTTGGATTCTCGTGTTTCGAGACGGAGACTCCAGTATCTGGTTAAGTGGAAAGGTTATGGTCAGGAAGATAATTCCTGGGTCTTTGCCTCTGATGTCCATGCTGCCGATCTGGTTCGTGCCTTTCATGTGGCTCATCCTGGTCGGCCTGGGGGCTCTGGTGAGGGTTCGGTGACCCCTCCTCAAGGGGGGGTACTGTTGTGAATTCTGTGGCCAAGCTCCCTCCTGTGGTCGTGAGTGGTACTGCGGCTGGTTCTGTCTATAAGCTTCCTTTGGTGGATGAGAATGGTACTGCGGCTTCTGAGTTTCCTTCCTCAGGTGATGAGGTTAAGTCGTTAGGTGCTGCTCTATTTAACTCCACCTGGTGCTTTGATCCTGGCCTCCAGTCAATATTCTAGTATTGGTCTTGCTTCCTCCTGGATCGTTCCTGTGGCCTCTCTATCCTGCATAAGCTAAGTTCTGCTTGTGTTATTTTTGTTCGCTATATTTTCTGTCCAGCTTGCTTTATTGGTTTTTTCTTGCTTGCTGGAAGCTCTTAGACGCAGAGGGAGCACCTCCGTACCGTTAGTCGGTGCGGAGGGTCTTTTTGCCCCTCTGCGTGGTTGTTTGTAGGTTTTTGTGTTGACCGCAAAGCTATCTTTCCTATCCTCGGTCTATTCAGTAAGTCGGGCCTCACTTTGCTAAATCTATTTCATCTCTGTGTTTGTATTTCATCTTTACTCACAGTCATTATATGTGGGGGGCTGCCTTTTCCTTTGGGGAATTTCTCTGAGGCAAGGTAGGCTTATTTTTCTTTCTTCAGGGCTAGTTAGTTTCTCAGGCTGTGCCGAGTTGCATAGGGAGCGTTAGGCGCAATCCACGGCTACCTCTAGTGTGGTGTGTTAGGATTAGGGATTGCGATCAGCAGAGTTTCCACGTCTCAGAGCTTGTCCTATGTTTTTGGTAAATGTCAGGTCACCTTGTGTGCTCTGAACTTCAAGGTCCATTGTGGTTCTGAATTACCTGTTCATAACACACACCCTCAAACAGTCTGACTCCAAACTCCACTATGGTGAAGACCAAAGAGCTGTCAAAGGACACCAGAAACAAAATTGTAGCACTGCACCAGGCTGGGAAGACTGAATCTGCAATAGCCAACCAGCTTGGAGTGAAGAAATCAACAGTGGGAGCAATAATTAGAAAATGGAAGACATACAAGACCACTGATAATCTCCCTCGATCTGGGGCTCCACGCAAAATCCCACCCCGTGGGGTCAGAATGATCACAAGAACGGTGAGCAAAAATCCCAGAACTACGCGGGGGGACCTAGTGAATGCACTGCAGAGAGCTGGGACCAATGTAACAAGGCCTACCATAAGTAACACACTACGCCACCATGGACTCAGATCCTGCAGTGCCAGACGTGTCCCACTGCTTAAGCCAGTACATGTCCGGGCCATCTGAAGTTTGCTAGAGAGTATTTGGATGATCCAGAGGAGTTTTGGGAGAATGTCCTATGGTCTGATGAAACCAAACTGGAACTGTTTGGTAGAAACACAACTTGTCGTGTTTGGAGGAAAAAGAATACTGAGTTGCATCCATCAAACACCATACCTACTGTAAAGCATGGTGGTGGAAACATCATGCTTTGGAGCTGTTTCTCTGCAAAGGGGCCAGGACGACTGATCCGGGTACATGAAAGAATGAATGGGGCCATGTATCGTGAGATTTTGAGTGCAAACCTCCTTCCATCAGCAAGGGCATTGAAGATGAAACGTGGCTGGGTCTTTCAACATGACAATGATCCAAAGCACACCACCAGGGCAACGAAGGAGTGGCTTTGTAAGAAGCATTTCAAGGTCCTGGAGTGGCCTAGCCAGTTTCCAGATCTCAACCCTATAGAAAACCTTTGGAGGGAGTTGAAAGTCCGTGTTGCCAAGCGAAAAGCCAAAAACATCACTGCTCTAGAGGAGATCTGCATGGAGGAATGGGCCAACATACCAACAACAGTGTGTGGCAACCTTGTCAAGACTTACAGAAAACGTTTGACCTCTGTCATTGCCAACAAAGGATATATTACAAAGTATTGAGATGAAATTTTGTTTCTGACCAAATACTTATTTTCCACCATAATATGCAAATAAAATGTTAAAAAAACAGACAATGTGATTTTCTGGATTTTTTTTTCTCAGTTTGCCTCCCATAGTTGAGGTCTACCTATGATGTAAATTACAGACGCCTCTCATCTTTTTAAGTGGTGGAACTTGCACTATTGCTGACTGACTAAATACTTTTTTTCCCCACTGTATTACTGCTACCTCCAGAGAGCGTTGTGCCCAGAAAAACATGCCTCTTTCACCCGTCTGGCCCGCCCTTGTATCTCTGCCTCTCATAGAATCATAGAATGTTAGAGTTGGAAGGGACCTCCTGGGTCATCTGGTCCAACCCCCTGCTCAAAGCAGAATCCACTAAATCATCCCAGACAGATGTCTGTCCAGCCTCTGTTTGGAGACTTCCATTGAAGGAGAACTAACCACCTCTCGTGGCAGCCTGTTCCACTCACTGATCACCCTAACTGTCAAAAGTTTTTTCTAATATCTAATCTGTGTCTCCTCCCATTCAGTTTCAACCCATTACTTCTAGTCTTTCCTTGTGCAAATGAGAATAAAGATGATCCTTCCACAATGCGACAATCCTTGAGATATTTGTAGACAGCTATTAAGTCTCCTCTCAGTCGTCTTTTTTGCAAGCTAATCATTCCTAAATCCTGTAAAAGTTCCTTATAGGACATGGTTTTCAGACCAGTCACCATTCTGGCCGTTCTTCTCTGAACTTGCTCCAGTTTGTTGATGTCTTTTTTAAAATGTGGTGCCCAATACTGCACACAGTATTCCAGATGAGGTCTGATCATAGAGAAGCAGAGAGCAATAATGACTTCACGTGATCTAGATTGCATGCTTCTGTTAATACATCCCAGAATTGTATTTGCCCTATTTGCTGCTGCATCACACTGTTGACTCATGTTCAGTCTGTGATCTATTAGGATACCCAAGTCTTTTTCACATGTGGTGTTGCTTAGCCCTATTCCTCCCATTCTCTATATGCTTTTTTCTCACCTCTAGCCTCTCTTGCTCCTGAGGACTTCACAGTAACGAGGTAAGGGAGCGCAGTGAAGCGGCGCAGGTGCGCATGTGCGAGATCTGAGAGGCAGAGAAGATAATAAGATAGAAGTGCATGCCAGATGGGTGAAAGATGCGTGTCTTCTGGGCACAACGCCGCTCTTTTGCTGTTTTCCATACCCCGAAATGCCTGCAGCTTGCTTCACCTTCCAGTAAGATGCCCCCTCACCTCTTCATCGGGACTGCTTCCCCCACCATATGTGCCGACCGCTGTATTAGGTGACTGTCGACAGCAGAGTGCTCCACAGCTGCCGTACAAGGCGACACCAGTGTTTAAGACGACCCCCGACATTTCTGAAGATTTTCAGGGGTTAAAAAGTCATCTTATACGCCGGAAAATATGGTACATAGGAAATAATACATGTAATCTCAGCTGATTTAAACAAACCTTCACTCTACTCTACCAATCAGAACGTTTATTTCCTTATGAGATAAGACCAAGAGGAAGGACAATAATTTAGTTGTAATTTAATTAGCATAAAGCACAGTGCAAACAGCTCTTTGCATCATCCTAATCACTCAGTTGCTGCAGGGAGAATAAAACGTAATTTTCTCTCTGTAGCAGTGCTTTCAGTAACACAGAAAAACATGGTTAAAACACTGCTTACCTGCAGACACTATATCTGCCGGCAAAGAGCGTTTTGGGAGATGTCACTTTCCCTTTAAGAATATGGAAGTACTAGACTAGTAGACATAATGGAAAACTATATTGGAGAAAGTAAATGCTGAACTTCAGAGTATTCTGTTAACATTGACCTAGTTCTAATAACGCAGTCTCCTACCATTGTATACCAAACAGACCAATACCAGCTAGAATTTATTACATTATGAATTAAAAACATTTCATTGTTTGTGTCGCACAGGAATGTATTTAGTTAACAGGACTGCTGAAAGAACCAACAATGTGCATGATGAAGATATGTATGTGTTTTCCAAGATATCCACAATACAGCAATGAACAATTTACATACTAGAGAATTGAACAAGGAAGCAGTAATGTCCCCTTTTCATATCGAAGAAATGTATTGTAAAAATTACAAATAAACGAAACGACAATTATTATCCAATGTTTTGCTGTCACTGAATGGGAAAATGCTGAAAGCCTTAACCATGTCCAGTGATGATAAAATATTAAAATGGAACATAACGCAGTAAGTTCGGATACATTATATTACCGAAATACACAAAACTGATACATACATAAGAAATACTGAATAAAATTGTAAAATTATTGTAATATATAAAAAAATGTAGCCTACATACCAAGGTAGAAGATAAAGTTTTGTACCTTGTGAAGTTTTGGTAAAATATTTTATATATTTTTTAGGTGTATTATGTATTATTGAGCATTCTAATTACATTATTCAGCACAATTGTCGGTGATAATATGGACTTAACTTAGTGTAATCTTAATTAAAATAATGGATTAGAAAGATGTAAGAGTACTAAAACATCATTTCACACATCAACAATACAACAATAGTATCATCATCTAGTACTAAGGGGAACATTCACCGAATCAGGATCAGACCAAGAAGAAAAAAGATGACAGGGAATATTTAAATAAATTAATTTTATTTTATATTTATGTATAGCAACAGCAAAAAGAATCAATAAAATAAAAGAATAAAAATACTATGTATATGTATTTGCTTACGTGCACATAAAAACATATAAATACATTAGGCAGGTCTTCAAAATAAATATAAGTATATGAAATGGATACCCCAGTAAGTATAAAAGTATAAAAATATAAAAACTAAGATCATATATATAGAAAAAATGGATATTCTATGTGTTTAATTAATATATGTATATACACTCCAAACAGGCAAAAATTGTATGCCTAGAAAGTGCTTACTGCTAATAGTACAGAGAAGAAATCCTACATCTGTGTTATATGTGGAGTTCATACACAGGAATTATTGGTAAAAATGGTGCAAAGTGTCAAACAAATACTGCATGAAAAAATCGCATGAAAAAGTGCACAGTGCTATTATATATATATCAAAGATAATTCATTACGTGACGAAGGAACTTTTGTGTCCGAAACACGTGTCGGGGTGCACATTACACACTTGGCGGTCCTGGAGATACTCCCCCCAGCCTGTTGTAGTAAGTAATACTGGATCATACATATAGCGCTGTCCTATGTGCAGAGCATATGGTATATTTGGCATACCATTCCCTTCTCTATTATACACTGTGCACTTTGGTCATTATTGTTTACATGTGAGCCTGTCACGTAATGAATTATTATGAGTAATCCACCCATGGGACCCACATCCATGCTGATGAACGCCAGGTGGAGGGACCAGGTTGCAGTGGTAAACCGGCCCCAAAGACTAGTGGAGTTCAACAAGGCTCAGCTAGCAAGCCGGAGGCTGTGGTGCCTGTATGTGCCACAGCCACATCCTTACACATTCGCTGGAAAGGCAGCCATATAGGAGCAAAGGGACTCAGAAGAGGTCCGACAAGGTCAGCAGCTGCTGGCTTGGGACACTGTGTGTGAAGACGCAGAGTAGGAGAGGTGGTGGCTGTGAGATGGCAAGGAAATGAACATAAGAGAGGAGTCCTGGAGAAGTGTACCCTAAACCATCTGGGGGTTGGTTGGACCACAGACCCTGAGGACACAGCACATGACTGGAGACAGTATTCTGCAGAACTGTGAGTAAAGCGTTGAAAATTGCACCCAGCTGTGTCCTCTGAATTATTCCTGCACCACTTGCCCTGCACTACAACTGCCACAACCACCATCATCACAAGTAACACCTATATCTGCTCTGGAGACTAGCTCTGCCCATGGAGAGCTGAAACATCTTTGCTGCATCACCAACTGCCCCAGTGGATCTGAACTGCAGCGTTGGCCATATTAACCAAACACCACGGTTGGCCTCACGAACACTCTCCCCATAAACTTTACCCCCCTTCATTTCACTTTTATTGGATGCCCAGGGCCACGGACCGGGTCACTGCTGCCGTGACCACCCCCTTTAAGAACCATTGGACACGGTTCCGAGTACCCCATGGCCCTAGCTGGTGCTCCACTGGCATCTATGGTATTCCTAGCTGCTGGCATCTATGCTATCAATATCAACCAAACCAAAAGAGATTTTAAGACACAAATAGTGTTATTGTATATATAACTGGACCGAAAACCAGACACTCTGCTAAACCTATAACCAACAAGAGACATAGAGTACAAAGTCCAAATATGAAAAAAGATAACTCTTTTATTTCACAAAATAATTTTAACAATAACTCACATTATAAGAATAAGGCATTGGACAAGTGGCACACAGTATCAAAAAAATTAATTGCACGGTTCCACACTCTAAGGTATCAGGCATGGGATAAGCAAAGTACAAATAACACTTTCCTAATGATAATATAGTATGTAACAGCCAAACTGTAAATATTGGTCACCTGCCAAAGGTCAAGAGACCAAAGTAGTTAGTACAGAGAAAAAGGAAACGTCCACAAGAGGAAGGAATATCCACATAATCAAAAAATACACCATAATATATAATAAAATTAGGGACAATCCCACAGATGTTTGTGCAATAAATCAAGCCATAATCTATAAGGTACAGATACATAAAAGGACATCTCATCCATAATAGCCTGTGTGTGGTAGTGGAATGGAGAACAGCCCCCGTGACGGCCCCCCGAAGAAGCCCATGTGAAACGCGCGTTGGGGCTATTCTCCATTGCACTACCGCACACAGGCTATTATGGATGAGATGTCCTTTTGTGTACCTATACCTATTATGGCTTGATTTATTGCACAAACATCTGTGGGATTGTCCCTAATTTTATTATATATTATGGTGTAATTTTTAGATTATGTGGATATTCCCTCCTTTTGTGGACATTTCCATTTTGTCTATACTAACTACTTTGGTCTTCTGACCTTTGGCAGCTGACCAATATTTACAGTTTGGTTGTTACATACTATATTATCATTAGGAAAGTGTTATTTGTACATCGCTTATCCCATGCCTGATACAGTACCTTATAGTGTGGAACCGTGCAATCGATTTTTTGGATACTGTGCGCCACTTGTCCATCTCCTTTTTCTTATAATGTGAGTTATTGTTAAAATTATTGTGTGTAGTAAAATTGTTATCTTTTTACATATTTGGACTTTGTCATCTATGTCTCTTGTAGGTTATATATCTATGGTATTCCTGGCTGCTCTCTACACCCTCTATTTCTCTCCTTGATGAAGATAAAGCCTTCATACACTTGTGAATTTCATTTTGTGCTCCCTCAATGCTGAGAATCTCACATAGATTCCTAGTCATGGCACTCACAATGGCACTGCAGCCTCAACAGTTTGTTCACATAGAGTTTTATAACAGTTTTTGGAGTGGATCTTCTATAAAATCTTCCTCAACAACTGCTTCAAAAACTCTTGAAAACTTCTCCCTGTGGGAAATACTCTGCTAGTTTAGATGAGTAGGGATTTTTTTAGTCATATGCTTGAAAAAAACAGTTTTTTTAGCTTTTTATTCCTGTTTTGAAAAACTTCTTATGGAAAAAAGAAAGTTCGTGTCACTTCTTTGAAGAGAAATTTGAAGGAAACTTCTCCATACTGTGCATTGTTCAATAAAGTGGCTGCAGAAAATGTTTTGGGAAAAAACTTTTCTGAAATCCTTCAAAATTGGCTAAGGCAAAGATAACCTGCTCCAAACACCCCGTGTGAACATAGACTTAAGGTATCACAGCTTTTTTACATAGATTGTTCTAGCAGAATAAGGCTAGGGTCACATTGCGTTAGTGCAATCCGTTTAGCGCTAGCAGATTGCGCTAACGCAATGTTTTTACCGGGCCGCGTTCCGGGGTCGCGGTAACGTCCCCGCTCTCGCAGATCCCCGATCTGCGAGAGTGGGGAACGGATCGCGGGCGCGCCTCGGACGCTGCAAGCAGCGTCCGCGGCGTGCCACAAAACACCGTTCCCATTGCCGTGAATGGGCGCGCTAAAGGACGCGTTGCACGGCGTTAATTTCGCCGTGCAACGCTGTCCGTTAGCGCGTTCCCATTAATGCAATGGGAACCTAGCCTAATCGACATCTAAAAACACTTCTAAAAAACATGTAGTTTTTACATAGTCTCAAAGCTACAGAGGTTGAAAAAAGACATCAGTTCATCACATTTGAGCTGGCATCACATCCAGACAACTCAGTACTGCAGTATAATGTCATCCTTAGCTTTCTTGCCTTTCTCTGTGTGATAAAAAGCAAAGACAAGTAGGAATCCATGCCTGTGCGCTGTCATGTATATAGGGGACTTCATAGTTGCTAATCAACTTTCATAATTTTTAAGAAATTGCCAGTCACAGCAAATTCAAATAATTTGTATATCAATTTGCGCAAATCACTAAAGAAAGAAGATCCACTTCCACTTTACACATGTCAGAACAGTTTATCAGTCACATAAGGCTCCCTTAACCTCAGGCATGACAGGAGGAGATTTCCCATAATGCCTTGCAGCTATCACATTACATCATATGGTGCAGTCAGCAGCCATTTCAGAATTTAGCAGCCATTTTAGGGTGATTAAGGATAGTGAGAAGATGTCCACATTCACAGTTAAGCAAAAAGCTCTTAATCATTGGACAAATACTCCAGACAGTAATGTTATACAAGTGAAGAAGATAAGTTTAGTAGTATATGAATAATATAGAGATTCAGTTGAGAAAGGTGCAGATAGATAAGAGGTGCCAGAAGCAATATCTGATTCAGTGTGACTTATCAGTGATATAGAGTAGCTGATATGTGTCGTGCTGCATTTTAATTTCAATAGCACATTTTTTCTTAATTGTTACTGCACTAGAAAACAGAATCAAGGCAGCACAATATTTTTGCAGAAAGTATTATAAATCCAAAATATGTCTCAGTCATTTAACTGTGGAAATAAATAACACGGCACTCTGGAATTAATACTGCTGGTGGTGCTCGAGTTTGGTGTCCAACCCATACAATTAGGCAAAAAAATTACTTGGCACTCAATATTTAAAAAAATTGATTCCTTCTTTATTGTACATCCAGATCAAATAAATTAAATTAAACGTTTTCGGTCCGTCATAGGACCTTCATCAGAATTTCCTTATTGGAGAAAACTGGATGTCATATGAAAGTATGGGAATAAAGGTGGCTGTATGCGGTCTGGTGACGCTGAGTACCTCGGCAGCCTTCCTCCAGAGCCCTCTCACTCACCGGTGGTATCGACACATGACGGACCTGGGTAATATGCATCATCCCCCTTGCAAGTTTCCTGCCAAGCACTGGAGTGCTGTTTATCTCTTACCACGTTACAGCCCCACAAGATCACATTAGCTTTCTCCCTCCTGGGCATCCCTACTGAAGGGCAGGCATACCATGTGACTTACCGAGACACTCAGCGCTATTCCTGTTGCAAGTCTTTTGCATTTTCAAGTAGCGCTGCTCCTCTCCTGTTATGTGAATAGCCCCACCAGGTCTAGTAGGCATTACCGTCACCAGACCGCATACATATAAATAGAAATAAAAAAGAGAAGAAAGCACTCAAAAAAAATCTTTATGTAAAAGACTCTTGGCTGACTAGAAAAAGCTACAAACCGTGATACTTTCAAAAGGGGGAATCACTATATACTAACCATGAAGGATGCCCAAACTTTTGCATCAGCCCATTTTCCTTTTTGTAATTTTTAAAATGTAAAAGATGATAATATATAATATACATTTTCTTTGCTTAATACACAAAGGAAATGTGCTATCTTTAACTTTAGACCTTTTGTAGATCACTTCATTTTCAACTTGCTTAACTGTATACATTAACAGTCATTTTGATGAGGGGAGTCCAAACTTTTAGATGCCACTGTACTAGGTACTAAACATGCAGGGTAACAAAACTTTTGGATAAGCCCATTTTCATTTTTGCAATTTTTAAAATGTGAAAAATATATATCTATTTTGTTTTACTAAAATACAAAGGAAATGTGTAATTATTAACTTTAGGCCTTATAGAGATTATTTTATCTTCAACTTGCTGTAACTGTAATTTTGAACAGGGGTGTCCAAACATTTACATGCCACTGTACATCCTGGGGTGCTGAAAGAGACAGCAGAGGAAATTGCAGAACCACTAAAAAGAATCTTTTAAAATTCCTGGAGAACAAGAGAAGTCCCAGAAGATTTTAGAAGGGAAACTGTTATGCCTATCTTCAAAACATGAAAGAAGATGGAGCCAGGAAATTACAGGCCAGTGAGCCTTACTTCTATACCAGGAAAGATCTTTGAGCAATTTATTAAACAGCATGTATGTAAGTACAGGATAAGAATACAGTAACTAATCAGAGCAAGCATGGATATGTAGCAAGCAATTCATGCCAGACTAATCTAATTTCCTTCCATGATGGAATTACTGACTGGGTGGACAGGGAAATGCAGTAGACATAGTATTTATAGACTTCAGCAAAGCATTTACATAGTAACATAGTAACATAGTTAGTAAGGCCGAAAAAAGACATTTGTCCATCCAGTTCAGCCTATATTCCATCATAATAAATCCCCAGATCTACGTCCTTCTACAGAACCTAATAATTGTATGATACAATATTGTTCTGCTCCAGGAAGACATCCAGGCCTCTCTTGAACCCCTCGACTGAGTTCGCCATCACCACCTCCTCAGGCAAGCAATTCCAGATTCTCACTGTCCTAACAGTAAAGAATCCTCTTCTATGTTGGTGGAAAAACCTTCTCTCCTCCAGACGCAAAGAATGCCCCCTTGTGCCCGTCACCTTCCTTGGTATAAACAGATCCTCAGCGAGATATTTGTATTGTCCCCTTATATACTTATACATGGTTATTAGATCGCCCCTCAGTCGTCTTTTTTCTAGACTAAATAATCCTCAAATTTAATTTGATAAAGTATATCATACCATCCTTATTAAAAAAAAGTGACCAAGTATGGGTCAAGGCTATGGTTAGGTAAATTCATATCTGCCTCAGTGATCATACTCGAAGGGTAGTAATGCATAGGGGGAACATCCAATTTGGAAGAATGTTCCAAGTGGCGTACCACAAGGTTCTGTTTTGGCCCCACAGTAGCTCAACATTTTTATAAATGATCTAGATAAGGGAACTGAAGGTAAACTGATTAAATTTGCAGACAATGTAAAGATAGGAGGGATAGCTAACCCTAGAGAAGACAGAAAAAGGATTCAGAAGTATCTCGATAAGCTTGAACAATGGACAGCAAATAATAGAAAGGTATTTAATAGCTAGAAATGCAAGATGGGGAGGACTAGAACTAAGCAACAGAACGTGCAAAAAAGATTTGGGTATACTAACAGATCACAGAGTGCACATGAATCAATAGTGTAATATATTAGCAAAATAGGCACCATTTTGGGATTTAGTTATATAAGTTCTTGGCAACGCATTTTCAAAAATACATGAAAAAACTGGAGCAAGTTCAGAGAAGAGCTACCAGGATGGTGAGTGGACTTCAAACTATGTCCTTCGAGAAATGGTTAAAAAATCTGGGAATGTTTACCTTGCAAAAAAGAAGGCAAGGAGACTTGATAGCTGTCTGCAAATATCTGACAGGATATCACAGTGTAGAGGGATCATCCTTTTTCTCATTTGCCCATGGAAAAATGAGAAGCAATGGCATGAAACTGAAAGGGAGAAGGTACAGATTAGAAAAAACTTTTTGGCAGTGAGTGTGATCAATGAGTGAAACAGGTAGCCAGGGCAGGTGGATGGAGTCTTCAAACAGAGGCTGGACAGACATCTGTCTGAAATGGTTCAGTAACCCCTGCACTGAGCAAGGGGCTGGACACTGAGATCCTAAAGGTCTCTTCCAACTCTAACATTCAATGATTCTATCTATGATTAACAAAAGTTAATTTTAGTATTGCACAAAATGAATGGTAAAACTAAAAGGGGCATTGGCAATGGAAAAGTTAGTGGAAATGAAATTAAAACCTTGATCACAGCTAGAAATGAATAACTGCTAGTTGAAAACCACCACAATCACTGGCACTAGCTATATTGGTTGTAGTATTATCAAATTCAGATTACAATTAGCCCCCTTATTCTCAGGCAAGCATATTAGTTGGAAGGAAATGAAGGACATTATTGAATATATGGCAGACATAATCACATTGTGATGATGTTACATCTTACAACAACATCATCAGTTTGAGTCGGTGTTCTTCACATAATGGTCTGCTGACTGGAATGATTTGATCGCGAATGACTAAGCGGGATCATTTTTGGTCTGCTTTTTAAAAATAAAAAAGTTGAACAGTGTGCTGTGTTATTAAATGGGCTGTTGGTTTCTACCAGGTTACTATTCATGTCCACTTGTCACTTGTTCATATAGACTACATGAGTAATAGCGCTTGAACCATGAAAGCCATGCAAATTCCGTGGAGATGTTGAGTAGCGAAATGTGTGGTGTATAAAATTGTCAATCCTGTTGCATCAATTAATTTAAGCATGTAAGTATCATCAGCACAAAACCTATGTATTCATGATAAGCTTAAGATCACCATACACAAAGCCAAGAGTGGGCTGTATTGGTTTACTTATGCTGACAACGGACTGATGGCAGCCAGATTGCCACTCTCCTTTGCATTACCTTGCCAGATGAGCCTGCCTAGTCTTCCTAAAGAATATAGTGGCATAATCATGAATTAATGAAAAAATGAATCGCATCAGGGCATCAGAGCTCTGTCTAATATATGTCTGTTGCGAAGAACCTTTGTAATGTCAGACAAGGTGCGAAAAGAATGTTTTTGTTCTCTGGAAGCAAACTGTCATTTTGAAAATGTCAAAGAAGTTTTTCAAAGAAAAAAACTTTGCTTCATTAAGAAAAAAAACAAGTACAGTCCTCTTAAGTAACTGTTATCACGTCTACAAATGTGCAACATCATGTTCTTTTAACTTTTCCCCTTATTCCCCTTGCACTGCTTTGGTCCGTCCACATTTCTTGCTCATCATGGCTTGAACTCTAAAATGTTCTCTCTCATTTATAAACCCATGAAGCAATACATCATAAATAGATACATGTGGCAGTACATAATCAAATATGTGAAAAGTTATTTTGAACGCTTTCTTTATCTAATTTAGCTTGCGCTTGTATGCTTCACCATCTGCTTTCCTTGCATGATCACACAACCCACTCTTCTAGTCTCTTTACATCTTTACATATAGATTTTGCTTTTCTCTACGCAGCCATATATTTTCCTTCTGTCTCACTAAACTCTCTGGCTACAATGTGTTAAAAGTTCTGACTGATTACAGGCCCCATCACAAAGGTGATGTAAAGTAGAAATGGTTAGTCACAGCTGAATACTTTGTCTGCGGGAAGATGCATACATATGCTTTATGAAATGTGTCTAGAAGAACGCTGGATTCATATTATGTCACTTGTAAATTTTCTGTTCTTGCCAAGAATAAAAAAGTAAAAACTGAAAGCCAAATATTAGAGATCGATCTAATAAACTGGTAAAGCCAATTAGCTAGTCAATAAATCAATCACTAGTACATGCCTTTTAGATGAGGTTATCTATATAATGCCTGATCAAATGTGTGTTCATAGGTTTAAAGTCCCCATACACATGTGTATGAGGGCCTCCTAGCTGGGCACCACCAGTTTACATTAGGGTGGGTAAGGATCAGGAGATTGGAACTGAATTTCCCTATCCGTTTATTCTTTGTGCAGGGTGCCTCTTGTGAGCATGAGCACCCTAAGGAAAATCGGTGCTGACATTCAACTCATATTCCACTGGGACCATAGACTGAAAGAAATATTCCCAGAACTATCACTTCTTTCCTACAAATAGCCACGAACCATTATGAATACTCTTGTCAGGAATGTCCTCTCATAATCATCTATAACTGGCACATTGGCCTGCAACAGTAAATGCAGGACTAGTATCCACATTTTACCAATCAATGCAATTGCACCGTAGCATAGCTACTGGGGGGTCAGAGGTTGCATGTGTAGTGATGAGCAAACATGCTCACCACTACTCATTACTCACCCAAGTATCACTGTACTCGGTGTACTCGGCAAGCACCAAGCAATTCTGGGATTACTCAGCGGGAACTCGGGTCTCCACCCACCATTTTTGGCGGTCTTTAGACCCAATCAACATACAGGGATTGTCTGCCAGGCACTGTAACGCTGTAATGAACCATCCCAAACACCCCGATTATAGACACACCAGAGATTAGCACCACACCAGGAATAATATTAAAAAATCTGCTTTTATTACACAATTCAAATAGCAACAAATAATTCATTAAAATATGTATCATGTAAAATCAAATATTAGTACGTACCACAGGACATATAAGAATGGTAAAATAACAGCACACCCAATATTACATCTATAGATCCCAACCAAAGTAAAAACTGTGCAATATAACGTAAAAAATATATATTTCATAATTCACACAATATAAAGTGCAACATATTACAAGGATTAGATTGCATATATATAAAAAGTGCATGCATGTAACTAGCAATCATAAGCCCTACTAAAAGGTGCTATGTGCCAAAAGTAAAATACATATGCTCCTAAAGGTGCTTACATGTTCCAACAAACCTGAGCCTAAAAAAGTGCTAGGTGCTATACATATGGCCAGCAATCATAAGCCCAGCAACATAGTGCTATGTGCAAAGAATAACGTGCTCCTAGAAGTGCTTATATGCACCAACAGACCTGAGCCCCCAAAAAACTAAGTGTACAAAAGTGCACGGAGGAGACCTAAAATAGTATTAATGTCGGTAAATACCTTGGGTAGCTGTGTCCAGTGGTAACGCACCCCGACGCACGTTTCGGACAATTCCTTCGTCAGGGGGTGTAGAATGTGGGTCCGAGGAAGTTTATATATCGGCGTTCTCCTATCCCTAGTGCCCCCAGTACCTCCGGCGCATGCGCAGTCAGGAGGATCCGGGAGACTGAGGTCACGCCCCACGTGACCGGACATACGGGGCCGAGTACCCGACGTTGCCAAGGACACGGGGATGCGACAAACACAGACTCCGGATCACAGACCGCGCATGTTGCCTTATGTACAAGTCTTTACCGTGGAAAGGATGTACCTTAACATATTTCCCAGCAAAATCCATTTTGGTTTAGTTTTTGTATGTTTTTTGGTGCACCTGTAAAAATGGCGTGAAACTCTGACAACATTGTTTACAGCTGTGACCTAGGAGTCAGAAATAATTCCAGGGATATTTGCCATGATGTTCCCTTGTCATTTGAGTAGTGTTTCCATAATTTTCAGACGTTTTTAAACCTTAAAAGGACCCCCGGGGGGTTGGCGGTAAAAATTCTCGGGTCTCCCATAGACTTACATTGGGCTCGTTGTTCTGTCCGAGTACCCAAGTATTCCAATTTGCTCAACCCGAGCAACGAGCACCCGAGCATATTAGTGTTCGCTTATCACTACGCATGTGCACTGGGCCTCTCGCTCAGAGAAGCCTACCCGGAAATTCCACTATACTTAATCGCACAGACATGCGCAGCATATCCATACAGTTATACTCTGTGACAGAGCAGGGAAACATGGTTTCCCTGCACTGCCACTCTCCATTTTATAGGCCGCTGGTCACTTTTGGTCTGCATTTGGCAAAACTACAAGTCCTGAGCAGAGCAACATCAGAGTCTGTTTGCCCAAGATCTGCTGCTGGCTATCATAAATAGTGGAGGCTACTTAGTGGGGCCTCATACATAGTGGGCACTACTTATGGGCCTTAGTGGGGTCTATTAAAGGGACCATCAAAGAGTGTTGAGAGCTACTATGGGAGCCTTTATAATGTGGGGGCTACTAAAGGGGCCATCATATAGTGGGGGCTACTAAGGTGGTCATGATACAGAGTGGAGCTGCTAAGGTGGCCTTAATGCACTGTTAGGGCTACTAAGGGGAACCAAGATTCAGTATGGAAGTTAATATGAGGCGTGTGGGCCACTTCAGAAGCTACAATACAGAGTGAGGACTACTGTGATGGCCATCATACAGCGTGTGAGCTAATGTGGAGCAATCGTTCTAGGTGAGGGTATGATATAGTGTGGCAGCTACAATGGGGCAATCACTCAGAGTGGAGACTACAGTGGGACTATTGTACAGTGTGGGGCCATTAAACAGTGGGGGTTACTAAGGGGCCATTATACAGTGTGAGAGCCATTATATAATAATGGGTTTCTAAATAGAAGTAGCACCTCTGCTGGAGGGCTTGTCATGTCCTTTCTGGACAGCTCTTCCATCTTTGGTCCTCATCTGATGCTCAACTCTCACCTGTAACTCCAAGTAGCTGCTGGTATGCAGCACACCCCAGAACACCGCCTCGGCAGGTGGGCCAAACCAGGTGAGGGTAGCTGTTGGGTTTCTTTGAGACCTACGGTGATTTTCAAGGATTTGCCTACCCTTGCATGTGAAGACTGGATATGGCAGACTGTGCGGAAGAAACCAAGATTCAACGGACAGACAAGCGATTCCCAGCACAGCGTTGTGGAGCGCTGAGAGGGTGCAGCAAGGTACATATAGGACACTGCTGGCCATCCACTGCACCCTGACCTATCTCCAGTTGTCTCGGCCAGTTCTTGCCACTGGGGCTCGATAGGTACGGGCGAGAGAGTGAGGTTAACGACTGCGCAACTCTTCTTCACTTTAATCCAAGTCAAGCGCAAGTCATGACTTCAACCACTGCGTATCTAAATTCCTGTGGCGATGGGAGAGTGGCAAAGCAGCAGGTGTGGGGTCACTGGAAGCTGTTGTCATGAACCTTGCTCACAGGTGGCCCAGGCCATATGGTCGTTCCCCACTGGACCGAAGCAGCAGTGGAGTTCGGCAGCCTCCTGGGTGTCTGAGCAGTCCTGTTCAGGATCACTCTGCGCACCTCAATCGAGGACAGGGCTAGAAAAGGTGCCTCAAACATAGTCTTCTTCATTTCACCTGGCCAGCCTACCACAGCTGGTGGGTTTCCCATACAGCGGTCGACACACAATAAAGAAAATGATGGTACTCAACCTTGGCACATGGAATGTGAGAACTCTACTGGATAATACTTAGGCAGACAGAGCAGGGAGAAGAACGGCATTGGTTGCTAGGGAGCTAGCTAGTTACAATGTTGATATAGCAGCTCTCAGCGAAACAGGCCTGGCAGTCAAGGGTCAACTGACAGAGCATAGTGGTGGATATACATTCTTCTGGAGTGGTCGACACAGCACTGAAAAATGGGAAGCAGGCATCGGATTTGCTATCAAAACTCATATTGCTTGAAAACTTACCAGGCTTCCGGAGGGCATCAATGACCATCTGATGACATTTAGGCTCCCACTTACAAACAAGAAACACGCAACTCTGATCAGTGCTTATGCTCCCACTATGACTAACCCAGATGATATTAAAGATAAGTTCTATGATGAACTTGACACACTTATTTCAGCAACCCCACATGCAGACAAGCTCATTATACTTGGAGGCTTTAATGCCAGAGTGGGAACAGACCATCTAAACTGGGAAGGGGTCATTGGGAGACATGGCACTGGCAAGTGTAACAGTAATGACCTACTGCTCCTCAAGATGTGTGCCACACATGACCTTGTCATCACCAACACTTTATTCCTCTTACCCACATGCAGGAAGACATCATGGATGCACCCATGCTCGAGGAATTAGCATCTCATTGATTACATAATTGCCAGGAAAAGGGATGAGATGGACATTAGAGTGACGAGGGCCATGTGTGGTGCAGACTTCTGGACTGACCATCGCCTCATTGTGTCTAAGTGCAGGCTCTGCATCCTGCCTGCGAGGAGACCCCAAGGGCAGAAAATGACAAAGAGGCTGAATATCTACTGTATAAGCTGCAAAATAAAAGAATTGCAAGGGAATTTGCCAATGACCTTCATGGTAGACTGTTAACTATACTGCAGGCAGAGGAGATCGGCGTTGAGGAACAGTGGATAATTCTGAGAGATGCTGTTTATAATACTGCTCGGGAGCATCTTGGATCAGCAGCCAGAAATAATCAAGACGGGCTCGATGAAAATGACAAGGAAATAAAGACACTCCTAGAAGAGAAACAACTAAGCTGCTGACAGAACAGAAACAAATTCTGGAATGGTGGGCTGAGCATTTTAATAATATTCTTAATAGCCCTACCAATATCAATGATGAGGCTATTGCTCGCCTGCCCCAGGAAGAAATCAACAAGGACCTTGATGTTCTTCCAAGTGGAGATGAAGTTAGGAAAGCAGTAAAACAACTTTCTTGTGGAAAAGCACCCGGAAATGATGCTATATCTGCTGAGGTACATAAAGCTGGTGGCCCTGTTCTGATGCAAACGGTGACCAACTATTCCAGTATATGTTGAAAAAGGAACAGGTTCCGCAACAGATGAAAGATGCCAACATAATTCACATATACAAGAGGAAAAGTAATTGCCAATCTTGTAACAACCATGGATGCATCTCTGTTCTGTCCACTGCAGGAAAGATATTGGCTCGTCTCTTGCTCAACAGCCTTTTACATCACCTTGAGCAAGGCCTATTACCCGAAAGCCAGTGTGGTTTTCGTGCTAACCGTGGAACAGTGGATATGGTCTTTTCAGCACGTCAACTTCAGAAAAGTGCCAGGAGCAACACCCTGACCTTTATTTAACTTTTTTTAATTTGACCCAGGCTTTCGACACAGTAAATAGAGACGGCCTGTGGAAGATCATGGCAAAATTCGGCTGCCCAAGCAAGTTCATCTCAATCTTCTGGCAATTCCATGATGGCATAATGGTGAAGGTTCTGAATTATGGAGATGAATCTGAAGCTTTCCCAGTAACAAATGACGTAAAACAAGGCTGTGTGCTTGCTCCAACCCTGTTCAGTATGCTATTATCTGCTAAAGTTACGTGATGCCTTTAACAACTGTGAAGATTAATTCCTGGTTAGGTACAGGACTGATGACAAGCTTTTCAACCCAATACACCTTAAGGCGGTAACAAAACTGCATGAGACTGTTATCCGTGAATTATTATTTGCTGACGACTGTGCACTTAACGCTAGCATGGAACAGCAGATGCAGCATGAAATGGACTGTTTTTCGCAAGCTTGCGACAGTTTTGGTCTCGAGGTCAACATTAGAAAAACCGAAGTCATGTATCAACCTGTTCCAGGAAAACTATACAAGGAGCCACGTATCACGGTGAAGGAGCAAAACCTCAAAGCAGTCGATAACGTCACCTACTTAGGCAGCACACTTTCCCGTGAAGTAACCATAGACCCTGATGTTAATAACAGAATTGCCAAAGCCAGGGCCGCCTTCGGGAGACTGCGTAAGAACGTCTGGGAATGAAGGGGACTCAGCCTTACCACCAAGCTGAAGGTCTATTGCGCAGTGGTCCTCACCACACTTCTCTATGCTAGCGACACCTGGACAGTCTACAACCGGCATGCTAAACAGCTTAATAATTTTCACATGAGTTGCCTCCACAGACTCCTCCACATCAAGTAGCAAGACAATGTCCCGGACATGGCAATTCTGGAACCAACTGGGCTCTGCGGCGTTTACACTTTTACAGCCAACTACCGAAGCAACTGCTGTACGGAGAACTGTGCCAAGGAAAGCGAGCAGTTGGGGGACAGAAGAAGCGCTATAAAGACTGCCTTAAGGTGTCTCTCAAAAACCTGGAAGTCAACACCAATGAATGGGAAAAGCTTGCCCTGGATTGTCCAGGTTGGTGGGGCAGGATCACCTCAGAAGCACGTGCAGCTGAAGATAGGAAAATCTGTGACGCAAAAAGAAAGCGCGCTGTCCGCAAGGCACAAGTAGAATCTGATTTACTGACCACATCTGCTTCCTTATGTCAAGTATGTGGGCAAACCTTCAGGGCCCAGATTGGACTCATCAGCCACCTCCAGACCCATAACTACTAATTCTATTCTAACCCTGAAGTCATGAACATCTTCAACTATGAAGGACAAACATCATATAATAATACTTTGTTATACATGTGCTGGATTTTGAAGCCCCAGGGACCTCCCCCAATTCTTTCATTGGTTATTGTTGTTTGTTAATAAATGGCCACTGTGACCAATTATATCCAAAAAAAGAAAGTCTCCTGTGTATCATTATTATAAGTTAAGGGGTATGGGAGACTGAGGGGAGAAAAATAAATTAATTAATATAGGGGAGGGTTTCAGTGGAATGACTTGGGCCATACACTGTCACGTTTATTGGGAGGGAGGTTAGGCTCACCACCGATTATGAGTTGGACATACAGGATTAAATCAACAACAAAAACAGAGAAAGAGGGTGTTGTGAGGGGCAAACTTTGGGCTCGTGCAGTCGATCATATAATTTGAAGGAGTGCTGTCCATGGTTTAGACAAATAGCACTCATACCCATGTTATTCTATGGGAATGTGCACATGTCGGATATTTTCTTTGGTCTCGGTGCTCCTTTAGAAAGAAATTGTATCATGCACAATTTGTCTCTGAGAATTGGATGTCATTTGCCTATTAAAATCTATGGTTTTGTTGAAAATTTCGTACCGCATTTAGATAACATTCAAGTGGCGTCCAATTTTCACAGACTAACAATATAGAGAAAACGGATAAACTTTTTTTTCTCTCCACCTCCGAGAAAAACAGATCCCACTCTGACTACACTCTGTAATTACACTCTGATGTCTGATCAGAGTCTGATTAGCATAATCAAACCAATTTTCTCTTCTGCACCATTGGAAAAATTATTCTTGAAAATCTTCCTATTAAAATGCAAAATGTATGGTTATACTCATTCTATAAATACATCAAACACATATCCAACTCATGGTGGAGCCTGTGAAATGTACACATAGTTGTAGTGAAATACAACATATAGAAAAGACTCATATACAAATAATAATTAGGCAAACCTAGATAATTAAAGTGTATCATTTCTAAGTAATAAAGTAATTTTGTACCTCAAGTAGTATGCTCTCATTAGTTGCAATGTCATTTTATATCTATATAGGTCTCAGATTCGACACCCCAACTTCTTTATTGGCCCCTTTTAGCTCTGCTGTTAAGGCTCTTCTGAGGGAAAGGGGTCACAACAACATAAACTTATACACACATGCCAAAGACTCTTTTCCAGCCAGCAGATGGCTACTTTAGAGTTCTTTATATTGACTGCCATCTTAGTGTTATATATGCATTGGTAAACTGAAATGTTGCAGAACTTTGCTTGTGACGGAATTCATTTACTGGAACAGATGGTGAGCACATGCAGCACAGGGCCGTCACCAGTCTGTAACAATGCTTTTTAACGATACGTGTCCCCATTGACATAAATGTGTCACTATGGTTCATTCACTCTGTCTGTTCGATTCTATGACAAACTGTTAAGGTATATTATCATTGTCTCAGAAGTATCTTCAGTCAATCAGCATCAGTGTAAAACAAGGCAGATGTATCAATAGAGGCATGAGCGCTGTCAGTTTAAGTGCTGTTGGTAATTTATACAGCTATGCCTAATTTATGTATTGTGCTATATAATGTATTTCAAATGTTGTCTTCATCGAACAGATCAGCGAATGATCATGAACAGCTCAAAATTGCCATTTCTTCCAAAACTGTCACACAAAACAAAATAACAGAATAGGTAGCATAAATATCATAGTAAGTTCGGAGCACAGAATTACAAAAAACAATGCCCAATATAACTAAAGAAAAAATAAACTTTCCAAAAATAGTGAATAAATACTGTAGAAATAAGGGCTCATCCAGAAGAGCATATCAAACTTTCGTGTGCTGACCGAAAGCAAAATGGGTAGTAAACAGACAGCAAAAGGACCAATGCATGCCAATGTGGTAGTTCACATGGACCGATGTTTTGTGTGTAAAAAATCACATAATTTACTACTTTTATTCGTATTCTGGATAAGTCTCACATCTTACAAGTCAATGGGTGGCCAAAAAAAATCACACATGTAAAGTAGCATTGGTAGGCAAACACAATGAAACTAAAAATAATAATAATAAAGATAACATTACCAGCAATGCAAGAGACCAGTCACCCATCACACCACACCCATGGATGTGGTGGGTCCCTGGTCTCTTGCATTGCTGGTAATAACAATGCTACTTTACATGTATGTGTTAGGCTACGTTCACATTTGCGGTGCGTCGGGTGCAATCGCGGCAACGCATGCGCCATGCGCCCCTATATTTAACATGGGGGGCGCATGGACATGCGTTGTGTTGTGTTTTGTGACACATGCGTTTTTTGGGCGCAAGCATCAGGGCGCAGAGGATGCTGCTTGTTGCATTTTTTTGCGCTATGAAAATGAACGCATGCGTCATAAAGCGCAGCGTTTTGCTGCATTTTGCATGCGTTTTTGCGTGCGCTGTGCGGTGCATCGCCGACGCAGCACACAACAACGCAAATGTGAACGTAGCCTTATCTTGGTTCTCACCGTGACATATGGATGTTGGATGTCACTATAAGAGATTATTAAGACTCTTGTTATATTGATTAATTTTGTTGTCACATAAGCCTGGTACTATCCAGGTCTGTAATAATTTTAATATTGTCAATTTCTGGTATCATGAACCTATTATCATGTGAATTACATGGCAGTCTGTTTGTACTAAGTTTTGTATTATTTTTGTAGCTCTATAATAGACATTGTAGTACATTATATGCTATTTTACTATCCAGATATATCCATTTTTTGCTGTATTTGTACTTCCCATTCTTTTATATACATATAAATATATTTATCCATGTTCTAATTTTAATTTATTGACATAAAAATATGTTTTAGCCTTTTTCAATAGCTTTGTTTTCCCATGTTTGTTCATTGTTATCAAAGTGAGCCTGTTAGCACTTTCTGTCAACAATAGGAATCATCTGTTATGACCTCCCTGGTGGCACTAAAAACCTGCTCAAACAAGATGCTAGTGGCAAGGCAGCACAACACCTCCAAGCCATAGAAGGACATAGTTACATAGTTACATAGTTGTTAAGGTTGAAGGAAGACTATAAGTCCATCTAGTTCAACCCATAGCCTAACTTAACATGCCCTAACATGTTGATCCAGAGGAAGGCAAAAAAAACCCATGTGGCAAGAGTAAGCTCCACCTTGGGGAAAAAAATTCCTTCCCGACTCCACATACGGCAATCAGACTAGTTCCCTGGATCAACGCCCTATCAAGGAATCTAGTGTATATACCCTGTAACATTATACTTTTCCAGAAAGGTATCCAGTCCCCTCTTAAATTTAAGTAATGAATCACTCATTACAACATCATACGGCAGAGAGTTCCATAGTCTCACTGCTCTTACAGTAAAGAATCCATGTCTGTTATTATGCTTAAACCTTTTTTCCTCCAAAACGCAGAGGATGCCCCCTTGTCCTGGTTTCAGGTCTATGATTAAAAAGATCATCAGAAAGGTCTTTGTACTGTCACCTTATATATTTATACATTAACATAAGATCACCCTTTAGTCTTCGTTTTTCCAAACTAAATAGCCCCAAGTGTAATAACCTATCTTGGTATTGCAGACCCCCCCAGTCCTCTAATAACCTTGGTCGCTCTTCTCTGCACCCGCTCTAGTTCAGCTATGTCTTTCTTATACACCGGAGACCAGAACTGTGCACAGTATTCTAAGTGTGGTCGAACTAGTGACTTGTACAGAGGTAAAATTATGTTCTCCTCATGAGCATCTATGCCTCTTTTAATGCATCCCATTATTTTATTTGCCTTTGTAGCAGCTGCCTGACACTGGCCACTGAACATGAGTTTGTCATCCACCCATACACCCAGGTCTTTTTTATTGACGGTTTTGCCCAGAGTTTTAGAATTAAGCACATCATTATACATCTTATTTCTTCTACCCAAGTGCATGACCTTACATTTATCCCCATTAAGGTTCATTTGCCATTTATCAGCCCAAGCTTCTAGTTTACATAAATCATCCTGTAATATAAAATTGTCCTCCTCTGTATTGATTACCCTGCAGAGTTTAGTGTCATCTGCAAATATTGAAATTCTACTCTGAATGCCCCCTACAAGGTCATTAATAAATATGTTAAAAAGAAGAGGGCCCAATACTGACCCCTGTGGTACCCCACTGCTAACCGCTACCCAGTCCGATTATACTCTATTAATAAACACCCTTTGTTTCCTATCCCTGAGCCAGCTCTCAACCCACTTGCACATATTTTCCCCTATCCCCATTATTCTCATTTTATATATCAACCTTTTGTGTGGCACCGTATCAAAAGCTTTTGAAAAGTCCATATACACTACATCCACTGGGTTCCCTTGGTCCAATCCAGAACTTACCTCTTCATAGAAGCTTATCAAATTAGTCTGACATGAACGGTCCCTAGTAAACCCGTGCTGATACTGTTTTTGTCCCCTTTTTGAATATTGGCACCACATTTGCTATACGCCAGTCCTGTGGTACAGACCCTGTTATTATGGAGTCTTTAAAGATTAAAAATAATGGTCTATCGATGACTGTACTTAATTCCTGCAGTACTCGAGGGTGTATCCCATCCGGGCCCGGAGATTTGTCAATTTTAGTGATTTTTAGACGCCGCCACAATTCCTGCTGGGTTAAGCAGGTGACATTTAATGGGGAATTTTTATCACTAATCATTTTGTCTGCCATGGGATTTTCCTGTGTAAATACTGATGAAAAAAAGTCATTGAGCATATTGGCCTTTTCCTCATCCTCATCCACCATTTCACCCAGGCTATTTTTAAGGGGGCCGGCCAACACTATCATTTTTTAGTTTCTTACTATTTATGTAGTTAAAGAATATTTTAGGATTATTTTTACTCTCTCTGGCAATGAGCCTCTCTGTCTCAATCTTTGCTGCCTTGATTTGCTTTTTACAGAATTTATTTAATTTTCTGTATTTATTTAATGCCTCATCACTACCTACTTCCTTTAATTCTCTAAATGCTTTCTTTTTGTCACTTATTGCGCCCCTTACAGCTCTATTTAGCCATATTGGTTTCCTCCTATTTCTAGTATGTTTATTCCCATATGGTATATACTGTGCACAGGTCCTATTCAGGATGCTAATAAATGTCTCCCATTTTCTTTGTGTATTTTTGTGTCTCAGGATATCGTCCCAGTTAATTGCACCAAGATCCTCTCTCATCCGTTGGAAATTTGCCCTCCTGAAGTTTAGTGTCCTTGTAACCCCTCTATTACACATCTTTTTAAAGGATACATGAAAACTTATTATTTTGTGATCACTATTACCCAAGTGACCCCCAACCCTTATATTTGATAAGCGGTCTGGCCTGTTGGTTAATATTAGGTCTAGCAGTGCCCCCCTTCTTGTTGGGTCCTGAACCAGTTGTGAAAGGTAATTGTCTCTCATAGTTGTCAAAAACCGATTACCTTTGCTGGAACTGCAGGTTTCTGTTCCACAATCTATTTCAGGGTAGTTGAAGTCCCCCATAATAATGACTTCTCCTTGAGTCGTAGCTTCATTTATTTGCTTTACGAGGATATTCTCCATTGCTTCCATTATTTTTGGAGATTTATAACAAACCCCTATCAGTAATTTATTATTTTTTCCCCCTCCCCTTATCTCCCCCCACAGGGATTCTACATTTTCATTAAATTCACCTATATTATCAGGCAGGATGGGTTTTAAGGACTATTTTACATATAGACACACCCCACCCCCTCGCTTATCTGTACGGTCATTTCTGAACAGGCTATAGCCCTGCAAGTTAACAGCCCAGTCATGGCTCTCATCCAGCCACGTTTCAGATATCCCCACCATGTCATAATTATGCTCCAACAACATTAGTTCTAATTCGTCCATTTTGTTGGCGAGGCTTCTGGCATTAGTATACATACATTTTATGTATCTCGCTGCACCTCTATTCTTTCTTAAATTATTAACTGTTCTAACCCCACCCCACATGCCACCGCCACCCCCAACTTCCTTATTTGTGCCCAGGTCTCTATCTGCACTATCTTCCCCTCCTGTAAAATGAATATCTTCCCCCCCAATTCCTAGTTTAAACACTCCTCCAACCTTCTAGCCATTTTCTCCCCCAACACAGCTGCACCCTCCCCATTGAGGTGCAGCCCGTCCCTAGCTGTTGTGAATTCTGTTCTCGAACTCCCTCCTGTAGTCGTGAATGGTACTTCGGCGAGTTCTGTCTATGGGCTCCCTCTGGTGGCTGGGAGTGAAGCTGCTGCTTCTGAGGTTCCTTACACAGGTGACGTGGTTTATCCTTTGGTTGGCTGCTCTATTTAACTCCAATCAGATCGTTACTCCATGCCAGCTGTCAATGTTCCTGCATTGGTTCAGTTCGCTCTTGGATCTTTCTCGTGACCTGTCTTCTCCTGCAGAAGCTAAGTTCCTGATAGTTATTATTTGTTTATTGTTTCCTTGTCCAGCTGGTTATCATGATTTTGTCTTGCTAGCTGGAAGCTCTGGGATGCAGAGTGGCATCACGGTGCGGAGGTCTTTTTGCAGACTCTGCGTGGTCTTTTGTAGTTTTTTGTGCTGACCGCAAAGATACCTTTCCTATCCTCTGTCTGTTTAGTAAGTCTGGCCTCCCTTTGCTGAAACCTGTTTCATTTCTGCGTTTGTGACTTTCATCTTTACTCACAGTCAATATATGTGGGGGGCTGCCTTTTCCTTTGGGGAATTTCTCTGAGGCAAGGAAGGCTTTATTTTCTATCTCTAGGGCTAGCTAGCTCTGAGGCTGTGAAGCGCGTCTAGGGAGAGTCAGGAACGCTCCAGGGCTATTTCTAGTGTGTGTGATAGGATTAGGGCTTGCGGTCAGCAGAGCTCCCACATCCCAGAGCTCGTCCTGTGTGAGTTTAACTATCAGGTCGTGCCGGGTGCTCCTAACCACCAGGTCATAACACCTAGCGTAGAGCCTGTAGCCAACTGAGAAGTCGGCCCATTTCTGCAGGAACCCAAACCCCTCCTTCCTACACCAATTCTTGAGCCACTTATTAACCTCCCTAATCTCCCGTTGCCTCTCTGGCGTGGCACGTGGTACAGGCAGTATTTTGGAAAATACCACGTTGGAGGTCCTTGCTTTCAGCTTGCGGCCTAATTCCCTGAAATCATCTTTAAGGCCCTTCCACCTACCTCTAACTTTGTCATTTGTGCCTATGTGCACCATGACCGCTGGGTTCTCACCAGCCCCTCCCAATAATCTGTCCACCTGATCAGCGATGTGTCGGACTCGAGCGCCAGGAAGGCAGCACACCGTTCGACGATCCCTGTCTTTGTGACAGATTGCCCTATCTGTTCCCCTAATAATTGAGTCTCCCACTACCAGCACCTGTCTGGCCTGCCCTGCTCTCCTATTTCCCTGCTTACTGGAGCAGTCACTCCTCCGGCTTTCAGAGGACATGCCTGGCTGCAGGAGTGCTACCCCTGTACTGGCACCCCCCTCATCTGCCAACTTAGCAAACTTATTGGGGTGTTCCAGATCAGGACTAGCCTCCCTGGCACGCTTCCCTCTACCCCACTTTCTAACTGTCACCCAGCTTGCTACTTCATCGTCCTGCAGCTCCATCCCACCCCCCTCATCTGTCCCATTGAGCGTCTGCTCCGTGAGCAGAAGACTCCTCTCCATATTGTCTATGGATCTCAGTGTTGCCAGCTGCACATTTAGATCCAGAATCTGGTTTTCCAAATGCACAACGTGCTCACATCTTGCACAGCAGTATGCACCCTCGATCGGCTGCTCAAGGACTGCATACATGTGGATGTGCACTGGATGGCATTAACAATAGTGGAGCACATTTCCTAATGGGGATTGCACCAGACAGAAAAGTTAAATAAAAATAAATAAATAAATAAATACAAAGTATTAATAAATAAAAAAAACAAAAAACAGACAGCAATTCAGTACTTCCTCCCTTAGAAACTCCCTGACTCCAAAGTCACTGAATCACAAGTCACACTTACCGCCGTTCACACTTACACTCAGGTCACACTCAGCTCGCTCACACTCGCTATGCTGAAGATTTATAGATTTTTTTTTTCTCTAGTTCCCTTAACACCAATCCACCTTGCTGTCCAAATGCACTTCATGCCAGGTGTCCAGCATTGAGAACCAATAGTTCAAAGTCACAGTGGAGTTAGCGAGTATGCTGGTTTGGTCAGCCAGGTATTGCTTGACCATCTTTGCAAACTTTTTCCTCCTTGGCAAAAATTCCTGGGCATCAGGTCCTGGGCTGGTGTCATGAAATTGGCCTACGGCTTTGACAGCATATCCCTGCTTCTGCTTTGTGTTTTACCTGTCTTCTCCTGTTTGGTTGAACAAGGAAGCTTGCCCCCTGCTGCTAGCGTTGTCTGATGGGAATTTTTTCAACTTATTTCGCTCAATGGCCTTCTGGTATAACACCATTTTAGAAGACCTCTCTACATCAGGAAGAAGAGATGCAAAGTTCTCCTTGTAAACTTTTAACTTTGTAGTAAGTGATAAAAATGTCTTAAAACATTCTCTCTCTCTCTCTCTCTCATTATTCTGGCATTTGGAAAATACTAATAATTATGGCAATCCTAATTGCCCTAAAATGGGAAAGGTTTATTCTGATTTCATGTCTTATATTGAGAAAAACATACATATGTGTCTTTTTATATAGTGTATGTAAACTTCTGGTTTCAACTGTATATTGGGAATGTCTCAATCTCTGTAGGTATTGGAATGAGGTGACTGTGAAACTGAACAGAATTTTTCAATAAAATTTATCACATAACTGTGTGAAGTGTTTGTTCAATGTTTTAGGACTTTTTCTTACTGTCTCTATTGCTGAGCAATGAGATCTGACAAACTCTAACTATTCTAAATTACCTACTGCATTACCTACTCACACTTTTTTATAGGCTATAATATTTCCTCCGAATTGGCTGTGCTATGTAAGCAGGATATGGGATGCAATGACAGACAGAGGCAGAGCAAGGGTTAACACAAAATTTAATTTCTTATAATAACTACTCCTCTCATTGAGAAAACACAACAGGGATAACAGGTCAGCAGAACACGGAATCGGGGGCAAGGAATAAATGGGTGTGGAGGAAAAAAAAAGAGAAAAGAGAAAAGAAAAAAAAATTAGTTCCAGGGGAGAAAACAAAGAAAAACAAAAGTAATTTCTTTAACTACCGTCGACTTCAGGAAACTGGTTTGTTGCAGAGAGTTTGTTGGTGCTAAAACTGTGATGCATAGATGTCCATTATGATCCTCAGAATAATGATGTCTCTGATCCTGGTGGTGGTGTTAATTCCTTGGGATCTGAAGTATTTCTCTTAACATTGACGTATATCCTCCTGACGGTGGTGGGGATTCCCCGGAGTACGGTTGGTGTGCAATAGATAGGGTCGTGATGAGTCGGGTATCACACAATTTCTCTTCCCCTCAGATTACTGAGATCTCGTGTCACCTGTCTCCGTTGTTGCAGAAGAAATCTCCTCAAAGCAGATATCTAATTTCCCCCGTCTAAGCGTGTGGGCACTTATGTCCTGTCTCTGGAATCTTTTCCTCACGGTACATGATGTCGGCAAAAATCCAGCATGTTGTGGTTGGTAGTCTCTATCTAAAGGCAGGTGCACAGCCCCCACTATCTCTGTCACTTTAGCACCTCAATGTAACGGGAGCCACCTCAGTCCAGCGAGCTTTTCATCCCCGTTCTGTCGGGACAACCTTCTCTCTGCTCGACGCGTGTCCTTCTTCTCTACCATTAACCAAGCTCGGACCCTTTTTCTCCCCAAACACGTGCTCTGTCTTCCTGCCAAATCTTCCTGGTCACTCACGTGCTGCAGCCCTATTAACTTGCCCGTGCGCCCGTCTTCCCTTCTTCCCTGTATAATCTCGGTGACAGTCCCGTTGGTTCAGGACCCTTCACGGAAAAGATCCACCTGGTTCGGGTGTTCTCCTTACAGCTATACCATGCGATGTGGTAGCTGCAACAAATTATGGTGAAACCTGCTTGGTTGTTTTTGGAGTTTATGTCAATCTTCTGTTTCTGATGTAATGTTCTGCAATGTGGAAAATGGACATTTTTTTGCTGTTTCACACAAATCGATTAGTAAATTGTTCAAATTCACCCAGATCAAGGGATTTTATGAAATTCGACTTGATTCGATTTGCACCAAATTAATTTGATCATCTCTGATATTAACCCATTGTTTTTGTTGCAGCAATTTTTATGGAATGGCAGAATCCATAAAGGAACTGGCTTCACTACAACTCCATGAAATATGAAATCCCGTAATGGTGACATGGAATTTGACACACATCTTTATGTTGCCTATAAAATGTGTTCAAAGTGTGGTTATGTTAGACAATGAATTCAGCTTCTCATAAGCGAATACTCCTAAACATGATGAACATGAGCTTGTCTCTGTAGTACAGCTCTGTTACCTGCACAATGTTGCACAATGTTCCAGTCGCTGAGGATACAACTTTATTGCACAAGGTCTTTTTTATGAAAGTATACTAAAAATAAATTCACGCAAAATGAATTAAGCCCAAAACTCCACTACAGAGTACGTAGGACCCCTCCGGTCATGACGTGTGGTTTTATATGCCGGCTGGATCTTGTGAGGTGTCACTTCCCAGATTTTGTCACTCTTTTCTGAACTGTCAATGTTAAATGAGGGATGGCTATTAAAAGAAGCTCTTGTTACCTGAGAGGAAGTGGAGAACTAATGAGCAGCTCCAGCTCTTATAGAGATGTAAAGACCAGTTCAAGTCGACCTTGTGTACCTTTCCTGCCGGGATCAGAAAGACTCCTAGGTGACATCGGTATTGTATCTTCAGTTGCTTGTCTTTCATTTATACTATAATAGATTTCAAACCAAATGGGAAATACAGGAAGCTCAAAAACCAGAAAAATCTTACCGAGAGACTGTATCAAAGTAGAGCAGCTGCCACATATCTATTTAATTCTGAGGGGAAATACTGAAATATGAAAAGGAGAACATTTTGTTTTGAAGAAAAGGAAGGCTAAAGAAATATATTGGCTTATGTAAGTTAAACCTACTTGTTATAAAATATAGGATTTTCTGAATTGCATGATAATGTAAAGAGTCTTCTAGAAAATCTAGAGCCCAGAGGTTATCTATCATTTCAAATTCACTTGTCATAAAAATTAAAAATATATAATGACGTGATTCGGCTTGCATGGCCAACTAATCATACCACTGTGATAACGATTATATGATGTTTTTTTGCAACATCCTCTCTCTTTTATGCCTTTTGAACTCCAAATTAATATTTTTTGTTTTACTAGTGGATGGGAAACCAATAAAGCACAGCCATATATGATGTACTCAGGATTTCTGGTTTATTAAAACAGAGCACAAGGTTAAGTAGTGTCACAGACAAATCAAAGCTCCCTCTGAAATATGTATCTAGTAGGAACTTTAAGGGTGTTAATAAAAATGTGAAACTTCCCAGTCCAGCAGTGTTATTTGATCACTATGACACATAGACAAGACAAGACAAGATGGATACCACAGACACAAACTGTAGTCCGTTCTCCCACAATGTCATAAAAATTTTACTTTAGCATAAAAGAATGGGAAGCTGGACCAAGCATGTTGGAAGGTCTATGTCATTCAGAAAAACTGAAGAAATGTACATTTTTTCATATTTCAGATTGCTGCAAGAATCTGCTTTAGGATTTTCACAACTTTAAAAGTTATGGGCACATTTTTGGTCATTTCCTTTTAATTAAATACATAGATTGTTGTATAATAATATTTGCATTTGGTTATCAATAAAAGGTTAGTTACTTTTGCATTCTAAAGCCTCTGTACTGCCTCTCTACTGCACTGTTTATCTGGCAAATGAAGAATTCATAACTTTTGTCTTTATTCTTCTAAAATACTCTCTGTTGATTTATGATCACAAAGTTCAAATCAACTTCTGTGTTATAAATCATCTGAGAGCAGTTCACAAGAAAAATGATAAGCGTTTTAAAATCTACTGTCAGAATGAGCTTACTGACAGATTCTCAGTCAATTAATTCTGCAGCCAGCAATATACAGGCTATAAAAGTAAAAGAGTGCAATTTATTGAGTGTGAGTGTAATGTACCCCACACCTAACAGCACACCAGGACCGGGACACGATTTTCCTGTAGTTTGCCAGAGCATGCATAAGCAGTTGCTCCTCAACAACGACCTCATTCAGGGACCTTACCGAACTGCAGGCTTTTTTTCTGTCACCATAATCGACAATGTTCTGGGTCAAATTGCCTGTTGCCCACAGGTACTTTTTATGGTCTTGATTCTAGTAACTTCCATAGCGTCCTGAAGGTTCTTGAAGGTTCTGCTCTTCTGAATTTTAGTCCAATCATGGCTCATAGTGGGTCTAAGACTAGGTTCTGAACCGGGAGGTGTGGGCACATTTGGTTTGGTGACATTAGAGTATAAGGCAGGCATTTATTTTTCTATATGGCCGCTACGGTTGCATCTGCTGCAAATCGTCTGACCTGAGGAATCAAATCTGTCAGCAAGTCTCTCACCTGTTCTGTAGTAGCTGTTCCTATAGACTTTATAGTGGCAAGTCCCGAATTAAGCAAGGATGGTCTTCTTAATTGGATTGGTGCTTCAACTCCTTTACTTCTTTACATAGGATTACAAGGATTTTAGCAAGCTGTGCAACTTGACCACGGAACTTTTCAGTAGGGTCTTATGCCTGCTGTGGAATGCACTGAACAACAGGTTTGACATGGGCAGACATAGCACATTCTTGGTCATTCAACCCTATATATACAGCCTTTGAACTTAGATATAAATCAGCAAGTTCTGTATGGACTGACACAGATCTGGATGGTGGGCGCGGGCGTAATACTTTAATGGCAGACTCTTTAAAGTACAAAAAATCACTATCAGGATGTTGCATTCTCAACTGTAACTTGGTAGTATCAATCATTACTCCCTCAATAAATTGTTCCTTTAAAATTTGATCTGCATTAATAGATTCAGGGGGATCAACTTGGATAAGGGCATGCCAGGCTTCCTGTAAACTGAGGGCAAAATCACTTAAAGATTCATGGGACTGATAACTTTTGCAAAGAATCCCGTCTTCAACTCTGACAGGGTTCATGTTTCAAATGTAGCGCCTAGCCTGTGTAGTATCTGTTCAGCAATTTTCTTTACACTAGGAGGCCAAAATGTAGCTTCCCTTAGTGCAGCACCCTCTAGCTAACCAATCGGTATTTCTATGTTTTGCTCAGACTCATTGCTTCTTTGGCAACAGTCTGAACATTGTCTGCATTTCCTCTTTAAAGTCCCTTGATGTGTGGGTTTCTCCACTGTAGCTGGGCAGCCAGCGTGCTCCAGAGTAGTAAGACATTGTTAACTTCATTGCTTAAGCCACAAAAGTTCATGGTTTCCAGCTAGTCACTTCACTTTACTCTACTGAAAACATGTTTTAAGCACTGTATGTACACTGCAATAGTTCATCATTCCTTTCCAGCTGCTGCACATCTATCCCCTCTTTGTTGGCGTACAGCAGAGGAAATTTCCACTTAGGAGGAAAGGATCACAGATTTTCCATGCCCTTCTTGGTAGTTGGAGTGCATTTTAGTTGACCCACCTCTTCCGACAAGCCTATAACCTGCAGTAACCACCGATTGACCAAACCGCTGCATGACCAGCTCTACCCTCGCCTACTGTATTCTCACCGATCCCTTGTAGATTGTGAGCCTTCGCGGGCAGGGTCCTCTCTCCTCCTGTACCAGCTATGACTTGTATTGTTTAAGATTATTGTACTTGTTTTTATCATGTATACCCCTCCTTACATGTAAAGCGCCATGGAATAAATAGCGCTATAACAATAAATAATAATAATAATAATTTTAGTTAGGCTGCAGTTCTCACAATATTCACTTCTGGTTGTTTGTCCCTGCAGAACACCAACTTCATACACAAGGTATCTGTGCAACAAGTTGTAGAACGCAGTTCAAATCACAGTGTATTGCAAGCAAAACAGATTACTGTTTCCAATAAAGCAGCCGCTGGTATATGTACAGTCTCTAAGGCTACGTTCACATTTGCGTTGTTGTGTGTTGCGTCAGTGACGCAATGCACAACGCATGCAAAACGCCTGCAAAAATGCATTGTTTTGTGATGCATGCATCCATTTTTGGCTTGATTTTGGACGCAAAAAAAATGCAACTTGCTGCGTCCTCTGCGCCCTAATGCTTGCGCCAAAAATGCCGCATGTGTCACAAAACGCAAGACAACGCATGTCCATGCGCCACCATGTTAAATATAGGGGCGCATGACGCATTCGTCGCTGCGGCTGCGCCCGACGCAACGCTAATGTGAACGTAGCCTTAGTGCAACAACAGCTGTCGTGCAGTACAAATTCTTTAGAGAAATAAAAACTCACATTGTATGGGGTAATTTTCTCATCAACTTCCATCAACATGAACAGCATATATTAATTCATTCTTCAATGCGTATAAGGTGTAGGAGGTGGAGGTGATGTTCTACTCCTTGACATCCTAAATGGTTAAATGTGGTTAAATATATTTTATATTTATATAAGTTATCTGAGAGTAAAACCCTCTGGGATTGCAATCTAGCCTAGATAAGGTTACCTGTAACTGCCGGCCCTGATTAGGGAGGGGAGCTAGTCTTAGTCGGAAAAAATAAAATGATTCAGCTCACCCTTGTGATGGTATTCTCACAGCCCATGAGAAATTTGATCCGAGCACAGAAACGTCTCTGCTTGACGCCAGGTCATGAAAATGAAGGCATCCAGCTCAGGAAATGAAATCAAATGTCTTTATTTAGACAAATTTAAAAAGTAAGCTGCTTGACAAACTAATGCATACTGGAGGAAGGAATGTCTTGAATAACTGGACGCGTTTTGAACACATATAGTGCTCTTAGTCCTCAGTTTCACAATGAGCAGTCTAGCCAAAAGTTAAAATACCCCCCAAACAGGTGGGGAACAGAGTGAAAATGATTGCTCCACAGAATGAAATTAACATTTTTAGATCTGAAATTGATGATCGACAGAAACCGGATCACGACCACCTTGTTCCGAAAACGGACAGCCACCAACAACCTCCTACACTTTGAAAGCTTCCACCCCAAGCAATTAAAATGAGGCATCCCAAGAGGACAATTCCTCAGACTCAGAAGGAATTGCAGCAATACAGAGGACTTCCACAAAGAGTCTCGCCATCTGACCAACAGATTTCGTGAACCGGGGTATCCCCGTAGGATCATCTCGGGAGCGTTCGAACTATCAAGAGGAAAAACGAGAGAGGAAGCCCTAAAACATCAGGAAAGATCAGAAACTAATACTGTACATTTGATCACCAAGTTCAATAACCAGTGGGGTGATATATACCGCATCTTAAACACAAATTGGGGTATCCTGAGGAGTGAACCCAAATTAAGACCACTGATTGGAGATCGACCTAAGGTGGTAGCAAGAAGGGCCAAAAATTTAAAAGACTACCTATCGAATAGCCACTATAGACACCCCACCACAAAATTAAGGACAGGCCATACAAGCAAGGGATCCTATCCCTGTGGAAACTGTTCCATATGCCCGAAAATGATTGCTGACAAGGGCATTATGATCAAACATTTGTCCACACAGATACAATCTAAAGCGTACTTCAATTGTCGCTCACGCAATGTAGTTTACGCGTTGATCTGTGGTTGTGACAAAATCTATGTTGGACAAACAACTCAAGAGATACGACGCAGAACGCAACAACACTTGTCCAACATAGCCACAGGCAAATCAGACAAATCAAAAGGGAAAATGATAACATCAGTGGCATCACAGTTTTTGGAGGTTCATGCTGGTCTGGGTGACTCCCTCAAAGTCATGGGTTTGGAGGGGGTAATAATATAAGGGGGGGGGGGCAATGTTACAGAGGAGCTTTTACGTCGAGAAGCAAGATGGATATATGAGTTGGGCAGTCTGGCACCAGATGGTCTAAACGAAGAGTTGTTATATTCAGGCTTCTATAAAAAGAAATAACCTGATTGTCTCCTCTTTGTTAACCCCTTGGACTGGTCTTGCATCACCTCTCGCCTCCTCTTGTGGATGCACGTCATCTTCATGTGGGTCTCACACCAATTTTATTTTTCTTTCCTTCCCTTCTTTTTCATGTGTTACCATCTCTAGGGAAGGCTAAAGAAGTGAGATTTATGAAATATGAAGACAAGATCTTCGAAAAGTTGGAAGAGATCTACATGAATATTCCACATACTCTACGGTGGACTGGGACTAGGATTGACTCCTTCATTCTTTTTTTTTTTTGTTCAAGAACCGTACCCCATAGTACACATTGGGAGCCATGAACTCCTGCACGAGACTCTGGGGACCCGTTGCAGGTCCGAGATCATGTTGCTGGGAGCGGTTCATTCTTTTGAGACTATCTATCATACATATGTTATGATGTGTGGGCAAAATCCCATATGAAACCTACAGAAATTTATAATTTTGGACTGTGCCCATGACTCTTTAATACACCAGCATTCAATAATACAGATTAAATGGCCTATTTATGCAGGGAAATAGAAATGGGATATACCATTCATCCCGGATCCTGCATATAAAGCATCTTTGAACTCTGAGTAGACGCTCGGCTAAATAGGGAGGAGGACCCGTACCCTCAGTGCGCAGGTGTCGGAATTCGTATCAAGCGATATATGTTTACCAGCGCGCAAGCGTATATCAACATGGGGCATTTATTGTGGGATGCGCAGGCGCACTAAATGGGAGACGTACACATGAACGCTATGATGTACGCAACTGTGAAATACAATGCACTTTGCGCCGACGTAAGAAGGGACAGGGATCTGTATCCTCAGTGCGCAGGCACCATAATGGGGATTGGGAGACACAGCTCTCCAGCGCGCAAGCGCCTATGAACACAGTGCATGGGTAATGGAAGGCGCAAGTGCACAGAATGGAAGACTAATGCGCAAGTGCAGTGATGTAAGATGACCCTTGTATTGTACTTCCGGGTCAGTGCGATCAGCACGGACGCCACCACCATGAGGCGCTTCTCTCACACCTGCCGGCAGGTAAACTTAATCTGTAAAGCTTAAATAGCTAGTATTGCACGTAACAAGTACACTCACCTTGAAAAAGACACAGTGCATGTGTCGGAACGCGTGGGTCCTTTATTCTTCCACTTTCTGGCTGCACCGCTGCTTTAGGGACCAGGGGGCGACTATAATGGACCGGTTAGGGTAAAGTATACAGCTTAGTGTTCATTGCCTCTTTTGTCAAATACTTCTTTTTTGATCTATCATGTCATTTGATGTATGTATGAGCACTATTTAGGGCAAGCTAACAGATAGATTTGAAATCAATGCATATGTGTATATCTTGACCACACTACCTTTTTGAAAGTGCCAGAATATGCAAACTAGCTGTGTCATAGGAACGTTGTGTTATCAAGCAAGCATCCTTTGCCCAACACCCATATATGGGGTGGTCAAACAATAGATCTAACAAGAGCCCCCACGAGGATTCCGTTAATTTGCAATAGAATTTCTCTTGCTTAAGATATATGCAGCATCTATACTATGTAATCATCTTGGTGCAAATGAATATTTATAGCCAGATAAATTGTATCTAAATATGGAAGTTTGGATATATCTACTTGCTGGAGTAGTTTTTTAGATGTTTTTAACTGTGTGTAGTACTTTTCGTGTACAAATAAAATTTGATATTTTTTGAAATTATTGATTTGTGGAGTTCCAACCATTTTTTGCATGTACTCTTCTTTCTTCTTTATGGTGCATATATTACATGCTTGGTAGTGAACCCACAATATCTATAGCTGTGATTTTTCTGGATGGTGCCCACTTTAAAAACTTTTTCTCATATACGACGCAACGCTAATGTGAACGTAGCCTTAGTGAAACGACAGCTGTCGTGCAGTACAAATTCTTTAGAGAAATAAAAACTCACATTGTATGGGGTAATTTTCTCATCAACTTCCATCAACATGAACAGCATATATTAATTCATTCTTCAATGCGTATAAGGTGTAGGAGGTGGAGGTGATGTTCTACTCCTTGACATCCTAAATGGTTAAATGTGGTTAAATATATTTTATATTTATATAAGTTATCTGAGAGTAAAACCCTCTGGGACTGCAATCTAGCCTAGATAAGGTTACCTGTAACTGCCGGCCCTTATTAGGGAGGGGAGCTAGTCTAAAGGCCCCGTCACACATAGCGAGATCGCTAGCGAGATCGCTGCTGAGTCACAAGTTTTGTGACACAACAGCGATCTCAGTAGCGATCTCGCTATGTGTGACACGTACCAGCGATCAGGCCCCTGCTATGAGATCGCTGGTCGTGTCGGAATGGCCTGGGCCATTTTTTGATCGTTGAGGTCCCGCTGACATCGCTGAATCGGCGTGTGTGACGCCGATTCAGCGATGTCTTCGCTGGTAACCAGGGTAAACATCGGGTAACTAAGCGCAGGGCCGCGCTTAGTAACCCGATGTTTACCCTGGTTACCATCCTAAAAGTAAAAAAACAAACGCTACATACTTACCTATCGCTGTCTGTCCTCGGCGCTCTGCTTCTCTGGTCTGGCTGTGAGCGCCGGTCAGCCGGAAAGCAGAGCGGTGACGTCACCTCTCTGCTTTCCGGCTGCCTGCCGCTCACAGCCAGACCAGAGAAGCAGAGCACCGAGGACAGAGCGATAGGTAAGTATGTAGCGTTTGTTTTTTTTTTACTTTAACGATGGTAACCAGGGTAAACATCGGGTTACTAAGCGCGGCCCTGAGCTTAGTTACCCGATGTTTACCCTGGTTACCGGGGACCTCGGGATCGTTGGTCGCTGGAGAGCGGTCTGTGTGACAGCTCTCCAGCGACCAAACAGCGACGCTGCAGCGATCCGGATCGTTGTCGGTATCGCTGCAGCGTCGCTATGTGTGTCGGGGCCTTTAGTCGGAAAAAATAAAATGATTCAGCTCACCCTTGTGATGGTATTCTCACAGCCCATGAGAAATTTGATCCGAGCACAGAAACGTCTCTGCTTGACGCCAGGTACTTGTGCATGAAAATGAAGGCATCCAGCTCAGGAAATAAAATCAAAAGTCTTTATTTAGACAAATTTAAAAAGTAAGCTGCTTGACAAACTAGTGCATACTGGAGGAAGGAATGTCTTGAATAACTGGACGCGTTTCGAACACGTATAGTGCTCTTAGTCCTCAGTTTCACAATGAGCAGTCTTGCCAAAAGTTAAAATACCCCCCAAACAGGTGGGGAACAGAGTGAAAATGATTGCTCCACAGAATGAAATTAACACTTGATAGCATGACATGCAATGCAAAGTGCACAAAAAGAAAAAAAAAAAACACCCACACTACATTCATGTCATCGTCTCTTAAAATTTTCAAATTTCGGTGAGCTATATCAGAAATTGGCTTAAAATGAGTACTATACGTGAGAACCAAAACTGGCTGTTCTGAACGGGAATTAATTTTGTGCCTTTTAATTTGATTCTGACAATTGGAATGTGACTCAGAAATCCGTGTAATAAGTTCAGCGTTCTCTGATAATCCTTTTTTCCTTTTTCACTGTCAAAAGTCACATTATCACTACAATTTCTTTTTGCTCTAATGATCTCACCCACTGGAATTGAATGAATCGTATGTGGTGGGTGGAAACTGCGTGCATGAAGTATGGTATTTCCTGCGGTCTTTTTGCGGTAAGTGTAACTACTGATAGTAGTAAAAGGAGTACTGGACAAACATAGATCTAAAAAATGTATGCTTTTCTTATCAAATGTATGGGTAAATTTAAGGTTGAAAGGATTGTTATTAATATAAATTTGAAATAATTCTAAAGAGACTAAATCTTCCTGCCACACTAGTAGCAGGTCATCTATGTACCTAGAATACCATTTAAAATTGATAACAAATGGGTTATCTGTTCAAAAAATGTACTGCTCCTCCCACCATGCCATGAATAAATTCGCTACTGACGGAGAAAATTTAGCTCCCATTGAAACTCCATTGTTTTGGAGAAAAAAATTTCTATCAAGCAAAAAGAAATTGTGAGATGAAAGAAAAGCAAGAACTGAAATAATATACATTTGTAACTCATAATCATATGAACTATATTTATGTAGATGGAACTGGACAGCATGCAATGCAATCCTATGTGGAATGGACGTGTATAGGGCAACTACATCACAGGTTAACCATGACCATTCAGGATCCCAAATCACCCCATTGAACATGCTTAGTACGTCCTTTGAATCCTTCAAGAATTCTCTGAACTAATGGCTTTAAAATTGTATCTAACCATTCCCCTATGTGTTCACTGAAAGATCCTATCCCCAACACTATGGGGTGCATAGGAGGTGGAAAGATATTTTTATGCGTTTTTGGTAATGCATGTAAAATCGGAATAACTGGATTTTGTATGTGCAAATATTAAGCTTGTTTTTCATTGAGAAAACCCTGGCTGAGTCCCTCATCAATTATACATTTACACATTTTAGAAAATTCTACTGAGGGATCCGATTCAAGTAAATGCTAAATGTCGTTGCCTGATAACATATTATGAATGGCATTTGCGTAATCAGATTTATTAAGAACCACTACAGATCCACCTTTATCCGACATCTTAATAATTATGCCGGTGTTTGTCTTTAATTGAGTTAAAGCATTTCGTTCTTCTTTTGACAGATTGTATTTGTGAGAACGAGATGCAGCCTCTGATGCGAGGTTGCGCAAATCCCGTTCAATATTATCCTGAAAATGTTCCATGGATTCAGTTCTAGTGTGTACCGGATAAAAAGATGGATTTCTGGTTTTAAAGGTGGAAATCACATTAATGTCCTTTGCAATCATGTCAGTAGTATCCAAATCCATGAGAGATAACAATCCACTTTGTTCCAAAAAGCAATTTCCAGTAAACTCATTAGTAACACAAGTTGGTGTTGGGACCTGCGTCTTCTCTTCTGTGAAGAAAAGTTTTTTCACTGTCAGATCCCTGACAAATTTATTAATGTCTTTTAGGCCTCTTTCACACGTCCAGATAATTCCGGTACCGGAGAAATCGGTACTGGAGTTATCCATGTCCGTGTGTCCGTGTGCTCACGTAGCACATCAGTGTGGCACACGTGCGGCAGCCGTGTGCCGCCCGTGTGCCGACTGAGGACCACACGGACCGTGCAGGAGACAGCGCTACAGTTAAGCGCTGTACCCCCTGCGTGTGGTGCTGAAGCCGGCATTCATTCCTTCTCCCCAGCAGCGTTCGCTGGAGAGAAGGAATGAAAAATCAAGGTATTTTTTTTGTGTTAAAAATAAAGTTTGTGGGTCACCTCCTGCCTCCCATCCCCTGTGCGCCTGCCCGCTTGCAGAGAAATACTCACCCAGCTCCTGCGATGTATGCTCTCAGCGCCGGCAGCAGGTCCTGTGTGAGCGGTCACATGGTACCGCTCATTACAGTGATGTAATGTTTTAGTAGCATCATAAAGGCTGGGGGACAATGAATTAGCTAAAGTTGGAGCACGTCTGGATACAATCCTAATACCATCTTTTAATATTGTGTCCATAATGTCATCGTCTCTTAAAATGTTCAAATTTCGGTGAACTATATCAGAAATTGTCCTGAAATGAGTACTGTATGTGAGAACCAAAACTGGCTGTTCTGAACGGGAATTAATTTTGTGCCTTTTAATTTGATTCTGACAATTGGAATCTGACTCAGAAATCCGTGTAATAAGTTCAGCTCTCCTATTTTATAGGCACGGTTCACAGTCCAATCAGGATATTTCCTATTTTTAAGGCGTTCTCTGATATTCCTTTTTTCACTGTCAGATGTCACATTGTCACTACAATTTCTTTTTGCTCTAATGACCTCACCCACTGGAATTGAGTGAATCGTTTGTGGTGGGTGGAAACTGCGTGCATGAAGTATGGTATTTCCTGCGGTCTTTTTGCGGTAAGTGTAACTACTGATAGTAGTAAAAGGAGTACTGGACAAGCATAGATCTAAAAAATGTATGCTTTTTTATCAAATGTATGGGTAAATTTAAGGTTGAAAGGATTGTTATTAATATAAATTTGAAATAATTCTAAAGAGACTAAATCTCCCTGCCACACTAGTAGAAGGTCATCAATGTACTGTACCTAAAATACCATTTAATATTGATAAATAAAAAATGGGTTATCTGTTGAAAAAAATGTACTGCTCCTCCCACCATGCCATGACCAAATTCGCTATTGATGGAGAAAAATTATCTCCCATTGAAACTCCATTGCTTTGGAGAAAAACATTTCTATCAAACAAAAAGAAATTGTGAGATAAAAGAAAAGCAAGAACTGAAATAATATACATTTGTAACTCCTAATCATATGAATTATATATATGTACGGTAGATGGAACTGGACCCCATTGAACATGCTTAGCACGTCCTTTGAATCCTCCAGGTAGCCAGGTGTTCTCTGCATGCAAAATCGGAATGACTGGATTTTGTATGTGCAAATATTCATTATTTTTTATTTTTTATTTTTTTTTGTGGGTGTTTTTTTTTTCTTTTTGTGAACTTTGCATTGCATTTCATGTTATTCAAGTGTTAATTTCATTCTGTGGAGCAATCATTTTAACTGTTCCCCACCTGTTTGTGGTGTATTTTAACTTTTGGCAAGACTGCTCAATGTGAAACTGAGGACTAAGAGCACTATACATGTTTGAAACGCGTCCAAAACATCCCTTCCTCCAGTATGCACTGGTTTGTCAAGCAGCTTACTTTTTAAATTTGTCCAAATAAAGACTTTTGATTTTATTTCCTGAGCTGAATACCTTCATTTTCATGCACAAGCTAGTCTTAGTACCAAGTTCACGGGCAGTTAGAGGAAGAGTGACAAAGTGACTGTATCGGTCACATGCAATAGGCTGCTGGGAACAGTGTGGGCCTGTTACTTGGGGCAGTGGATTGCCAAAGTACCCTTCCATTTTAGTCCATCTGTCGGTCTGGAAACTTCAAGATGGACATCGGGCCCTTTGGCCATACTAAGCCACTGGAGCTGCAGGGAAAGATGGACTCAAACCCTCATAGGCGGAAGGTGATGGAATTCAGGTGCACTGCTAGTGGTGAAAAAGAATTCCTAGAGAAGAGTTAGCAAGAGGCATGCTCTACCCATACCGAGAACTAGGGCTGAAGTTAAGTCAGATACTTGTGGGAAAGACTGTAATCCATTGGGCCTTATCCTATATGCCTGATTTTAATGACTGTAAGCTTCCATGTAAAAGTTCAACTGTTTTAACAAATTCAGTGTCCCTGGGATTGTTTGCTACAAAGGTTCTGGAAAGTGAAAACCTAAAGCCAGTGGAGGAATATGGGGAACAAGTAAGTGTGGTGCACTCCACACAAAGCAAGACACCGGTACTGGGACACGTTTTGTCTGTAGGGTGCCAAAGCATGCAGAAGCAGTAGCTCATCTATGACTTCTTCGCTCAGGCACCTTGCAAAGGCACAGAGGTAATATCCTATTGTGAAACCACCTTTACGGTAATCTCATGTGGTGTAGGGCAGAGGGTTGTGCTCCTGGCAGTGAATAATGTGCCTCATGGTTGCGAAGCTTTCAGTCGCAATGAGCCTCTTTCCCTCACCAATTACAGAACTCTGCAAAGGAATACGTGAATTTCGTCCACGCTGCCCAAATGATGAGCACGGTGACACCAACCTTGAGAAAGACACCGTGTGTGTCCGAACGCGTTGGTCCATCCTTGCTGCACCGCTGCTTATTGGGACCAGGGGGCGACATTAGTGGACCGGTTAGGGTGAAGTATTCAGCACCTCTTCACATTGGTTCCTGATTTGCAAATCTTGCTTAAACATATGTACTAGTGATATACAGTGCCATCTTCCTTGGCACAAGCATTTTTGTAGATCAAGCTTAGAACGTCCATTACTTATATCCTGTGTGCACATTTATTGTATATCTTGTTGATACCATTGCCATTTTCAGGAGCTTTGCATATTGTCTGTAATTCACTGTTCATGGGCGTTCTCTATATGTGGGTTTGTAGTATGTATTACCCACAATACCACCACTATATGGGTCCCATATAATTGATTTTATTTTTATATAAAGTTATATGCAGCATTTATATACTAAATCATTTTGGTGCAAATATGTTTATAGCCAGGCACTATATATGTATATATGTACACCTTGAATGAATACTATATTGTGGAATACTGGAGTTAATATGTACTCCACTTTGTGGATTGGTTTTTAGATGTTTTTAACCGTGTGAGTATTTTGTGTGTGGAAATAAACTTTTGGTATTTTTTGCTCAAATCTTTGTGGTGTTCCAACCTTTATTTGCATGTACCTTTCTCCCTTAAATATTAAGCATTTTTTGCATGCATGGTAGTGAACCCATGGTATTTGTTTGATATTGTATGATGGTGCCCACTTAAAAATCTTTATTCATGGTAAACCTGTAATATAACACTGAATGCGTCCTTCTGTCTGAAGCTGGTATAGACTGTGTCTGTGACTGTACTTGCGCAGTGTGGCAGGAGTCAGAAGGACGCATCCATCGTTAACACACCGATGGTCTAGTAGAACGAGGAGGGAGGAGGAGAGGGAAGAGGAGGAGTGTGGCGCCGGAGTCAGTGCCTATCTCCTGCACTATGTGGATGAGGCTGGAGGACGAGTAAGAGATCTCTGGCACACGAGGAGGGAAAAGGAGGAGGAGTGTGATGCCAGAGTCAGCGCCTGCACATATCGCGATCTCCTGCTCCATTTTATTGAAGACAATTTCGCACACAGTGTATTCAACAAAAAGGCGGCATGGAAACACACTGGTGTCACTTTCTTTAAATATTTAACGCAGATGACGAACTGCAGGGGAGCTGTGGGAAAGATGGAGAAGAGGGTTTTTTTTGTATGTATGTTTTGAACAACAGCAGCGCAGGCAGGGTGGGGGGAGTATATAATAGAATGGTGGATGGTACACAGGGAGTATAGAACAGGCAGGGGAAGCATATAGTAAGATGGGGACCAGGCTGGGGGAACATGTAATAGGACAGGGGATAAGTCTGGGGGAGCATATAACAGGCTGGGAGAGCATATAATAGGATGGGGACCAGGCTGGGGGAGTATATACTAGGATGGGGGAGCATATAATAAAATGGGGGACCAGGCTGGTGGATCATATAATAGGATGGGGGCACCAGGCTGGGAGTGCATATATCAGGATGAGGGGAGCATATAATAGGATGGAGGACCAGGCTGGGAGAGCACATAATAGGATGGGGAACCAGGCTGGGTGAGCACATAATAGGATGGGGAACTAGAATGAAGGAGTACATACCAGGATTGGGGATCATATATCTGTCTGGTGGAGCATATGTCAAGATGGTTAAGCATATACAGGATGCAGGATGGGGAACCAGGCTGGGTGAGCATATACCAGGCTAGGGGAGCATATACCATGCTGTGGGGAAAATTCAAGGATGCGGGACCATATACCAGGGTGGAGGAATATATATCAGGCTGGGGGAGCATATAATATGATGGGGAACAGGTTGGATGAGCATACAATAGGAAGGGGCACCATGATGGGGAGCATATACTGGGCTGGAAGAGCATATACCAGGCTGGGGGAGTAAGTACCAGACTGGGGGAGCATATTCTAGGATAGGGTACCATTTACAAGGATGGGGAACCATATACAAGGATGGAGAATCATATACCAGTTTTACCAGTACTAGCTATTGAACCTGTTCTATGCCCGCGTGGAGAGCATTTTCATTGGTATATTTTTGTGAAATGTTAAAGGAAACATCTCCCCAAAAATAACTCTGTTTACCTGCAGATATGCTGATAATTTACAGGTTAACAGCACTCTCATGCTGCCCGGCACCTATACGCAGCTGATGGACATGGGGACAGGCTCTCCATGCATGTGTTGTGACTGTCCCACAGCCGCGACCTCTAGCCAGACTCTATCCTGTCTGCGCTTTCCTTTCCTCTGCCATCCGGGCAGCATCTTTGAACAGTTTGTGTCCTATCTGCACCTTCAGCATCATAAGCTCCCAGTCAGTCCATTGTCTGGTTCCAATAGGGAAAGGTGCCAAGAACATCACCTCAGCTGCTCCCGCCCCAGTCTTAGACCATGGATCCTTCTTGGGGATGGTCCTGTTGAGTTGGTGCCCGACTGCACTATACTTCAACCAGGAGGGCCCGTTATTGCCATCTGCAGACTTATCCCCAACAGCCTGTAACTGTTTCATATGAATTCTGCCCCTTGGGGCCTTGCCTGGGTGTCTGACAGAACCAGGAAGCATCTGTCCTATATCTCCCTGCTCTGTGCTGCTCTATTCTGTGCCCCTCCCATCTACTTAACTCCTTGCTGCCTGTGCCTAAACTAATACTCTTATCTATCCTAGTCTCTCTCTGATGTACTCCCTCTATTCTAATCCCCCTATGGTCCTATACTGTCCTTAAGCTTACACACAGTATATAACAAATGTATCACATTACAATACATGACACACATAAATGAACACTAGGGAACCGCACATTACATTAGCATTAGTGAACATGAATAACACTGTGTGCTCAGTGTTCAGGAGAGAGGAAGCACACGAGGGTCCCTGCCACCTCCTTACACATACCAGAACAGAGATGGGGCTCTGTGTACCAGGATAGGGGCGAGGGGACCTTGCCTACCAGAATAGGGATGAGGGTGCCATGCCTGCCAGGCTAGGGATAAGGGGGATATGACTACCAGGGTAGGGATGAGGAGGCTGTGTATACCAGGATAGGAATGAGGAGGCTATTCATATCAGGATAGGGATGAGGGTGCTGTCCATACCAAGGATGGGATGAGGGGACCGTGGATACCAGAATGGGGATGAGGAGTCCATACATACCAGGCAAGGGATGAGTGTGCCATGCACAGCAGGATGGAGTTGGAGCTATGCATACCAGGATAGGGATGAGGGGGCCATGCATACCAGGATAGGGATGAAGTGGCCATGCATACCAGGATGGGGATGAGAGCACCATATATACCAGGATAGGGGATATTTGAACAGAATTGACCACATTTTTGCTTCAGTTATTTTTTATTTCATCTTCTAAAATGTAGGTGTGTCTTATCGTCTGTTGCACCTTATAGTCTGAAAAATAAGGTAAGATCTATAACTTTTAAAATATAAAAAAATGAAAATATCATTTTTTCCCCTAAAATACTGACATAGTGTGTCATGTTTAACTTTGCCATTTTAAATATCATTTCATTGTCAACTTGCTAAACTGTTCACAATAACAGCAATTTTGACCAGGGGTGCTCAAACATGCCACTATATAGTGACCACTCTGTTCCTTAGATTATCATTTCAGTTAACCCCTGCCTTCACCGTGAAGCCTGTTTTCACTTTCCCAAATAGTTAAATTTTTTCAATTCTGACCAGTGTCATTTTATGAGATAATAACACTGAACCATCTCAATGGATCGCATTGATTCTGAGAATGTTTTCTCATGACATATTGTACTTCTCTGGTTTATTTAATGCTTCTGGAAAATTTCAATATGACCTGCGTTTATTTGTGAAAAATTGGAAATTTTGAAAATGTTGCCGTTTTCAAATTTTAATTTTTATGCCCTTAAATCAGATAGCTATGTCATGCACAATAATTAATAAGTTCCATTTCCCGCCATGTTTATTTTACATCAGCACAGTTTTTGAAACACAATTTTGTTTAGCTAAGAAGTTTTAAGGGTTAAAAGTTGACCAGCTATTATTTCTTTTTAAAACAAATTTTACAAAACCATTTTTTTAGGGACCACATCACATTTGACGTGAGTTTGACAGGCCTATATGAGAGAAAATACCTAAAAGTGACACTATTCTAAAAATTGCACCCCTCAATGTTCTCAAAACCACATTCAATAAGTTTATTTACCCTTCAAATGCTTCACAGGAAATGATGCAATGTGGGAAACAATTTAATATTTAACATTTTTTTCACAACATTTTTACTTTAAACCAATTTTTTTTATTTTCAAAGGGATAACAGGAGAAAATGAGCCACAAAATTTGCTGTCAAATTTTTCCTGAGTATGATGATACTCCATATGTGTGGGAAAGGCACTGCCTGAGTGCACGGCAGGGCTTGGAAGGGAAGGAGCGCCCTTTGACTTTTTTAAAACAAAATTGGCTGGAATCGAGAGCGGACATCTTGTCGCGCTTGGATAGCCCCTTATTGGCCTAAACAGTGAACACCCTCTACAAGTGGCCCCTTTTTGGAAACTAGACCCCTCAAGGAACTTATCTAGATGTGTGTTGAGCACATTGAACCACCAGGTGCTTCACAGAAATTTATAATGTTGAGCCGTGGAAATAAAAAAATCTATTTTTTTTCACAAAAAATATCTTTTAGCCCAAAGTTTTTATTTTCACAAAAGAAACGGGAGAAAATGTACCAAATGTAGGGGAAAACCATTGTTTTGGTGCACGGCAGGGCTCAGAAGGTAAGGAGCCCCATTTGACTTTTTGAACGTGAAATTGGCTGTAATAGATAACGGACTCCATGTCGCATTTGGAAAGTCCCTGATATGAATAAGTAGTGGATATCCCCGACAAGTGGCCCAATTTTGAAAACTACCATTTTGGCAAACAGTTGGTCTCGGAAGGAAAGAAGTGATGGTTTAGACCTCAGACTTTGATGGAATGGTCTGCGCTCACCATATCGAGTTGGAAGAGACCTTGATGTGCCTAAACAGTGTAAACCACAAACAAATTGTTAGGGCTTGCGGAACGCACCGAGAAAATAGAGATGTTTATTATAAATGGTGCGTTCACAGCCCGGGGTCCACCGTGCAGGAGGAACCTGCTGCTAGCGAATGGCGGCACTGTTTGGCCATATAGACTAGCTCTGTTACTCCACAGAGTAGCCGTGAAAGGGAAGCACTGCGCCCTGTTAGCCTCACATGAGCACAAGCTTACTGCCAAGCTGATAGCAGTCAGTGGTTATGCAACATGCAATCTCCTCACCGGAGAAGCCGGTATTCTAGGGGCTTATTTCAGCCGGGTCCCTGAACACACTCATACAATCTCCTCACTGGAGGTGCCGGTATTCTAGGGGCTTATTTTAGCCGGGTCCCTGAACACACTCATGCATAACCACACTGGCGCAAAGCACATATATGAATTGACACTAGCGCATGGCCATGCGTCCATGCGAGCCTTATATAGCTGCAGCATGTAAAAGACCTTCCTAGAAGGACCAATGAGAGACTGCCATACCTGAGCATGTGACTCTAGATCTCCACTGAGAGATCTTGCCCTGGGCATGCTCAGTGTGCAAAGCACGACTTAGTCCTAGCACTTAAAGGACCTTCCTGAAAGGACCAATGGACTGAGCTGCAGTATCTGACCATGTGACCCTCGATCTCCACTGAGAGATCTTACTCAGGGCATGCTCAGAACGAGAAAAGCAGGACTTAGTCCCAGAAGCGTCTGCTCGCCGCTGCCCAGCACTGACTTCAATGGCAGGAGCCGGAGAAGCAGCAGTAACTCTTTGTACAGAGTGGGACTGAGCAAGACGCTGGGACTGACGTCTCCACTGAGCAGGTTCCACTGCAGCAGGAGAAGAATGGGAGACTGCAGCGGAGATGGCCCAAGATTCCCCCTGTGCAGAGGCGGGAACTCGACCCCCAACACAAGTGACCCTATTTTTTAAACTAGATGCTGCAAGGAGTTTATCTAGATGTGTGGTAAGCACCTGGAACTTCAAGATGCTTCACAGATATTTGTAACATTGAGCTGTGAAAATTAAAAAAAAGTTATTTTTTCTAGAAAAATGTGCTTTAGCCCCATTTTTTTTCACAAGGGTAACAGGAAACAATAGACTTTCAAATATGTTATTAAATTTCTCCTGAGTACGTTGATACCCCATATGTAGGGGAAAACTTCTGTTGGGCACTGGGCTGGCCTCAGAGAGAAATGTATGACGGTTTGGAGAGCAGACTTTGATAGAATGCTCTGTGTGCACCATGTGTTTGGAGAGTCCCTGGTGTGCCTAAAAAATGGAAACCCTAAATAAGTAGAACTATTTTGGAAACTAGATCCGACAATGAATTTATCTAGATGTGTCGTGAGCACCTTGAACTTCCAGGTGCATCACAGAAATTTATAATTTGAATCGTGAAAATAAACAAAAATCACATTTTTTTTCCACAAAAATGTGCTTTAGCCCCATTGTTTAATTTTCACAACAGTAACAGACAATAATGGACCACAAAACTTGCTGTGTAATTTCTCCTGAGTATGTTGAAAATCCACTGTTTGGGCACAAGGCAGGTTTTTCGAAGGAAAGGAGTGACAGTTTTGAGTGCCGATTTTAATGAAATAGTCTGTGTGCGCCATGTTGCATTTGGAGAGCCTAAACTGTGGTAATACCCCACAAGTGACCCCCATTTTGGAAACTTCTCCCTTCAAGGAATTTATCTAGAGCCATAGTTATTGTAATGATAACAATGCTTTTCATTTTACTGGTGTATACATTTATAATGTGGCAGTATGTGTAGTTCCGCAGAGTACACAATATTCTAAAAGTGAGTTGTGTCACCAGGGTAAAATTAAAATTTTATTAATTTGTGGATGTGTGGTGCTCTTTGAAACAATTCATAATGCAAAGGCCATTTTTCTCAGGACTGGTTTCACAATAGTAAATTGCATGTTTTCAGATTCCCTTCTTCGCGAACCTCTGCTTGAAAATGATACAGGCATTATCAGTTTCAAGAAGTACTGAGATCCTCATTTTCCTGTATGCCAAACATTAGGACCTTGATGACTACCTCCTGAAACTGAAGGAAGGTCCATATATTGCCTGCAGATCAAAACAGCACAAAAACATTGTGCAGTGCCCTCTATACAATGTGCACCGCCAATTTTTTGTACCTTACTTTAGTTTTTTGCATGGTACTGCATGGTTTGAGGGCCTGATCTGAGAGATCTACACTAGAGATGAGAGAACCTTTCAAGGTTCGGTTCGGGGAGCGTCCAAATGTGGGCGGAAATGTTAGCTGAACCGTAGGGTTGAGCGAAACGGGTCGAACATTTTCAAAAGTCGCCGACTTTTGGCTAAGTCGGGGTTTCATGAAACCCGATCCGACCCCTGTGCGGGGTCGGCCATGCGGTACGCGACTTTCGCGCCAAAGTCGCGTTTCAATGACGCGAAAAGCGCCATTTCTCAGCCAATGAAGGTAAACGCAGAGTGTGGGCAGCGTGATGACATAGGTCCTGGTCCCCACCATCTTAGAGAAGGGCATTGCAGTGATTGGCTTGCTGTCTGCGATGTCACAGGGGCTATAAAGAGGCGTTCCCGCCGACCGCCATCTTACTGCTGCTGATCTGAGCTTAGGGAGAGGTTGCTGCCGCTTTGTCAGAAGCAGGGATAGCGTTAGGCAGGGTCCATTAACCACAAAACCGCTTGTGCTGCAGCGATTTGCACTGTCCAACACCACCCTCGGTGTGCAGGGACAGTGGAAGTTTTTTTTTTTTTTTTCCCCCTCAGCGCTGTAGCTCATTGGGCTGCCCTAGAAGGCTCCCTGATAGCTGCATTGCTGTGTGTACGCCGCTGTGCAAACCAACTGCTTTTTTCAAAGCACAAATCCTCTTGTTCCTTCCTTTCTGCACAGCTATCTTTTTTGTTTGTCCACACTTTTTATTTGATTTGTGCATCAGTCCACTCCTTATTGCTGCCTGCCATACCTGGCTGAGATTACTGCAGGCAGGGAGATAGTAGCTGCCTGCCATACCTGGCTGAGATTACTGCAGGCAGGGAGATAGTAATTGTAGGAAATTCCCTGTTTTTTTTTTTTTTTGGTGGGAGATTAAGATTGGCAATTTGGCATTTCTGCTAGAGTGCCATCCCTGTGTGTGCCATCTCTCTCACATAGTGGGCCATAGAAAGCCTTTTCATTTTTCTGTATTTTTTTTTGTGGGGTGTATAAATTCTCCCTGATAAAAATACAGTGGGAGATTAATATTGGCCTTTGGGCTTGTGTGCCAGTCCTGAGTGTGCCATCTCTCTCACAAATAGTGGGCCATAGAAAGCCTATTTTATTTTTTTTTGGGTTTTATAAATTCTCCCTGAAAAAAAGGGAGATTAATATTGGCCTCTGGGCTTGTGTGCCAGTCCTGAGCGTGCCATCTGTGCCAGCCCTGAACGTGCCATCTCTCTCACAAATAGTGGGCCATAGAAAGCCTATTTAATTTTTTTTTTGGTTTTATAAATTCTCCCTGAAAAAAAGGGAGATTAATATTGGCCTCTGGGCTTGTGTGCCAGTTGTGAGCGTGCCATCTGTGCCAGTCCTGAGCGTGCCATCTCTCTCACAAATAGTGGGCCATAGAAAGCCTATTTAATTTTTTTTTTGGTTTTATAAATTTTCCCTGAAAAAAGGGAGATTAATATTGGCCTCTGGGCTTGTGTGCCAGTTGTGAGCGTGCCATCTGTGCCAGTCCTGAGCGTGCCATCTCTCTCACAAATAGTGGGCCATAGAAAGCCTATTTAATTTTTTTTTTGGTTTTATAAATTCTCCCTGAAAAAAAGGGAGATTAATATTGGCCTCTGGGCTTGTGTGCCAGTTGTGAGCGTGCCATCTGTGCCAGTCCTGAGCGTGCCATCTCTCTCACAAATAGTGGGCCATAGAAAGCCTATTTAAATATTTTTTTGGTTTTATAAATTCTCCCAGAAAAAAAGGGAGATTAATATTGGCCTCTGGGCTTCTGTGCCAGTCCTGAGCGTGCCATCTGTGCCAGTCCTGAGCGTCCCATCTCTCTCACAAATAGTGGGCCATAGAAAGCCTATTTTTTTTTGGGGGGGGGTTTTAGAAATTCTCCCTGAAAAAAAAAGGGAGATTAATATTGCCCTTTGGGCTTGTGTGCCAGTACTAAGCGTGCCATCTCTCTCTCTCTCTCAGTCAGTGGGCCATAGAACGCCTATTTTTGGTTTTATTTGTTTTCTAAATTCTCCCTGAAAAAATCATTTTATTTTATTTGGTTTCTAAATTCTTCCTGATAAAATCATATTTTTTTTATTATTTTTTTCTAAAGTCTCCCTGAAAAAAACAAAACAAAAAAAAAAAACAAACAAAAAAAACAGTGGGGGATTAATATTGGCCTTTCTGCTTGTGTGCCAGTCTTGACTCCTGTGTGCGTCATCTCTCACTCAGTGGGCCATAGAACGCCTATTTTTTGTTTTATTAGTTTTATAAATTCTCCCTGAAAAAATCATTTTATTTTATTTGGTTTCTAAATTCTTCCTGATAAAATCATATTTTTTTTATTATTTTTTTTTCTAAAGTCTCCCTGAAAAAAAAAAAAAAAAAAAAAAACAGTGGGAGATTAATATTGGCCTTTCTGCTTGTGTGCCAGTCTTGACTCCTGTGTGCGTCATCTCTCACTCAGTGGGCCATAGAACGCCTATTTTTTGTTTTATTAGTTTTTTAAATTCTCCCTGAAAAAATCATTTTATTTTATTTGGTTTCTAAATTCTTCCTGATAAAATCATATTTTTTTTATTATTTTTTTTTCTAAAGTCTCCCTGAAAAAAAAAAAAAAAAAAAAAAACAGTGGGAGATTAATATTGGCCTTTCTGCTTGTGTGCCAGTCTTGACTCCTGTGTGCGTCATCTCTCACTCAGTGGGCCATAGAACGCCTATTTTTTGTTTTATTAGTTTTTTAAATTCTCCCTGAAAAAATCATTTTATTTTATTTGGTTTCTAAATTCTTCCTGATAAAATCATATTTTTTTTATTATTTTTTTTTCTAAAGTCTCCCTGAAAAAAAAAAAAAAAAAACAACCAAAAAAAACAGTGGGAGATTAATATTGGCCTTTCTGCTTGTGTGCCAGTCTTGACTCCTGTGTGCGTCATCTCTCAGTCAGTGGGCCATAGAACGCCTATTTTTGGTTTTATTTGTTTTATAAATTCTCCCTGAAAAAATCATTTTATTTTATTTGGTTTCTAAATTCTTCCTGATAAAATCATATTTTTTTTATTATTTTTTTTTCTAAAGTCTCCCTGAAAAAAAAAAAAAAAAAACAACCAAAAAAAACAGTGGGAGATTAATATTGGCCTTTCTGCTTGTGTGCCAGTCTTGACTCCTGGGTGTGCCATCTCTCTCTCTCTCTCTCTCTCTCTCTCTCCAATTGTGGTCCATAGAAAGCCTATATTTTTTTTCCTTGATTTGGGTTCCAAAATCTACCAGAGAAAATAACTACATCAATCATTGGTAGAAAAATATTGGCCTCTGGGCTTGTGTGCCACTCCTGACTCCTGTGTGCGTCATCTCTCAGTCAGTGGGCCATAGAACGCCTATTTTTGTTTTTATTTGTTTTATAAATTCTCCCTGAAAAAATAATTTTATTTTATTTGGTTTCTAAATTCTTCCTGATAAAATCATATTTTTTTTATTATTTTTTTTTCTAAAGTCTCCCTGAAAAAAAAAAAAAAAAAAAACAAACCCAAAAAAAAAATGGGAGATTAATATTGGCCTTTCTGCTTGTGTGCCAGTCTTGACTCCTGGGTGTGCCATCTCTCTCTCTCTCTCTCTCTCTCTCTCTCTCTCTCTCTCTCCAATTGTGGTCCATAGAAAGCCTATATTTTTTTTCCTTGATTTGGGTTCCAAAATCTACCAGAGAAAATAACTCCATCAATCATTGGTAGAAAAATATTGGCCTCTGGGCTTGTGTGCCACTCCTGATTCCTGTGTGCGTCATCTCTCACTCAGTGGCCCATAGAAAGCATATAGTTTGTTACATTTGTTTTCTAAATTCTCCCTGCAAAAATCTATTTTTTTTTTTGGGGGGGGGTTTCTAAAGTGTTCCTGAAAAAAATAAAAATAAAAAAAAAATAATAGTGTGACATTAATATTAACATTTGTGCTTCAGTGACAGTCCTGCGTGTGGGGCATCTCTCTAATTTGCAGCCACCAAAAACAGAGTGTGTAACATTGGGCCTGATTTTCGCTGTGGTCTCACCAACCTGTAAAGGGGTAGCTAAATCATACTGAAGTTATAGCTCACCGTGTAAGTTGTGTGACTGCAACAAATAACGTTAGTTTGGTTACGTTTTTAAAACAATGAGGAAGTCTAGTGGAAGAGGTCGTGGCCGGGGGCGTTCATTGTCAGCTGGTAATGAGGGTAGTGGTAGTGGTGGAGCATCAGGTGGTCGTGGGGAAAAAAATATTGCACCTAAGTCTGGAGCTGTGGAGCCAGGTTCGTCGTCCGGCTACACAAGGCCTCGAACGCTCCCTTTTCTGGGATTAGGAAAACCGCTTTTAAAGCCGGAGCAGCAAGAGCAAGTTTTGGCTTATCTTGCTGACTCAGCCTCTAGCTCTTTTGCCTCCTCTCGTGAAACTGGTAAAAGTAAAAGCAGCGCGTCGTTAGTGGATGTTCACGGTCAGGGACAAGTCACTTCCTTGTCCTCTTCAGCAAAAACAACAACAGAGAAGAATGCAGCAGGCGACACAACGGGTTACTCCATGGAGCTCTTTACACATACCGTCCCTGGCTTAGAAAGTGAAGCAGTTAACAGTCCATGCCCATTACAAGTTGAATCTGACATGGAGTGCACTGATGCACAGCCACAGCCAGACTACTATGCTGGTCCTTTGACTCAGACCACAACATTGCCCTCGCAGGGTGCTGATCAAGAATCAGACCCTGATGAGACTATGTTGCCCCATCACGAACGCTATACCACTGAACGACACGGTGACACAGACGAAGTTGCGCAGGAGGTACAAGAAGAGTTATTAGATGACCCAGTTCTTGACCCCGATTGGCAGCCATTGGGGGAACAGGGTGCAGGCGGCAGCAGTTCTGAAGCAGAGGAGGAGGAGGGGCGGCAGCAGGCATCAACATCGCCACAGGTTCCATCTGCCGGGCCCGTATCTTGCCTAAAACGCGTGGCAAAGCCAAAACCTGGTGGAGGACAGCGTGGCCATCCGGTTAAAGTTCAGTCTGCAATGCCTGAAAAGGTATCCGATGCTAGAAAGAGTGCAGTCTGGCATTTTTTTAAACAACATCCAATTGATCAGCGCAAAGTCATCTGTCAAAAATGTTCTACTTCCTTAAGCAGAGGTCAGAATCTGAAAAGTCTCAATACTAGTTGCATGCATAGACATTTAACCACCATGCATTTGAAAGCTTGGACTAACTACCAAACGTCCCTTAAGGTTGTTGCACCCTCGGCCAATGAAGCTAGTCATCAACGCAACATCCCTTCCGGCAGTGTAGGACCACCATTTAGCGCACCACCTGCTGTATCTGTGCAGGTATCTTTGCCAGGCCAAAGCAGTCAGGGTCAGGGAATCACCAGTTTCGTAGTAGGAAACACTGCATCTAGGGCACCGGCGGCAACAATACCATCTCCCACCGTCTCTCAGTCTGCCATGTCCACCGGCACCCCCGCTAGTTCCACGATCTCCAGCTCTCCAGTCCAGCTCACCCTACATGAGACTATGGTTAGAAAAAGGAAATACTTAGCCTCGCATCCGCGTACACAGGGTTTGAACGCCCACATAGCTAGACTAATCTCGTTAGAGATGATGCCCTACCGGTTAGTTGAAAGCGAAGCTTTCAAAGACCTGATGGACTACGCTGTACCACGCTACGAGCTACCCAGTCGACACTTTTTTTCCAGAAAAGCCATCCCAGCCCTCCACCAGCATGTTAAAGAGCGCATCGTCCATGCACTCAGGCAATCTGTGAGCACAAAGGTGCACCTGACAACAGATGCATGGACCAGTAGGCATGGCCAGGGACGTTACGTGTCCATCACGGCACACTGGGTAAATGTGGTGGATTCAGGGTCCACAGGGGACAGCAAGTTTGGGACAGTTCTGCCTAGGCCACGGTCTAGTAAACAGTTGTCTGTAGCCGTTCGCACCCCCTCCTCCTCCTCCTCCTCCTCGTCCTCCTGCAGAAGCAAGAGCTCGTCCACAGACCGCAGTCGCACAAACACTCCATCCGCACCTGCCACTGTTGCACACCAGGTCTCCCATTATGGGGCAGCTACTGGCAAACGTCAGCAGGCTGTATTGGCTATGAAGTGTTTGGGCGACAATAGACACACCACGGAAGTTCTGTCCGAGTTCTTGCAGCAAGAAACGCAGTCGTGGCTGGGCACTGTAGATCTTGAGGCAGGCAAGGTAGTGAGTGATAACGGAAGGAATTTCATGGCTGCCATCTCCCTTTCCCAACTGAAACACATTCCTTGCCTGGCTCACACCTTAAACCTGGTGGTGCAGTGCTTCCTGAAAAGTTATCCGGGGTTATCCGACCTGCTCCTCAAAGTGCGTGGACTTTGCGCACATATCCGCCGTTCGCCTGTACACTCCAGCCGTATGCAGACCTATCAGCGTTCTTTGAACCTTCCCCAGCATCGCCTAATCATAGACGTTGCAACAAGGTGGAACTCAACACTGCACATGCTTCAGAGACTGTGCGAACAGAGGCGGGCTGTTATGTTTTTGTGGGAGGATACACATACACGGGCAGGCAGTAGGATGGCAGACATGGAGTTGTCAGGTGTGCAGTGGTCGAAGATTCAAGACATGTGTCAAGTCCTTCAGTGTTTTGAGGAATGCACACGGCTGGTTAGTGCAGACAACGCCATAATAAGCATGAGCATCCCCCTAATGCGTCTGCTGATGCAAAGTTTGACGCACATAAAGGATCAGGCGTCTGCACCAGAGGAAGAGGAAAGCCTTGATGACAGTCAGCGATTGTCTGATCAGGGCAGTGTACATGACGAGGTACCGGGCGAAGAGGAGGTGGAGGATGAGGAGGATGATGGGGATGAGTATATTTTTAATGAGGAAGCTTTCCCGGGGGCACGGGAAATTGGTGGCGTGGCAAGGCCGGGTTCTGGTTTTTTGAGGGACACAAGTGACGTAGATTTGCCTGCAACTGCCCCTCAACCAAGCACAACCGCAGATTTGACAACGGGAACTTTGGCCCACATGGCGGATTATGCCTTGCGTATCCTCAAAAGGGACACACGCATTACAAAAATGATGAACGATGACGATTACTGGTTGGCCTGCCTCCTTGATCCTCGCTATAAAGGCAAATTGCAAAATATTATGCCACATGAGAACTTGGAACTAATATTAGCAACAAAACAATCAACTCTTGTTGACCGTTTGCTTCTGGCATTCCCTGCACACAGCGCCCGTGATCATTCTCACACGAGCTCCAGGGGCCAGCAGACCAGAGGTGTTAGAGGGGCAGAAATCAGAAGTGGCGTTGGCCAGAGGGGTTTTCTGACCAGGTTGTGGAGTGATTTTTCTATGACCGCAGACAGGACAGGTACTGCAGCATCAATTCAAAGTGACAGGAGACAACATTTGTCCAGTATGGTTACAAACTATTTTTCATCCCTTATCGACGTTCTCCCTCAACCGTCATTCCCATTTGATTACTGGGCATCCAAATTAGACACCTGGCCAGAATTGGCAGAATATGCATTGCAGGAGCTTGCTTGCCCGGCAGCTAGTGTCCTATCAGAAAGAGTATTCAGTGCTGCAGGTTCAATACTAACAGAAAAAAGGACTCGTCTGGCTACCCAAAATGTAGATGATCTAACCTTCATTAAAATGAACCACAACTGGATTTCAAAATCTTTTGCCCCACCCTGCCCGGCTGACACCTAGCTTTCCTATGAAAAGGTCTTGCCTGTGGACTATTCTGAATGACTTTTCCAATCTCGTAATTTTCTTCACCTGATTGTCCAGCATACGACATGTTTCCACCTCACGAAATGGCCAAACTCCCCACACGGGGCCGTGCTATCGCCACTTTGCGCTTGGACCCTTGAGAGTGCTGTTTGTCTGGAGAGGTGGGTGTGGCCGCTTTTGGTCAACGGCACTGCCACTGGGTCCCTCATAGTACAATAAAGTGTCTCTGGCGGTGGTGGTGCGCACCCAACGTCAGACACACCGTTGTAATATGAGGGGCCCTGTGCCTGTACCGCCGGCCACAAGACAGTTCCCCCCCCAGCTCAAACAGTGCTCTACCACTAGCAAAATTATCTCTCACAGCTTCACCAATGTGTAGTCTAGGCGCTGACATCCTTCAATGCCTGGCACTGACAATACCATTGTTTTGACATTTTTGTTATGTTAGGCCTTCGAAGCCTGTCTGCGGTCCCTTCTTTCTACAACTACTACACTGACCAGGCCACTGCTGGCCGTGTTACCCTGGAACCAATTTAAAAGTGCCTACAGTCAGCCCAATTTTGTTATGTTAGGCCTTCGAAGACTGTCTGCCGTCACTCCTTCCACTAGACTTCCACTGACCATACACTGCTGCCCATGTACCCCTGGAACCAATTTAAAAGTGCCTACAGCCAGCCCAAGTTTGTTATGTTAGGCCTTGGAAGCCTGTCTGCGGTCACTCCTTCCACTAGACTTCCACTGACCAGACCACTGCTGCCCGTGTACCCCTGGAACCAATTTAAAAGTGCCTACAGCCAGCCCAAGTTTGTTATGTTAGGCCTTGGAAGCCTGTCTGCGGTCACTCCTTCCACTAGACTTCCACAGACCAGACCACTGCTGCCCGTGTACCCCTGGAACCAATTTGAAAGTGCCTACAGCCAGCCCAAGTTTGTTATGTTAGGCCTTGGAAGCCTGTCTGCGGTCACTCCTTCCACTAGACTTCCACTGACCAGACCACTGCTGCCCGTGTACCCCTGGAACCAATTTAAAAGTGCCTACAGCCAGCCCAAGTTTGTTATGTTAGGCCTTCGAAGCCTGTCTGCGGTCACTCCTTCCACTAGACTTCCACAGACCAGACCACTGCTGCCCGTGTACCCCTGGAACCAATTTAAAAGTGCCAACAGCCAGCCCAAGTTTGTTATGTTAGGCCTTGGAAGCCTGTCTGCGGTCACTCCTTCCACTAGACTTCCACTGACCAGACCACTGCTGCCCGTGTACCCCTGGAACCAATTTAAAAGTGCCTACAGCCAGCCCAAGTTTGTTATGTTAGGCCTTGGAAGCCTGTCTGCGGTCACTCCTTCCACTAGACTTCCACAGACCAGACCACTGCTGCCCGTGTACCCCTGGAACCAATTTAAAAGTGCCTACAGCCAGCCCAAGTTTGTTATGTTAGGCCTTGGAAGCCTGTCTGCGGTCACTCCTTCCACTAGACTTCCACTGACCAGACCACTGCTGCCCGTGTACCCCTGGAACCAATTTAAAAGTGCCTACAGCCAGCCCAAGTTTGTTATGTTAGGCCTTCGAAGCCTGTCTGCGGTCACTCCTTCCACTAGACTTCCACAGACCAGACCACTGCTGCCCGTGTACCCCTGGAACCAATTTAAAAGTGCCTACAGCCAGCCCAAGTTTGTTATGTTAGGCCTTGGAAGCCTGTCTGCGGTCACTCCTTCCACTAGACTTCCACAGACCAGACCACTGCTGCCCGTGTACCCCTGGAACCAATTTAAAAGTGCCTACAGCCAGCCCAAGTTTGTTATGTTAGGCCTTGGAAGCCTGTCTGCGGTCACTCCTTCCACTAGACTTCCACTGACCAGACCACTGCTGCCCGTGTACCCCTGGAACCAATTTAAAAGTGCCTACAGCCAGCCCAAGTTTGTTATGTTAGGCCTTGGAAGCCTGTCTGCGGTCACTCCTTCCACTAGACTTCCACAGACCAGACCACTGCTGCCCGTGTACCCCTGGAACCAATTTAAAAGTGCCTACAGCCAGCCCAAGTTTGTTATGTTAGGCCTTCGAAGCCTGTCTGCGGTCACTCCTTCCACTAGACTTCCACAGACCAGACCACTGCTGCCCGTGTACCCCTGGAACCAATTTAAAAGTGCCTACAGCCAGCCCAAGTTTGTTATGTTAGGCCTTGGAAGCCTGTCTGCGGTCACTCCTTCCACTAGACTTCCACTGACCAGACCACTGCTGCCCGTGTACCCCTGGAACCAATTTAAAAGTGCCTACAGCCAGCCCAAGTTTGTTATGTTAGGCCTTCGAAGCCTGTCTGCGGTCACTCCTTCCACTAGACTTCCACTGACCATACACTGCTGCCCATGTACCCCTGGAACAAATTTAAAAGTGCCTACAGCCAGCCCAAGTTTGTTATGTTAGGCCTTCGAAGCCTGTCTGCGTCCCGTTCTTTCAACTACAACTACACTGACCAGGCCACTGATGGCCGTGTTCCCCTGGAACCAATTTTAACTTGCCTACAGCCAGCCCTATGTTATTATGTTAGGCCTTCGAAGCCTGTCTGCGTCCCGTTCTTTCAACTACAACTACACTGACCAGGCCACTGATGGCCGTGTTCCCCTGGAACCAATTTTAACTTGCCTACAGCCAGCCCAATGTTAGGCCTTTGATGCCTGTCTGCCGTCACTCCTTCCACTAGGCCTCCACTGACCTGTCTATTGCTGCCCGTGTACCCCTTGAACCAACATCATTAAATATAAAAAAAAATAATTTGATTATAAAAAATAAGATCGTGTTGAGATCTCAAATGCAGACATTTTAACAATCAAAACAAACACACAACAAATATCTGGAACTGTACTACAAAGGTCCAACAGCTACAATTTCTTTCTCCTGCAAGAAGTTAACTGAAAGTTTTTTGGAGTTGTTAACACAGATATGGCATCCACCGAGTGTTGTCCTGTCGCGTCTCCTTTAAATTATTTCCAATAAGATGTTAAACTATTAATTTAATAAAATCAATAATTAAAAAAATAATTGAGTAAGTCAAAAGCACATTGCAAATAAACATTAATTACAAATCAAGAAGCATGGCGCGTCCGAGGGTGAGTAGATACCGAATAAGAATATAATCACCCTCGGACGCGCAATGCTTATTTACAACAGCCTTCCTTCCTAAGAATCAGCCCTTCCGTGGTGTAGAGAGAGGTTGTGTTACACTCCAAGGTTTTCCCCAGGTTGCCTTTCCTGAGCTTCGATCTTCCGGCTCTCGTTTAGTAGCTGTTGGAAACTACGCTGCATTAGGCCTACTAATTGTGTATGGGTGAAACAGTGGCGCATCTGCGGTCCCTCCTTCCACTAGGCCTCCACTGACCTGTCTACTGCGGCCCGTGTACCCCTTGAACCAACCTAATAAAATATTTAAAAAATTTATTTGATTATAAAAAATAAGATCGTGTTGAGATCTCAAATGCAGACATTTTAACAATCAAAACAAACACACAACAAATATCTGGAACTGTACTACAAAGGTCCAACAGCTACAATTTCTTTCTCCTGCAAGAAGTTAACTGAAAGTTTTTTGGAGTTGTTAACACAGATATGGCATCCACCGAGTGTTGTCCTGTCGCGTCTCCTTTAAATTATTTCCAATAAGATGTTAAACTATTAATTTAATAAAATCAATAATTAAAAAAATAATTGAGTAAGTCAAAAGCACATTGCAAATAAACATTAATTACAAATCAAGAAGCATGGCGCGTCCGAGGGTGAGTAGATACCGAATAAGAATATAATCACCCTCGGACGCGCAATGCTTATTTGCAACAGCCTTCCTTCCTAAGAATCAGCCCTTTCGTGGTGTAGAGAGAGGTTGTGTTACACTCCAAGGTGTTCCCCGGGTTGCCTTTCATGAGCTTCGATCTTCCGGCTCTCGTTTAGTAGTTGGTGGAAACTACGCTGCATTAGGCCTACAAATTTGGTATGGGGTGTAGAGACAGGTTGTGTTACACTCCAAGGTTTTCACCAGGTTGCCTTTCCTGAGCTTCTATCTTCAGGCTCTCATTAAATTGTGGTTAAATGGAACAACTGCATTTGGCGTACTAGTTGGTTTGGGGCCTACTATCGGTGTCTGCCACTCCTTGCTGTTCTCCTGGTTTCCTGTCCTGAAATTCCATTTTCAGCCTCTCGTTAAGTAGTTGTTAATGTTAGACTGCATTTGGCCTACTAGTTGGGTTGGGGCCTACTATCGGTGTCTGCCACTCCTTGCTGTTCTCCTCCACTGAACAAAGCTGTGCCGCCTGTTTACTACGGTTGTCAATTTTGAACTGCATTTCGACTACTTACTGATTTGGCCCTACTCTCTGTGTCAGCCTCTCATTCCAGTTGTCCTCCACTGCAATGCCCCCTGGTTATTCCTGTGTTACCAATTTTGAACTGCATTTAGCCCACTTTCTTCTTTGGGCCTATATCTGTGTTTCCACTTCATCGTGCCCATTGCCCAGCCAGTGATAGATGAGTCTGCTGGTACATTGACCCATAACGCAACATTCCCCGTGCACGCTACACAACAACATTGTGACCCTGCTGAAAGTCAGGTTGCTCTTCCCGCATACCATACCACCTTACACGGGGACAAAGAGGAAGGTGCAGATGAAAGTGCAGGTTCCTTCATCAGGTGGGGGGAGGAATACTAGTTGGCGACGTCACTGGCACAGGGCCTCTCATAGTACGCAAAAGTGTTGCTGCCGGTGGGAGGCGCCCCCGCCGTGCAAACACACCGCTGTACTTTGAGGGGCCCTGTGCCAGTGCCAATGCCAACGAGTGGGCCCCCCCTGCTTGCTCAGGTTCACAGCACTTGCAAAGTTGAAATACTTACCTCTCCCTGCTCCACTGCCGTGACGTGGTCCAGATTTCCTGGGCCCACTAATTACTTGAACCAGCCCTACCCCCCACAACTTTAGCCAAATGACCCCCAATTTCAAATGCCTTCCAATTATTATAAGGTAAATTACGCTTGACAAGCTTCATTAAGAAGAATGGATGGTTTTGACATTAAAATGGGCACTCTAGGTGTTTTCCTGGCCCCCACTCACTGCCGACTATGCTGCCCCATTGACTTGCATTGGGTTTCGTGTTTCGGTCGATCCCGACTTTACGTCATAATCGGCCGATTTCACTCGACCCGACTTTGGACATAGTCGGGTTTCGCAAAACCCGGCTCGACTCTAAAAAGGTCAAGGTCGCTCAACTCTACTGAACAGTTCAATGAAAAGTTCGACAAATGTACCCGAACCCCATTAAATTCTATAGGAGGCCAAACCAAATATATACACAACAACTTAGGGGGGACAAAAAGCTTCCTAAACAGCTAAAATTAGGGGCCGACACTATGAAAAGTGTCATCAATTGACCCACGGTAGAAATTTTCTAATGGCACAACAGTAGTTAGCCATGGGCCATGCATAAGGTTTCAGGGTCTAGGTAATCATTTACAGCTTTGAATTGAAGTTTCAGTGAAGGCCTGGTTGTTAAGTGAATGATATAAGCCTTCATTACTGAGAGCCCTAATACATCATGCAAAAATTCAAATTTTTTTTTTCCAGCCTCATTCAGATGGCAAAAAACTTCAATTTCAGAGTACTATTGGTAGAAACATTTAAGGAAAGTAACACAGATTGTAGACTGATCAACTGACCCAGAGTAGAACATTTTATAATGGCACAGAAGCAGTCAGCCATGGGGCAAACATGAGGTATCAGGGTCTGGGCCAGCATTTACAGCTTTGACTTGAAGTTTCAACGAAGGCCTGATGCTTAAAGCTATGTGCGCACGTATTCTAGAGGTCTGCAGATTTTTCTGCAGTGGATTTGAGAAATCCACAGGTAAAAGGCACTGCAATTTACTGCAGATTTTGTGCGGATTCCACCTGCGGTTTTACACCTGCGGATTCCTATTATGGAGCAGGTGTAAACCGCTGCGGAATCCGCGCAAAGAATTGACATGCTGCGGAATGTAAACTGCTGCATTTCCGAGCGTTTTTTTCCACTGCATGTGCACAGCGCTTTCTGTTTTCCATAGGTTTACAGGGTACTGTAAACTCATGGAAAACTGCTGCGGACCCACAGCAAAATCCGCAACGTGTGCACATAGCCTAAGGTGTAAGACATCTTTACTGGGGTCACTGATACCTCATGCAACAATTCCAATTTTTTTTTTCCCATCCACACTCAGATGGCACAAACTTCAGTTTCATAAAGGTTTCATAGAGTGCTATTGGTATAAAAATGTAAGGATAGTAACACAGGTAATTGATTGAAAGTGTAGGCCTGCCTGTCTGAAAACCCTGCTTATACAGGTAAGCCACATGAAGGAGACCCAACTTGCATTCTCCACATTTCAAAAAAATTTTGTCACACCCCAATACAGTGGCATAAATTTCCACAAAGTAGTGACAGTATAACAGGCCTCTGACACACCTTGCATGGCAAGCAACACACCAAATGAAGACCCAACCTGGAGTCTCCATATTTCCAATAACTATTGTCACGCACCAATAAAGTGACATCAATTTCCACAAAGTATATATAGTATAATAGGCCTGTGATACCCCTTCCACTACTGGCAACCCACGAGATGGAGACTAGAGATGAGTGAACATGATCGGAAAACATTCACAATCTCAAATTGGCAAGAACATAGCACAATCGGATTCGTGTTCGCTTTCACAAGCATTTTTGCTCAAAGTCAGCAAAAGTTGGTCACAGTTTGGTAAATCATCATGTTTCCACTAATGCTTTTGTCATTACTTTGGCTAGGATAGTACTGCTGTCTGCTGAGCGGGAGGAACAGGGGAACGAGTTTGATGAGTGGCGAGGGTGGGAAGAAATTTTAGGAGCATGTGGACAGGTTACAGCGGCGACATGCAATTTATTTTTCTTCCCTTAACTTTATGTGTATTAATTCCAGCAACCAATCAGGGTGCAGAAACCATCCACAACTTCATGACACAAGGTCTTCTGTGATTGATTGCCAAAGTCACATGTCCCTGGCCATATAAAAAGTGGACATCTTGTTTTGCTGGCAGCATTTGCTCAGTGTCAAAGAGCAGAGAGTCACTCCTGCTCTATGGCTGGTGCTGAAAGTGAACTTATCCTGTGTGAAATCAATCTTCCAGCATCGAAGTAGATTGTGCAAGAACTGAGTGGCAGTCAAGCCCCATTAACTACTACTACTATTACTACTAATAATAATACTAATTTTATTTTTGTAGCGCCAACATATTCCGCAGCACTTTGCATCCAAATCATTTGTGCTAAAACTGTGTTTCAGTGGCAAATCAAAAGGTGAGATTTCCACTTAAAAATTGTTAGGCCTAATATAGTGTTGCAGCCACGAGGCCCAATTAGCTACTCCAAATCATTTGTGATTAACCTGTGTTTCAGTGGCAAATCAGAAGACCAGATTTCCACTTAAAAATTATTAGGGCTAATATAGTGGTTCAGCCACTTGGCGCAATTAGCAGCTACAAATCATTTGTGCTAAAACTGTGTTATAGTGGCAAATCAGATGGCCAGATTTCAATTTAAAAATTATTAGGCCTAATATAGCAGGGCAGCCACTAGGCGCAATTAGCTACTCCAAATCTTTTGTGCTAAAACTGTGTTTTAGTGGTAAATCAGAAGGCTATGATTCCACTTAAAAATCGTTAAGCATAATAATATTGTTCAGGCACACTATCTTACAAAATAAATAGTGATTGTTCATTTATTGACAGGTGACTGACAGCTGTGGGACTAAGGTTGTGAAAATGCAGGGTACAAGAGGGGAAGGCTACTTACAACATGAGTGGGAAAATGCGAGGTCGTAGTGAAAGGGGGAGTAGGCTCGGTTTTTGACGTGTACATGGGTTAGGTGTTAATGTGAATGAAAGCTCAACTAACAAACACTGTCCCGTCCTATCCGAAGACCACTGACAACATCTGTTACTGGCAGGCCTACTTGACTCTCTTTCTTTGGCAGCTACACAGCAGTACACCTTGTAGATGAAGCTCAGAAAGAGCATGTCCTCCAGGGGATGGAAAAAGCTGCCTTAAGTGGCATCTCCTCCTCTTCCTCCACCTTAAGATCACACACAGTTTAATCCTCAGAGGTGGTACCCCAATCACTCTTGTTTCCCCCCAAGTCATATATTTCCAAACGCCCAACTGACTGTGGGGAACCTCAGATGGGCCGTTCTTAAGAGCTGTTCACACATTGTATTCCATGGCAATCAGAGGTCTGCTCTGAAGAATTAAAGAATCCAGAGGAGGAAAACATCTGCACCGATGCCCAAAATCTTTTCATGTTGGATCGGGGGTCAGACAAAGCTGGGTCCAAGTAGAATCCAAACCCTCATCATCAGACTTTAACCACCAAAGATGGAGGTGTTCCTGATGAGACTCAGATACCACAGGCGCAAGCGGAATGTACTGTGGTGCCAGTGCAGGAAGAGGAGGAGGGTGACTGTCAGGGGAAGAAGTGTGAAAAAAGAAGATGACTATGAGGTGGTAGATCCCACTTGGTGTGAACCCAGAGATATGCACCTGAGTAGTTCAGCAGAGGAGGTGAATAATGAGGAAGATGAGGAGGTTACGTTGCGGCTTCTATGCAGTCACATAGTGACGTAACCATGACAAACATTGCATCCTCAACCCCAACTCTGGTTGTGGCCAGCACCAAACATGAGTGTGCAGTTCGCAGGGGTGACAAGGGTTGGCATTTCTTGAGACCACAAAGGATGAGCCAACACACATTATGTTATGGTGGGCTGAACGCACTAAGTAAATTATAATAACGAAGTGCATTCGCCCCCCGGGGTCCACCGTGCCGAGATGGTACACTGCAACTAAAAGGACAATAGCCAGACTTGCACCAATTGAAACAGACTCGCACTGAGTCACTCAGTGGAGTAGCACGTGGCTGTGCCAATCGCACACAGTGACAGAAAAAAACTGCTATGGGATCGTGTATATGGTGCTAAACGCATACACTGTTAGCATCACAGAAGTATGCAACCCCCACTGGGGCACGGGAACAGGTAGTGGACTTCAAGTACTCAAAGAACTCCTCTCTGGATGGGCCGGAATTCTAAAGGCACTAGCGCCTGCCCTGAATTCAACCATACAAACTCCTCTCTGGGGAAGTCAGAATTCTAAAGGCACTGAGCCTTCCCTGAGCACACACAGCTGAGTCAACACTACCATCAGGTTCCTCTCACACACCAAACACAAATAACACAGATCTGCGACTAAAAAACGTTTTGATTATTTTCATCTAATTTCCATGAATTTTGGTGTGCTGAAAACGAAAAAAATATTGAAAATAATCCTGGACGTCAGGATTTGCCACAAAATGCAAAATCCTCTTCAAATTTAGTATATTTTTCTCAATTTTTGGTATTTTTTATCTTAGGGTTTTGAAAGTCAAAATTACTATTAATTAATTCACATCAATGCCTTGAAGATATACAAGACCCTTACTCCAAAAAAATCGTCGGACGAATGCTGAAAGCATTTCAAGCTTTAGGTTGCCTGATGAGCTTGAAAGTGCATTTCCTCCATTCCCACCTTGACAACTTTCCTGAAAATTTGGGAGCTGTGAGTGAAGAGCAAGGTGAAGGATTCCACCAGGACATTAAAGAGATGGAAAGAAGATACCAGGGAAGATGGAGCATTACAATGATGACAGACTACTGTTGGACGCTTCAGAGACATTCCAGATGCTACTCACAAGCGTAAATGTACCAAGAGAAGCCTCACAGGGAAGAAGAATCGGTTTTAGTGTGTTAGTGAGCTCACTGCAGTTAAAAAATGATTTTCATGAAACATTTGTAATAAAAAATTAATTTTATGAGTCTATTTTCATTTATTTTGAGGTATTGTCTTATTTAACATAGTTACTTAAATTGTCAGAAAATGTGATGTCCTATGACAAAACGGAGGTCATTTTCGGATAACCAAAACAGTTCTTGAAAAATTTTTTTTTGCAGACCTGTGTTATCTGTCAAATTTGCAAAGAGAACTCAGTAGAGGCAAAAATTGCAATAATTTGATACATTCATGAAGCTGCTTACGTGGGATCAACATGCCTTAATGTGGGAATCTAATTGTGCTAAAATGTAGAATAGCAGCTCTTGCCAATCACCGGCTGTCCCATCAACCCCATATGCTGCTTCTTTCTCCTCCGTCACCATTCCAGGTGTTTACACACAGGTCTCCAGCCACAGAAAATACAATTGTTTACCCACCACAGTCGGGGTGAGAGAGAACCAGTCAGTTACGGAAGTAGACATGACTGTTGCTTTTGTATCACCTAGCACAACACATCTTTCTCAATCCACAATAACATCTCAGCTCACAGTCTAGCAGTTTGTCCTGTTCTCTGTTCGCCGACCTCTCTCAGCACAGTAGCCAGCTCTCAATCCCACAGTTATGGTCACATAAAATAATGTTTTCTCTGACACATGGCAAAGCTAAGAGCTTGAACTCTACCATCTCCAATCTGTTGTCCACAGAAATGCTGCCTTTTCGCCTGGTGGATTCAGATGGTTTTCAAAAGTTGATTGCTGTTGAAGTCCCACAGTACCAGTTGCCCAGCCGCCATTACTTCTCAAAGAAAGCTGTGATTGCGCTACACCAGCATGTCACCAACAACACCACCTGTTCCCTGAAAAAATCTATGTTTGCCTGGATGCATTTCACCACTGACACCTAGACGAGCAAATTTGGGTAGGGTCGTTGACTCGTTACATCTCACTGACTGGGCACTGGATGACTCTGGTGACTGTGGGGGCAACCAGTCAAGGGGCTGCTCCACAAGTCTTTGAATCCCCATGACTTGTGGGACAAACCTTTGTATCTAACAGTTTCTCCACTGCTTCTGCCTCTTCCACCTTCTCTAGGGCCTCCACCTTTGCCCTTAACCTCTCATTTAATCAGACACACGTTTTAACGGTGCACAGGGTCGGACTGGCCCACTGGAGAACCGGAGGATGCTCCGGTGGGCCCAGGCACTGACACCTGCTGGCATATTGGCCAGCAGCTGCCTAGGGCCCCCATTGCTCCAAGGGCCCCCCAGCCAGTGGAGTGTCACTAATAGCGGCACACCCAGCTGCTACGGGGTCCCTGAGTCAAAGGGGACCCTCCTGGTGCCAGAGAGCAGCAGCAGATGGACAGGAGCCTGGCCCCGCTGCTAAAGAGAAATGAATATTCACGCTTCCCCATGCCCCCATGGCGTGGAGAGGCGTGAATACCATTTCACTTTAATGGCGGGCAACGTTAGCCACAGGCTGAGGCTAACACTGCCAGCCGCTGCTGAATGTGGGGCCCTGAAGGTGGGCCCCTAAAGAGCGGCGATCCTTGATTGCGATCCCTGCAGCTTGGGACCAGAGTGGAGCTGCAGGGATCCACGCTGTCCTCCTTCCTGCCCGGCACTTTCTGTCTGAATCAGCGCGGCTGGATGACGCGATCTTTCAGCGCGGCTGTTTCAGAGAGAAAGTTGCCGGGATGTGCTGCGGCTGCAGGGAACATGGAGAGGTGAGTGGGTGCTGTGTGTGTGCCTCTGTGTGTGCAGCTGTGGGTGTGCCTCTCTGTGTGTGTGTCTGTGTGTGTGTTTACCTGCGTGTGTGTGTGCCTGTGTGTGTGCGGCTGTGTGTGTCTGTGTGTGCGTCTCTGCCTGCCTACGTGTGTGTTCCTGCCTCCGTGTGTGCAGCTGTGTGTGTGGGCAATGATGATAGTGGTGGGGGCAATGATGATGGTGCTGGAGGCAATGATGATGGTACTAGAGGCAATGAGGATGGTGGTGGGGGCAATAATGATGGCGGTGGGGGCAATAATGATGGCGGTGGGGGCAATAATGATGGTGGGGGCAATGATGGTGGTGGGGAAAGCAATGATGACGGTGGTGGGGGAGGTGATGATGATGGTGGTGGGGAAGCAATGATGGTGGTGGGGGAGGCAATAGTTATGGTGGTGGTGGGGGAGGCAATGATGATGGTGGTGGGGAAGAAAGCAATGATGGTTGTGGTGTAAAGGACAAAGATGGTAGTGGTGGAAAGGACAATGGTGGTGGGGGAGGAGGCAATGATGGAGGTGGTAATGAGTACAATGGTGGAAGGGAGAACAATGATAATGGTGGAGGGGCTGCATTATACCCTTTCAGGGGGGCTGCATTATACCCTATGAGGGGGCTACATTATAATTCTGTGGGGGGCTGCATTATTCTCTGAGGGGGTACATCATACTATATGAGGGGAGCTGCATTATTCCCTATGAGGGGCTACAGTATATTCTAGGGGGGGGCTGCCTTATGAGGGGTTGTAATTATACTCTGAGGGGGCTACAGTATGTTCTGTGGAGGGGCTGCATTATATTATATGTGGGGACTGCATTATTCTCTCAGGTGGCCACATCATACTATATGAGGAAAGCTGCATTATGCCTTATGAGGAGGCTACAGTATATTCTATGGGTGGCTGCCTTATGAGGGGGTTGCATTATACTCTAAGGGGCTACATTACATTCTGTGGAGGGGCTGCATTATGCCATATGAGGGAGCTACATTATATTCTATGGGGGGGCTGCATTATACCTTATGAGGGGTTGCATTATATTCCATGAGGGAGGCTACATTATATTCTATGAGGGGGGCTACTTTATATTCTATGAGGGGGCTACCCCAACCCTTGCTACATAATTAAGATGTGTACTACCTTATATTATGCCCTGATATTAGCGTGTTTTACTGCACAATTGTTGGTCTTGAATTTATTTCTATGTAGCTACATAGTGGGCCCCAAGAATGATCTTCTCTGGTGGGCCCAAGGTTCTCCAGTCCGACGCTGACGGTGCAGATAGTATCTACCCCACCTTCATACTGCACAGCCATGGCTCACCACAATCAAGCAGTGTTTAAATGAATTTGCCTTGGAGATTGCAGTCACACAGCTCAAGAGTTGTGGAAAGATATCCAGGCTGAGATAGAGAAATGGCTGTCTCCTCTAAATCTGGAGCCAGGGAAGGTTGTGCGTGATTATGGTGCAAACATGGTGGCGGCCCTATGTCATGGCAACCACACACACATGCCTTGCATGGCTCACGTTCTCAACCTGGTGGTACAGCAATTTCTCCATCACTATCCCAGCCTGGATGCACTGCTGCATAAGCACGTTTGCTGTGTGCTCAATTCCGCCGATAGGTCATCAACTAGCATCACAACAGAGCTCTTTTGACCTACCAGTTAACCATTTGATTATCGATGTATCGACATAGTGTAATTCCACTCTGCACATGTTGTAGTGGTTGTGGCAGCAGCGCTGAGCCCTGGTGCAGGATGTCCCTTTACATAGCCTGGGCCTACTCAGTCCAGATGTGGTGCATATCATGCTTGCGGAGTGGGCACATTTGAGGGATCTCTGCACCCTTCTGCACAGTTCTGATATGGATACTAAGATGATTAGCGCTGACGATGCTATCATCAGCATCACTATTCCTGTCATATACATGCAAAAGTCAAAAATACTCTCTTTCAAATTAAATGAACATATCACTAATGAATAAAAAAAACTAATTTTAAAATTAAAAACTAATTTTGTTATGGAAGAAAACAAGCAGTTTATCTTCACGAATAACACTGGGGAACACAATTTTTTAGGAGTTAGGTCAGACAACTGTTCCTAACTAATTTTTGGATGCTGAATCCAGAAATGATCTCAGATTTTCTCTATCATGTCAAGTTTTTGAACTATAGGATTTTTGTCTTCTCAAAAATATGTAAACTACTGTACCTAAAAAGTGTTTTGTTTTTTTTAATAGTACAAATAGGCATTTACGACGAGAGGAAGAAGGAGCAGACATGATCTGAAACAAAGGAAATATGTACATATGTAAATAAAACACTGAGATGGAAAGTTACAAGCTTTGAAAACTAACAAAGAAAAAAATCATAAAAGATATATAAATTACAACTAAGTGCCCAATGTAAAGAGAAAAGCTATCACAAATCCTATTTATTCCTACTATGATAATTTTTTTGTGTAAAGATATTGATAATTATGACGTATTGGGAGCTGCACACACCTCTCACCACACTGTCTCAGATGTGACTACTCTTACAAGTTGCCACTTAGCTCTATATGAGTCGAATTGTAATCAGATAACAAGTCTTATTACAGATATCAGTGCAATTGTGCTTCTCTGGCAGGTAAGTTGTGGAGGAAAAACTTGACGTGCTAGAAAAAAACTGACTACATTTTTGGAATCAGCATGCCAATTTTAGTATAAATCAGCTCAAAAACCTAACTCAACAGAAATTTTTTTTCAAATTGTTCCCCAGTGTAATTTGCACACAATAATTTCAGACAACCTAGAAAATATTACTAAAACTGTTTCTGAAGATTTTAATAATTTTGGATATTCTGATCTCTCCTGGCTAGGAAAAATTTTAGTAGTAAAATCCTTCATATTACCAAAAATCTTATATATAATTATAACCTTACCACTAGCTATTCCTTCTCTATATATTTTTAAAATTCAAAAGTTAATAAAATCCTTTGTTTGGAATGGGAAAAAAGCTGGCATCTGATATTCTATATAAACGTAAGTGTAATGGTGGAATAGGCTTAAGGTACCTTCACACATAACGATATTGTTAACGATATCGTTGCAACGTCACACTTTTTGTGACATAGCAACGATCCCGCTAACGATCTCGTTATGTGTGACAGCGACCAACGATCAGGCCCCTGCTGGGAGATCGTTGGTCATGGGGAATGATCAGGACCTTTTTTTGGTCGCTGATCACCCGCTGTCATCGCTGGATGATGCCGATCCAGCGATGTGTTCACTTGTAACCAGGGTAAATATCGGGTTACTAAGCGCAGGGCCGCGCTTAGTAAACCGATATTTACCCTAGTTACCATTGTAAAAGTGAAAAAAAAAAACCAGTACATACTCACATTCCGATGTCTGTCACGTCCCCCGCCGTCAGCTTCCCTGCACTGACTGTCAGCGCTGGCCGTAAAGCAGAGCACAGCGGTGACATCACCGCTGTGCTCTGCTTTACGGCCGGCGCTGACACAGTCAGTGTGGGAAGCTGAGACAGACATCGGTATGTGAGTATGTACTGTTTTTTTTTTTTAACTTTTACAATGGTAAAATGGTAATTCTTTCCCCTGATCGTTGGTCGCTGGAGAAAGCTGTCTGTGTGACAGCTCCCCTGCGACCACACAACGACTTGCCAACGATCACGGCCAGGTCGTATCGCTGGTCGTGATCGTTGGTAAGTCGTTTAGTGTAACGGTACCTTTACCCAACATATTAGCATACTATTTAGCATCCTTAATTAAACAGAGTTTATATTGGATTAGTAATACCCCTACCCCTGCCTGGATCCATTTAGAGTCTGCCCAAAATAAACATAATTCTTTACATGAAATAATTTATAATCATTTATTTAAATCACCTTCTTAGGAGTCATCACACTGAAAATTTCAGCCTATAAAGCACACCTTGAAAACACTTACTAAACCAAATACAAATCATAACAGATCAGATCAAATGAAAATGTTTCCGTATCTTGATCGCAACTATATACAAACTTTCAATACAGGATACATGGACCAAATTAGGGATAAAAAAAGATTGAAAATATATGCAATGGTGATAATTTTATTTCTTTCAATAATATTAAAACCAAATATACAGTAATCTTCCTTCTTCAGAATTTATATTTTACACAATTCTAAAAGATCATATTTTGAAATGTCTTCATTCCAGAGCTTTGAATATAGAAATATCTTCGTCATTACTTTGTAATATTAATCATAAAAAAATATGGAGTCTAAAAAATCTTTATATTCATTTTAACAAAGACAACAATATAACAAACAGCATCTACATGACTCGATGGGAGTCAGATTTAGATGTTACATTGCAAGTTGAATAGTGGGAGAGTGCTATTAAAATACTTATGCTTCCAACATTTCCATGCTTCTTCATGAGTTTTTTTATAAGCTACTAATAAGTTGATACTACACCCCAACTAGATTATCACATATAAGCCATGATAATTCTCCTCTTTGTTGGAGGAATTATGGATATCCAGGTGTTAGGACTGGCGGAACGCACCAAGACAGATGATATAGATGCGTTCGCAGTCCGGGGTCCACCGTGCAGGTGAAAACCTGCTGCTAGCAATTTGCAGACTATATGGCGGTACACTAAAGTATACACGCGTGGGTTAACCTCACCCAGCGTGAAAGAAGCAATCCTGTTAAGTCACAGGACCGCGGTACCGCACCTAAAGCGCGAGCAAGTAGTCAGCGAACTCAACCCCAACTAGGATTGAAGTCCGATTAGACCCTTGCTGGCACAACATCGCAACTGGGTGTGTAAGGAAACTGAATAACAATATTAAGGCACAAGAGTGCATGCGGTGCCGCACTGACGAACGCCACTAACCACCCAGGCTTGGGTTAAGGAAAGCACAGAGGAAGTGCACGGCGCCGTACTGGCGGTCACAGCAACTGGACGCTGTAATGTGTGATTAGTGCTGTAGGATAAGTCGGGCGCTAGATAGCAACCATACACCTTCCGCGAACAGACATTCAATAGGGTAGGGGTATCCAAGGACGACTTGCACTCACAACATACACACATTAACAATTGTAAGACAATACTAGCGCATGGCCGTGCGGTCATGCGCAGTTTATATAGTTGCAGCACAGGAAGTGGCTACAGCACTTTTGCCCTTCCAAGACCTGCCAAGAGGACCAATGGAATGTGCTGCAGAGCCTGAGCACCTGACCCTCGATCTCCAATGGGAGATCTTACCCTGGGCAGTAGCGAGGTGCAAACTTGGTAGACTCAACTCGCAGCCTGATGTTACGGGCGGAGAGCCACACTAAGTCGCCAGGAGCAAAGGTTGGAGCGGGGAGCCGATGTGCGTCGGCGGAGGACCTCATTCTCTCCTTGGAAGCCTGAATGGCATCCTGAGTGTGATCCCAAATGTCCCGTGCCTCCACAGCCCAGTCTGCCACCCTGGAATCGGCGGAAGACACGGGCATGGGCACAGGTACCCGCGGATGCTGACCATAGTTAAGGAGGAATGGAGTCTGTCCAGTGGAATCAGCGACAGCATTGTTAAGAGCAAACTCCGCCCACGGTAAGAAAGATGCCCAGTCATCCTGCTTAGCAGAAACAAAATGTCGCAGATATGTGACCAAGGTCTGGTTGGCTCTCTCTACCAACCCATTCGTCTCGGGATGATAAGCCGAAGAGAGATTCAACTCGATACTGAGAAGACGACAAAGCTCTCTCCAGAACCGAGACGCAAACTAGGGACCTCGGTCACTGACAATTTTGTCTGGCATACCGTGAAGACGAAAGATGTGTTTGACAAACAACGCTGCCAAGGCCCGTGCAGAAGGTAACCGGGGAAGCGGCACCAAATGCACCATTTTAGAAAAATGGTCGGTGATTACCCAAATAATGGTACAGCCACGAGACTTGGGCAGACCCACAACAAAATCCATCCCGACCATCTCCCAGGGCCTGTCTGCCACCGGCAGAGGGTATAACAAACCAGCTGGCCGTTGTCGGGAAGACTTATTCTTGGCACAAGAGACACATGCCTGAACGTAGTCTCCGACGTCACGAACCATATGTGGCCACCAGTACATTCTCGCCAGTAACTCAGATGTCCTTTTTGCCACAAAGTGTCCACCCACTCTGGACGAATGAGCTCAAGAGAGAAACTCCGGACGCAAATTGATGGGAACAAAAGTCTTGCCCGGGGGCACAGACTCTAGCGAAACCGGAGCTACAGTTCTCAGACTCTCCGAAGGGACAATGAGCCGAGGCTCGTCCTCCTCCTCCTCAGCTGACACGAAGGAGCGAGAGAGAGCGTCAGCACGAATGTTCTTCTCCCCGGCGAGATAATGTAGGGTAAAGTGGAACCGGAAGAAAAACAAGGACCATCTGGCCTGACGAGAATTCAGCCGCAGGGCTGTTTGTAAATAGACCAAATTCTTGTGATCCGTGAAAACTTGGAATGGGAACCGAGCACCCTCCAAGAGATGTCTCCACTCCGAAAAGGCCAACTTCATTGCCAGCAACTCCCTATCCCCGATGGAGTAATTTCTCTCCGCTGGTGTGAAGGTCTTTGAGAAAAAGAAGCATGGGTGCTTCCGACCCTGAGCATCCTTTTGATAGAGGACTGCCCCCTCACCAACGGATGAGGCATCCACTTCCAAAAGGAATGGCTTACCCACATCGGGACGATGTAAGATGGGAGCACTAGCAAAATGGGACTTTATAGAAGTGAAGGCCTTGGAGACCCCTTCGGACCACGATTTGGGATTCGCTCCCTTCTTGGTGAGGGATACCAAGGGAGCTACCAAAGTTGAGAAGTGGGGAATGAACTGGCGATAGTAATTTATGAATCCCATAAAGCGCTGCACCGCTTTAAGAGAATGGGGTTCCTGCCAGTCCATCACTGCTTGTAGTTTGGCAGGATCCATAGCCAATCCCTGGGCCGAGATTATATAGCCCAGGAAAGGCAAGGACTCCTGCTCAAACACACACTTCTCCAACTTTGCATATAAGGAATTCGCCCGTAAGAGTTCGAAGACTCTGCCAACATCTCTCCGGTGGGAGTCAATATCTGGAGAGAAGATGAGAATATCATCCAGATAGACTACGACCGAGGTAGAAAGCATATCCCGGAAGATATCGTTGACAAAGTCCTGAAAAACGGCTGGGGCATTACAGAGCCCGAAAGGCATCACCAGGTACTCATAGTGCCCATCCCTGGTATTGAAAGCCGTTTTCCACTCGTCCCCCTCACGGATGCGAATCAGATTGTAGGCACCCCGCAGATCTAATTTGGTGAATATTTTAGCTCCCCTTAATCTGTCAAAGAGCTCCGATATCAGGGGCAACGGGTATTTGTTCTTAATAGTGATAGCATTGAGACCCCTGTAATCGATGCAAGGACTTAACTCCCCGTTCTTCTTTTGCACGAAGAAGAATCCCGCCCCTGCCGGAGACACTGACTTCCTTATAAACCCTCTTGCCAAATTCTCCTGAATGTATTGAGACATAGCCTCCGTCTCAGGGAGAGAGAGGGGATATACCCTTCCCCGAGGAGGTTCGGCTCCAGGCAAGAGGTCGATAGGACAGTCGTAAGGGCGATGGGGCGGTAGAGTCTCAGCAGCCTTTTTAGAGAACACGTCTGCATAACACCAATAATACCTGGGAAGTGATGAAAGATCTGCGGGTACCTCGGTAGTAGAGACCTGTACACACTCACTCACACACCTGCCCAAACAAGACTTACTCCAACCCAATATTCTCCCTGAGGACCACTCAATATGTGGGGAGTGGAAACGGAGCCAGGGTATTCCCAGCAAAATCTCATCCATTCCCTCAGGAAGGACAAGAAGGGAAATAATCTCCTGGTGGGAAGGAGATATGGACAGCGAGAACGGAACTGTCTGGTGTGTGATTTGCAGTGGGAGTGTCACCCCATTCACAACTCTAACCGTTATTGGTTTGGCGAGCATGACTAGTGGTATAGCATGACGTGTAGCAAAAGCAGAGGACATGAAGTTTCCCTCTGCTCCTGAATCCACACAAAGCTCGACTGTTAGAGTGGAGGAGCCTAACAGGATTGTCCCTTTAAAGGACAGTTTGGAGGATAATGCTGCTGTGTCTAGTGAACCTCCCCCAATGGTTACTAGATGCGATCGTTTCCCGACCGCCGCGGACATTTATTGGCGTAATGTCCATGTTGTTGACAGTTATTACAAACCACGGGTACTCGGGCGGCTAGAGATTTAGGTCCCGCTCGAGAAACCTCCATGGCCTCATGGGAATCTGACGCCAAGACAGGGGATTCCAGAGGTCTGGCGAAAGTTGGAGCCAGCCGAAACCTCTGCCTACACTGGGTCCGCTCCAACCACCGCTCATGAAAACGGAGGTCGATGCGGGTAGACACCGAAATAAGTTCCTCCAGTGTGGCCGGTATCTCCCTAGTGGCCAAGGCGTCCTTCACATGGTCTGCCAGTCCCCTCCAGAACACCGGAATAAGAACTTTGTCTGGCCACTCTAACTCTGAAGCTAGAGTCTGGAACTGGATGGCAAACTGGCTGACCACGGACGTACCCTGTGTAATAGACAACAATTAGAGTGAGGTGTCGTGGGTAACCCGAGGCCCTAAAAAGACCTGCTTCAGAGTCCAAGAAGAGAGGAGCACTCTGTACCACACGATCATCTCGCTCCCAGAGTGGCGTTGCCCACTCCAACGCCCTGCCCGACAAGAGAGATAGGATAAATCCCACTCTCGCCCGCTCCATAGGAAAATGTGACGCCAGGAGCTCAAGATGTATAGAGCACTGGCTCACGAATCCGCGACAATGTTTACTGTCGCCAGCAAACTTGTCAGGAAGCGGGAGACGGGATAAAGTCAGAGCAGGGGTGGCAGCGGACAAACTGGCTGCGGCTACACTTGCAGCCTGCACAGCTACAGCAGTGACATCCACAGCTGAGGTTGTATGCTCAAGAGCCGCCAATCTTCCCTCCAGCTGCTGGATGTACCTCTGTAAACGCTGGTCGTCCGCCATTTTACTAGCCAGACCCTGGCGCTAGTATTCTGTTAGGACTGGCGGAACGCACCAAGACAGATGATATAGATGCGTTCGCAGTCCGGAGTCCACCGTGCAGGTGAAAACCTGCTGCTAGTAATTTGCAGACTATATGGCGGTACACTAAAGTATACACACGTGGGTTAACCTCGCCCAGCGTGAAAGAAGCAATCCTGTTAAGTCACAGGACCGCGGTACCGCACCTAAAGCGCGAGCAAGTAGTCAGCGAACTCAACCCCAACTAGGATTGAAGTCCGATTAGACCCTTGCTGGCACAACACCGCAACTGGATGTGTAAGGAAACTGAATAACAATATTAAGGCACAAGAGTGCATGCGGTGCCGCACTGACGAATGCCACTAACCACCCAGGCTTGAGTAAGGAAAGCACAGAGGAAGTGCACGGCGCCGTACTGGCGGTCACAGCAACTGGACGCTGTAATGTGTGATTAGTGCTGTAGGATAAGTCGGGCGCTAGATAGCAACCATACACCTTCCGCGAACAGACATTCAACAGGGTAGGGGTATCCAGGGACGACTTGCACTCACAACATACACACATTAACAATTGTAAGACAATACTAGCGCATGGCCGTGCGGTCATGCGCAGTTTATATAGTTGCAGCACAGGAAGTGGCTACAGCACTTTTGCCCTTCCAAGACCTGCCAAGAGGACCAATGGAATGTGCTGCAGAGCCTGAGCACATGACCCTCGATCTCCAACGGGAGATCTTACCCTGGGCATGCTCAGTACGTGCAGACAAGGACTTAGTCCCAGAGAAGTCCGCTCGCTGCTGACCAGCACTGACTTTAATGGCAGAGACTGGAGAAGCAGCAGTAACTCTCAGAACAGAATGAGAATGAGCAAGACGCTGGGACCGACGTCTTTGCTGAGCAGACTCCACTGCGGCTGGACAAGAATGGGAGACCGCAGCGGAGGTGGCTCGAGATTCCCCCTGTGCAGAAGCGGGAACTCGACCCCTAACACCAGGTAACATATTCCATATATTCTGGTGCTGTCCAAAAATAAAAAAAATTATGGAAGCAAGTAATGCAATACATAAACATTCTCTCCAACAATAGTTTTTTGATATCCCCCCAGATGGCACTTCTTTCTACTGATATGGAGAACATTGATCCCTCTGTTAAATATGTCATTATCCAAATTTTTTAAGTAGTCAAAAATGTTTTGGTCTACTGGTGGAAAAAGGAAGAGGTTTCAAAATTTTCAGATATCCTAGACAAACTTCAATTACACGGCTCCTTGGAGTTAATAAATAACGATTTTCTAAATAATTATTCCAGAAAATGGTAGATGGGAATTTAAAATTTAAAATTTAAGATTCTGTATATCATAAAACAATATTACGTTCTATTGGTTTAGATTTTACATGATTAGGCATATGGTTTTATGTTTGGTCAAAACTTATCTTGCGATATTGAATTTCATTGTATAATATAATTTTTCTTAAATTTGTACTTAATACTTTATGCTATCCGTATAATAATTGCTACTGTTATTATATTGTGTAAACCTTTGTGATTTTACTTGATTTGTAAAATTCCTGGTTCTCTACATTTTATCATTATACCTTTCCCTTTAGCCCTTCTCTAGTGATGTTATCTACCCTTCCTCCCTATACCTACCGTTAAAAAAATCTTTTAAAATTTAATAAACATATTTGAAAAGAAAGTATAGTTACTTTTTAAATATGTATTCTTTGCAATAGTTTATGTATCATCTACATGCTACCAGGAATATTCGTATTTTAAACATTGACTTATAAACTGCAAATGCTATGTCATCTTAATTAAACTTCAATTGACTTATGTGAAGAAATCATACAGTAATTCCCAAGGATGTTGTTGACACAACAATAATTGCTGTCGGCTGCGCACTAATTTTAGTATCTGTTTCTGCTATCAAGTGTAAACATTAATTCAATACAGAATAAACTATACTTTGAACATTTATTGCATTGATTAATATATCAAATACACAGAATAACAAATCCCTGGAAATGTTCTGAATAGTAGTTACATGAGATGTAAGGTTGGCAAAGATCAGTTTCATCAAGATTGAGAAACTGTGTACATATGTCATAAACTGACATTTCAGTGCTGTTTCTCAAGAAGAAGTGTATGTATAAAAAATAAGCAAGACATTATACTCTAGGCCTTGATTAACCAAAGGAAAATTCCTTTTTGCTCAGATCAGTTTTAGTTATCATACTAAGAACGCTATTAAAATTGTTTTCTGTGAAGAACAAACCCAGGTTCATGGCCAAAATACATTGCCTCCAATCCACAAGATTCCTTCCCCGGGGTTGGTAGTCCCACTGACCCCATACCAGGCAAAACTAACTGTCTCCCAACTTTTGGTTGGCCCACAAATTTCTTACCCCTGCCAGTATAGTCTGTAGTCATAGTCCACATTCCTCCAGATGGTCAATTAGCACAACCGAAGCCCATGTATCCAGTAGCAAAAGTCCTTAAGAAAGTTCCTGAAATCCAGAGAACAGATTCCTCAACTATAGCAGGGGGATCAAGCACAGACTGCAACTGATCTCCAATACTCCATAGGCCATCCATCCATGGCTCCAGGACCTCAGCCTAGATCCTCTCCCTTCAACGTCACTCTCCCAACCCCAAGACTAAACATGTGGCTTCTTTTCCTCCCTCCCTGAGATCAGCTCCCTGAAAGGGAAGAAGTCATTACCCCCCCCCCTTAAACATGTGCCTTTAGCTCAAAGAATGAAGAATATTCCAGAAGCCCATCACCTGGGACTGCATGTGAGACCCCCTGTAGTGACAGCTCCACTGGATTTACAATCCCCATCCACACAATAGGACTAGTGGCTGTAAGAACAATAAAATTATTGAGTTCCTTGATTACCAATCTTGTGTCTGGTCTTATGCGTGCATAAGATATAGCCTACACTTCTTCCTCTGCTTACCGTCATTGAATGGAAACATTGATTCCTGAGGCTGAATTGATGTGCAAGCAAATCACTAATAAAACACAACAATAATATTGACGCAACTGGTGTTCCGTGCTGGAAAAAGTTTGCATCCTTTAGAGCCGTGGACTCTGTTCTGCGTCTATATCCATTGTTCCAGTAGTCTTTAGAACAAGGCCAGCTCCTCACATTTCCTAGCTGAAATTCTAGAATAATCTTAGAAACTAATTTAATGCCTCTTATTCACAGGAATTAATTTATGGATGACATTTATTACATGCCCTGTGGATAGGTGATAAATGTGTAATACAGATTTGGCCCGGCCCAACTGCTGACGATATCCAGCATCCGTGAGAGCGGGTGTCTTGATTCTCTGTTCTTCCTCACGACAGCCAGAATAAATAGGAGCATCAGGGTCATGCTCAATTTATTCTTTATGGTACAGAACCCAGCTATATTCATCTGTCCTATAGACAAAGAATCTAGTGGCTGGGGACATTTTGACTATTCTACTCTGTTTGAGGCCGTGTTCACACATTCAGTATTCGGTCAGTAATTTACATCAGTATTTGTAAGCCAAAATCAGGAGTGGAACAATCAGGTGAAAAGTATAATAGAAACATATGCACCACTTCTGTATTTATCACCCACTCCTGGTTTTGGCTTACAAACGCCGATGTAAAATACTGACCAAATACTGAACATGTGATCGTGGCCTTATCCTGGATACAAAAAGAGAAATGATCCAGCTGGAGGTGGAGGCAGTTCAGACTTTGTGAGACTTTATTAGACATGGTAGATCATGAGTAAGACTTCATAGTTGAAACGCGTTGATCCTCCTCACTGGTGTGCCAGGTGTTTGCTATGTAAAGATTTTTCTTGTTGAAGAACTTTTTATCGCTTTAGTTGTTTTATAAAGTCTCACAAAGTCTGAACTGCCTCCACCTCCAGCTGGATCGTTTCTCTTTTTGTCTTCATTTGCTGTGGGCGCTCACCCCGAACCGTGCTGGGCGTTGGCAGGTCTGGGGATTTCGTCTAAGACCGGTAAGCTGACTACATTCCTTTTTTCTTTACTTATCCTGGATAATCCTGTCCACATTGAAAAAAGTGTTGTATTGGGAGCCTGTTATAGTGATTAATGGCCTACAAGTATGCAGGTGGCTTTATTAAAAAAAAACTCTGAAATATTTTTTTGAAAGTGTACTAGATATACACTGTTCAGCCACTTCATTTCAATCACTGCCCAAAAGCACCACTTAGGTCTGAATTTTGAAATCTGTTCTTAGATCTTGTTCATTCTGAAGTCTGATGCCTTATTAACTTTGGTTTATTTTTCTGGTCTGGTTTTGGGGTGTGGAATAATTTTGAAGTTTGGTCTAAGGTCTATGTTTTCAGTGTGTGTGGCGTGAGTCCTATACATGTGCTGTTTGCATGTGAATAAAGCTAGAGTTAAACATTTAAAAACATGTGTACCAGATGTCAGTATTACTTTTTACTCTCTGGCATTATTATTTAAAAAAAAATATCGGTGTTATGTACATCACTTAAGTAATGTGTATGGCCCAGAGGAAGGAGTGAGGGACAACGTAAATACATTGAAGGTCAGAAATTGAATTTTGCTCTGTTCAGTTAGATACTATTAATCCTATTTTTCAGTTTATTCAGCAAAACAGTTAATAGATATCTCCCACAAAACATTCCTCCCTCTCAATAGAAACTGCACTTGCCAACAAAACAACTCAATTAAGTAAAAAAAAACAAAAAAAACCGCTTCACTTACAATCCATTTATTATTTTATATTTTTTGTAGGTAGAGAATGTAACTGTGACAACTTCCTAACAGCTCCAAAACGTGGTGCTGCTAGAGATACTGCTATTTTAATATAGCTTGTACCCTATTTTAAATTTTATTCATGGAAACTGCGGGTCAAGAAATCATGCACAAAATAATAGGTGAGGGTGGCAGCGCTGTTATAAGCAATGCCTATACACTGTACTTTACCCATAACTCTGTGCTTGACAGATTTCTACTTTCAATAACATATACAGCAGCTGCCACAGAATTTCAATCATCTGCTCTGTAACCAAGAATCCTAAGTCGACAAAATGACTTGGAGGAATAAAATAAAACATGTTTTTTTTTTCATGTTTCCCAAATGAGCAGTACAATGTCATGGAAATTAGGTTACAGAAAACATTAAGCATCTGCATGAAATTCAGTGTCCTCGGTGATGGTAAGGTCACACATATTACCTTTGGAATATTTCACCTCCCCATTCCCGTAAAGAGTCAACTGTAAAAACAATGAAGGTAGATGCAAACATAATTAAGTAATTGGTTATCTAAACGACACGTTTCACCTTCTTTGGAAGAAAGGAGGATGCAGAGTTCCTAAATTAAATTATGAATTATTATAAATGGATATCCAATGGAATGGGAGACGGATAGTCAGAAAATCATTTGGCCAGTCATGCACAGATTTTCTAACTATACCGGATTTATTTTCATACCACACAGTATTTCCCAAAAGATTTTTTTAAAGTGTTGAATATGTACGGTACATATATTGTATACATATATAAGTACGTATATCGAAAAGCATATGTATGCTAGTTTATGAACATTGAAATTATTAATGGAAAATTCTTTTGGTGTAATAGACACGTGATCGGATCGGGATTGGAAATGGAAACCACTTAGAGAGATCATGCTCAAGGCCAGTTTCTACATGTTGAAGAGTCTTGTGCAGTCTCTAAAGCCAATTAAAATAAATTAAGGCTGTATTTGTGCCATGTTGATAACATTGGGTACCGTCACACAGTGCCATTTTGATCGCTACGACGGTACGATTCGTGACGTTCCAGCGATATCCATACGATATCGCTGTGTCTGACACGCAGCAGCGATCAGGGACCCTGCTGAGAATCGTACGTCGTAGCAGATCGTTTGGAACTCTCTTTCGTCGTTGGATCTCCCGCTGTCATCGCTGGATCGGTGTGTGTGACACCGATCCAGCGATGCGTTCGCTTGTAACCAGGGTAAACATCGGGTTACTAAGCGCAGGGCCGCGCTTAGTAACCCGATGGTTATCCTGGTTACCATCGTAAATGTAAAAAAAAAAAAACAGTACATACTTACATTCCGGTGTCCGTCAGGTCCCTTGCCATCTGCTTTCCCGCACTGACTGACTGCCGGCCGTAAAGTGATGTGTTTTCACTTTAACCCCTTAAGCCCCGAGGGTGGTTTGCACGTTAATGACCGGGCCAATTTTTACAATTCTGACCACTGTCCCTTTATGAGGTTATAACTCTGGAACGCTTCAACGGATCTTGGCGATTCTGACATTGTTTTCTCATGACATATTGTACTTCATTTTAGTGGTAACATTTATTCGATATAACTTGCGTTTATTTGTGAAAAAAACGGAAATTTGGCGAAAATATAGAAAATTTTGCAATTTTCCAACTTTAAATTTTTATGTCCTTAAATCACAGAGATATGTCACGCAAAATACTTAATAAGTAACATTTCCCACATGTCTACTTTACATCAGCACAATTTTGGAACCAAATTTTTTTTGTTAGGGAGTTATAAGGGTTAAAAGTTGACCAGCAATTTCTCATTTTTACAACACCATTTTTTTTAGGGACCACATCTCATTTGAAGTCATTTTGAGGGGTCTATATGGTAGAAAATACCCAAGTGTGACACCATTCTAAAAACTGCACCCCTCAAGGTGCTCAAAACCACATTCAAGAAGTTTATTAACCCTTCAGGGGTTTCACAGGAATTTTTGGAATGTTTAAATAAAAATGAATATTTAACTTTTTTTCACACAAAATTTATTTCAGCTCCAATTTGTTTTATTTTACCAAGGGTAACAGGATAAAATGGATGCCAAACTTTGTTGTACAATCTGTACTGAGTACGCTGATACCCCGTATGTGGGGGTAAACCACTGTTTGGGCGCATGGCAGAGCTCGGAAGGAAAGGAGCGCCATTTGACTTTTCAATGCAAAATTGACAGGAATTGAGATGGGACGCCATGTTGCGTTTGGAGAGCCCCTTATGTGCCTAAACATTGAAACCCCCCACAAGTGACACCATTTTGGAAAATAGACACCCTAAGGAACTTATCTAGATGTGTGGTGACCACTTTGACCCACCAATTGCTTCACAGAAGTTTATAATGCAGAGCCGTAAAAATAAAAATCATATTTTTTCACAAAAATGATCTTTTCGCCCCCAATTTTTTATTTTCCCAAGAGTAAAAGACGAAATTGGACCTCAAAAATTGTTGTCCAATTTGTCCTGAGTACGCTGAAACCCCATATATGGGTGTAAACCATTGTTTGGGCGTATGGCAGAGCTCGGAAGGGAAGGAGCGCCATTTTACTTTTCAATGCAAAATTGACTGGAATTGAGATGGGATGCCATGTTGCGTTTGGAGAGCCCCTGATGTGCCTAAACATTGAAATCCCCACAAGTGACACCATTTTGGAAAGTAGACCCCTTAAGGAACTTATCTAGAGGTGTGGTGAGCACTTTGAACCAACAAGTGCTTCACAGAAGTTTATAATGCAGAGCCGTAAAAATAAAAAATCATATTTTTTCACAAAAATGATTTTTCGCCACCAATTTTTTATTTTCCCAAGGGTAAGAGAAGAAATTAGACCACAAAAGTTGTTGTGCAATTTGTCCTGAGTGCGACGATACCCCATATGTTGGGGTAAACCACTGTTTGGGCGCATGGCAGAGCTCGGAAGGAAAGGAGCGCCTTTTGACTTTTCAATGCAAAATTAACTGGAATTGAGATGGGACGCCATGTTGCGTTTGGAGAGCCCCTGATGTGCCTAAACATTGGAACCCCTCACAAGTGACACCATTTTGAAAAGTAGACCCCTTAAGGAACTTATCTAGATGTGTGGTGAGCACTTTGACCCAACAAGTGCTTCACAGAAGTTTATAATGCAGAGCCGTAAAAATAAAAAATCTTATTTTTTCACAATAATGATCTTTTTGCCCCCAATTTTTTATTTTCCCAAGGGTAACAGAAGAAATTAGACCACAAAAGTTGTTGTGCAATTTGTCCTGAGTGCGACGATACCCCATATGTGGGGGTAAACCACTTTTTGGGCGCATAGCAGAGCTCGGAAGGGAAGGAGCGCCATTTGACTTTTCAATGCAAAATTGACTGGAATTAAGATGGGACGCCATGTTGGTTTGGAGAGCCCCTGATGTGCCTAAACATTAAAACCCCCTACAAGTGACACCATTTTGGAAACTAGACCCCCTATGGAACTTATCTAGATGTGTTTTGAGAGCTTTGAACCCCCAAGTGTTTCACTACAGTTTATAACGCAGAGCCGTTAAAATAATTTTTTTTTTTTCGCAAAAATTATTTTTTAGCCCCCAGTTTTGTATTTTCACAAGGGTAACAGAAAAAATGGGACCCCAAAAGTTGTTGTACAATTTGTCCTGAGTACGCTGATACCCAATATGTTGGGGGGAACCACTGTTTGGGCGCATGGCAGAGCTCGGAAGGGAAGGAGCGCCATTTGGAATGCAGACTTAGATGGATTGGTCTGCAGGAGTCACGTTGCATTTGCAGAGCCCCTGATGTACCCAAACAGTACAAACCCCCCACAAGTGACCCCATATTAGAAACTAGACCTCCCAAGGAACTTATCTAGATGTGTTGTGAGAACTTTGAACCCCTAAGTGTTTAACTACAGTTTATAACGCAGAGCCGTGAAAATAAAAATTCTTTTTTTTTTCACAAAAATGATTTTTTAGCCCCCAGCTTTGTATTTTTACAAGGGTAACAGAATAAATTGGACCCCAAAAGTTGTTGTCCAATTTGTCCTGAGTACGCTGATACCCCATATTTTGGGGGGAACCACTGTTTGGGCGCATGGCAGAGCTCGGAAGGGAAGGAGCGCCATTTGGAATGCAGACTTAGATGGATTGGTCTGCAGGCGTCACGTTGCATTTGCAGAGCCCCTGATGTACCCAAACAGTACAAACCCCCCACAAGTGACCTTATATTGGAAACTAGACCTCCCACGGAACTTATCTAGTTGTGTTGTGAAAACTTTGAACCCCCAAGTGTTTCACTACAGTTTACAACGCAGAGCCGTGAAAAAAAAAATCCTTTTTTTTCCCACAAAAATGATTTTTAGCCCCCCAAATTTTTATTTTCCCAAGGATAACAAGAGAACTTGGACCCAAAAAGTTGTTGTCCAATTTGTCTCGAGTACGATAATACCCCATATGTTTGGGTAAACCCCTGTTTGGGCGCACGGGAGAGCTCGGAATTGAAGGAGCACTGTTTTACTTTTTCAATGCAGAATTGGCTGGAATTGAGATCGGACGCCATGTCGCGTTTGGAGAGCCCCTGATGTGCCTAAACAGTGGAAACCCCCCAATTATAAATGAAACCCTAATCCAAATGCACCCCTAACCCTAATCCCAACTGTAACCCTAACCACACACCTAACCCTGACACACCCCTAATTCTAATCCCAACCCTAATCCCAACCGTAAATGTAATCTAAACCCTAACCCTAACCCTAACCCTAGCCCTAACCCTAGCCCTAACCCTAGTCCTAACCCTAACCCTAGCCCTAACCCTAATGGGAAAATGGAAATAAATACATTTTTTTAAATTTTATTATTTTTCCCTAAGGCTAGGTTCACATTGCGTTAGTTAAATCCGTTTAGCACTAAACGGATTTCCCTAACGCAATGTCTTTTTAGGTGTCGTGTTTAGTGGTCGCGTTAACGTCCCCGCTCTGGAAGATCGGGGATCGGACCTCGGGCGCGCCGCAGACTCTGCAAGCAGCGTCCGAGGCGAGCCACAAAAGAACGGCACCTTGCTAGCGCGAGCCGAAAATGGCACGCTCTAGCGATGCGCTACACCCGAAAATCACATTGCTGTCAATGGGTGTGCTAACGGACCCGTTGCACGGCATTAATTGTGACATTTTCGCCGTGCAACGTTGTCCGTTAGCGTTAACCCATTAACGCAATGTGAACCTAGCCTAACTAAGGGGGTGATGAAGGGGGGTTTGATTTACTTTTATAGCGTTTTTTATATCGGATTGTTATGATTGGCAGCCGTCACACACTAAAAGACGCTTTTCATAGCAAAAAAGTTTTTGCGTCTCCACATTTTGAGACCTATAATTTTTCCATATTTTGGTCCACAGAGTCATGTGAGGTCTTGTTTTTTACGGGACGAGTTGACGTTTTTATCGGTTACATTTTCGGACACGTGACAGTTTTTGATCGCTTTTTATTCCGATTTTTTGTGAGGCAGAATGACCAAAAACCAGCTATTCATGAATTTCTTTTGGGGGAGGCGTTTATACCGTTCCGCGTTTGGTAAAATTGATGAAGCAGTTTTATTCTTCGGGTCAGTACGATTACAGCGATACCTCATTTATATCATTTTTTTATGTTTTGGCGCTTTAATACGATAAAAGCTATTTTATAGAAAAAATAATTATTTTGGCATCGCTTTATTCTGAGGACTATAACTTTTTTACTTTTTTGGTTATGATGCTATATGGTGGCTCGTTTTTTGCGGGACAAGATGACGTTTTCAGCGGTATCATGGATATTTATATCCGTCTTTTTGATCGCGTGTTATTCAACTTTTTGTTCAGCATTATGATAATAAAGCGTTGTTTTTTGGCTCGTTTTTTTTTTTTTTCTTACGGTGTTCACTGAAGGGGTTAACTAGTGGGCCAGTTTTATAGGTCGGGTCGTTACGGACGCGGCGATACTAAATATGTGTACTTTTATTGTTTTTTTTTTTCGATAAAGAAATGTATTTATGGGAATAATATTTTTTTTTCTTCTTCTTTATTTAGGAATTTTTTTTTTTTTTTACACGTGTGGAAATTTTTTTTTTTACTTTTTCACTTTGTCCCAGGGGGGGACATCACAGATCACCGATCTGACAGTGTGCACAGCACTCTGTCAGATCGGTGATCTGACATACAGCCAGGCAGGATTAGAGCTGCAGCTGCAGCCTGATCCTGACCCGGAAGTGCTCCCTGCAGGACCCGGATGCAGCCCGGCGGCCATTTTGGATCCGGGGACTGCAGGGAGAAGACGCTCGGTACACGATGAGTACATCACCATGTACCGATCGTCTCAGGGAAGCCCGCAGGGAGCCCCCTCCCTGCGCGATGCTTCCCTGCACCGCCGGCACACCGCGATCATCTTTGATCGCGGTGTGCCGGGGGTTAATGTGCCGGGAGCGGTCTGTGACCGCTCCTGGCACATAGTGCCGGATGTCAGCTGCGATAGGCAGCTGACACCCGGCCGCGATCGGCCGCGCTCCCCCCGTGAGCGCGGCCGATCGCATATGACATACTATCCCGTCACTGGGAATTAAGTCCCAGGTCACCTGGACGGGATAGTACGTCATATGGGATTAAGGGGTTAAGGCCGGCAGTCAGTCAGTGCGGCCCTGCACTTAGTAACCCGATGTTTACCCTGGTTACCCGGGGACCTCGGCATCGTTGGTCGCTGGAGAGCTGTCTGTGTGACAGCTCTCCAGCGACCACACAACGACTTACCAACTATCACGGCCAGGTCGTATCGCTGGTCGTGATCGTTGGTAAATCGTATAGTGTAACGGTAAACAGCAGTTGAAGATATCCCTTTCTTTGTGTTTCTACTATTTGACGTTATGGAGAGATGGAGTTCACTGCGCTGTCGAAGATATCAGTAGATGAAACCAAGACATGCAGTTGGTCTTGTATTCGTGGCTTGTCCTTATGAAGAAGCTTGATACCTTTGAAACACATTGACAATAAACCCCACAGAAATATCCTTAGTCTCCTTGTTTCATCTACTGGTATCTTCAGCAGCACAGTGAACCCCATCTCTCCATTGTTTCTTCTCCTCGTATCTACTCGCGGATCTGCAACAGATGACATTTTCAAGCTGTTTGAGTTCTTGTGTTTCACACAACTTCATCAGGTGAACAATTCCCAGAACCCTGATCCCCTTTATTCACTGGATAAGACCCTATTGTGCTATTGATTTTTTTTAGCTTTTCTTCACTTTATTTGAAGTTCAGGTTGATAGCAAAGTAGCAGCTTTTGTACACCACATATAAGTTTGTGTACTTTGCTCGCAGCACAACATAACCAAGATAACCTTTCTTTGGTCTCTTAATAACAAGGTAGTGCTCTGTAATGAGGTCCTAGTTGGAAGAGGGGAGTTTCTAAAAACTGTCAGAGGATTATTTCTTCAAAATGAGAGGGTTAAACAAATGTTTCTATGGGCTAAATACATAAACTAAAAAACAGGGATTAGTAATATGTACAGTGGAAGGTATTGAGGGAGCACAAGCTGAAAATGATCCAATGTATAAGTAAGCAATGTATTATTTTGAAAGTATAATACATAGGGAAAAGCCAATCTTTTGACATTTGAATTTGCCAGCGTTGCTGTATCTTCCCAAAACTTTGATTTCTGGCCAATAATTTTTTTTCAAATCTAAAGGCTGTAATGCTTTTATAACCTCTTATAAAACACCTTTGACTTTATTAAACTACTTTTAAACAATTTAATGCAAATACAGCCTTATAAATGTTCAAGTGATCTCAACCTTGGGGCTAGGAGAAAGCAAATGATAACCAGTGGCAATCAGGATATTTAACAGCACAATGCAATACAATAATTTCTAAGCTACATAAATTGTAAAAACAGTCTAAAAATTATCATGTTTTAGGAGGCAGATAGCTGCCTTGCTGGAGTTTATGCAAAGCTGGTGCAAACGGAAGGAGCCGTGGATTTTCCACACAAAAATTGTACCTGGGGAGTATGAAAAGCTTTTTTTGCAAAATGAAGAAGAAATAGCTATTCCACAAGCTGTCTAAAATTATCCCTTTATTAAGAGAGCTGAAACAGGCTAGCTGTTTTCAAAGCAAAGAATTAATGGTTTGTTAATAAGCTGTGAAAATAAATGGCTATTTGTGAAACTTCTTCATATTTGTGTAGAATACAACTGTATGCTTCCTAACTATATAGCTATAAAACACAATGCACAAGGGCAGAAGATAAAATAAAACATAGCAGACAGCAGCAGTACTACAGTACTCATGACTAGGGTTGAGCGAAACGGGTCGAACATTTTCAAAAGTCGCCGACTTTTGGCTAAGTCGGGGTTTCATGAAACCCGATCCGACCCCTGTGCGGGGTCGGCCATGCGGTACGCGACTTTCGCGCCAAAGTCGCGTTTCAATGACGCGAAAAGCGCCATTTCTCAGCCAATGAAGGTAAACGCAGAGTGTGGGCAGCGTGATGACATAGGTCCTGGTCCCCACCATCTTAGAGAAGGGCATTGCAGTGATTGGCTTGCTGTCTGCGACGTCACAGGGGCTATAAAGAGGCGTTCCCGCCGACCGCCATCTTACTGCTGCTGATCTGAGCTTAGGGAGAGGTTGCTGCCGCTTTGTCAGAAGCAGGGATAGCGTTAGGCAGGGTCCATTAACCACAAAACCGCTTGTGCTGCAGCGATTTGCACTGTCCAACACCACCCTCGGTGTGCAGGGACAGTGGAATTTTTTTTTTTTTTTTTTTTCCCCTCAGCGCTGTAGCTCATTGGGCTGCCCTAGAAGGCTCCCTGATAGCTGCATTGCTGTGTGTACGCCGCTGTGCAAACCAACTGCTTTTTTCAAAGCACAAATCCTCTTGTTCCTTCCTTTCTGCACAGCTATCTTTTTTGTTTGTCCACACTTTTTATTTCATTTGTGCATCAGTCCACTCCTTATTGCTGCCTGCCATACCTGGCTGAGATTACTGCAGGCAGGGAGATAGTAGCTGCCTGCCATACCTGGCTGAGATTACTGCAGGCAGGGAGATAGTAATTGTAGGACATTCCCTGTTTTTTTTTTTTTTTTTTTTTTTGGTGGGAGATTAAGATTGGCAATTTGGCATTTCTGCTAGAGTGCCATCCCTGTGTGTGCCATCTCTCTCACATAGTGGGCCATAGAAAGCCTTTTCATTTTTCTGTATTTTTTTTTGTGGGGTGTATAAATTCTCCCTGATAAAAATACAGTGGGAGATTAATATTGGCCTTTGGGCTTGTGTGCCAGTCCTGAGTGTGCCATCTCTCTCACAAATAGTGGGCCATAGAAAGCCTATTTTATTTTTTTTTGGGTTTTATAAATTCTCCCTGAAAAAAAGGGAGATTAATATTGGCCTCTGGGCTTCTGTGCCAGTCCTGAGCGTGCCATCTGTGCCAGTCCTGAGCGTCCCATCTCTCTCACAAATAGTGGGCCATAGAAAGCCTATTTAATTTTTTTTTTGGTTTTATAAATTTTCCCTGAAAAAAGGGAGATTAATATTGGCCTCTGGGCTTGTGTGCCAGTTGTGAGCGTGCCATCTGTGCCAGTCCTGAGCGTGCCATCTCTCTCACAAATAGTGGGCCATAGAAAGCCTATTTAATTTTTTTTTTGGTTTTATAAATTTTCCCTGAAAAAAGGGAGATTAATATTGGCCTCTGGGCTTGTGTGCCAGTTGTGAGCGTGCCATCTGTGCCAGTCCTGAGCGTGCCATCTCTCTCACAAATAGTGGGCCATAGAAAGCCTATTTAAATATTTTTTTGGTTTTATAAATTCTCCCAGAAAAAAAGGGAGATTAATATTGGCCTCTGGGCTTCTGTGCCAGTTGTGAGCGTGCCATCTGTGCCAGTCCTGAGCGTGCCATCTCTCTCACAAATAGTGGGCCATAGAAAGCCTATTTAAATATTTTTTTGGTTTTATAAATTCTCCCAGAAAAAAAGGGAGATTAATATTGGCCTCTGGGCTTCTGTGCCAGTCCTGAGCGTGCCATCTGTGCCAGTCCTGAGCGTCCCATCTCTCTCACAAATAGTGGGCCATAGAAAGCCTATTTTATTTTTTTTTTGGGTTTCAGAAATTCTCCCTGGAAAAAAAAAGGGAGATTAATATTGCCCTTTGGGCTTGTGTGCCAGTACTAAGCGTTCCATCTCTCTCTCTCTCTCAGTCAGTGGGCCATAGAACGCATATTTTTGGTTTTATTTGTTTTCTAAATTCTCCCTGAAAAAATCATTTTATTTTATTTGGTTTCTAAATTCTTCCTGATAAAATCATATTTTTTTTATTATTTTTTTTTCTAAAGTCTCCCTGAAAAAAAAAAAAAAAAAACAACCAAAAAAACAGTGGGAGATTAATATTGGCCTTTCTGCTTGTGTGCCAGTCTTGACTCCTGGGTGCGTCATCTCTCAGTCAGTGGGCCATAGAACGCCTATTTTTGGTTTTATTTGTTTTATAAATTCTCCCTGAAAAAATCATTTTATTTTATTTGGTTTCTAAATTCTTCCTGATAAAATCATATTTTTTTTATTATTTTTTTTTCTAAAGTCTCCCTGAAAAAAAAAAAAAAAAAACAACCAAAAAAACAGTGGGAGATTAATATTGGCCTTTCTGCTTGTGTGCCAGTCTTGACTCCTGGGTGCGTCATCTCTCAGTCAGTGGGCCATAGAACGCCTATTTTTGGTTTTATTTGTTTTCTAAATTCTCCCTGAAAAAATCATTTTATTTTATTTGGTTTCTAAATTCTTCCTGATAAAATCATATTTTTTTTATTATTTTTTTTTCTAAAGTCTCCCTGAAAAAAAAAAAAAAAAAAACAACCAAAAAAAACAGTGGGAGATTAATATTGGCCTTTCTGCTTGTGTGCCAGTCTTGACTCCTGGGTGCGTCATCTCTCAGTCAGTGGGCCATAGAACGCCTATTTTTGGTTTTATTTGTTTTCTAAATTCTCCCTGAAAAAATCATTTTATTTTATTTGGTTTCTAAATTCTTCCTGATAAAATCATATTTTTTTTATTATTTTTTTTTCTAAAGTCTCCCTGAAAAAAAAAAAAAAAAAAACAACCAAAAAAAACAGTGGGAGATTAATATTGGCCTTTCTGCTTGTGTGCCAGTCTTGACTCCTGGGTGTGCCATCTCTCTCTCTCTCTCTCTCCAATTGTGGTCCATAGAAAGCCTACATTTTTTTTCCTTGATTTGGGTTCCAAAATCTACCAGAGAAAATAACTCCATCAATCATTGGTAGAAAAATATTGGCCTCTGGGCTTGTGTGCCACTCCTGATTCCTGTGTGCGTCATCTCTCACTCAGTGGCCCATAGAAAGCATATAGTTTGTTACATTTGTTTTCTAAATTCTCCCTGCAAAAATCTATTTTTTTTTTTTTGGGGGGTTTCTAAAGTGTTCCTGAAAAAAATAAAAATAAAAAAAAAATAATAGTGTGACATTAATATTAACATTTGTGCTTCAGTGACAGTCCTGCGTGTGGGGCATCTCTCTAATTTGCAGCCACCAAAAAAAGAGTGTGTAACATTGGGCCTGATTTTCGCTGTGGTCTCACCAACCTGTAAAGGGGTAGCTAAATCATACAGAAGTTATAGCTCACCGTGTAAGTTGTGTGACTGCAACAAATAACGTTAGTTTGGTTACGTTTTTAAAACAATGAGGAAGTCTAGTGGAAGAGGTCGTGGCCGGGGGCGTTCATTGTCAGCTGGTAATGAGGGTAGTGGTAGTGGTGGAGCATCAGGTGGTCGTGGGGGAAAAAATATTGCACCTAAGTCTGGAGCTGTGGAGCCAGGTTCGTCGTCCGGCTACACAAGGCCTCGAACGCTCCCTTTTCTGGGATTAGGAAAACCGCTTTTAAAGCCGGAGCAGCAAGAGCAAGTTTTGGCTTATCTTGCTGACTCAGCCTCTAGCTCTTTTGCCTCATCTCGTGAAACTGGTAAAAGTAAAAGCAGCGCGTCGTTAGTGGATGTTCACGGTCAGGGACAAGTCACTTCCTTGTCCTCTTCAGCAAAAACAACAACAGAGAAGAATGCAGCAGGCGACACAACGGGTTACTCCATGGAGCTCTTTACACATACCGTCCCTGGCTTAGAAAGTGAAGCAGTTAACAGTCCATGCCCATTACAAATTGAATCTGACATGGAGTGCACTGACGCACAGCCACAGCCAGACTACTATGCTGGTCCTTTGACTCAGACCACAACATTGCCCTCGCAGGGTGCTGATCAAGAATCAGACCCTGATGAGACTATGTTGCCCCATCACGAACGCTATACCACCGAACGACACGGTGACACAGACGAAGTTGCGCAGGAGGTACAAGAAGAGTTATTAGATGACCCAGTTCTTGACCCCGATTGGCAGCCATTGGGGGAACAGGGTGCAGGCGGCAGCAGTTCTGAAGCAGAGGAGGAGGAGGGGCCGCAGCAGGCATCAACATCGCCACAGGTTCCATCTGCCGGGCCCGTATCTTGCCCAAAACGCGTGGCAAAGCCAAAACCTGGTGGAGGACAGCGTGGCCATCCGGTTAAAGCTCAGTCTGCAATGCCTGAAAAGGTATCCGATGCTAGAAAGAGTGCAGTCTGGCATTTTTTTAAACAACATCCAATTGATCAGCGCAAAGTCATCTGTCAAAAATGTTCTACTTCCTTAAGCAGAGGTCAGAATCTGAAAAGTCTCAATACTAGTTGCATGCATAGACATTTAACCACCATGCATTTGAAAGCTTGGACTAACTACCAAACGTCCCTTAAGGTTGTTGCACCCTCGGCCAATGAAGCTAGTCATCAACGCAACATCCCTTCCGGCAGTGTAGGACCACCATTTAGCGCACCACCTGCTGTATCTGTGCAGGTATCTTTGCCAGGCCAAAGCAGTCAGGGTCAGGGAATCACCAGTTTCGTAGTAGGAAACACTGCATCTAGGGCACCGGCGGCAACAATACCATCTCCCACCGTCTCTCAGTCTGCCATGTCCACCGGCACCCCCGCTAGTTCCACGATCTCCAGCTCTCCAGTCCAGCTCACCCTACATGAGACTATGGTTAGAAAAAGGAAATACTTAGCCTCGCATCCGCGTACACAGGGTTTGAACGCCCACATAGCTAGACTAATCTCGTTAGAGATGATGCCCTACCGGTTAGTTGAAAGCGAAGCTTTCAAAGACCTGATGGACTACGCTGTACCACGCTACGAGCTACCCAGTCGACACTTTTTTTCCAGAAAAGCCATCCCAGCCCTCCACCAGCATGTTAAAGAGCGCATCGTCCATGCACTCAGGCAATCTGTGAGCACAAAGGTGCACCTGACAACAGATGCATGGACCAGTAGGCATGGCCAGGGACGTTACGTGTCCATCACGGCACACTGGGTAAATGTGGTGGATTCAGGGTCCACAGGGGACAGCAAGTTTGGGACAGTTCTGCCTAGCCCACGGTCTAGTAAACAGTTGTCTGTAGCCGTTCGCACCCCCTCCTCCTCCTCCTCCTCGTCCTCCTGCAGAAGCAAGAGCTCGTCCACAGACCGCAGTCGCACAAACACTCCATCCGCACCTGCCACTGTTGCACACCAGGTCTCCCATTATGGGGCAGCTACTGGCATACGTCAGCAGGCTGTATTGGCTATGAAGTGTTTGGGCGACAATAGACACACCGCGGAAGTTCTGTCCGAGTTCTTGCAGCAAGAAACGCAGTCGTGGCTGGGCACTGTAGATCTTGAGGCAGGCAAGGTAGTGAGTGATAACGGAAGGAATTTCATGGCTGCCATCTCCCTTTCCCAACTGAAACACATTCCTTGCCTGGCTCACACCTTAAACCTGGTGGTGCAGTGCTTCCTGAAAAGTTATCCGGGGTTATCCGACCTGCTCCTCAAAGTGCGTGGACTTTGCGCACATATCCGCCGTTCGCCTGTACACTCCAGCCGTATGCAGACCTATCAGCGTTCTTTGAACCTTCCCCAGCATCGCCTAATCATAGACGTTGCAACAAGGTGGAACTCAACACTGCACATGCTTCAGAGACTGTGCGAACAGAGGCGGGCTGTTATGTTTTTGTGGGAGGATACACATACACGGGCAGGCAGTAGGATGGCAGACATGGAGTTGTCAGGTGTGCAGTGGTCGAAGATTCAAGACATGTGTCAAGTCCTTCAGTGTTTTGAGGAATGCACACGGCTGGTTAGTGCAGACAACGCCATAATAAGCATGAGCATCCCCCTAATGCGTCTGCTGATGCAAAGTTTGACGCACATAAAGGATCAGGCGTCTGCACCAGAGGAAGAGGAAAGCCTTGATGACAGTCAGCGATTGTCTGGTCAGGGCAGTGTACATGACGAGGTACCGGGCGAAGAGGAGGTGGAGGATGAGGAGGATGATGGGGATGAGTATATTTTTAATGAGGAAGCTTTCCCGGGGGCACGGGAAATTGGTGGCGTGGCAAGGCCGGGTTCTGGTTTTTTGAGGGACACAAGTGACGTAGATTTGCCTGCAACTGCCCCTCAACCAAGCACAACCGCAGATTTGACAACGGGAACTTTGGCCCACATGGCGGATTATGCCTTGCGTATCCTCAAAAGGGACACACGCATTACAAAAATGATGAACGATGACGATTACTGGTTGGCCTGCCTCCTTGATCCTCGCTATAAAGGCAAATTGCAAAATATTATGCCACATGAGAACTTGGAACTAATATTAGCAACAAAACAATCAACTCTTGTTGACCGTTTGCTTCTGGCATTCCCTGCACACAGCGCCCGTGATCGTTCTCACACGAGCTCCAGGGGCCAGCAGACCAGAGGTGTTAGAGGGGCAGAAATCAGAAGTGGCGTTGGACAGAGGGGTTTTCTGACCAGGTTGTGGAGTGATTTTTCTATGACCGCAGACAGGACAGGTACTGCAGCATCAATTCAAAGTGACAGGAGACAACATTTGTCCAGTATGGTTACAAACTATTTTTCATCCCTTATCGACGTTCTCCCTCAACCGTCATTCCCATTTGATTACTGGGCATCCAAATTAGACACCTGGCCAGAATTGGCAGAATATGCATTGCAGGAGCTTGCTTGCCCGGCAGCTAGTGTCCTATCAGAAAGAGTATTCAGTGCTGCAGGTTCAATACTAACAGAAAAAAGGACTCGTCTGGCTACCCAAAATGTAGATGATCTAACCTTCATTAAAATGAACCACAACTGGATTTCAAAATCTTTTGCCCCACCCTGCCCGGCTGACACCTAGCTTTCCTATGAAAAGGTCTTGCCTGTGGACTATTCTGAATGACTTTTCCAATCTCGTAATTTTCTTCACCTGATTGTCCAGCATACGACATGTTTCCACCTCACGAAATGGCCAAACTCCCCACACGGGGCCGTGCTATCGCCACTTTGCGCTTGGACCCTTGAGAGTGCTGTTTGTCTGAAGAGGTGGGTGTGGCCGCTTTTGGTCGACGGCACTGCCACTGGGTCCCTCATAGTACAATAAAGTGTCTCTGGCGGTGGTGGTGCGCACCCAACGTCAGACACACCGTTGTAATATGAGGGGCCCTGTGCCTGTACCGCCGGCCACAAGACAGTTCCCCCCCCCAGCTCAAACAGTGCTCTACCACTAGCAAAATTATCTCTCACAGCTTCACCAATGTGTAGTCTAGCCGCTGACATCCTTCAATGCCTGGCACTGACAATACCATTGTTTTGACATTTTTGTTATGTTAGGCCTTCGAAGCCTGTCTGCGGTCCCTTCTTTCTACAACTACTACACTGACCAGGCCACTGCTGGCCGTGTTACCCTGGAACCAATTTAAAAGTGCCTACAGTCAGCCCAATTTTGTTATGTTAGGCCTTCGAAGACTGTCTGCCGTCACTCCTTCCACTAGACTTCCACTGACCATACACTGCTGCCCATGTACCCCTGGAACCAATTTAAAGTGCCTACAGCCAGCCCAATTTTGTTATGTTAGGCCTTCGAAGCCTGTCTGCGGTCACTCCTTCCACTAGACTTCCACTGACCAGACCACTGCTGCCCGTGTACCCCTGGAACCAATTTAAAAGTGCCTACAGCCATGTGTTATTATTTTAGGCCTTCGATGCCTGTCTGCGGTCACTCCTTCCACTAGGCCTCCACTGACCACACCACTGCTGCCCGTGTACCCCTGGAACCAATTTAAAATTGCCTACAGCCAGCCCAATTTTTTTATTTTAGGCCTTCGATGCCTGTCTGCGGTCCATTCTTTCAACTACTACTACACTGACCAGGTCACTGCTGCCCGTGTACCCCTGGAACCAATTTAAAATTGCCTACAGCCATGTGTTATTATTTTAGGCCTTCGATGCCTGTCTGCGGTCACTCCTTCCACTAGGCCTCCACTGACCACACCACTGCTGCCCGTGTACCCCTGGAACCAATTTAAAATTGCCTACAGCCAGCCCAATTTTTTTATTTTAGGCCTTCGATGCCTGTCTGCGGTCCATTCTTTCAACTACTACTACACTGACCAGGTCACTGCTGCCCGTGTACCCCTGGAACCAATTTAAAATTGCCTACAGCCAGCCCAATTTTTTTATTTTAGGCCTTCGATGCCTGTCTGCGGTCCATTCTTTCAACTACTACTACACTGACCAGGTCACTGCTGCCCGTGTACCCCTGGAACCAATTTAAAATTGCCTACAGCCATGTGTTATTATTTTAGGCCTTCGATGCCTGTCTGCGGTCACTCCTTCCACTAGGCCTCCACTGACCACACCACTGCTGTCCGTGTACCCCTGGAACCAATTTAAAATTGCCTACAGCCATGTGTTATTATTTTAGGCCTTCGATGCCTGTCTGCGGTCACTCCTTCCACTAGGCCTCCACTGACCACACCACTGCTGTCCGTGTACCCCTGGAACCAATTTAAAATTGCCTACAGCCATGTGTTATTATTTTAGGCCTTCGATGCCTGTCTGCGGTCACTCCTTCCACTAGACTTCCACTGACCAGACCACTGCTGCCCGTGTACCCCTGGAACCAATTTAAAAGTGCCTACAGCCAGCCCAAGTTTGTTATGTTAGGCCTTCGATGCCTGTCTGCGGTCACTCCTTCCACTAGGCCTCCACTGACCACACCACTGCTGCCCGTGTACCCCTGGAACCAATTTAAAATTGCCTACAGCCAGCCCAATTTTTTTATTTTAGGCCTTCGATGCCTGTCTGCGGTCCATTCTTTCAACTACTACTACACTGACCAGGTCACTGCTGCCCGTGTACCCCTGGAACCAATTTAAAATTGCCTACAGCCAGCCCAATTTTTTTATTTTAGGCCTTCGATGCCTGTCTGCGGTCCATTCTTTCAACTACTACTACACTGACCAGGTCACTGCTGCCCGTGTACCCCTGGAACCAATTTAAAATTGCCTACAGCCATGTGTTATTATTTTAGGCCTTCGATGCCTGTCTGCGGTCACTCCTTCCACTAGGCCTCCACTGACCACACCACTGCTGTCCGTGTACCCCTGGAACCAATTTAAAATTGCCTACAGCCATGTGTTATTATTTTAGGCCTTCGATGCCTGTCTGCGGTCACTCCTTCCACTAGGCCTCCACTGACCACACCACTGCTGTCCGTGTACCCCTGGAACCAATTTAAAATTGCCTACAGCCATGTGTTATTATTTTAGGCCTTCGATGCCTGTCTGCGGTCCATTCTTTCAACTACTACTACACTGACCAGGGCACTGCTGGCCGTGTACCCCTGGAACCAACATCAGAAAATATAAAAATAAGTATTTTGCTTATAAAAAAGAAAATACTGGTGAGATATCAAATGCAGACATTTTAACATTAAAAACAAACACACAACTCTAATCTGGTACAGTACTAAAAATGGCCACCAGCTACAATTACTTTCTCCTGCAAGTAGTTAACTGAAAGTTTTTTTAAATTGAAAACACACATATGGCATCCACCGAGTGTTGTCCTGTCGCGTCTTCTTTATATTATTGCCGAGAAGATGCAAAATAATGAAAATAATAAAATCATTAATTACCAAAATAATAGAGAAAGTCAACACCACATTGCAAATAAACATTCATTCCAAATAAAGAAGCAGGGCGCGTCCGAGGGTGAGTATATACCTAATAAGAATATAATCACCCTCGGACGCGCAATGCTTATTTCCAACAGCCTTCCTTCCTAAGAATCAGCCCTTCCGTCGTGTAGAGAGACGTTGTGTTACACTCCAAGGTGTTCCCCAGGTTGCCTTTCCTGAGCTTCGATCTTCCGGCTCTCGTTTAGTAGTTCTTGGAAACTACTCTGCATTAGGCCTTCAAATTGGGTATGGGGTGTAGAGAGATGGTGTGTTCCACTCCAAGGTGTTCCCCAGGTTGCCTTTCCTGAGCTTCGATCTTCCGGCTCTCGTTTAGTAGTTGTTGGAAACTACGCTGCATTAGGCCTTCAAATTGGGTATGGGGTGTAGCGAGAGGGTGTGTTACACTCCAAGGTGTTCCCCAGGTTGCCTTTCCTGAGCTTCGATCTTCCGGCTCTCGTTTAGTAGTTCTTGGAAACTACACTGCATTAGGCCTTCAAATTGGGTATGGGGTGTAGAGAGAGGGTGTGTTACACTCCAAGGTGTTCCCCAGGTTGCCTTTCCTGAGCTTCGATCTTCCGGCTCTCGTTTAGTAGTTGTTGGAAACTACGCTGCATTAGGCCTTCAAATTGGGTATGGGGTGTAGCGAGAGGGTGTGTTACACTCCAAGGTGTTCCCCAGGTTGCCTTTCCTGAGCTTCGATCTTCCGGCTCTCGTTTAGTAGTTCTTGGAAACTACACTGCATTAGGCCTTCAAATTGGGTATGGGGTGTAGAGAGAGGGTGTGTTACACTCTAAGGTGTTCCCCAGGTTGCCTTTCCTGAGCTTCGATCTTCCGGCTCTCGTTTAGTAGTTCTTGGAAACTACACTGCATTAGGCCTTCAAATTGGGTATGGGGTGTAGAGAGAGGGTGTGTTACACTCCAAGGTGTTCCCCAGGTTGCCTTTCCTGAGCTTCGATCTTCCGGCTCTCGTTTAGTAGTTCTTGGAAACTACACTGCATTAGGCCTTCAAATTGGGTATGGGGTGTAGAGAGAGGGTGTGTTACACTCTAAGGTGTTCCCCAGGTTTCCTTGCCATTGCTTCGGTCTTCCGACTCTCGTTTAGTAGTTGTAGAAAAGTACACTGCATTAGGCCATACAAAATGGGTATGGGGTGGAGAGAGATGGTGTGTTACACTCCAAGGTGTTCCCCAGGTTGCCTTTCCTGAGCTTCTATCTTCAGGCTCTCATTAAATTGTGGTTAAATGGAACAACTGCATTTGGCGTACTAGTTGGTTTGGGGCCTACTATCGGTGTCTGCCACTCCTTGCTGTTCTCCTCCACTGAACAAAGCTGTGCCGCCTGTTTACTACGGTTGCCAATTTTGAACTGCATTTCGACTACTTACTGATTTGGCCCTACTCTCTGTGTCAGCCTCTCATTCCAGTTGTCCTCCACTGCAATGCCCCCTGGTTATTCCTGTGTTACCAATTTTGAACTGCATTTAGCCCACTTTCTTCTTTGGGCCTATATCTGTGTTTCCACTTCATCGTGCCCATTGCCCAGCCAGTGATAGATGAGTCTGCTGGTACATTGACCCATAACGCAACATTCCCCGTGCACGCTACACAACAACATTGTGACCCTGCTGAAAGTCAGGTTGCTCTTCCCGCATACCATACCACCTTACACGGGGACAAAGAGGAAGGTGCAGATGAAAGTGCAGGTTCCTTCATCAGGTGGGGGGAGGAATACTAGTTGGCGACGTCACTGGCACAGGGCCTCTCATAGTACGCAAAAGTGTTGCTGCCGGTGGGAGGCGCCCCCGCCGTGCAAACACACCGCTGTACTTTGAGGGGCCCTGTGCCAGTGCCAATGCCAACGAGTGGGCCCCCCCTGCTTGCTCAGGTTCACAGCACTTGCAAAGTTGAAATACTTACCTCTCCCTGCTCCACTGCCGTGACGTGGTCCAGATTTCCTGGGCCCACTAATTACTTGAACCAGCCCTACCCCCCACAACTTTAGCCAAATGACCCCCAATTTCAAATGCCTTCCAATTATTATAAGGTAAATTACGCTTGACAAGCTTCATTAAGAAGAATGGATGGTTTTGACATTAAAATGGCCACTCTAGGTGTTTTCCTGGCCCCCACTCACTGCCGACTATGCTGCCCCATTGACTTGCATTGGGTTTCGTGTTTCGGTCGATCCCGACTTTACGTCATAATCGGCCGATTTCACTCGACCCGACTTTGGACATAGTCGGGTTTCGCAAAACCCGGCTCGACTCTAAAAAGGTCAAGGTCGCTCAACTCTACTCATGACATGATGGACAATGAATAGATTCCTGACTGAGCATGAGCTATTGCACTAGCAGCAACACAATGGTGTAAAAACAGGCAACAGACAAAGGTTCAGTTAAACTCCATTGCTGTGTGGGCAATAGTTAAATGCCGCCAGCCAATCGGAGTCTGGCAGCTGAAATCAGCGCGCACGTCATCGTCATTCGCCGGCGAGTGCACGCTTCAACTGCGCAGAGAGAACTTCATCGCAGGAGCGTGGCAAGGTAAGGTAAAAGTTTTTTCTCTTTTTACTGAAAGCGGCAGGGTTGCAGGATGGGAGACACAGGGACTGGGTGGGATACACAGGGGGATTAATAGAGAAACTGGGGACAAGAATGGAGACACATGTGGGCAAGAAAGGAGACAGAAGGGACAAGAATGGAGACAGAGGGGGAAGAATTGAGAAACAGGGGGCAATAATGGAGGAACAGGGGCAAGAATGGAGACAGAGAGGACAAGAATATAAATACAGGAAAGAAAGGAAACACAAGGGGCAAGAATGGAGACACAGGGGGCAAGAATAAAGACACAGTGCACAAGAGACACAGCTGGACGAGTGGAGACACGGTGAAGATTGGTGAAACAGGGGGAAGAATGAAGGCATAGGGGACAAGAATGGAGACACAGGGTGAAGATTGGTGACACAGGGGAAGAATGGAGGTATAGGGGCAAGAATGGAGACATAGGGGCAAGAACGGAGACACAGGGTGCAAGAATGGAGACACAAAGAAGAATGGAAACAGGGGGAAGAATGGAGACACAGGGACAAGAATGGAGGCACAGGGGGAAAAATGGACACAAAGGGGGCAAGAATGGAGACAAAGGGCAAGAATGGAGACAGAGGGGCAAGAATGGAGACACAGGGGGCAAAAATGGAGACACAGGGGCAAAAATGGACACACAGGGGCAAGAATGGAGACACAGGGGGGAGAATGGAGTCATAGGGAAGAATGGAGACACAGGGGGAGAATGGAGGCATGGAGGGAAAGAATGGAGACACAGGGTGAAGATTGGTGACACAGGGGGAAGAATGGAGGTATAGGGGCAAGAATGGAGACACAGAGGCAAGAATGGACACATAGGGGCAAGAATGGAGACACAGGGTGCAAGAATGGAGACACAAAGAAGAATGGAAACAGGGGGAAGAATGGAGACACAGGGGCAAGAATGGAGGCACAGGGGGGGATAATGGACACAAAGGGGGCAAGAATGGAGACAGAGGGCAAGAATGGAGTCATAGGGAAGAATGGAGACACAGGGGGGAGAATGGAGGCATGGAGGGAAAGAATGGAGACACAGGGTGAAGATTGGTGACACAGGGGGAAGAATGGAGGTACAGGGGCAAGAATGGAGACACAGAGGCAAGAATGGACACATAGGGGCAAGAATGGAGACACAGGGTGCAAGAATGGAGACACAAAGAAGAATGGAAACAGGGGGAAGAATGGAGACACAGGGTGCAAGAATGGAGACACAGGGAAGAATGGAGACACAGGGGGAAGAATGGAGACACAGGGGGAAGAATGGAGACACAGGGGGCAAGAACAGAGACACAGGGGGAAATAATGGAAAGACGGGGCAAGAATGGAGACAGAGGGCAAGAATGGAGAGAGAGGGGCAAGAATAGAGACACAGGGGGCAAGAATGGAGACAAAGGGGGCAGGATGGAGACACCGGGTGAAAAATGACACAGGGGGAAGAATGGAGGCAGAGGGGGCAAGAATGGAGACACAGGGGCAAGAGTGGACACATGAGCAAGAATACAGACACAGGGTGCAAGAATGAAAACAAAGGAGGAAGAATGGAGACACAGGGTGAAGATTGGTGACACAAGAGGAAGAATGGAGGCATAGGGGGCAAAAATGGAGACACAGGGCAAGAATGGAGACACAGGGGGAAGAATGGTGGCACAGGGGGCAAGAATGGAGACACAGGGAAGAATGGAGACACAGGGGGAAATAATGAACCCTCAGGGGGCAAGAATGGAGACAGAGGGCAAGAATGGGGGCAGATGGGCAAGAATGGAGACACAGGGGGCAAGACTGGAGACACAGGGGGCAGGATGGAAACACAGGGTGCAAAATGGAGACACGGGGCAGGATAAAGACACAGGGGGCAGGATCATGGGGCAGGATGGAGACAGATGGGGCAAGATGGAGACAGATGGGGCAGGATCATTGGGCAGGATGGAGACATTTTGAGCAGGAACATGGGGCAGTTTGGAGACACATGGTGCAGGACCATGGGGCAGGATGGAGTCACATGGTGCAGGATGGATACAATGAAGACAGATGGGGCAGGATCACAGGATAGATAGGGCAGGATCATGGGACATGACATGGGGGCAGAATGGATACCGATGAGGGCAGGATGAGAGAACATATCGCTGGACCCAGGAATGAGACACACGGGGGCCAGGATGATGGATATTATTACCATAAGGGCTAATCAAGGCAGTGGCAGCCCTGCTCACAGTTGAAGGGTAACTAAAGTAAAAATTACAGACCTCTCCATTCTTTGTAGGTGGGAAACTTTTGAAATTAGCAGTGTATCAATTTCTTATTTTTCCCACTGTACATGGTTTAAATACCGAACCAACTGCAGCATGGTATGATGTTCTCATGTGTGCACATCATGTGGCCAGGAACATCACTAAAACAATGCAAAGCGTCCCCTGTTCCAGAGGCCAGACTCACACTGGTCAGAATATTATGGTACATTTTAGCCATATGGCATAGCATATAATGATTGGTGTACCCCTTTAAATAAAAGATTTATGAGAGCAAATTCATGACCTGCTCCTCCACTGGAAAAATGAATCTGACAAGATCACTCATCTATCCTTTATTTCTTATGTTGTTTTTTTCTAAAAAGAAAACCTGTTAAAAGTGTTTTGATGTTCTTTTTTTCCCACAAACTCAATTTGCACTGAAAATAAAGAATCTATAAGAAACAATGCCACTGGGATCCTGTGTGCTAAATAAAATTATAAAGAGACATCTACCATTATATAAAAAGATAGCTTCTAAACAGGTTTGCTAACCTTTTCAGGCATTGTATTTCAAATGCACTGAGCACCCATCAACAGCAGCTTTTTATTATTTTACGCCTGGCGACAGTAGAGCTGCTTCTGCTTTTTTTTGTTTTGTTTTGTTTTACTGGTTCTGCCATTTTTCTTTCCTTTATGAGGAAGCTGTAAAAACTATTGTCATATCCTCACAGTCCATGAAATGTTTGATGTGCTTGGTTATATGTGCTCCAATATTTTCCGGTTACTGTGAATTTATTTCTGGAAAACTAACTTCAGTACCTTGTGTAAAATTTATCATAGCATCTAAGAATACATAATATTTGTTTTTCTCTGAGCATAAATAATTAATAATTTCATATGAAATGTTCTTGTTTCCAACATTGCTAACTTGAAAGTGCAATCCTATTTGTGTGGCTTATTTTAATATTCTATTCAATTATTTCTAAATTATATTAATTTAAGAGATCAGTAGGCAACTATTAATGGCAGCCATTATACGTAAAACATTTGTTGTAGTGTTTTTCATTATTCTTTATGTGTTTACTTGTTGTTAAAAAAACACTGTAGATCAAAATCTTTATTAAAACATGAAAATCATTGCAATCATTATTTTGTCTTTTTTGATTAACACTTCAGACTGCGGAACAAAAAGTAACACATACAATAATGTGAATACAGTGTGTATATATATATATATATATATACACACAGTATATATATGTATATATATAAAACATATATATGCAATATTTATCTTTTTTGTTTGTTTATTTTACTCACTTTTAATAACTCCATTAATTCCACAGCACTTTACAGACACCACAAATCACTGTCACCAATGGAGCTCACAATCTAAAATTCATACAAAACAAAAACACATACAAATTATGTGTGCACACATAAACATAAACATATGCTGCACTGTGCAAAACCTTTAGGCAGTTGTGGATAAAAATCCTACAAAGTAAGAATGTCTTCAAAAATAAAAATGTTACTTTTTTTAATCAATAAATAAAATGAAAAGTTATGAATAAAACAGAAATTAAACTCAAATAAATCTTTGGTATGATTACACTTTTCCTGAAAAACAGCATCAATTCTTCCAGGTGTACACGCACAATCAGGAATTTGTACGGTTACAGTAAAGTGTATGAGCAGCCCATTATACCAAATAGGTGATAATGATCAGAAGGCTTAAAACTGGGCGAGGAACAGCCAAACTCTGTTACAAACATATGATTGCAAAAGACAGTTTTATTTAACAGGTCATACAAATCATATACCATTTTAAGATTGAACAAGGCAACAAGACACAAGACACATCAGCAAGGTCTCTCCCAGTCAAAAATTTCAAAGCAAACTGCAGTTTCAGGATGTGCTGTTCAAGCTGTTTTGAAAAACTACCACAAAATGGGCAACTTTGGGGATTGTAGATTCAGTGGTCTACTGAGACACCTTAGTGCAGCAGATAGAATACATGTCATACTTTTTCACTTTAAAATCAGAAAATGTCCAGCAGTGTCATTAGCTCAGTACTAGAAGCAAGCAGTGAACCCAGCTACACCTATGCACTGTTAGGAGAAGTCTGGCCAGAAGTTCTCTTGCGGAAGAATTGAGGCCAAAATACCATAGTATCAACACAGAAACAAAGCTAAGTCATTGTCAATGTTATGCACATAGCTCACTCAAAGGCAGATAATGGGAATGATTAAGCCTACAACACAGAAAAACCACACCCACACCCAAATGGTCCCTACACAGATTAGACAACCCCTTCCACACAACTGAAAACACCACCTTGGACCTGGCTCCCTAAAGGACATCAAGGAGTTTCTCATACCTCCTGATGTACCAGAGGGGAGGCTGCTGTGTGCAGTTAACTAGAAGAGGGAAAGTGTGCAGAGTGATACGAGGACCAGAGGAAACTTAAAGCATGTGAACACAGTTTGAATAAGGAGAACTAAGGAGGATAATAAATGAAAGAAGAATACTCTCCCTCTAACCTAATTGAGGATAAAGAAAAGGTGCTGAAATGGCAGAGAAACAAACATACAGCAAAAATACATTTGTGTTTGCCTAGCAGCAAAAATCCTTTCTCAGAAGAGATGAACTCCTTACCACTAATCCACTTAGAACTATAGCCAGCAAAGAAGTGTAGTGAATGGAGAAAATATACAGTCCAGGCCAAAATGTGATAGAGCAACCAAAATGGGACAATGGGAAACACCTGAAGAGGAGCAAACCAAGAAAGGAAAAGTAAAGGCAATGGAAACCATCAGCATAAGAACAGGAAAGAAAAGGGAAACAGGTCAGATGACAGGAGAACCGACCATGGAGCAAAAGGTCACCGAATCGAATCCTTAGACTGAGCCATGACAGTAACCCTCCATAAACAAGGGGCCACCAAACACTCACACCTCCAAACGTCCTATGTCGATGATGGAACTCCCTTCCTCAAGTCATCTGAATGAAGATCCTGTCAATCAATCAAGGAGTTCTCTTCAGAACCATAATGTCACACTGTGTCTGTACATGATTCTGGAAATGGGCCCTAAACAGTCCCTATGACTATGGCCTTAACGATCCCTGCTCCCTAAGGAATCTGTAAAGGTGAGGAGTTTTGGGCCAAAAGCTTTATTGTTCTCATGCTATTCCCTAAGTTGTCCTCTCCTCTTCCTCCAAAGGGGCCTGGGAAAGATACCCTAGTGTATCAACACACAAGACAAACAGGGATAACAAAAAGCAACTAACATTCAAAACACTCACTGAAGAAGAATGTGCAAACCAAAAGAGAATAGGACAATAAAGAAAGAATACACCCAAAAATAGCATGCAACAATTTCCAGCTCAGCACAGTGACTACAAAGAGATAGGAAGACACATTTTCATTGGCAAGGAAGAAAAGCTCTGACCAGATTTTATAGCAAGAGAAAATGACCAGATCAGAAACAGCTGTGAGATGGAGATGCAAGTTTCTAACCAACATAGAAAGGGTCTTTAACCTCTTCAGAACCAAAGAGAGTGAAATCCATTTAATATGAAACACAAACACACAGGCTAAAAGGAAGATCTGCGATTCACAATGCGTAATGATTTTCTAACACCAGATCTCCCAGGAGGACATGACCCACTCGTAACACATACGGTAATTTTTACACATAATGAGATACTGGTGGTCGGCGCACATAGCAAGTCAGCAATTCTGCTACATGCAGGCGATCTGATCATCGCCTCTATGTACCAGAGCTGATCAGGATATGGCAGCTTCAAGTCTCCCATGGAGACTATTGCAGCATGCCAAAAGTGAAAAAAAAGTTTTTAAAAATATTAAAAAAGTAAAAAAATATATAAAAGTTCAAATCACCCCCTTTAGCCCCATTCAAAATAAAACAATAAAAAAATCAAACATACACAGATTTTGTATCGCCGAATTCAGAAGTACCCGATCTATCAATATAAAAAGAAATTAACCTGATCACTAAACGGCGTATCAAGAAAAAAAAATGTAAATGCCAGAATTAAGTTATTTTGGTAGCCGCAAGATTGCATTAAAATGCAATAACAGGTGATCAAAAAATCATATCTGCACCAAAATGGTATCATTAAAAACGTTAGCTCAGCGCACAAAGAATAAGCCCTCACCAAACTCAATATCACTAAAAATGGAGATGCTACAGTTCTCGGAAAATGACGCAATTATTTTTTTAGCAAACTTTGAATTTCACCACTTAAAAAGTAACCTAGATATGTTTGGTGTCTATGAACTCAAAATTACCTGGAGAATCATATTGACAGGTCAGTTTTAGCATTTGGTGAACATGGTAAAAAAATACAAAAAATAGTTGTAGAATTGCACTTTTTTTTTGCAATTTCACCGCAATTGGATTTTTTTCCGGTTTTTGAGCACATGATATGGTAAAACCAATGGTGTCATCCAAAAGTACAACGCGTCCCTCACAAAACAAGCTCTCACATGACCATATTGACTGAAAAGTAAAAAGGTTATGGCTCTGGGAAGAAGGGGAGCGAAATTTACAAACGCAAAAATGGAAAAGGGCTGCGGCACGAAGGGGTTAATGAAGCAATCAGTAACACAAATGAATATTTACATCCAGGTATCTTAATGGAAAAGGTAGAAAAATCTGCATGTTCTGATTCCTTGTATAAAATCATCCACATTTTATTACATCTTGATTAAAAGCATAGCATATCATAGTATTGCATATACTCCATAGAAAACATTGGAAGCATATAGCCGCCCTGAGTGTTTGAAGAACATGAAATACAACTGTACACTCCACACGTATAGTTAGGGATATTGGGTTTTCGGGGGAAATATCAGGATGATCCCAAAATGCACTCTAATCTTTTCAGGTTAGCTTAATTTGACAGTCTCTAAACATTTGAATTCACATGTCCAAGTGTTCAGTGCTAAAGTACTTTTTGCACAACTTGCAAGGAGCTGAACGGCAAAATTCACAACTATCAATTGTTGAGGGCTGCCCTTGATTGCTGCAGTGTGTTACCCCCTTTTTTACAAGCTTTTACAGAGGACCTATGTTCTGTCTGCAGCTACTAGACTTTTCCCTTCTCTAGCCACAAGGTATAAGTGTGTGTCCCCTTCACTATCCACAAGGCATAAGTGTGTGTCTAACATTTCTCATATTTAAACATTCCTCCTCATCATGTTGTTCACATTTTGACCTCATCAAACCATGATGACACCTAACAATTGATCAAGAGCACCTTGACATTGCAAGGCTTTAGGCTGGATGTCCTCAGATGGAAGTTGCCACTGAGCTTAGACTGTCACAGTGAGTCATCAGCAGGTTGCAACAGAGATACAGAGACATTGGAAGAGTCACAGAAAATCATAGAAGTGGACATCCTTTGGCAATGATGACCATTTTCTGGTGAAGAATGTCCTTCGGAACAGGATGATGAAGGGCACATAATTCCAGGCACATTTAAGGGCAGTGAGAAAAACTCAAGTGTCACATCAGACCATTCAAAACCATTGTCAGCAGTCTCATTTGCATTCTTGATGACCTGCAAGGTACTTGAGCACACCACTAGACACAGGCATCATTGTCTCTCATGGGCCAGGGAACATCTATGCTAGATGAGGGACCATTGGGCCTCAGAGCTTTTCACTGATGAAAATCAATTCACACTGAGCAGAAATGATTTCCACCAACAATAATGGAGATGTTAAGGAGAGCATTCAGCTACTCTTGCCACCAGATGAACTTTGGTGATGATGGTGTTACAGTGTGGGCAGGTGTGCCTAGTCAATACAGAACTACCCTACACTTTGTGAATGGTACAGTGCAAAGCCCTTACTATTTAAATAATATCATTAATCCAATCTTTGTGCCTCTACATGAGCAACAAAGGTCTAATTTCATCTTCATTGATGACAATGCTCCAGCTTATGGCTGCTGGAGACTGATTTACCTCAACTGGAGAGGCCTGCACTTTCTCCAGACCTAATTCCCCTAGAAGACATATGAGATCAGCTGAGTTGCTGTGTAGAGATTGGTAACTCTGTACCTCAGAACCTCAATGACTTGAGGACAAACCTTCAAGAACAATGGGATACCATGAGTCAGCAGACAATAACTTGACTTGTGAATAGCATGTGACACCATTGCCAAGCTTAAATTGATGTCCAAAGCCACATGACAAGTTATTGAGACATTAACATTTTGGGGGGTATACCCATCACTTTTCTTTGCTTTTGCTTTTTTATAAATTGTTTGAGATGAGGAAATCATTATTGCATGCTTCAACTTAAATGCCCTATTTTCATGATATGAAAAAAAAAATAATGTAGTGTGAATGTTTTCCGTTTTCCATCAATTTCACACAGAAGCCAAATATCACTATCTTTTTCTAAGTAGTATATTTGACGGTGGCTGACCTACCACTGATCGCTGTACTTAAGTTTGGTGTTGTATTCATGTACAAATGGTACAGAAAGTATTCAGACCCCTTTAATTTTTTCACTGCTTGTTTCATTGCAGCCATTTGATAAATTCAAAAAAGTTAATTTTTTTCTCATTAATGTACACTCTGCACCCCATCTTAACTGAAAAAAACAGAAATGTAGTAATTTTTGCAAATTTATTAAGAAAGGAAAACTGAAATATATCTCATGGTCATAAGTATTCAGACCCTTTGCTCAGTATTGAGTAGAAGAACCCTTTTGAGCTAGTACAGCCATGAATCTTCTTGGGAATGATGCAACAAGTTTTTCACACCTGGATTTAGGGATCCTCTGCCTTTCTTCCTTGTAGATTCTCTCCAGTTCCGGCAGGTTGGATGGTGAACGTTGGTGAACAGCCATTTTCAGGTCTTTCCAGAGATGCGCAATTGGTTTTAGGTCAGGGCTCTGACTGGGTCAGTCAAGAATGGTCACAGAGTTTTTCTGAAGCCACTCCTTTGTTGTTTTAGCTGTGTGCTTAGGGTAATTGTCTTGTTGGAAGGTGAACCTTCGGCCAAGTCTGAGGTCCAGAGCACTCTGGAAGAGGTTTTCATCCAGGATATCTCTATACTTGGCCGCATTCATGTTTTCTTCATTGACAACCAGTCGTCCTGTCCCTGCAGCTGAAATATACCCCCATAGCATGATGCTGCCACCACCATGTTTCATTATTGGGATTGTATTGGGCAAGTGATGTGCAGTGCCTGGCTTTCTCCACACATACTGCTTAAAATTATCACCAAAAAGGTCTTTCTTTGTCTCATCAGACCAGAGAATCTTATTTCTCATAGTCTGGGAGTCCTTCATGTGTTTTTTTTTTTTAGCAAACTCTGTACGGGCTATCATATATCTTGCACTGAGGAGAGGCTTCTGTCAGGCCACTCTGCCATAAAGGCCCAACTGGTGGAGGTCTGCAGTGATAGTTGACTTTGTGGAACTTTCTCCCATCTCCCTACTGCATCTGTGGAGCTCAGCCAGAGTGATCTTGGGGTTCTTCTTTACCTCTCTCAACAAGGCTCTTCTTGCACAATTGCTCAGATTGGCTGGAAGGCCAGGTCTAGGAATACTTCTTATGGTCCAAAACTTCTACCATTTAAAGATTATGGAGGCCACTGTGCTATTAAGAAGCTTGAGCACTGCAGAAATTCTGTTGTAACCTTTGCCAGATCTGAGCCTTGCCACAATTCTGTCTCTGAGCTCCTTGGCCAGTTACTTTGACCTCATGATTCTCATTTGGTCTGACATGCACTGTGAGCTGTGAGATCTTATATAGACAGGTGTGTGCCTTTCCAAATCAAGTCCTTTCAGTTTAATTAAATACAACTGTACTCCAATGAAGGAGTAGAACCATCTCACGGAGGATCACAAGGAAATGTACAGCATGTGACTTAAATATTAGTGTCTGAGCAAAGGGTTTGAATACTTATGACCATGAGATATTTCAGTTTTTTTAGTTAAATTTGCAAAAATTACTACATTTCTTTTTTTTCAGTCAAGATGGGGTGCAGAGTGTACAATAATGAGAAAAAAATGAACTTTTTTTTAATTTACCAGATTGTTGCAAGAAACAAAGCGTGAAAAAAGGGGTCTGAATACTTACTTTCCATATTCAAGTATTGATGGTGGCTCTGGTGCTGTAATCAAGTACCAAAAATAGTTTTGAATATGTATTCATGCATTGATTGTTGCTGTGATGCTGTATTCATGGACTAATGATGGTTTTGATTATATATTCGTGTATTTATGCTGGTTGTTTTGTAGTATTCATATACTGATAGTTCATATACTAAAGATGATACTGAGAGATTATTCATGTTCTAATGGTGATTTTGGTGCTTTATTTATGTACTGATTGCAATTCTGGTGCTACAGTCATGTAGAAATGGTGGTTATGGTGTTGTATTATGGCACCAATGATGGCATTCATGCTGTTTTCATGCAATGATGAAGGTTCTGGTTGTGTATTCATGTGTTGTTTTTTGTTCTGGTGATGCACTCTATTCATGTACATATGGTGGTTCTGGTACTGTATTTATGAATTGATGGTGCTTTTAATGCGTATTCATATACCAATGGTTATTCTGGAGTATCATCGAGGTACTGATCTTGATTTTGGTGATGTATTTATGTATTAATTATGGTTGTGATTCTGTAGAAATGTAGCAATCCACGACTTGTCAGCAAACATGCTATATGGCAAAATAAAAAAGTACTATTCTATGTAGCAAGTTAAGAATTAGTACATCAGTATCCATGTTTGACACATTAAACTGATCTATTGCTTTCATTTTGTCTCCTCTATGACTCAGACCGAGCTTTATAGGAGACAGTGATTTTTCTTATATATTGCAGTATCATATTATTGCAGCATATAGTCTAAGTGATCAGATGATCACAGGTTCAAGTCCCCATGAACTAAGCAATATAAAAAGTTTTAGAAATGTTTAGAACAAATACATTTACCCTCCTTCTCACTCTGTAAAAGTGAATGAAAACAATAATCATATTTGGCATCTCCGCATCTGTAAATGTCGTCTATCAAAATGATAAAAATATCACATTAATTCAGTTGTACAGTAAAAATAAAAAAAATAAAAAAACAGAATTGCATATTTGTCTCACTTCATCTAAAAAACTGCAATTAAAAAGTGTTCAAAACAATATAATTTTCCCAAATTCATAAAACTAAAAACATCAGTTTTCAATGGAAAAAAAAAACAAATCTTCACAGAGCTCATGGAGGGAAAAGTAGAAATGGTAGGGGCATAAAAAAGAACTTACAAATTTTACATAAAAAAAAAACTATGAATATTTGGTATTACCATAATCACACTTACCACACTTAAAAGCAAAATGATCAAAAACAACTATGACAGATTTGTGTTTATTCCCTGCACTTTGATATTACACTGCGGGTAGGAGTGCCATTTAAATTAGAATCTGTCCTGCAGACAGTAGCTTTATTTAATAATTGCTAAATAATTTGCACAAACTTTTCAGAGATTGTAAAATCCAATTTTTTTGGATTGATTTATGTACTTCTACTAAATCTGTGAATTCAGTTTTTATATTATGTGAACAGTTTTGCATATGCAACTTCATTTTGTGTTTCTGTTAAGACACACGTAAAAACTTAAAAACTATATTTCCTGAAAGAAAGTTTGTCATTGACTTGAGAGTTTGTTCTTTATCTCTCCTTCCGAAAACAGATCTTAGATTTCTGTGTTTTAATTTCCTCGGAGCATTGATTGAATTCAATTAAGAGTTTCATTTTCAGTCTTTGAGTGTATCTTTTTTTTGTCCTTGTACACGTGTCCTCAACTCTGCATGTTTGTAGGATATTTTGAGTTGAGAATATTTAAAAAAGCCCTTTGATATGAACAAGACATAGACTTCACAATCTGATAGCTCACTTAAAGTGAAATCCCAAATAGCACTTAAAACTTGTGATGCTTGCATGATATTATTTTTCTTAATATAGGCTCCTAATTAGTTATGCCACATTAGGTCATAGCAATGACAAGAGACTGCGAGCAAATTCTGAGTCTAGTCTGAAGCACACCTTCGATTTCATCAGCGGCTCAGGTTGGTTTTGCATTTTTTATAATTGAAATTTTTTATGGTCAGGTGGGACCTTTAATTCACTGTCAAACAAAAGCTTTATTAACCCCTTCTCACACTGTGGAAAGCTATTAGGTCATAGGCAGGAGGAATTTAGCACAAACTCCTAAATTGTCCTTTTTGTAGGCTCATGAACTAAGCCCACGCTTGAAGGTGATGGTGTTAGCTGTTACACATACCTGATACCATGCTGCAATTACTGGGTTAAATTCCACCAATCCCCACAGTTTAACCCTTTAGATGCAGCTGTCAATAGCCATCACCACATCTAGAAGGTTGTGAATGAAGGGGGCTCCCTTTCTAGCTACATCAACCCCTGCCCCCACTATACTCACAATCAAGCTGAAAGTTGATCTGCGATGATCAAGGTACTGACCACAACTGTACACATTATGATAATCCACCTGATTTTATAGCTGCAGGGCATTGAGAAGATGTCTGTGCAGCAATGCAAAATGATAGACAGCATAGTTTGGGGACAGTTCGCTCTATTTTCATCCACCAAAAATACTTTACTGTTTGATATATAAATAAGGGTATAGAAAATACGCCTTACAGACATACAGAGGTTAGTTCAGTTTTGATGCAATTGAGGGCAAAACCCCTTTAGCAAAAGAGATCTAGGACGGTCTGCTCTGTAAAACATTAGACGATGTAATGGCGCTTGTTGGCAAAGTGATTCCCCACCCACGAAAGGCAGAAGGGTACATACATATATAGTTGCCAATTGAATAACTTTACTCAAAGGAACCAACAAGCTTGATGGTTTTAACCTTTTGCAGATATTGTAAAGATTTGCAACTTGTGTTTCTGTTAATGAAAAGCATCTGAAATAGCTAATGAGTGGGCTTGTGACTGATTTATTTTAAGTTTGATTTGGTTTATTTATGTAACTTGAGATCTAGTAAATTTGTACTTTGGGAATTTAAAAAAAGAATGACTTGTATTTTCTTACTGCCATCCAGTATTCATCTTGTTACATGTATGCAATCCCTGAACAGCCGTTTAAGGGTGCATATTGCTTTGCTAGATGAACACACATTGCACATATGAAAGACCAAGAACTGGATCCACATGAGTAACTTGCAACTCCACGATCCATTATGGAGAGGAATTTGGGATGCACTGAGCAAGTGCTTGCTGGGATAGATGTGTAGGAGGACAGTAGCATGGAGCTGCTGGGCAATGAGGCAGCTAGCTGGGTGACTTAAGTCCGAGTAGAGAGAAGAGTCCTCCTGATCTGTCACAAAAACTGGATGTTTAAATGGTGTTTTGTCTTCGTGGTATTCAAATTCGACACATTGAGGATTGGGTTGACAGATTACTGAGAGGGGATGTGAGGACCCATTGGTTATGGTGCACATCTCAGAGAGGGGAAGGTGAAAGATCCTTAAAAAATTATTTCTGGGAATCAGGCAGTAGGTTTAAGGCAATGACCTCAAAAAATATTCTCCTAAATGCTACCTGTACCATATGACATCCCTGAGAGGCAGTGGGAAATTAAAGAGGCAAATAAATGTCTCAGTAATTGGTGCAGGAAGGAAGGTTTTGAGTTCCAGGAAAAAGGGTTTACTTCTCTGTTGGAAACAGGATCTCTTAATACAGACAGGAAGAATAGAGATACAGAAAAATAAATAAAGTGCATGTATACGAATAAAAAGCCTCACCAACAAAATGGAGGAATTAGAACTAATGTTGCTTTTAGAAACAGAATATGATAGCGACATATAATCAAAGCATAATAAATAAATAAACATATTAGGAAAATTAGGCATAGGTGGATGACAGCTATGAGTGGGAGGTTAATTTACCCGGTTATAGTCTATAAAGAGCATACAAATAAGTGAGGTAGAGGAGTTTGCTGTATGTAAAATCTTCCCTTCCCTAAATCCCACCCTGCATCATAAAATATGCGAGGCAAATTATAATGTAGAGTGCTTATAGGTAGAGACAGTGGGAGGGGACAATAATAATATAATACTCCTAGAGGTTTGTTATAAGTCTCCAAGTATAATAGAAAGCAAATACGTGAGTCAGGGGAGGAGGAATAAATATTATGGGGACTTCAACTACTCTGAAATAATTACATAGCAGAATCTTGCAGGTACAGGAAAGGAAGCAGGCTTTTAACAATAATGAAAGACAATTACCTCCCATAATTAGTACAGTACCCAAAAAGGAGCATAATTCTAACCAATAGGGAAGAGAGAGTTTCAAATGTACGGGTTAGGGGTCACTTGAGTAACAGTGATCACAAAATAAAAAGTTTTCATGTATCCTTTATAAGATGCTTAGCAGAGGGACTACAAGAATACTAAACTTCCAGAAAGCTAATTTTCAACAGCTAAGAGATAGTAATAATAATTATTATTTTATTTCTATAGCGCCAACATTTTCTGCAGCACTTTATATTTTAGAGGGGGACTTGTACAGACAATAAAATACATTACAGAATAATAATAATCGCATAAGTCCACAGAAATCAAGAGGAATGAGGGCCCTGCTTGCAAGCTTACAATCTACGAGGAAATAGGGGAGACACAAAAGGTTGATGTTAACAATTGATTGTATTGTATGGTCCAGCCATCAATGTAATAAATAGCATGTCTATGTAATGCTGACTGAAACGGTAACCAACCAGTCTGTGTAAAAGAACAAACTGAGGGCTATTAATTGCATGAAGGGTGTGAGAACAGATGATACGAGGGTCCTGGTTTTGAAGAAAATGTTATATGAGCAAAACAGGTGTAGTTAGATAATTAAGTTGAGGCTGTAGGCCAGTCTGAAGAAATGCAATTTTAGGGCACTCTTAAAACTGTGGGTATAGGGGATTAGATGATCCTTATAGTGTCTTATAATTGGAAATGTCCACAATGCAAAAGGATGATATAACTATCTGGAATAGGTTCTGCGCTGAATAAATACCCATTGGAAATAAACATGCTAGAAATAGAAAGAAAGATAGAAAGCAGAGGGTGGTTATAAATGGTATAGTCTCTAACTGGGTCGCTGTGACCAGTGGGGTACCGCAGGGGTCGGTATTGGGACCTGTTCTCTTCAACATATTCATTAATGATCTGGTAGAAGGTTTACACAGTAAAATATCGATATTTGCAGATGATACAAAACTATGTAAAGCAGTTAATACAAGAGAAGATAGTATTCTGCTACAGATGGATCTGGATAAGTTGGAAACTTGGGCTGAAAGGTGGCAGATGAGGTTTAACAATGATAAATGTAAGGTTATACACATGGGAAGAAGGAATCAATGTCACCATTACACACTGAATGGGAAACCACTGGGTAAATCTGACAGTGAGAAGGACTTGGGGATCCTAGTTAATGATAAACTTACCTGGAGCAGCCAGTGCCAGGCAGCAGCTGCCAAGGCAAACAGGATCATGGGGTGCATTAAAAGAGGTCTGGATACACATGATGAGAGCATTATACTGCCTCTGTACAAATCCCTAGTTAGACCGCACATGGAGTACTGTGTCCAGTTTTGGGCACCGGTGCTCAGGAAGGATATAATGGAACTAGAGAGAGTACAAAGGAGGGCAACAAAATTAATAAAGGGGATGGGAGAACTACAATACCCAGATAGATTAGCGAAATTAGGATTATTTAGTCTAGAAAAAAGACGACTGAGGGGCGATCTAATAACCATGTATAAGTATATAAGGGGACAATACAAATATCTCGCTGAGGATCTGTTTATACCAAGGAAGGTGACGGGCACAAGGGGGCATTCTTTGCGTCTGGAGGAGAGAAGGTTTTTCCACCAACATAGAAGAGGATTCTTTACTGTTAGGGCAGTGAGAATCTGGAATTGCTTGCCTGAGGAGGTGGTGATGGCGAACTCAGTCGGGGGGTTCAAGAGAGGCCTGGATGTCTTCCTGGAGCAGAACAATATTGTATCATACAATTAGGTTCTGTAGAAGGACGTAGATCTGGGGATTTATTATGATGGAATATAGGCTGAACTGGATGGACAAATGTCTTTTTTCGGCCTTACTAACTATGTTACTATGTTACTATGTTACTAAATAGAAGAACAACACTATGAGGAATTATAGCAGATGACAGAAAAACCCACAATGGTCACATAAATAACTTGAATCTGACAAAAAGTATTAATAAATAAAAAATCTATGAAAATGAACAAATAAAAGTCAGACATTGCTTTTCAATCATGCTTCAACAGAATTAAAAGAAATAAAACTCCTGAAATAGGCCTGGAGAGAAATGATGGTACCCTTGACTTAATATTTTGTTGCACAACCTTTTGAGGCAATCACTGCAATCAAACTTCTGCACCCCTCAACAGGTATTGTGACCCACTCCTCAAGAGCAAACTGCTCCAGTTGTCACGTGTTTGAAGGTTGCCTTTTCCAGATGGATGGTGCCTTTTCCCGACGGCTTGTTTCCGCTCTTTTCAAAGATGCTGAATAGGATTTAGGTCAGGGCTCATAGAAGGCCACTTCAGAATAGTCCAATGTTTTCCTCTTAGCCATTCTTGGGTGTTTTTAGCTGTTTGTTTTGGGTCATTATCCTGTTGCAAGACCCATGACCTGTGACTGAGACCAAGCTTTCTGACACTGGGCAGCACATTTCTCTCAAGAATACCTTCATAGTCTTGAGATTTCATTGTACCCTGCACAGGTTCTAGACAGCCCATGCCAGATGCAGCAAAGCAGCCCCAGAACATAAGGAGCCTACTCCATATTTCACAGTAGGGACAGTTCTTTTCTTGATATGCTTCATTTTTCTGTCTGTGAACATAGAGTTGATGCACCTTGCCAAAAAGTTCAATTTTTATTCATCTGTCCATAGGACATGCTCCCAAAAGCTTTGTGGCTTGTCAACATGTAGTTTTGCAAATTCCAGTCTGGCTTTTTATGATTTTTTTTAAAACAATGGTGTCCTCCTTGGTCATCTCCCATGAAGTCCACTCTGGCTCATACAATGACGGATGGTGCGATCTGACACTGATGTTCTTTGAGCTTGAAGTTCACCTTTAATCTGTTTAGAAGTTTTTCTGGGCTCTTTTGTTGCCATTCGTATTATCCGGCTCTTTGATTTGTCATCAATTTTCCGCCTGCTGCCACGTCCAGGGAGGTTGGCTACTGTCCCATGGATCTTAAATTTCTGAATAACATGTGCAACTGTAGTCACAGGAACATCAAGCTGCTTTTACCTTTAACATTTTTGTCTATAATTTTCTTTCTAATCTCCTGAGACAACTCTTTCCTTCTCTTCCTCTGGTCACCACACAGCACAGTGAGGATCTGTAGTCCTATATATAGGCCCACTCACTGATTCCAAGATTGTGGACACCTGTGATGCTCATTAGTAGACACACCTTGATTTAACATGTCCCTTTTGTCACATTATTTTCAGGGGGTACCATCTTTTCTGTCTAGGCTTATTTCATGTTTTTTTTTTTTTATTCTGTGGAAGCATGGTTGAAAAGCAATGCCTGACTTTCAGTTGTTCATTTTCATAGATCTTTTATTTATTTATTTCTTTGACTGATTCAAGATACTTCTGTGACCATTGTGGGTTTTTCTGTCATTAAACGAGGGGTACCAACAATTTTGACCACGTATGAAAATTTTATTTATAATAAGCAAGTCATGCACTAAAGATTAAGACAGAGAGCACTATTGTCATTGTCAAAGAAAGTAAAAATAATTCAAAAATATTCTTCAACTACATAAATAGCAAGAAACTCAAAGATGATAGTGTTGTGACCTTTATAAATTATTTGGATGAAATGTTGGAAGAGGATGAGGGAAAAGCCAATTTATTAAGCACATTCTTCTCTACAGTACATATTGACATACAGCGTGGGAACTTTTCTGAATATTTTCCCAGCCTCTAGGTCATATGAGGACATCCAGCAGAGGGCGCTTCACCGCGACTGAAGGTAACTACAGGTCATTGACCTACATTACCTTCATTCCCCGGTGTTTTACAGGCCCGAGCACAGCTGCATTATAGCAGAGCTCCTGCCTGTAAAATATTTTAACCCCTTCAGATGGATTTACATCATGGGACAGATCGACGGAAGGTATGAGATATTGTTGGTTTATTTTTTTTACTTTGTTACAGGTCGACGGTCTTCAGGAGGATTGAGAGTGGAATAAAATATTACAACAACCTGTGTGTTTATTTAATTAAAATACTGTGCAATATTGTGTGTGTGTGTTTTTAACCATTTCATACTATTGGATTGATAATGGATAGGTGTCATAATTGACGCCTCTCCATTATTAATCTGGCTTAATGGCACCTTACAATAGCAAGGTGACATTAACCTTTCATTACCTTATATCCCACCTCTACACGGGAGTGGGAAGGGAGTGGCCAAGTGCCAGAATAGGCGCAGCTTCCAGATGTGCCTTTTCTGGGGTGGCTGGGGGCAGATGTTTTTAGCCAGGGGGGCCAATAACCGTGGACCCTCTCTAGGCTTTTAATATCTGCCCTCAGTCACTGGCTTTACCACTCTGGCGGAGAAAATTGCACTGGAGCCCACGCCAATTTTTTCTGCGATTTAACCCTTAAATTTAATAGCTACAGCGCCCAAATTTTGCACATACACACTACTAACATTAGTAGTGTGTAATATGCAAAAAAAATGGGAATATGACATGGTTTACTGTATGTAAACCATGTCTCATATCGTGTCGGGTTTAGGAAGGAGAAATGAAAAGCCGGCAATTGAATTACCGGCTTTTCTGCTATATCGCGCTGAAGTAAATAAAAATATATATATATATGTGTGTCTCAATGACATATACAGTGGGGCAAAAAAGTATTTAGTCAGTCAGCAATAGTGCAAGTTCCACCACTTAAAAAGATGAGAGGCGTCTGTAATTTACATCATAGGTAGACCTCAACTATGGGAGACAAACTGAGAAAAAAAAATCCAGAAAATCACATTGTCTGTTTTTTTAACAATTTATTTGCATATTATGGTGGAAAATAAGTATTTGGTCAGAAACAAACAATCAAGATTTCTGGCTCTCACAGACCTGTAACTTCTTCTTTAAGAGTCTCCTCTTTCCACCACTCATTACCTGTAGTAATGGCACCTGTTTAAACTTGTTATCAGTATAAAAAGACACTTGTGCACACCCTCAAACAGTCTGACTCCAAACTCCACTATGGTGAAGACCAAAGACTCTTAAAGAAGAAGTTACAGGTCTGTGAGAGCCAGAAATCTTGATTGTTTGTTTCTGACCAAATACTTATTTTCCACCATAATATGCAAATAAATTGTTAAAAAAACAGACAATGTGATTTTCTGGATTTTTTTTTCTCAGTTTGTCTCCCATAGTTGAGGTCTACCTATGATGTAAATTACAGACGCCTCTCATCTTTTTAAGTGGTGGAACTTGCACTATTGCTGACTGACTAAATACTTTTTTGCCCCACTGTATATATATATAGATATATATATATAGACAGTACATATGTTTTTATGATTTTTTGAGCACAAGGATCAATTGTATGTCCGTATGTCGGTTTTGCAAGCCTGCGAGAAAATCTCGCAGTACGGATGCCATACGGATTACATATTTCCCATTGACTTGCATTGAGTTTCGTGTTTCGGTCGATCCCCGACCCCGACTTTTCGCGATAATCGGCCGATTTCACTCGACTCGACTTTTGAGAAAGTCGGGTTTCGCAAAACCCGACTCGACCTTAAAAAAGTAAAAGTCGCTCAACCCTAGTGGCCAGCCTTTCTCTTGAGCTGGGCATTATTGTGTCCACTGATTGGGCTTAGTCCATCTCAGCCCTTATCCACATGCAGGTCACTTGACAGTCGTCAAGGTTTTAATATTAAAGCTCGGACTGTCCAAATTATGGGCGCCGTGACGAGGCAGGACGGTTTTCGCATTTTTTTTATCAAAAAACATGTAAATTAAATACCGTATATTATTTTCATGCACTATGCTATTTAATTATTTACTGCAGGGTATTTGATCATTATGTTTGATAACATATGATCATTATGCTGCATGCACACCAGTTTATGTCCCAGTTCATACCTTTTGTTTGTTTTTTTTGTGTTGAAATGCGGTACATTGACAATCTGGAGTGGCAGTCTGTTAGTAGTCTTCTCCAAAGCACGTTCATCACTCTTTATCAGTCTCCATATTACTATTACAGAAGTACAGCACACATCCCTAGATTTGGTTCCAGTATTGTTACTCTCAGTCCTCATTAGTAGCCATCTCCTACAGTTTCTGACACACTTGCAGCCAACCCTTATCAGTTACAGCATTGCAATCCTTCACAGACAAGCATCAGTCTTCGGTCGGGGACACACACAACGTATAAAAAAACGGTCCGTTTTTGACGGACGAGAATCGCACAAATGTTACCAAAACAGTGATCCGTGTGCAGTGCGAGGATGCAATTTTCTCGCATCAAATGATCCATGTGACATCCGTGTGACATCCGTATGGCATCCGTATGGCGAGATTTTCTCGCAGGCTTGCAAAATGGACATATAACGGATTTTCCACCTGAAAAAATTTAAATCATCACCAAGAACATTATTTAATGGCCCTAACCACAGGTGCCACACACCAATCTATGCAGTAGAGTCCCTGCTTGTGTTGGTGCACTTCGGATTGATGAGCAACATGTCTGATCTACTGACTTTTAACACCACAGAGCGTGTGCTTTACAACTGGGTACTTTCCCAGCGTTTTGGCCAGCCATACCCAGTTATTGTAGATCCGAGGAGGCGGAGACGGATGTGGGTACATCCACTTATAAAGCAACGGATCAATAAAGGCCATTTCAGCCGTCTGTATGCTGCTCTGAGGTCAAATCCGGACAAGTTCTTCAACTATTGTTGGATGAGGATTCAAACCTTTGATATTTTGTTGGATATTTTGCAACCAGGGATCACAAAGAAGGACACCAGGATGTGCAAATCTATTTCAGCAGAGGAGCGCCTTACCCTTACCTTACGGTATGTCGAAATAATCTTTGTCCCAAATTATTTAACACTTTAATGTTGTTCCCCCTTATTCAAAGTAGCTAATTAAATGTTTAGGTAACTTCAACATCATTTGGCCTTCTTAGATAATATTTAATTTTGTCAAAGATGAAAGCCATCGCATATCCTTAATGATTTAATAAGCATGCCATGTTTTAAGAAATTTTTGTTGTTGCAAATATAACACTGTATTGTGTTCACTTTATATTTATAAAGAATACTCTCTTTTCTTTTAGCTTCCTTGCCACTGGCCTATCATATGCGGCCCTGCATTTAGAGTTTCTACTGGGCAAATCTACAATTTCTGCTATTGTGCGGGATACATGCACGGAAATCTGGAGAAGACTCCATCAAGAGGTGATGCCTGAACCCAAAATGGCAGACTGGTTAAATATTGATCAAGGATTTCAGGACACCTGCCAGTTTCCGCACTGTATTGGGGCACTTGACGGAAAGCACATCCATGTGCGTAAGCCGCCAGGTTCAAGGACCCAATTCTATAATTATAAACAGTTTTTCTCTGTAGTGCTGTTGGTCCTAGTCGACAGCAACTACAGGTTTATAATTGTAGACATTGGGGCCTATGGGAGAACTGGAGACTCTAGAGTCTTCAGTTCTTCCATTATGGGTCGGCGGCTGCGCAACAATGAATTGGATCTCCCACCCCCAAGTCACATACCAGGTGCTAATTTGGATGCGGTGCCTTGCATGATGGTAGCAGATGAGGCGTTTCAATTATCAAGGAACGTCATGAGGCCCTATCCACGAAGAGGCCTTGGCTACCGGCGCAGAATTTTTAATTTGCATCTTTTCCGTGCCCGCCGTCTGGTCGAGTGTTCATTTGGCATTCTCAGTGCAAAATGGCGGGTACTTCAGTCAGCAATCCAACTGAGTGAAGGCAACGTAAATGGCGTGATAAAAGCATGTGTTGTTCTTCACAACTTTACAAGATACCATGATTGCCCATCATCTGCTTCCAATGAAATTGATTCTGCAAATACTGTCTTGACAATTACACGTGTTCTTCCTTCACGTCGTCAGCCCTCAGGCCTTAAAGTTCGTGAGGTTTTAACAAATTATTTTGTGTCACCAGAGGGATCAACTGTTTGGCAAGACAATGCTGTTTTGCAGTAAAGTTAAGTTAGATTGTAAGTTATTAAATACCATAATTTTCCTGATTCAATTGTGTATTATGTATCTCAACCAGAAATTAGCTAAGTGTGTTAAGTTGACAAATCATGTATGTAGTTTGACCAATACATAACACTCCGATTTTTGAACACATTTTTACTGCTCATAGTATATATATACATATTCTCAAAACATATTATCAGCATATGTAATTAGAGCCATATGAGCAAGACAGATTTCCATGCCAAGGAAAAATAAAACTTAGGCCATACAACAGCCAAAATGACAGGCCAACAAAATGGAAACAAAATTACAGGTTCTGGTAGGTTGGGGGTGGTGATGGTGATGGCGGGTGTGTCCAGCATGTGCGGAACTTTGCCTGGATGGTTGACCAACCAGACTGTCAACCTGTGTTAGTGTTGATCTAAATTGAGGTTGCTGTGGCAAGTTTCGATCATGTGTATGACTTAACACTTGATGTTGAGGGTAGAAGGGCATCAAGTCCTGGGTACCGGCTTGTCCCATTTGGTCAGACCCCCAAATATGGCCATGTCGAGCAGACACATGTTGGGACCAGCCTCCAAACATGTGTCTGTTCAAGTGGTCATATTGGGCAGTTGCAGGATAATCATAAATTGCCCTGTTTTGTGGTTGTTGGGTGCTTTGGGCATGCTGATGTTGTGGAGCTATAGGTTGCGGGGGTGGTGCTGCGACAGTTTGTGATTGGTCCTGTGGAAGGTCTTGCACCGCCAGAAGGTTGGTAGCTGACATTTGCCACCGTTCCACATAATTAAAAACATCAGTGGGGTTGTTTGGGGGTGTGGCTGCATCTATCAATATTTGGATACAACCTCTGGTCCGCAGCCTGAGCGAGCGTGGAATGGGCCGTAAATAGCGGGCAAGACTGCGGAAGTAAGCTTCCTCCCCATCGTCATGGGCAGCTCTGGACAAATAGTCCAACACCCCTGTATCCACTTGCCTCCTGGTGCCAATGTTTGAAACCACCCTTCTGCGCCGACCACGGTTTGGTCTGGTATTAGGCTGTGGTGAGGTATCCAGAGCCAAGGTTGGACTGCTGCTCTGGGCTCCTTCCTCCACCTCTGGATTTGCCTCCTGTGTGGCAGAAGACGCTGCTGCTGGTTGTGGTGGTGGTGGTTGGTTGCTGCCTGTTGTTTGCCCAGATGGTCCAGCCATTTCTGCCTCTTCACCAACAGGGTCAATCACCAACTCAGAGTCAGATGCAGTCTCCCTTTCTGTCAGATTTGACTCTGTTCTGTATTTCACAAAAGATTTTTATTTAGATAAAAAACATACATTTTCACGTAATAAGATGTGTCACATTTTTTGAGACATGCATGCACTTACGGTCTGAGCTCCATCACTGGTGCCAGAAAATTAAGGCGATCAAAATAAAGGTATTTCCTTTTTTTGGTGGCTGCAACACCACTCCGCCCAGAAAGTTGTCGTTCACGTCGGTATTGGTCCCGGCAACTCCGCCAGCGTCTAGTGACATCATTGACTGCAAAGATACAACATTTGGTATATAAAGATCACGCACATAACTCAAACAGGGTTTGCAATCACACACGGGCCCAGGAGCCGAGGGGGACATAAAATTCCTTGGGGAATATATTAAAGGACAATAGCTATTACATTTCATCCAAATTTGTGTGTCTTGGTAATGTTTTTGCATCTTCAACCAAGAGCATGGATCATTTACTTCAATCATAAACATACCACATATGATGGTTTCAGGCTTATTTTTATCATGAACCCAATATAAAAACCCATTTTTGCATAAAGGATGGTACTTACAAATTTCTTGCTGAACCTCTTGAGGTCGATCATCAAAATCGGGGAACATGTGGCGACATATTGACCTCCATGCTGCGTCCTTACGTGCACGGTCCGCATAATGTGCGTCGCGTTGGTCCCATAATTCGGGTCTATCATGGACCACAGCAATCAGCATCTCAACATTTATATGCCTGGCCATGCTGCTACACAGTACACTCCGTGGAGGCGTGCTTCCTGGTTTGAAATCCAGCGTGGGCCAGAAATTAGCATGACAAAGCTTCCTGATAATGGATGATTCAATTTCCTATCACCTGGAGAAGTCTTCCGTATTTCTCGCAATGCACACGCATGGTCCGTATGTAATCCGATTTTTTTCTCGCACCCATAGACTTGCATTGGCGATTCTCGGCCGAGATACGCTGACAATCGCAGCATGCTGCGATTTCACTCGGATCCTGAATACGGCCGAGAAAATATCGGATGATGGGAGCTGCCCCATTGATTAACATTGGGATGAGTGCTATGCGATTTTTTAGCGCATTGCACTCGTCCATATTACGGTCTAGTGTGACCCCGGCCTTCTAGTCCATTCTGCACTTGTCTTCCCACTCAAGCAGCTAGTCAGATTCCTTTAATACTTTAACTACACCATGCTTTTCACTAGAAGTTATCTCATTGTTCCTTAAAAATGGTTGTACTCTTTCCAAAAAAGTAGATGAACGATTCTCGCTTGATTCAGCCAGCAGATTAAATTTGGTACTAATGCAAAAGTCAAAATTTAAAGTGTCCCAAAGAAAAGTTTATTATGCTCTGAGGAATCTCAGGAATTGAAAACATTGTATAATCACCCATCATAGGCCAGCTCCTCCTCTGAGTTGGTTTCTGATCTTATCACTCTCTTTCCTGGGACTACGGCCTGTAAATACCTGGCTGCCATTACAAATCAGATCCAAAACATTTCACATTTGTTAGGATCAGAATAGTTTTGGGAAATTTGGGACAAATTTGATTAGTTATGAATTGATTCACTCATCTCTACAAACAAGCCTTACTGTTCTCTGCTTTAGCACTCTTCTCCCTCTCCGTTACCGTCACACAGTGCAATTTTGATCGCTACGACGGCACGATTCGTGACGTTACATCTTCGCCTAATTATCGCTCCAACATCATAGACTGCGGTCACACTTCGCGATGCACGGCGCTGGAGCGACAATTTCATGACGTATTTGCGATGTAGAAGTCGTATGGGACAGTCGTACCGGTCATGTCACACAAGACGATTCAGAGCACATTTTGCATAATCTGTGCGTGACGTTGTTCACTAGGGGCGTGTTGAGCTGCTAGCTAATGTGCTGATAGGCCACAGGTTCTGTGCACACAATTGGTTGGAAAATTTGTCACCTGAGCGCTATTGTTCCCAAAGCCACCTCACAGCTTTCAAAATTTCCTTTCTTCACTTTGTACTTGGACACTTGGTGTACCTGGACCTGGACGTCGGATTTAGTATTTCCCAGAATATTCCACGCTTTGCACCGCAGCTTCGAGGTATGTTAAACCGCTTGGGCACAGTGGATGGAACACTGTACGGTCGGCATGAGCACTTCGTTCCGCCACTGAAGCGATGCGGATGGTACGCTGTTGTGACTGGTGGGCTACAGCGTGGCAGATGGAACAATGTATTGTCGTCATGAGCGCTTTGTGAGGCTGCTGTAGCAAAGCGGATAGTACGCTGTTGTGACTGGTTGTGACTGGTGGACTAGAGCGTCGTAGATGGAACGCTGTTTGGTCGGCATGAGCGCTTCGTTCCGCCACTGAAGCGAAGCGGATGGTACGCTGTTGTGACTGGTGGGCGAGAGCCTGGCAGATGGAACGCTGTATGGTCGGCATGAGCGCTTCATTCCGCCGCTGATGCGAAGCGGATGGTACGCTGTTGTGACTGGTTGTGACTGTGGGCTACAGCGTGGCAGATGGTACAATGTATGGTCGGCATGAGCGTTTAGTGTGGCTGCTGTAGTGAAGCGGGCGGTACACTGTGTTGTGTTATGGTGGGCTAGGGCGTGGCAGATGGAACAATGTATGGTCGGCATGAGTGCTTTCTGCGGCTGCTGTAGTGAAGCGGGTGGTACACTGTTTTGGGTTATGGTGGCCTAGGGCGTGGCAGATGGAACAATGTATGGTCGGCATGAGCGCTGTAGTGAAGCGGGTGGTTCACTGTTTTGGGTTATGGTGGCCTAGGGCGTGGCAGATGGAACAGTGTATGGTCGGCATGAGGGCATTGTGCGGCTGCTGTAGTGAAGCGTGCGGTACACTGTTTAGGGTTATGGTGGCCTAGGGCGTGGCAGATGGAACAATGTATGATCGACATGAGCGCTTTGTGTGGCTGCTGTTGTGAAGCGGGTGGTACACTGGTAAAAGTAGTGTTTAAAGGACTCTTTGTCAAACACGTAACTTTTTTTTTTTAATTATTTTTCAGATGTCAAATCGCGTAGAATTTATCAGGGATTTCATAGAAATCTACCAGTCTTTTCCCTGCCTCTGGAACATTAAATCTCCAGAGTATTGCAACAGGGAAAACAGGAAGGAGGGTTATTCAAAGCTCATTGACTTGTACAATCTCCATGCACCAGAAGAGCAAGCAACCGAAGCGGTTATAAAGAAGAAAATTCAGGCGCTACGCACGGTGTGGAGGAAGGAGCTTAACAAGGTCCTTCACACTACAAAGTCAGGAGCTTCCACCGAAGATGTTTACGTGCCTAAACTTTGGTACTTTGAACATATGAATTTTCTTAGGGACCAAGAGGTGCCACGGACATCCACATGTTTTCGCTTGTTGGCACCTGTGGAACAAACTTCATCGGAGAACCTCGTCGAGCAGGACTCACAAGGGCAACAAGTAAGTACCTCTTTGCACTACAGGTTCACCAATGTGTCCTATAATTACATATAATTTATCTGCATTTTATGTTTAATACTTCTGATTATCCCATAAATTAGAAGTTATTACAAAATCATGTACACATAAGTAACCCTGTCGCAGTAAAGTATTATATGGCGACCTTCATTTGTATAAAATGGCGACCTTTATAAACCATAACATCTAAGCAATATAGAAAATAGTATCGCTTTCACCTGCAGATAAGGATTCTTGGTGAGACTATTTCGACAATAAAATATTCATCAGGTTCCCTTAGCAGTCAGAACAGTGTAGTTCAAAGTAATAAATAAATGGGAATGTTTATTAATTTTAGTAAGCAAAAAATATATTACAACATTTCTTGCATGAATACAAATATATAGTTTGGATGCGGTTAGGGTGTTAAGACTTTTTGTTTCCGGGTTAATAACTTCATTTTTTATTCTCCCCAGGAGGACCGTGCACAAGACAGTACACAGGACTGTGCACAGGATAGCTCGACGACTGAATTTGTGGAGGCTGCACCTGCCAGGACTCAATGGAGGCAAGGTTCAAGGAGACGTAAAGCCACCTCAGACATCTCCCTTGAACTGTTGAGCCTGGCAAAACAGGTGTTAACCAACAATGTCAGCCCTGCGTTGCAGGGTTTTGGACACTATATAGTTGACAAACTGGCCAAAATGGACGACAGACAAAGAACACTAACGGAGCGTCTAATTTTGGAAGCTGTTAACAAGGGCACAGATGGCAATTTGGACGAGCACACTCGTTTGGTCTCTTCCCGGCCAATGCAGCAGACAGAGCCCTCATATTATAATGGTTGGTCACAGTCTCAGACACCAATGCGCCACAATATCCCCGTTTCCCACTTCGGCCAGCCACCCCCTAACTCCTACACGCCAATACCTTCTCACATGGCTTCGCCCATCAGGCACCAAAGTTATCAAACTGAACATTCAGCGTATCACGATTTGTGATTTTATTATTTTTTTTACATTATTTTTTTTTTATTGTCTTGTTAATATAATGTGACGCCCAGGAGACCGGGGTACCCAGCACCGGACCAATGGGGTCTGTCTCTTGAGGGAGATGTCACGGTTGGCTTGACCCGGTGCTGTGGCCTCAGGCAATGCACAGTGTAAGGGGTATCGTGAGGGAACAGGCACTTACTTGATCAGCAACAGGTTCTCCCAGCGGTGATGATCCTGATCCTGGATAGATAGCTATTGTCCAAATGAAAGTCTGAGGCACTGAAACGTTTAACCAGTTTACTTTAACATAAAAGGATTTACAACCGGTCCTGTCACCGGAGTCTGTATGGGAACTCTGAGTTACTTTGACCCTGCCGGGGTCTTCGCCTCTTATTGTACGCAATTTCTGTGTGGCCCTGCTGCTGTATGTGAACTGGCTGCCGGCCCAATCTGTCCCCTCCGGGTCCTGGTTCGACGGGCAACCTGAGTCCTTTTATCGGCTTACCCCCTCCAGGAGTACCGCTGAACTCTGTGTTTGTTGCTGCGTCCGGCCCTAGTGAAGCTGATATCACCTCACGTTTTTCCGGTTGCTGTATTATATATAATGAATACAGCCACGGATCCGGTATCCGTCTTTGCGCCTGTTCTGGGTAGTGATTAATGCTACCTGGTTCTCACAATGTCCATTTTCTCTATCCCTTTTCTCCTCAGGCCGGTGATTTGGGCCTGGAAACCGTCATAGGACTGTTAGAAATTCAGTTGTATGACCTCTCACTTTCAGCTCCTTAGCCCAACTGCCAGTTTTTCTCTCAGACCAGAATGGATCAAGGGGAGTCTCTGGAGCTCCCCCTTCTGGCCGGAGGTGGTAGTGCAGTTTTGCTATCTTAGTACCTGTATTTAGTGTCAGTAACTATTTTTGTGGCAAATACCCCTAGGGGTGCCACATTCCCCCTTAGTTAAGAACAGTACTCCGGGACTGTGGGACGATAACATTTTGAAATAACAATTAATATGTACAGAGTCTTAAAAATGAAAAGTTACAAAAACCACTCAAGGAAACAAAAATAGAGTTCTGTAAAAAGTCACTTCAAATAGCGTCCATTAATACAGTTCTATCCTTGAAGGTACTAGGAAAGGCACTGCACTTTGTGTCCAAGAATTTAGTTCCATTTTTCCAACGGAGTTACCAATATAAAGTCTACAGAAAGTTCAAAAAGAGCAAAAAGCAAAGTTCAAAAAGCAGTCTTTCCGGAGCTTTGATTTAGTGCCTCCGGGCTGATATAAAGTTCAAGAATATGCAATAAGTTCATACAGACAAGTCTCTGTAGGCACTGGGCTTAAACGTTGCAGACTGATAACAATGACTATACTACATTTTCTGTTTAACTATATACGGCATAACATATATACAATTCACATTATGAGCTTTATAGTTGGTAATCTGCATACCAGGCCGGTTATTGACCCTGGGTACTACGCTGTGATCTACGTAATAGTGGTGTCTCTTCATGTGGTGTACTACTGTCTACTGCGGATGCAGTATCTGCCCGCTCTGCTAAAGATAATTCCACGACTATGGAGTTGGCAAGTCCACCGTGAATGGGATCACTCTGATCAGGAATCTGTTCTTCCTGGCCTGGAATCTCCTGTAGTACGGGGTCAGCCTCTTCCTGTCTTGGGACTTCTGGTATTGGGTTCGGTGTTGGGTAAAAGGCCACCATGGGAACCACTACTGCACCATGGTATGTTAGTAGGGTTTTGGGAAAGTCTCCTATACAGGTGTGATACATTTCCTCTTCTTTTTCCTTTACTGGTTGGACCTGCATGGGTTGAATAACTTCTGGTTCTGGCTGGACAACTTCTGTCTCTTTCAATGCTTCCGGACATAATTTAAGATTGTCTCTTGACACTAGTACAGATGACAAGCCCCCGTTTTTGCTAATGAGACACATTTTAGGATTATCCATTCTTGTTGGTAAAACTGTGTAGGGTACGGCTTCCCACTGATTGTCTAGTTTATTGGTTCGACGATTTCTCTTGAGCACTTGGTCACCCGGTCTTAATGGGGTCGCTAGAGCATTCTGGTTGAAAGTTCGCTCTTGTCTTTCTCTAGTTTGCTGAAGGCTTCTTTCCACACTCTCTTGCACTTGGCGATACTGCTTTTGCCGTATGATATCCCAATTGGAGTCTTGGACTTCTGCGTCTGGTTTCAGAATTCCCATTTCTAGATCGATTGGTAATTGGCCGGGTCTTGCACGCATAAGGTAAGCTGGGGTGCAATTGGTGGAGCTCACCGGGACATGATTATACAGATCCACCATGTCAGGCAATTTCTCTGGCCATTGATTCCTTTCTGTCTCAGGTAAAGTCTTTAGTAGGTCTATTACAATATGGTTCATCTTCTCGCATAAGCCGTTTGTTTGTGGATGATAAGCCGTCGTCCGGATCTTTTTGCAACCATACATATTACAGAATTCTCTGAAGATCTCTGATTCAAAGGCTGTACCTTGGTCGGTGAGAACCTGTTCCGGATATCCATGGGGTCTACAAAAGTATGTTTGGAACGCTTTGGCTGCTGTTTTTGCTGTCAGATCTTTTACGGGTACTACTACCAAGAAGCATGAATAATGGTCCACGATTGTCAAGGCATAGACATAGCCAGACCGGCTTGGTGTCAACTTCACATGGTCCATGGCTACAAGTTCAAGTGGTTGTTTGGTGATTATGGGCTGCAGTGGTGCTCTTTGGTTCTTTTGATCGTTTCTTCTGAGGTTACACGGGCCACAATTTCTGCACCACTGTTCGATTGATTTTCTCATCCCGACCCAATAAAATCTTTCTCTTAGAAGTACTTCTAACTTTTTCCAACCGAAGTGACCAGCACCGTTATGGTAAGCTTCGAGGACCATCTTGACATCTTGTTTAGGCACGTTAAATTTGCCAAACCAATTCATGTGTTTTCGGATTGGTGTACCTTCTACAGAGCTTCCCTTGATACAGGAACATTTTGCCTCTCTCTTTCCAGAGTTGATGCGTCTCTTCTGGGGCATCCCCATCGGGATATGCACTTTGCTCAGTCAGCAGTTCCTTCACCAACTTCACAGCCGGATTGCTGTCTTGGGTGTCAGCCCATCTATGGTGTGCTAACGGATTAAAATTCACCTCTTGTTGTTTCTGATAGGTACTTGACTGATGATGTTTTGCCTTGGGATGATGGAAGGCTGGTAATTCAATTTCTTCAAGCTCCCCCGTTTCCTCTTCTACATCTCTCAAGTGTGGCATCCGGGATAGGGCATCGGCATTTCCATTCTTGCGACCTGCTCGATACTTGATTATGAAGTTGTAATTAGATAACCGGGCTATCCATCGCTGTTCTAACGCACCTAATTTGGCTGTGTCCAGGTGGGTCAACGGATTGTTGTCAGTATAGACAATAAATTCTGCAGCGGCCAGATAGTGTTTGAAACGTTCAGTCACAGCCCAAACTACTGCCAGTAGTTCCAATTTGAAGGAGCTGTAATTTTCTGAATTTCTTTCAGTAGGCCGGAGCTTTCTACTTGCAAAGGCGATTACTTTCTCCCGACCTTCTTGCTTTTGTGACAGCACCGCTCCTAGTCCCACATTACTGGCATCGGTGTAGAGAATGAAAGGTTGATGGTAATCTGGGTATGCCAGAACCTCTTCTCCGGTTAGTGCCTTCTTTAGTTGTTCAAAGGAGTCTTCCCTTTCGTCGTTCCACTGAAAAGGAGGGTTTCGGTTTGAAGGTTTCTTCGTCTGCCCTACCAAGGTGTCTTGCAAGGGTGCTGCCAACTTGGTAAATCCTTTTATAAATCTGCGATAGTAACCCACCAATCCCAGGAATTGTCTCACTTCTTTTGCGCTGGTAGGTCTTGGCCAATCCCTTATGGCGCTTATTTTCTCGGGATCTGGTGCTACTCCATCCGAACTCACGATGTGTCCCAGGTACTGTACCTTTGGCTTGAGAAGGTGACATTTGGATGGCTTGACTTTCATGCCATACCTGGATAAGGCTTCGAACACTTCTGCCAGGTCTATTAAGTGTTGTTCGTAAGTCTTTGAGTAGACGATCACATCATCTAGGTACAGGAGGACGGTCTCGAAGTTCTTGTGTCCGAGGCAGCATTCCATCAGCCGCTGGAAGGTACCGAATGCGTTGCAGAGTCCGAACGGCATGCGATTAAATTCACATAGACCCATTGGTGTGGTGAATGCCGTCTTTTCCTTATCTCTCTCAGCCACAGGGACTTGCCAATACCCGCTTGTTAAGTCTAAGGTGGAAAAATAATTAGCAGATTTCAAAGCAGTCAAGGACTCTTCTATCCTAGGCAAGGGGTAGGCGTCTTTATGGGTGATGTTATTAATCCGCCGGTAGTCTACACACATTCTCATGGTTCCGTCCTTCTTTTTGACAATCACTAGAGGGGCCGCCCAGGGGCTACAGCTGTCTCTTATTACCCCGGCCTGTTTCATCTCCCTCAGCATATCTTTTGCACATTGATAGTGAGCAGGCGGTATGGGTCTATATCTTTCTTTTATTGGGGGATGGTCACCGGTGGGGATTGTGTGTTCTACCCCTTCTATCCGTCCGAAGTCCAATGGGTGTTTACTGAAGACTTGTTCATATTCCGTCACTAGCCTATACACCCCTTGTTTTTGATGGGTAGGTGTTGAATTTATGCCCACGTGTAGCTGTTGGCACCAATCCTCCAATTCTCCATCTGAGCCGTTGACTTCCACCTGACAGGTTGGTTCTAAGGGCTCAATGGTTGTGATGGCATTGTTGTCAACAGTAAATAGCTTTGCCACTGTAGCATACCTTGGCAAAGTGACCTCTTCCTCTCCACAGTTCAAAAGTCGTACCGGCACTCGTCCCCGGTGTACCTCGACTACCCCTCGTGCTGTGAGTATAGTGGGCCTGCTGTCGGTGTACACTGGTTCTATTAAGGCTTGATAATCTCGTCCCTTAGTACCAATGGCTGCTCTACACCATACCAGCATTTCTGTTTTTGGTGGGATTACAATAGACGTTGGATCACTTACCCTCACACTGCCGATTTCTCCACCTGCAACTTCTACCTGTTGCCTTAACATCAATACTTTTATTTCCCTCCGGAGAACTCTCTGCTGGTAGGATTGGGCAGTTTCAGCAATTTGCTGTAAGACAGAAATAACTTCGGAAAAGCAGTTCTCTAACACATTCATTCCTATCAATACAGTGGGTTCACAGTTCCACCGGTCAATATCAACAACAATTATACCCTGTTTCTTCAATTCTACTTTACCAATCTTTATGGTCATCTCCCTGAATCCTAGTTTCGGTACCAACTTACCATTACTGGCCCATATATCTAGATCAACATCAGAGGGCCCTTTATCAATATCTGCATCAGCCCAGTACCTCTTATAAAGAATATACGGTATAGATGAAATCTGGGAACCTGTGTCCAGCAAAGCGTTGAGGGGAATTCCGTCCAGCACGATAGGGATAATGGGTCGTCCTCCGATGTACCTGTCGTGCCAGGGTGTTGGGCCTTGAAAGTTCATTCCTGCGAAGCGGCCTGCATTCCCAGGGGATTCCCATTTAAATCACAATCTCGTGCAAAGTGGCCTGGCTGCTGGCAACGGCGGCAAATGGGCTGTCCATCCGGTTGGTAGCGGTCGCGGGGTCGTCCTCTCCATGTCGGGTATCTCCGGGGTCTCATCCATGGAACATCCTCTCTACAGTTTGCCAACTCCATCTTGTGTCCTCTCATCTCCTGCATGGTTTTAGCCATTGAAGCAACAACATCAGCTAAAGAGTCAAGCTTTTGTTGAAGAGCCTCATTAGTACTGGGCCCCAGGGGCTTAGCAATGGCCCCAGACATAGCTGATGTCACTGGCACTCCCTGTTGTTGAGGTGCCTCTGCCATGGGTTGCGCAGGATCCTGATCCCGAGGTGCCTCTGCCAGCTGGAGACGTATAGCGCTCTCCTTTAATTGGGCAAATGTCAATTCAGGGTTCTTAAAAACAAGCATGCTCACATGCCCCCGGTGAGAAGGGGTGTAGAGTCCCTCAATAAATTGATCTCTTAGCAGTTTATCCGCTCCGGTGTTAAAAATGGGTTCAGCCAGTGTAAGTGATTTAAGGGCTTCCTGCAGGTTTAAGGCAAAGTCTCTCACGCCCTCATTAGCTTTTTGTTTGCAATTAAAGAATCGTATTTTAGCTTTGCTGCTGGCCGTGGTTTCAAATGTAGCTTTTAATCCAGCAAATATGCGTTCAACAGTGCCTTTTAGATCAGCTGCCCATGCTGTGACTTCTCGCTTAGCATGGCCACTTAACTGCATCATCAGGAGACTAACACGCTGAACTTCACCCACGGGGAACATGTCAAAATGGGCCAGCATCTTTTCTCTGAAATCGTCAAGGGTATTAGGCTCACCTTCATACATTGGAAGCCACGGGCCACCCGGGGTATATGGCATCAGCACCGGCATGATGGGCACCGCTCCTTGCACCGCTGCGCTACCGGACTCTCTATTGACACTCTGTCTTTCAGCTGCATTAGCGTCGCCGGGTGCTGCGGCGTCTCCGTGCTGCGACATACTGTGCCCCCTTAGTTAATTCGGACCCTTCCGGTCCTCCGCTTCCGTCGGGATAGTGTAGGTTAGTTACGCTGCGCAGCAGGATTGGTTTTTCCCTTGCTCTGACGTCAGAGCGCTCAGCTAGGTGCTGCCCACAATGACACGCCCCCTGCTGCTCCCGCCCGCCACGCGCTCTGTAATGGTGGATTCTGAAGTTTTTCAGTCAGACTGGGGCTCAGGTAATGGCATAGCTCAATTAACAGTCTCGTGCCTAACGGTTATGAGGTGATGGCAGCCATCTTTACTTCATTATAACCAATGGGGAAAAGTCACTTTCAATAGTTTTTAATGGGAAATGGAATTTTCTTTAATAAAGTCAATTTTCAAGATTTTTCATCCAAGTTTTCACAGTTTTGGGCTCCAAACACGGCACACAATACCCGGTATACGGGCTGGCTGGATCCTGTTCGTGACGCCAATTGTGACGCCCAGGAGACCGGGGTACCCAGCACCGGACCAATGGGGTCTGTCTCTTGAGGGAGATGTCACGGTTGGCTTGACCCGGTGCTGTGGCCTCAGGCAATGCACAGTGTAAGGGGTATCGTGAGGGAACAGGCACTTACTTGATCAGCAACAGGTTCTCCCAGCGGTGATGATCCTGATCCTGGATAGATAGCTATTGTCCAAATGAAAGTCTGAGGCACTGAAACGTTTAACCAGTTTACTTTAACATAAAAGGATTTACAACCGGTCCTGTCACCGGAGTCTGTATGGGAACTCTGAGTTACTTTGACCCTGCCGGGGTCTTCGCCTCTTATTGTACGCAATTTCTGTGTGGCCCTGCTGCTGTATGTGAACTGGCTGCCGGCCCAATCTGTCCCCTCCGGGTCCTGGTTCGACGGGCAACCCGAGTCCTTTTATCGGCTTACCCCCTCCAGGAGTACCGCTGAACTCTGTGTTTGTTGCTGCGTCCGGCCCTAGTGAAGCTGATATCACCTCACGTTTTTCCGGTTGCTGTATTATATATAATGAATACAGCCACGGATCCGGTATCCGTCTTTGCGCCTGTTCTGGGTAGTGATTAATGCTACCCGGTTCTCACAATGTCCTTTTTCTCTATCCCTTTTCTCCTCAGGCCGGTGATTTGGGCCTGGAAACCGTCATAGGACTGTTAGAAATTCAGTTGTATGACCTCTCACTTTCAGCTCCTTAGCCCAACTGCCAGTTTTTCTCTCAGACCAGAATGGATCAAGGGGAGTCTCTGGAGCTCCCCCTTCTGGCCGGAGGTGGTAGTGCAGTTTTGCTATCTTAGTACCTGTATTTAGTGTCAGTAACTATTTTTGTGGCAAATACCCCTAGGGGTGCCACAATAATGTGTTTAATAAAACCTTTTCCTTGAAATTCAATCTCGACTGCTTGATTGGTGTGTCTCGATTACAGAGACAAAATGGGTCCACAGCACTGTATGAGGGCAGAAATTCACGTAACAAAGTAATGTACATTTAACAAAAAAAAAAAAAATTGAATCAAAGTTTAACTATATTTTTTTTATTTAACAACATAACATTTAAAAACCGGGAATAGTATTTATTATTGTCCCGCCTCCAACTGTTGGCACATGTCCCTAATCTTCTGCAACTCTCCGATTGCCACATTCTGCTGCTCCTGAATCTGCGCCAGAGTCTCGCACAGCCTTTCAATCCTGGCTTTTAGATCGAGGATTGTCACACTGCCGGCTGCTGTTGTTGAGAAAGCATAAAAACCTAACATTAATACCACAGTATTATCCCGATAGTGGGCTGTGATCACATCCCCATAATAGCGTTTAGGATGAATGAAACATCTGGGGCGGCGGAAGGCTCTGAAACGGCCCTTGCTGTACAGGGTTACATAGAGAGAGGCAGTGAGTGACAATCTTAAAGGGACACTGTCACCTGAATTAGGAGGGAACAATCTTCAGCCATGGAGGCGGGGTTTTGGGGTTTTTGATTCACCCTTTCCTTACCCGCTGGCTGCATGCTGGCTGCAATATTGGATTGAAGTTCATTCTCTGTCCTCCATAGTACACGCATGCGCAAGGCAAGATTGCCTTGTGCAGGCATGTACTACGGAGGACAGAGAATGAACTTCAATCCAATATTGCAGCCAGCATGCAGCCAGAGGGTAAGGAAAGGGTGAATCAAAAACCCCAAAACCCCGCCTCCATGGCTGAAGATTGTTCCCTCCAAATTCAGGTGACAGTGTCCCTTTAAGCGTGTTGGAAAAACTTACGTGGCAAGACCTCGTCTGGGGACATATTCTCCGAAGGAGAGAAGCCCGGAAGAGCATCAGGGGGCCAGTACTGCGCTGACTGGGATGCCTCGTGGTGGCGGCGCTGTGTCTTTGCCTCTTTGAATGGAAAAAAAAGGTGCTGTCAGCATTCATAAATAAATAATCTTTATTTTTATATAGCGGTAACATATTCCGCAGCGCTTAACAGTTTTGCACACATTATCATCGCTGTCCCCGATGGGGCTCACAATCTAGAATCCCTATCAATATGTCTTTGAAATGTGGGAGTAAACCGGAGTGCCCGGAGGAAACCCTCGCAAAAACGGAGAGAACATAAAAACTCTTTGCAGATGTTGTTCGGGGTGTGATTATAACCCAGGACCCCAGCGCTGCAAGGCTGCTGTGCTAACCACTGTGCCACCGTGCTGCCCATGGCAACAATGGCTGCGGGGGGGGGGGGGGGCATACCTGCAACCAAATCAAAATAACATTATTGTGGGAACCTACTAGGGTGTGGTGGCATTGACACGGGGGGCACTTTGGTTTCTGAGTCAGAGTCTGTGTCGAATGCCTCGTGCTGTCGGCGTCGGCGCTGTGTCTTTGCCTCTTTGAAGGACAAAAAAAAGTTCAGCAGATATGGCAACAGGGACTGCGGTGGGGGTGTGTGGAAGAGGGGACCTGCAACCAAATCCAAATCACATTATTGTGGGAACCTACTAGGATCTGGAGGCGTTGACCCAGAGGGCACTGGGACAGTTGACCCGGAGGGCACTGGGACAGCAGATGCGGTGTGTGATGCCTCGTGGCGGCGGCGCTGTGTCTTTGCCTCTGTGAAGAAAAAAAAAAAGGTCTGTCAGCAAATATGGCAACACTGGCTGCGGGGGGGGGGGGGTGGTGAAGAGGGGACCTGCAACCAAATCAAAATCACATTATTGTGGGAACCTACTAGGATCTGGAGGCGTTGACCCGGAGGGCACTGGGACAGCAGAGGCGGTGTGGGATGCCTCGTGGCGGCGGCGATGTCTCTTTGCCTCTGTGAGGGAAAAAAAAAGGTCTGTCAGCAAATATGGCAACACTGGCTGCGGGGGGGGGGGGTTGTGGAAGAGGGGACCTGCAACCAAATCCAAATCACATTATTGTGGGAACCTACTAGGATCTGGAGGCGTTGACCCGGAGGGCACTGGGACAGTTGACCCGGAGGGCACTGGGACAGTTGACCCGGAGGGCACTGGGACAGCAGAGGCGGTGTGGGATGCCTCGTGGTGGCGGCGCTGTCTCTTTGCCTCTGTGAAGGAAAAAAAAAGTTCGGTCAGCAGATAGCTGTGCCACATAGTGCTCTGCACCGTTCATACTGCCCCATAGCTGTGCCACATAGTGCTCTGCACCGTTCATACTGCCCAATAGCTGTGCCACATAGTGCTCTGCAACGTTTATACTGCCCCATAGCTGGGCCACAAAGTGGCTCTGCAACGTTCCAACTGCCACATAGCTGTGCCACATAGTGGCTCTGCAACGTTCTTACTGCCACATAGCTGTGCCACATAGTGGCTCTGCAACGTTCCAACTGCCACATAGCTGTGCCACATAGTGGCTCTGCAACGTTCTTACTGCCACATAGCTGTGCCACATAGTGGCTCTGCAACGTTCTTACTGCCACATAGCTGTGCCACATAGTGGCTCTGCAACGTTCCAACTGCCACATAGCTGTGCCACATATTGGCTCTGCAACGTTCAAACTGCCCCATAGCTGTGCCACATACACACCACATACACACCTAATTAACCCTTTGGCGTGCAATACTTTAGGGTACCTGGGTACTCACCTCTGCGGATCTCGCGGCGAAGCTCCTGCAGGCGCGCTGGGCTTTTGGACTTCAGATCGCCCCATTTTTTAACAATCTGGGCCTTACTGCGAGTTATCCCAAACTGCTTCATGAGGCCCTCAGACACCACACGCACCACTTCATCCTTGTGCTGGTTGCGGTGCAGCACCAGCCCTGTGGTTTCGTACTGCATCCCATCCATAGTGCTAATCAGGAACTTTAGCTCTGGGATGCCCATAGGAGGATCACGTCACCTGGCAGCCATTTTCAGGATGTCAGGGAAGCAAAGCAAGGTAACGCAGGCACGCAGGAACGCTGTAACGTCATCACGCCGTCATATACCACGAGCGCACATTACGTGCCGCTCTGGCGTTATATCTACATCCTTCGAACGGCATTTACTATGTGCGTTCCTTCCGTACCGCTCAGCCGTCACAAATGTGACGCTGTCTATAAACGGCAACGCTATAGCGATGCGGATCGCGCGAGAGAACTGCATAGTTAAGGACCTCCTCTGGGCGTGGTTAGGCGGTGTTTAATAGCGTCTTTTCACCAAAAATGGCTGGAAGACAAAGATCAACACCTCTGGGGTAGACTGAGCTCAGGTTTTTTGTCCATCACATGGATGCCCTGGGTTATGAGTGCCAGGAGAATCGCCCAGCCCACCCGAACCTACACAAGCAGGAGGTGCTGCGTCGCATTGTGGAAATGCTGGATAGGTTTGGCGTCCGCCGCAGTGCGCAGCAGCTGCGGAAGAAATTGGCCGACCTCCGCCACAAAAATCCACACCTTCTGGCTGAGTTGCGTGCGGAGACAAGGCGAGGCAAGTACCAGTATGGGGGAATTGGGCGATGCATGCTTTTAGGAGGAGGTTGGCAACCCTGCGCGCAATTTTTTTTTTTTTTTTTTTTTGGGCTCTAGAATCCCTGTTCTTTGTTTTAAAAACATTGCGTTTCTTTCATTTACAGTGGGGCAAAAAAGTATTTAGTCAGTCAGCAATAGTGCAAGTTCCACCACTTAAAAAGATGAGAGGCGTCTGTAATTTACATCATAGGTAGACCTCAACTATGGGAGACAAACTGAGAAAAAAAAATCCAGAAAATCACATTGTCTGTTTTTTTAACAATTTATTTGCATATTATGGTGGAAAATAAGTATTTGGTCAGAAACAAACAATCAAGATTTCTGGCTCTCACAGACCTGTAACTTCTTCTTTAAGAGTCTCCTCTTTCCTCCACTCATTACCTGTAGTAATGGCACCTGTTTAAACTTGTTATCAGTATAAAAAGACACCTGTGCACACCCTCAAACAGTCTGACTCCAAACTCCACTATGGTGAAGACCAAAGAGCTGTCAAAGGACACCAGAAACAAAATTGTAGCCCTGCACCAGGCTGGGAAGACTGAATCTGCAATAGCCAACCAGCTTGGAGTGAAGAAATCAACAGTGGGAGCAATAATAAGAAAATGGAAGACATACAAGACCACTGATAATCTCCCTCGATCTGGGGCTCCACGCAAAATCCCACCCCGTGGGGTCAGAATGATCACAAGAACGGTGAGCAAAAATCCCAGAACCACGCGGGGGGACCTAGTGAATGAACTGCAGAGAGCTGGGACCAATGTAACAAGGCCTACCATAAGTAACACACTACGCCACCATGGACTCAGATCCTGCAGTGCCAGACGTATCCCACTGCTTAAGCCAGTACATGTCCAGGCCCATCTGAAGTTTGCTAGAGAGCATTTGGATGATCCAGAGGAGTTTTGGGAGAATGTCCTATGCTCTGATGAAACCAAACTGGAACTGTTTGGTAGAAACACAACTTGTCGTGTTTGGAGGAAAAAGAATACTGAGTTGTATCCATCAAACACCATACCTACTGTAAAGCATGGTGGTGGAAACATCATGCTTTGGGGCTGTTTCTCTGCAAAGGGGCCAGGACGACTGATCCGGGTACATGAAAGAATGAATGGGGCCATGTATCGTGAGATTTTGAGTGCAAACCTCCTTCCATCAGCAAGGGCATTGAAGATGAAACATGGCTGGGTCTTTCAACATGACAATGATCCAAAGCACACCGCCAGGGCAACGAAGGAGTAGCTTCGTAAGAAGCATTTCAAGGTCCTGGAGTGGCCTAGCCAGTCTCCAGATCTCAACCCTATAGAAAACCTTTGGAGGGAGTTGAAAGTCCGTGTTGCCAAACGAAAAGCCAAAAACATCACTGCTCTAGAGGAGATCTGCATGGAGGAATGGGCCAACATACCAACAACAGTGTGTGGCAACCTTGTGAAGACTTACAGAAAATGTTTGACCTCTGTCATTGCCAACAAAGGATATATTACAAAGTATTGAGATGAAATTTTGTTTATGACCAAATACTTATTTTCCACCATAATATGCAAATAAATTGTTAAAAAAACAGACAATGTGATTTTCTGGATTTTTTTTTCTCAGTTTGTCTCCCATAGTTGAGGTCTACCTATGATGTAAATTACAGACGCCTCTCATCTTTTTAAGTGGTGGAACTTGCACTATTGCTGACTGACTAAATACTTTTTTGCCCCACTGTATGTGTAGAGAGAAGGCGCCGGCAACACACACCTGCCATTGCCGCCAGATCTCCTTCGTCCACCAACAGCAGCAGCCCACAGCCCGGGACCTCACGTAAGTGTACCATCACTCATATTAATGTAATTACAGCATAGGTGACATAACAGTGTAGCGTAAATATTGTATACATTATCCTGCGCGCACTGCCCGGAGGGGAAATAATGGCAGGTAATCAGTAGACGCGCACAGCCGTGATGCACTTCTAGTACTACGGCATACACACCGTGCCGCACACAATACGGAGCACACACAGCGCCGCACACACTACGACGTACACACCGTGCCGCACACAGTACGACGTACACATCGTACGGAGCACACAATATGGAGCACAAACTGTACTACACATATAAAAGACAAGCTTCTCTGTTACAACTTGTCCAAATGCTGCTGCAAAACCCAATCAGAACACAGCGTTCATTGCCTTAAAATTTTTGGACAAATTAAAGCAGGAACCGTATTGGTTGCTATGATTCCCTTTGCTCTGCACTTGGTTTTGAACATAAAGTATAGGAATGTCTAACCATTGTGTTTTTTTCATTTATGTGTAGAGAGAAGGCGTCGGCAACAGGCACCTGCCATTGAGACCAGCTCTCCTTCGTCCGCCACCAGCGGCAGCCCACAGCCCGGGACCTCACGTAAGTGTACCATCATTCATTGCTATTTTATTACTGCATAGGTGACATAAGAGAGTAGCAGAAATATTGTATACATTATAGGCGCATTAAGGAGCAGGCGCCCTACCACGCCTCCAACATCTTTTGAGACCAGGCGGCCTCGCACCCCAACACCACCCTCAACACCTCCCTTCCGCCACTCATCTTCCTCCCCCGGGTCGGCGGCCTTCTCCCCAGAAGCTACCATACGTAAGTGACCAAAACAGCGAGCGCTTCCCAACGGCGTGTTCCATAGTTAACCAGATCTGTTATTATTTCCTTTTAGCTGCTGCAGCAGTGGCCAGATCTCAGGGATGGCAAATAAGCAGCTCTGGTTCTGGCAATGAAGAACCGGCGTCCCTTCTCCGTAAGTATTAACATAATACGAGTGGTTATCTGCGGGATGTCACAATTGACAACTAAAACAGTAAAATTTAATAAAAAAGACATCGCCCTGTGGGCCCGGACCAAATTGAAAATTACAACACACTCAATTTGGTCCTGCCCCAGAGGTCGAGATGTATTTTCAGCGGAATCACCGTCTGTTCTCCAACCTCTTCTGTCCACAGAACCGCCCAGCGTGAGAGAGCTCCTGGCAAGACAACTGCGCCTGGAGCGGACAGCAGCGCTCCTGCAGCAGACAGCAGTGCTCCTCCAGGCTCAAGTAGAGCAGCAGGGCGTGACGCTGCGACACCTGTTGGGCCGTGGAAGGAGATACATTTTTTTTTTGTTTTTTGTTATGTAATATTTTGTAGGTTAATTGTTAAATACAAAGAATTTGTTACAAAAAAAAATATATTCGCATTATTTAATGTTTATGGAGCTATAAGGGTTTAAAACACCATTTTTTAGGCATCTCATCTCATTTAAAGTCATTTAGAGAGGTTTATATGATTGAAAATACGATTCTGTGTGGGTACACCATTGTTTGGGTGCATGACAGAGCTTGGAATGGAAGGAAGTCGCCATTAGACTTTGGAATGCAATATGGACCGATTGCTATAACGTACTATCCCGTCAATGGGTATTAATGAGTCACAGGACACCTTGACGGCATAGGACGTCATATGAGTTACCCACTTTATCTAAAATGAACCACCAAGAATAACGGGAGTAAAAAATACAATTTAATTTTATTACACAAAAGACAGTGACCTACTCGCAAAATTACATTGTGGACACGAAAGCATAACATACATATTGTTGAGTAAACGGCAAACCAAAAAGAAAAATTTTTGTTATACGGCGTGATCCTGCCAGGGTACAGCTCCAGAACCATTAAAGTACTGACAGTATTTTTCTCGACAGTCCCTTGCATCGTCTGCCTGTCTGCCAGATCCCAGTGCTTGAAGAGCTGTTAAATTTTCAGGTTGTGTACGCCATTCCCCGGGCACAATATCTCCGGTTCTTGGGTCCACTGCATCAATAAATGAAGGAGGAGAATAGGAGCTGATATCATGACTAGGGTTGAGCAAAACGGGTCGAAAATTTTCAAAAGTCACCGGCTTTTGGCAAGGTCGGCCGACCCCTGTGTGGGGTCGGCCATGAAGTCGGCGATCTTTTGAATCTAGAATCGGAATTCTGATACCGATTCCCGATATGTTTATATCGGGAATTGGTATTGGAATTCAGATTTAAGTGTAAAATAAAGAATTAAAATAAAAAATATCGCAATACTTACCCTCTGACGCGCCCTGGTACTAACCACGAACCTTCCTTCCTTAGAATCAGCCTTCCAGGACCTTGCGGTGACGTCGCGGTGACGTCGCGGCTTGTGATTGGCCGCGCGGCCGCCCATGTGACCGCTCGCGCGACCAATCACAAGCCGCGACGTCACCGCGACGTCACCGAAGGTCCTGGAAGGGCTGATTCGACGGAAGGAAGGCTGCCGGAAAGAAGCAGGGCGCGTCCGAGGGTGAGTATATACCTAATAGGAATATACTCACCCTCGGACGCGCCCTGCTTCTTTCCGGCAGCCTTCATTCCTAAGAATCAGCCCTTCCAGGACCTTCGGTGACGTCGCGGTGACGTCGCAGCTTGTGATTGGTCGCGCGAGCGGTCACATGGGCGGCCAATCACAAGCCGCGACGTCACCGCGACGTCACCGCAAGGTCCTGGAAGGCTGATTCTAAGGAAGGAAGGTTCCCGGTTAGTACCAGGGCGCGTCAGAGGGTAAGTATTGCGATATTTTTTATTTTAATTCTTTATTTTACACTAAAATATGGATCGCAGGGCCTGAAGGAGAGTTTCCGCTCCTTCAGACCCTGGGAACCATGGAAACCCAATGCACTGCATTGGGTTTCAGGTTTCGCCGACCCCGACTTTTTTATAGGATCGGCCAATTTCACTCGACCCGACTTTTGAAAAAGTCGGGTTTCGTGAAACCCGACCCGATCCTATAAAAGTAAAGGTCGCTCAACCCTAATCATGACGTCTCAGGAAATTATGGAGCACACAGCATGCCAAAACCACAAAGTCTATAGACGTCAGCTTCAAGTTGATAGCTGTGTGGAACACTCTAAACCGATTCGCCATAATCCCAAAGGCATTTTCAACCACTCGACGGGCCCTAGACAACCGGTAATTGTAGATTCTGCGCTCCGCTGTGAGTGTTCGCTGCGCAAATGGCTTCAGCAGATGTGGATGAAGAGGGAAAGCTTCATCTGCGATGAAAACAAAATTGAGGTTTGCTTTTGTGTCTTCATTTAGTGGCAACTGCAGTTGATTGTTCCTCAAGCTTTCCCCAAATGAAGTGTGTTCAAAAACACCACCATCGGAGACTCGACCATTCATGACAACATCCACATCGACGAACTCATAGTTCGCATTGACAAGGGCCATGAGGATCACACTGAAATATCCTTTGTAGTTGAAAAAAAAGGATCCAGAGTTGGCTGGTTGCGTGATGCGCACATGCTTTCCATCTAATGCACCACCGCAGTTTGGAAACTGCCACAGCTGATCGAAATCGGAAGCAATCCTCTTCCAGTCATCCGCCGTCTTGGGAAACTGCAAGATGAGAAGGAAACATGTACAAATTAGGTCAAATATATTATGCACATACACTCTCATGTGGACATCCTAGAGTGATTGACGCGCAGTATGGATTAGTATAACAAAGTCAACAACCCTGAGTATGCAGGCAGCCATTGTATCAGATGGCTTCACTGACTGAGAGGCGGTGCTAAACAATATATCGAAATAATCTAATCAATAGAATAACGTTGGGAGCAGCAAATAAGAAGGGTGGCACAGGGTTGGAGCAGCACATATCAGAATGGAGCCGCAAAATGGTAGCAGCACATGTCAGAATGGAGGCGCAGGATGGCGCAGGATCGCAGCAGCATATGTCAGAATGGGGGCGCAGGATGGGAGCAGCACATGATAGGATGGAGAACATATACCAATAGAAATGCGCGCCACCAGGGCGTAGAACGGGTTTAATAGCTAGTATAATATATCGACATAACACAGCAGCCCAAAAAAAACATAGTAGTACCTCGATATAATGTCTTAAGCTCTGCACAATGGCCTCGCATGTCTCCGGAATCACAACGCTCAGGAAAGGTCTGGAAACAGCTGCGGAAAACTGCAAATCCTGAAGAGACCTTCCTGTAGCCAGGAACCGCAGTGTCACCGCCAACCTTTCATCCACGGGCACGGCTGCACGCATCGGCGTATCATGCCTTTGTATGAGTGGCGTAACAGCAGACAGTATTATCTTGAAGGATTCCTCTGACATCCTAAGGTAGTTTCGGAAATCATGAGGGTTATTATCACGTAACTCTCTTATGAGACCCATGTGTGACAATGTGGATCTTTTCTGCAGCCAGCTCCGGGTCCACATGCGACGTTTTCGTTTAGGACGTCTCTCCTCTTGGAGACGTGCTGCCTCAAACAACAGGGCAGCAGCAACGACAGAACTCTCACCGGAAGTGAGCATACTTCCTAAAAAGAAAACAAACGTACAATAAATACACGTGCTTACAAAACAATGTTTTGACCATTGATCTAATAACTATATATGTTGCTACTGGCATAAACGGGGCAGTCAACCATGCTACAGCTCGATCTGTAAAAGGATTAATTAATTGGGCCACGCTACAGCTGTGTACCTGAGGCTCTCTGGCCTACCCTACTCTCCATAAAGGAACAATCGACCACGCTCCAGCGTTTATCCCCGTTGAAGCGCAACATCTGCTATGCTGTAGCGTTATACATACCTCTTGCGGTAAAAGTCTGTAGTTATAGTAGTTATAAAAGTCCAGGGAATCCAGCGAATTTAGGAGGTCTGTTTCCAGCACGCGCTCCAGAGAGAAAAGAATAGAGCGCTCGACAGCTCCGGTTTTATCCGCCGGGAACAATAGTCCTTTGTCTGTCGAATGAGCGCACAGTATTATACCGCCCAATCAGCACACAGGAGGTGGAGAATTTGGCGCTCCTACGTAGCCAGCTCCTCCACCCATTACATCGTATACAATATCGTGCACACCTTTGTTACACCATGCGATCATGCCGCCACAGCGGGACACTAGACGACGAAAGAAAGTTTCAAACGATCTGCTACGACGTATGATTCTCAGCGGGGTCCCTGATCGCAGGAGCGTGTCACACACTGCGATATCGTAACTATATCGCTCGAACGTCATGAATCGTGCCGTCGTAGCGAACAAAATTGCACTGTGTGACGGTACCCTAATGGTGTCTCTCATACAGATAAGCTGGTCTCCTCCAACTACAACAATCTTTGCAAGACAAAGCTCTGACTATGGGCTAGAGTATATTTTGCTCCAGTGCAACCCCATATAATTCTTAGACTGGAGCACCTGTAAAGGCGCAGTCAGATGCCTGGGTTTAACCCCTTAGTGACGGAGCCAAATTTTTAAAATCTGACCATTGTCACTTTATGTGGTAATAACACTGCAACGCTTCAACAAATCCCAGTTATTTTGAGATTGTTTTTTCGTGACACATTATACTTTATGATAATGGTAAATTTTGGTCAATATGTTTTGTGTTTATTTATTAAAAAAAATATCAAAAATTTGAGAAAAATGTTAAAAAATTTGCAATTTTCAAACTTTGAATGATTATTCCTTTAATCCAGATGGCCATACCATAGCAAACCATTAATAAATAACATTTCCCACATGTCGGCTTTACATCAGCACCATTTGTAAAATGTTATTTTATTTTGTTAGCATTTTAGGAGGATTAAAAATGTAGCAGCAATTTTTCATTTTTTCAAGGAAATTTACAAAATTTCTTTTGTTAGGGACCTATCCATGTTTGAAGTGACTTTAGGGGTCTCATATATTCTGAAACCCCCAAACGTGATACCATTTTAAAAACAGCACCCCAAGACATATTGAAAACTGCAGTCAGGTAGTTTATTAACTCTTCAGGTGCTTTACAGGAATTAATGCAAAGTGGCATGATAGGAATGAAAATGTTTATTTTTACCACCTAAATGCCTCTAACTTCTGAACAGATTACTACAGCAATCAGACTCTAAGGCCACTATTTGGTCATGAATTGGCATGGCAAACATCAGGACCACAAAATCAAGATCTGAGGGCACCAATTTGGTTAAATAGGAAGCCCCCCACACTCTGTTAACCATTTATAATGATGTAGTCACTATTGACAGCAGTATCTAAGGGGTTAAACAGATTTGGACGGTGCAAACACTGATCGTGGCTGATGCAGCAAGTTGTCAGCCGACAGCTGCTGGATTGTCACCTGTATGGGGATGCGATTCTCTTATATCTCAGGTCAGTTAAAAGACGTATTGGCTGTCATTAAGGGGTTAAATTGGACAAAGATTCAAATGCAATGCTTTAACCAGCCAATGGCTCTCCTGACCCAAGAGTGACAGCTTCATGTTCCTCTATGCAGGTCAGCGGAGCTGACGGCCAGTCTGAACATTGTGGTCTGATTTCTGTCCTTTTTGTAGAGCCGTCTGACTGCACCCTTATAGTGAAAGCTTTTAAACGCCCATTGCTATTAATAATACTGGCATTTCTCTGCCAAAACCAGCTCCTATGCTCATACATGCCAATTTGAGTCTGATCTGAACAATGCTTTTTGAAATGTTACACTGGTAAGTGAGAACAAAAGCTAATCTGTCCCCACACTGACTTATGACTCAGTACCTTCAACTGCAACCCTGGGCTCATTAAACTATAGACACACAATATTTGAAAACTTTAAATAAAGAATTAAAAAAAAAAAACAAAACTATAGACACACAGTGCAAAATGTTTGGCTACTAATTATGGTGCATCTTACTGCCACTATCCAGAGTCTCCCTGTATGAGGTATTTGTATAAATACAGGGTCAGTGAGTGCTCTCATCCACTAGCCCGGCTGTCTTAAGAAAGATGGCATGGACGAAGGCTCATAACACTGAACTCCAGCTCTCTCTCCCCGTGGGCAAAACACTATTCAAACAACACAAGGTGAGGGTAAAACATTTTGACAATAATTTATTGAACCACCAAAGCACAATAGCATATAGAACAGTCACAGCAAATATCCTAGATGTTTCAAAATACAGTCTCACCCTTCCGTTGATTCACCTGGCTTATAGAAGGTTTCAGGGCCGAGTGCCCCCAACAGTGGCTCTCCGATTTTGGCAGGCCCCCCACACTGAGGAGATAACGGCAAGCTTAGGAAGCTGACAATCCTTTGATGTATGAGGCCAGGTGACTTGATTGTCCCAACCTGGATTCTCTTAACGTCCTTGAGGGTTCAGTGATGGTCAATGAAGAAGCTCTGTATTTCTTCAGTTGGATCCATGATAATATGGGTTCTGTAATGTAGAGTCTCTCTGAATACATTCAGATCTCCTATTTATAGGTCACAACTTTTCATTTAGGCATTCCACCACATGCTTGGAGAAAGGTGGAAGGAGGCCATCCTTCACTGTTGGAGTGTTCAACAACATGCATAGATTGTCCTTCATATTGCAGAGCACCCATGGGTCAACATATTAACAAACATTCAAACATTGTGCCTTTGTTACCCAATGATAGTAGAACAATACTAGGACTGCAATACTAGGACAGATATATTTGGGAAATAAGTATTTAATCAGCCACCAATTGTGCAAGTTCACCCACTTGATGAGAAAGGCCTGTAATTGACATCATAGGTAGACCACAACTATGAGAGTCAAAATGAGAAAACAAATCCAGAAAATCACCTTGTCTGATTTGGCAAGATATATTTAGTTGTCAATACTTTGTAATATATCCTTTGTTGGCAATGACAGAGGTCAAACGTTTTCTGTAAGTCTTCACAAGGTTGGCACACACTGTTGTTGGTATGTTGGCCCATTCCTCCATGCAGATCTCCTCTAGAGCAGTGATGTGTTGGGCCTGTCGCTGGGCAATACGGACTTTCAACTCCTTCCAAAGGTTTTCTTTGAGGTTGAGATCTGGAGACTGGCTAGGCCAATTACAGGTCTGTGAGAGCCAGAAATCTTGAATGTTGTCTATGGCATTTATTTTTCTTATTTTACTCATGGCCTGCAGCTAACATCTGGCTGCATAAAAAAATGAAAGGAAAATCTACCCCCCAAAATGTTTTTTTTCAAAGTGATATGGTAAGAGTGGGTGCACACATATTATTTGGTGACATGCATATAACCTGCTGCATGACCAGCTCTACCCTCGCCTATTGTATCCTCATCCAACCCTTGTAGATTGTGAGCCCTCGCCGGCAGGGTCCTCTCTCCTCCTGTACCCCTGTGACTGGTATTGTACTGTACTTGTTTTTATTATGTATACCCCTCCTCACATGTAAAGCGCCATGGAATAAATAGCGCTATAATAATAAATAATAATTATAATAATACATATGGCTCATTGTAACCTGATCAGGCAAACAATTCTGATCCAAAACATCAAAGTGAAGAGAAGGCAGAAAGCAACAGAGTTGATTTTATGCATCTTTTACACGAACATTCAAATGTAAGACATTTTAAATTCAATATCTATACCAAGGCCAAGCAAGAACTTGCTTTATTACTCAGGGTGAATGGCACGCAGCTCTCAGCATGAGATGTGCGCTACTCCACATTTAAGATCTCTGTTGATATCGTACAAGGTTCAAGTCAATGACATAAAAAATGATGTTTTATTCATCAATGTGTAAACTGAATCACAAAATGACAGTCCAGGGAAAAATAACAGCAAAAGAAATATGAAACTGCATAGAAATTTCAGATGAGGCTTTATAACAAGTTGCTTAAAGTTTGGAGATTCAATCACTGATTATTCAATATATTAAAATATCTTACTATTTCCAGTACACTGCTGTTGGCGAGAGTATGTAACAGAATGGTGTGACTTTTATAACAGAATTTTTTAAATGTGTGCATTAATTGTCTCAATAATAAAATGTATAATAATAATTAGAATGCAATCATTTACAGCAGTACATAGTTGTATCAACAGCATGAGTATGAGCACATTCAAGAAATCAGTAGGAAATGTGCTGAAATTTCTGCATTAAATCTGCTGCTTGCTACTTGCCTTCTTCACAAAGTGTCTTTTTTGCAGCCTTTTAGGTAAGAATTTGATGTATTTTTGCAGCAGAGATTAATTCAGGTTTTCCTGCAATTGGGGCAAAAATGTACTATGTCACCCTCCTATACACTGGGTAGTTATCATGTGACCGTTCATGTGCAATTTGCACACTGGGGCACAACACGGACGAGTGCTTTTCGATGTTTTATTTGATAGCATTCAGCCCAGTGTCAATCTATGGGGCAGTACAATCGCAGAATGCAGTGAGTGGCTCTGATAATCGGACCATGCGCACCCATAAAAGTTTATGGGTGGGATTGGAACATCAGACAGCACTCGGATGTCATCTGAGTGCAGTCTGATGTAGGCTCCCAGAGACAATAGAGAAGATGGAGAAATTAAGTTCTACATCATCTCCTCTCCTGTGCAGTGATTCTCTCATGTAAGAGAATCGGATCACACTAAGATGATACTCTTATCAAACTCTGAGAGTGTTTGATCCAAGTGTCAATAGCATAATATGCCCGATTCTCTCTCATGAGAGATTCCACGCCAGTGGCAACATAATTATCCATGTCAGTATGATTACGGCAATACCAAACTTGCACATTTTTTTTTTCTTTTTAGATTAAGTGGAGTAAAAATCTACTATATAATTGTCTAAGGGTCACTTCCGTCTGTCTGTCTGTCACGGATATTCATTGGTCGCGGCCTGAAAACGCCCTCGACCATTGCCACGACCAATCAGCGACGGCCATAATCTGGCAGCGAAATGGCCGCTGCTTTACTGCCCTGCACTCAGCGCTGAGCGCTCACACAGGATTAATGCCAGAGTTAACGGACCGCGGTGTTGTGAATTCTGTTGTCAAGCTCCCTCCTGTGGTCATGAATGGTACTTCGGCTGGTTCTGTCCATGGGCTTCCTCTGTTGGTTGTGAGTGGGGCTGCGGCTTCTGAGTTTCCTTCCACAGGTGACGAGGTTAATTCGTTAGCTGGCTGCTCTATTTAACTCCACTTAGATCATTGCTCCTTGCCACCTGTCAATGTTCCAGTATTGGTCTAGTTCACTCCTGGATCGTTCTTGTGACCTGTCTTCCCAGCAGAAGCTAAGTTCCTGCTTGTTTTTCTTTGTTTGCTATTTTTCTGTCCAGCTTGCTATTTTGATTTTTGTCTTGCTTGCTGGAAGCTCTGGGACGCAGAGGGAGCGCCTCCGCACCGTGAGTCGGTGCGGAGGGTCTTTTGCGCCCTCTGCGTGGTCTTTTTGTAGTTTTTTGTGCTGACCGCAAAGTTACCTTTCCTATCCTCAGTCTGTTCAGTAAGTCGGGCCTCACTTTGCTAAATCTATTTCATCCCTGTGTTTGTATTTTCATCTTTACTCACAGTTATTATATGTGGGGGGCTGCCTTTTCCTTTGGGGATTTTCTCTGAGGCAAGGTAGGCTTTATTTTTCTATCTTCAGGGCTAGCTAGTTCCTTAGGCTGTGTCGAGTTGCATAGGGAGCGTTAGGAGCAATCCACGGCTATTTCTAGTGTGTGTGATAGGATTAGGGATTGCGGTCAGCAGAGTTCCCACGTCTCAGAGCTCGTCCTGTATTATTTGTAACTATCAGGTCATTCAGTGTGCTCTTAACCACCAGGTCCATTATTGTCCTTACCACCAGGTCATAAAAGTACAGGTGGCCCAAAGTATTAATGCATCTCAATAGAGGGATAAGAGAAGTTCTGAGACCATTTTTTTTTCTTTGCAGTGTGTTTTGTTTCTCTTTTCCCCTTTACCTCTGGGTGGTTCAGGATACAAGTGTAGATATGGACATTCAAGGTCTGTCCTCTTGTATGAATAATCTCACTGCACGGGTACAAAACATTCAAGATTTTGTGGTTCAGAATCCGATGTTAGAGATTTGGATTCCAATTCCTGATTTGTTTTTTGGGGATAGATCTAAGTTTCTGAATTTCAAAAATAATTGTTAATTGTTTCTTGCTTTGAAACCTCGCTTCTCAGGTGACCTGTTCAACAAGTGAAAATCATTATTTCTTTGTTACGTGGCGACCCTCAAGACTGGGCATTTTCCCTTGCGCCAGGAGATCCGGCATTGCGTGATGTTGATGCGTTTTTTCTGGCACTCGGATTGCTTTATCATGAACCAAATTCAGTGGATCAGGCAGAGAAAATCTTCCTGGCTCTGTGTCAGGGTCAGGATGAGGTAGAGATATATTGTCAGAAGTTTAGGAAGTGGTCTATACTCACTCAGTGGAATGAATGTGCCCTGGCAGCAATTTTCAGAAAGGGTCTCTCTGAAGCCCTTAAGGATGTCATGGTGGGTTTTCCCATGCCTGCTGGTCTGAATGAGTCTATGTCTTTGGCCATTCAGATCGATCGACGCTTGCGTGAGCGTAAAGCTGTGCACCATTTGGCGGTATTATCTGAGCATAGACCTGAGCCTATGCAATGTGATAGGACTTTGACCAGAGCTGAACGGCAAGAACACAGACGTCGGAATGGGCTGTGTTTTTACTGTGGTGATTCCACTCATGCAATCTCCGATTGTCCTAAGCGCACTAAGCTTTTCGCTATGTCTGCCACCATTGGTACGGTACAGTCGAAATTTCTTTTGTCCGTTACTCTGATTTGCTCTTTGTCATCCTATTCTGTTATGGCATTTGTGGATTCAGGCGCTGCCCTGAATTTGATGGACTTGGAGTTTGCCAGGCGCTGTGGTTTTTTCTTGGAGCCCTTGCAGTATCCTATTCCATTGAGAGGAATTGATGCTACGCCTTTGGCCAAGAATAAGCCTCAGTACTGGACCCAATTGACCATGTGTATGGCTCCTGCACATCAGGAGGATATTCGCTTTTTGGTGTTGCATAATCTGCATGATGTGGTCGTTTTGGGGTTGCCATGGCTACAGGTCCATAATCCAGTATTGGATTGGAAATCAATGTCTGTGTCCAGCTGGGGTTATCAGGGGGTACATGGTGATGTTCCATTTTTGTCTATTTCGTCATCCACCCCTTCTGAAGTCCTGGAGTTTTTGTCGGATTACCGGGATGTATTTGATGAGCCCAAATCCAGTGCCCTACCTCCTCATAGGGATTGCGATTGTGCTATCAATTTGATTCCTGGTAGTAAGTTTCCTAAGGGCCGACTGTTCAATTTATCTGTGCCAGAGCACGCCGCTATGCGGAGTTATGTAAAGGAATCCTTGGAGAAGGGTCATATTCGCCCGTCGTCGTCACCATTGGGAGCAGGGTTCTTTTTTGTGGCCAAGAAGGATGGTTCTTTGAGACCTTGTATTGATTACCGCCTTCTTAATAAGATCACAGTCAAATTTCAGTATCCTTTGCCGCTGCTGTCTGATTTATTTGCTCGGATTAAGGGGGCTTGTTGGTTCACCAAGATAGATCTTCGTGGTGCGTATAATCTTGTGCGTATTAAACAGGGCGATGAATGGAAAACAGCATTTAATACGCCCGAGGGCCATTTTGAGTACCTGGTTATGCCATTCGGGCTTTCCAATGCTCCATCAGTATTTCAGTCCTTTATGCATGACATCTTCCGAGAGTACCTGGATAAATTCCTGATTGTATATTTGGATGATATTTTGGTCTTTTCGGATGATTGGGAGTCTCACATGAAGCAGGTCAGAATGGTGTTCTAGGTCCTTCGTGCGAATTCTTTGTTTGTGAAGGGGTCAAAGTGTCTCTTTGGAGTTCAGAAGGTTTCATTTTTGGGTTTCATTTTTTCCCCTTCTACTATCGAGATGGACCCTGTTAAAGTCCAGGCCATTTATGATTGGACTCAGCCGACATCTGTGAAGAGTCTGCAAAAGTTCCTGGGCTTTGCTAATTTTTATCATCGCTTCATCAGTAATTTTTCTAGTGTTGCTAAACCGTTGACTGATTTGACCAAGAAGGGTGCTGATGTGGTCAATTGGTCTTCTGCGGCTGTGGAAGCTTTTCAGGAGTTGAAGCGTCATTTTTCTTCTGCCCCTGTGTTGTGCCAGCCAGGTGTTTCGCTCCTGTTTCAGGTGGAGGTTCATGCTTCTGAGATTGGAGCAGGGGCTGTTTTGTCGCAAAGACGTTCTGATGGCTCGGTGATGAAACCATGTGCCTTCTTTTCTAGAAAGTTTTCGCCTGCTGAGCGCAATTATGATGTTGGCAATCGAGAGTTGTTGGCCATGAAGTGGGCATTCGAGGAGTGGCGTCATTGGCTTGAAGTAGCCAAGCATCGCGTGGTCTTGACGGATCACAAGAATTTGACTTATCTCGAGTCTGCCAAACGGTTGAATCCTAGACATGCTCGTTGGTCGCTATTTTTCTCCCGCATTGATTTTGTGGTTTCGTACCTTCCAGGCTCTAATAATGAGAAGGCTGATGCCCTGTCAAGGAGTTTTGTGCTCGACTCTCCGGGTGTTCCTGAGCCGGCGGGTATTCTCAAAGAGGGGGTAATTTTGTCTGCCATTTCCCCTGATTTGCGGAGGGTGCTGCAAAAATTTCAGGCTGATAGACCTGACCGTTGCCCAGCGGAGAAACTGTTTGTCCCTGATAAATGGACTAGTAGAGTTATCTCTGAGGTTCATTGTTCGGTGTTGGCTGGTCATCCTGGAATCTTTGGTACCAGAGATTTAGTGGCTAGATCCTTTTGGTGGCTGTCTTTTTCGCGGGATGTGCGTTCTTTTGTGCAGTCCTGTGGGACTTGTGCTCGGGCTAAGCACTGCTGTTCTCGTGCCAGTGGGTTGCTTTTGCCCTTGCCGGTCCCGAAGAGGCCCTGGACGCATATCTCTATGGATTTTATTTCGGATCTCCCTGTCTCTCAAAAGATGTCGGTCATTTGGGTGGTTTGTGATCGCTTCTCTAAGATGGTCCATTTGGTACCCTTGTCTAAATTGCCTTCCTCCTCTGATTTGGTGCCATTGTTTTCCCAGCATGTGGTTCGTTTACATGGCATTCCGGAGAACATCGTTTCGGACAGAGGTTCCCAGTTTGTTTCGAGGTTTTGGCGAGCCTTTTGTGCTAGGATGGGCATTGATTTGTCTTTTTCCTCGGCTTTCCATCCTCAGACAAATGGCCAAACCGAACGAACTAATCAGACTTTGGAAACATATCTGAGATGCTTTGTTTCTGCTGATCAGGATGATTGGGTGTCCTTTTTGCCTTTGGCTGAGTTCGCCCTTAATAATCGGGCCAGCTCGGCTACTTTGGTTTCGCCGTTTTTCTGCAATTCTGGTTTCCATCCTCGTTTCTCTTCAGGGCAGGTTGAGTCTTCGGACTGTCCTGGTGTAGATACTGTGGTGGATAGGTTGCAGCAGATTTGGACTCATGTGGTGGACAATTTGACATTGTCCCAGGAGAAGGCTCAACGTTTCGCTAACCGCCGGCGCTGTGTGGGTCCCCGACTTCGTGTTGGGGATTTGGTTTGGTTGTCATCTCGTTATGCTCCTATGAAGGTTTCCTCTCCTAAGTTTAAGCCTCGTTTCATTGGTCCGTATAGGATTTCTGAGGTTCTCAATCCTGTGTCGTTTCGTTTGACCCTTCCGGCTTCTTTTGCCATCCATAATGTATTCCATAGGTCGTTGTTGCGGAGGTACGTGGCGCCTGTGGTGCCATCCGTTGATCCTCCTGCCCCGGTGTTGGTTGAGGGGGAGTTGGAGTATGTGGTGGAGAAGATTTTGGATTCTCGTATTTCGAGACGGAAACTCCAGTACCTGGTCAAGTGGAAGGGTTATGGTCAGGAAGATAATTCCTGGGTCTTTGCCTCCAATGTTCATGCTGCCGATCTGGTTCGTGCCTTTCATTTTGCTCGTCCTGGTCGGCCTGGGGGCTCTGGTGAGGGTTCGGTGACCCCTCCTCAAGGGGGGTATTGTTGTGAATTCTGTTGTCAAGCTCCCTCCTGTGGTCATGAATGGTACTTCGGCTGGTTCTGTCCATGGGCTTCCTCTGTTGGTTGTGAGTGGAGCTGCGGCTTCTGAGTTTCCTTCCACAGGTGACGAGGTTAATTCGTTAGCTGGCTGCTCTATTTAACTCCACTTAGATCATTGCTCCTTGCCACCTGTCAATGTTCCAGTATTGGTCTAGTTCACTCCTGGATCGTTCTTGTGACCTGTCTTCCCAGCACAAGCTAAGTTCCTGCTTGTTTTTCTTTGTTTGCTATTTTTCTGTCCAGCTTGCTATTTTGATTTTTGTCTTGCTTGCTGGAAGCTCTGCGACACAGAGGGAGCGCCTCCGCACCGTGAGTCGGTGCGGAGGGTCTTTTGTGCCCTCTGCGTGGTCTTTTTCTAGTTTTTTGTGCTGACCGCAAAGTTACCTTTCCTATCCTCAGTCTGTTCAGTAAGTCGGGCCTCACTTTGCTAAATCTATTTCATCTCTGTGTTTGTATTTTCATCTTTACTCACAGTCATTATATGTGGGGGGCTGCCTTTTCCTTTGGGGAATTTCTCTGAGGCAAGGTAGGCTTTATTTTTCTATCTTCAGGGCTAGCTAGTTCCTTAGGCTGTGTCGAGTTGCATAGGGAGCGTTAGGAGCAATCCACGGCTATTTCTAGTGTGTGTGATAGGATTAGGGATTGCGGTCAGCAGAGTTCCCACGTCTCAGAGCTCGTCCTATATTATTTGTAACTATCAGGTCATTCAGTGTGCTCTTAACCACCAGGTCCATTATTGTCCTTACCATCAGGTCATAACACCGCGGTGTAATGCACTCCATTAACGCAGCTATTAACCCTGTGTGACCAACTTTTTACTATTGATGCTGCGTATGCAGCATCAATAGTAAAACGATCTAATGTTACAAATAATAATAATTTTAAAAAAAAGGTTATTCTTACCCTCCGACGTGGGGCGCTGTCCTCAGCAGTGCTAGCGGCAGGTTCTGGTGCCAAGGATGCTATGCAAGAAGGACCTGCCATGATGTCACGGTCATGTGAACGCGACGTCATCACAGGTCCTGCGCTCATACCAACCCTGGGACCAGAAGCTGCCGCGTACACCGCACACAGGCGCCAGGACTACAAGGGGCCTTCGGAAGGTGAGTATATGTTTATTTTTTATTTTAAGTCTTCTTTAACCACGCATATAGTGCCCACATGGCTATATACTACCTGGGCTGTTTTACATACTGCGTGGGCTCTGTTATATACTAAAACGAATAAAAGAGAGAAAATAGCATATGGACGGCACTGCCCCAACTAAATCCATAATCTTCAGGAAAGCCGGTACTAGAAAGCTATATCATGTCAGCAACAGCCATGGCAAAAAAGATATCAGGTGCAAAACCATGAAATAACATATGTGTCCCAGGTAGCAAAAGAAAAAAAGCAGGATGCACTCACCAATCTTCAAAGTAGCAAATTTTATTGAGTCTTCACAATTAAAACTTCATGGCCAGGGGAGAAGAAAAGGAGCTCGTGCAAGCAGGGGAGACGACGGCCGTTTCGCGCGGTCCTTGCGCTTCAACGGGTCTGCATGAGTGAGGGCAGAGTGGTGGATGGGATATGGTGGCCAATAAGCCCACCCCCAACATGAACCCGCCCACACACCTACAACCTCACTCATGTCAAGAAATACAAACTAAAAACATGCACTCGGGTGACATCCGAGTGCAGCCTGAATAAAAACCAGATAAGTTATATACTATTAATCCACATAAATTATGTTTAGGGAAAGAAGAAAAGTTTTTTACAAAAAACAGCAGCGATAAATTTACTTTTTGTTTCCGTTTTAGCACAATGGACAGTCATATTCGTTCCTCTATCAGGAAAAATTGGCACTTGTTGAAGCGCGATAAAGACATAGCTGATATCGCCACAAAAGGTCCCCTAATCGCTAATAAACGCAGCATACGACTGAGAGATAAATTAGTCAGAAATAGAATTGTTCCTAACAATAATAAGAATTGGCTAAATTTCAGTATCCCCAAGGGAAATTTTAAATGTGGACATTGTTCTTTTTGTAGTCAGCATAACACGGAGCGGTTACTGCATATGGGAGGCATAGATCATTGTGTAAAAGATTTTATAACCTGCAAAACCGATCACGTTGTCTATGTTATTTTTTGTCCCTTCAAGTTGTTTTATATAGGGAAAACTATTCGTTCCCTATATATCAGATTTCGTGAACATTGCAGGTCGATAATTACCGGGAAAGGTGTTCCTAGGCTGATTTCACATATCAAAGATGTACATGGAGGTAACGCCGCTGTACTTACATTTGCAGGAATTGAACGAGTGAATGCTCCGGCCAGGGGAGGTAATTGGGACAATCTCCTTCTGAGGCAGGAAGCCAAATGGATTATGCGAACCAACGCTGTGGGACCATTAGGATTCAATGATAGGATAGATATGTCCATTTTTCTGTGAAGGCCCTTTATTATTTATTTTAGAGAGTGAGTTATTGTGTTGCATATATTTATATAAAAAAATCTTTTTTGCATAAAAAAATCTTTTTTGCATAAAGCTTAAAATACCGACTGTAGGATATCTTACAATTGTTTATATCGCTGCTGTTTTTTGTAAAAAACTTTTCTTCTTTCCCTAAACATAATTTATGTGGATTAATAGTATATAACTTATCTGGTTTTTATTCAGGCTGCACTCGGATGTCACCCGAGTGCATGTTTTTAGTTTGTATTTCTTGACATGAGTGAGGTTGTAGGTGTGTGGGCGGGTTCATGTTGGGGGTGGGCTTATTGGCCACCATATCCCATCCACCACTCTGCCCTCACTCATGCAGACCCGTTGAAGCGCAAGGACCGCGCGAAACGGCCGTCGTCTCCCCTGCTCGCACGAGCTCCTTTTCTTCTCCCCCGGCCATGAAGTTTTAATTGTGAAGACTCAAAAAAATTTGCTACTTTGAAGATTGGTGAGTGCATCCTGCTTTTTTTCTTTTGCTACCTGGTACACATCTGTTATATACTACATCTCTGTGCTGTATAATATGAAGCTGGGTAATATACAACGTGACTGTGCAATATACAACGTGACTGTCCAATATACTATGTGGCTGTGCAATATACTACGTGCTCTGTGCTATATACTACGTAGCTGTGCAATATACTATGTGGCTGTGTCGGTTCTGTTATATACTACGTTGACTGTGCAATATATTATGTGGCTCTGTTATATACTACGTGGCAGTGCAATATACTACGATATACGACGTGGCTATGTTATATACTACGTGTCTCTGTTATATACTACGTGGCTGACCAATATACTACGTGCCTGTGCAATACACTACGTGACTGTGCAATACACTACGTGGCTATGTTATATACTACTTGACTGTGTTATATACTACGTTGCTCTGCTATATACTACGTACGCTGTGTTACATACTACGTAGCTCTGTTATATACTACATAATGCTGTGTTACATACTACGTAGCTCTGTTATATACTACATATGCTGTGTTACATACTACGTAGCTCTGTTATATACTACGTCGGTTGTGTTATATACTACGTCACTATGCAATATAGTACGTAGCCTGTGCTATATACTACCTACATATTCTAGAATACCCGATACGTTAGAATCGGGCCACCATCTAGTTTACAATAAGGCTGGAGTCACATGAGGGTATGAAAACATCAGTCCAATGTTGATACAGAAAAGTAGGACGAGTGTCATTCGAGTACAATGCAATTTTTCTCAACTAGCATCCTTATCACACCCATATGAAATGTGTTTTTAACATCTTTTACATACAGTAATTCTGTAAATAATTTAATGCTAGTTCTCTAAGTAATAAAGTAATCTTATACACACCAGAAAAAAATAAAAATAAACATACTAGCGCTTACAAGCTGCAGGTGACTAAAGCTGCTGGTAATTCAACAGCCTGTGTGTATTAGAATATCTCTACAGTAATTGGAAAAATAGCAAAAGAAAACTACAACACTACTGGAAAATGGTAAGTATATAATGCTCCTATAGTGTGAAGCAGTATGTGATAGAAATCAGAAGTGTGGATAGATCATATAGGATTTTGCTTAATATTCAGCTCTGGCAAAAATGAAGAGACCACTGCAAAACGTTCAGTTTGTCTGATTTTTCTCTTTATGGGTATATTTTTGAGCAAAGTGTAATTTTTCTTTTATTCGATAAAATATTGACAACATGTCTCCAAATTTCCAAGCAATAAATTTTGCATTTATTTTCTGAAAAGGAAAAATGGTCAGAATTAAAAAAAAAACAGTGCTTTCAGACCTCAAATAATGTAAAAAAAAAAGGTCATAATCATTTAGAAACAACAATACTAATGTTTTAACTCAGGAAGAGTTCAGAAATCAATATTTTGTGGAACAACCATGATTTTTAATCACAGCTTTCATGCGTCTTGGCATGCTTTCCACCAGTCTCACACTGCTTCTGTCGCAAAAATTTAAGGGTTCTTCTTTGTTTGATGGCTTGTGACTATTCATCATCCTCTTGATTACATTCCAGAGGTTTTTAATGGGGTTCAGGTCTGAAGATTGGGCTGCCCATGACAGGGTTTTGATGTGGTTGCCTCTTAATTTTTTCGAGAGCTGTATGCTGATAGGTAGCTGATGCAATGGCTGCTTATATGACTCTCTATGCTAATGGCAGTAGGTGACATCAATAGCGATAGAAGCTCACAGCACAAAGTGAATGAAGTAAACAAGCATAAAAAGATTCAGAGTGCCCAAAGAGGTCCTCAGACCAATCACAGAGAGGACCATCAGCTGCTAGATCTTATATAGGAGTTGGCGACAAGATGGCTATTGAAATTGCTATGAGTGCAGTACGTATTGTGGTAAAGATCTTGCAGCTTCCATCATGGCACTGACTGTTGACAAGGTCCTGATTGAGCAGGCGGTATTTTGCGGGAAAGTCCTTCCATTGTATCGCAATGCATAAAGCGAGGACTCGGCTGCTGTGGTGAGCAGAGACGTCAGTAAGATTATCACAGTTCCCAACTGCTGACAGATCAGCACTTGAATCTTGAGAACCGCTTATCCGATTCTCACAGACAATCGCAGCATGCTGTGATTTTTTTTCGCAGTCCGATCCGAGCTGAGAAAAAACTTGCAGATGAGCACTGACCCATTTACTAACATTGGGCAGAGTGCACTGTTTTCTCACATTGCACTCGTCTGATTCATACGCTAGTGTGAGAGATCCCTAAAAAAATATCTTTTGTCACCGCTTTCTAGGACTGTTTTAATGTTGTTTTATTTTTTACAGTGTTCATTTTTTAAAAAAAATTATATTTTAACATATTGAACTTTTGATATGCCACAGCACAAAAATAAAACATTTTTTTTTTATTTCATAATTTTAAAATACAAAAAATCTATTTTTTCATTTCATAGTTTTAAAACAGGTATAAGTGGGGGTGTTCTGCATATTTTGGGGGGATTTTGGTGATATCTTTAAAAACTCTCACTTTTCACTTTACTTTTGAGTTCTGACTGAGGACTTGAACCCGTGTTCAATCACTTGCTCTTTGCAGTATATCAGTATATATACAGTAATGTAATATAAAGTGAAAATAAACTGTTCCAATATTACATCAACAAAAGCTACATTAAATTGGTAAGCCAAGGAGATCATGTCAATGAAATGCTGCTGTCAGTGTCTGTTAACAGCAATTTAAAGTATACACAGCAGTAATTGGAGCTAGTTCTGATCACTCTTGTTAACACTTTTTTGTGACTCTGTAATGAGTTCAGCATCCTGTGTATGTAGTGCACTCATGTGCTCGCTACATATGTTACACCCAACATGCACTGTATATGGCATGGTGGAAGTCAGAAAAGGAATAAATAACTGATCCTTTAATTCTCAGGGAAATAAGTCTCTGCTTGGCTATCCTTCTCTGCTCTCCCCATAGAAAATATTGTATTTGTAGCAAAAGTTAAGTTGAATGGACAACAGATTGTGCCATATTAACTGTCAGTTGACTTACCAGTTTTGTTATGCGTCATTACTAGTGTTGAGCGATACCTTCCGATATTCGGAAACATCGGTATCGGATTGGATCGGCCGATATTCAAAAAATATCGGATATCGCCGATACCGATACCCGATACCAATACAAGTCAATGGGACAAAAATATCGGAATTAAAATAAACCCTTTCTTGCCTTGTAGGTTAATTCTATATGAAGGAATACAACTAAGAATAATGTATGATGTATTGGGGAGGTGGAGGAGACATTAAAGGCATAGAGGTTTAGCCCAATCAAATGGAATAGCAGGAATTTTTTTTTTTAAGACGTTCGGAGTTACAAAAATATTGACTATGTTAAGATTTTTTATATTTTGTCAGATATTTATGTTTCACTAATTCCATGCTCTTCACCTTCTTTTTTACTTCTCCCACACTTTCTTCTTCATCATCCTCAGCAGCAGCATCTTTTCCATCAACTTCTTCTTCACCTTATTCATCTTCTTCTTCACCTTCTTCCTATTATTCTTTTTTTTTCATTCTTCATATTCTTTTTATTCAACTATTATTATTCTTCTTCATATTCTACTTCTTCATTTTCTTCATATTCTACTTCTTCTTCATCATATTCTTATTTGTGACAGGCATTCTTGTAGTTGTTATCTATAAAAGTTTGAAGATTACACCTTCCGTTCAGCCTGTCACAAAAGAGTTACAACAGGATTTGTTCGCATTCAGTTTGGCCTGCAGCAGCAGGCTTTTTCCAGGGGCACCACGAGGAGGAACGGACTCACCCCCATACACTGCTTAGTCATCTTCTGCTTACAATTTAGATAATATATTTTGCTCTGATTTTTAGTCTTAAGCTTAATGTTCTTCTGCTCTTTGTTCTGCAGCTTCTCCGGGGTCGTCATCTTCTTCGGGGTGGTCTTCAGGGTCGTCGTCTCCGGGGTCATTGTCTCCAGGATCGTCGTCTTCTTCGGGGTGGTCTTCAGGGTTGTCGTCTTTAGGGTCTTGAACTTTGAAATGTAGCAGAAGGTACAAGAAGGCTGAGGAACTGCCGAGAACCAGCTGACGGTACTGGAACCCGGATGGCTACCCGAAGATCCAAGAGCCTATGGAATTACCGAGGACCAGCTGACGTTACTGGAACCCGGTTACTAAGCAGGAGGTACCCGTGCCAGAAAGCACTACCAAGGACCACCAGATATTGGTGGAACTTGGATACTCAGAAGGAGGCACCTAAGCAAAAGACTCTGCCCAGAACCAGCTGACGGTACTGGAACCAGAGGGACCTATTCAGGTTGTCTTCCTAAGAACCAGCTAATGGTGCTGGAACTCAGATAGGTAGCAGAAGGTCCACAGGAAAAAACAAAATTGCTAGGCCGCGAGCCGGCCGTAGTTACCAAAAACCCACAGTCCTACAGGGGGAGCTTGTCCTATTGGCACTACGGAACCAGCTTTGATTGCCAGTTCCTGCAGCCCACATAGGAAGCACCTAAACTGCAGGCACCATAGAGTTGGCTAACCCGACCGCAATTGGAGGCAAAGTAACCTTGACACTACCCGGAAACAGCTGGCGTGCTGAAACCAGGCTGGGCAGGAGGGAGAACCCGTGCCAAAGAATCTTCTGAGCAGCAACTAGCTGTGTTGGAGCCCAGGGATTACATGACAAACAGAGTGTAGGCAGAGGCCTAATTGGAGCAAGTTGAAAGGGAACCTTTAACCCCCCAGGCGTTTGCAGCTAAAAGAGCCACCTTGTGCAGCTCTAATGCTGCAGAAAGTAAAGGTGGCTCTTTTAATTATGCTCCTTGCACACGCTGAAGTTAAAACTTATAAAATGGGCGGGACTTTCCTTCTTAATGAGACGCAGCACAGCCATCATTCATACCCCCTTGGCGCCGGGTGCAGCCTTCAGAGTGTTATTTGTTTATGTCTCGGAGCCTGCGCTGTTATGTTATCCCTTGGCCATGCGCAGTTAGTGCTGCCCGTCTTCTGATATCATTTGATGTCAGGCTGACTGCGCCTGTGCGGTCGCGCTGCCCAAGATCCCGCCCTGCAGTGTCTTCTGATTTATTGACACTGCGGGGCCGGGATTCTTGGGCATGCACAGTGCATATCTTCGCCTCTTACTCATCTCCTTCCGCCTTCTTCAGACTAGGCAGCACCAGCTGATCCCCAATCACATGCCACGGCCGTGATGCCGCATAGTCTGAAGAAGGCGGAAGAAGATGAATGAGAGGCAAAGATATGCACTGCGCATGCCCATGAATCCCAGCCCTGCAGTGTCTTCTGATTTATTCCCACTGCGGGGCTGGGATTCATGGGCATGCGCAGTGCATATCTTTGCCTCTCACTCATCTCCTTCCGCCTTCTTCAGACTGTGCAGCATCAGCTGATCCCTAATCACATACCACGGCCATGATGCCGCACATTCTGAAGAAGGTGGAAGGAGATGCGTGAGAGGTGAAGATATGCATTGTGCATGCCCATGAATCCCAGCCCCGCAGTGTCTTCTGATTTATTCACACTGCCGGGCTGGGATTTATGGGCATGCGCAGTGCATATCTTTGCCTCTCACTCATCTCCTTCCACCTTCTTCAGACTGTGCAGCATCAGATGATCCCTAATCACATGACACCACTGACGCCGCACAGTCTGAAGAAGGCGGAAGGAGATGAGTGAGAGGTGAAGATATGCACTGTGCATGCCCATGAATCCCAGCCCCACAGTGTGAATCAATCAGAAGACACTGTGGGTCATGATATCGGGAAGCACGGCCGCACAGGCGCAGTCAGCCTGACACCAAATGATGTCAGAAGAGCGGAAGCACTAACTGCCCAAAGTTTAACATAACAGCGCAGGCTCCGGGCCAGGTTCCAACAATGCTTCTCAGGCAGCGCAACCGCAGAGGGCAGTCAGCCTGTCATGAAATGATGTCAGAAGACGGGCAGCACTAACTGCGCATAACCAAGGGATAACATAACAGTGCAGGCTCCGGGACAGAAGCAAACCACGGTCAGGAGGCGGTGCATGGCACCAAGGGGGTATGAATGACGAGTGTGCCGCATCTGATTAGGAAGGAAAGTCTCTGGCACTTTCACGGTATGAGTGGGCACATTTTATAAGTGTTTAGTTCAGCGTGTGCAAGGAGAATAACTAAAAGAGCCACCTTGTCCAAATGCAGCATTAGTGCTGCACAATGCAAAAAAAGAAGAAAATGCGGCAGCACTCACCAATGTGTGTGGTCCAATCCTTTATTAAGACATGATTAAAACGGCGTCTTCACGGCTCGGGAGAGGGTACAAGGGAGTGAGCAGGGACGACGACGATCGTTTCGCGCTATCACAGCGCTTCAACAGGTCTGAGGCAATGGGAGATGACGCCGGCAGAAGTAGGTGAGTCAAGACAAACCACTCCCATCGAACGCCCATATCACCTGTGCCACGGTACAATTAAGACTCATACAAAACATGCAAGTAGTGAGTTAAAAACAAAACCAAAAACAGAGCAAACCAGAATATAAAACAAGGCCGAACCAAAAACAGAAACTGAGAAGCGCATAAAGATTACATTATAATAAATGTCCACGGGAAAACCTATGTACGCTAATGACCTAAACTTAAAAGGAAAATTGGTACCCGAGTCATCTAAATACATCGCATGAGTGAGTTAGATATGGAATCAAAGTGCAGCCAAAAAAACATAAGTAAAAAAGAGAGGGGAGAGGAGAAGAACATTCATAAGGGCCCGCTTGAAAAATCACAAAAAAACAGACATATCAAGACGGTCATTAAAGCCGGCAGGACCCATAGCCTGTGTGCGTATTATCCACCTTACTTCCTGTCTTAGTAATAATTTCTGTAAATCTCCTCCTTGTACTGGTACAGATACCCTCTCTATGCCTGCAAAAGTGAGAACTGCAGATTTACCCTCATGAAAATCCCTGACATGACTAATAAGTCTGGGAACACCCTTCCCTGTCCGAATGGATCTGACATGTTCCCTGAAGCGTACATACATCTGACGTATCGTTTTACCTACATAGAACCTCTTGCAAGGGCAAAAAAGCACATAAACGACATAGTCAGTTTTGCATGAAATAAAATGTTGAACCGTATGTTTCACAGGACCTATATTCAAAGCCCGTCCAGTAACATGATGTGTGCAAAAGTTGCAATGCCCGCAACGAAAGTTGCCCTTTAGAGTCGATTGATCCAGCCATCTTACCTGTGGACCTGAGGTCCTATTTCGAACCAGCACATCTCGAATACGCGTGCTGCGCCTGTTGGAGATCAGAGGACCTCCAGCCGCCCTGTACAAGAGATCCATCGGACCAAACCGAATACAGAAAATAAAACGCGGTGCCAGCGGAGTATTACTACCAGAATCCTGTGCATAAGGAGAGCCGCTAACCCGACTCAACGCCATCTGTAATATTGTATTGTCACTGTTCTGAATTGTGACCAGTACATCTAAAAATTCTAAACTCTCACTCCCAAAAAGAGAAGTAAAACGCATCCCCATAGTGTTGTCTGTATTCAAGTAGTCAACAAAAAGTTTAAACTCCTCCTCCGTTCCGTCCCACACCAAGAACACGTCATCAACGTACCTTAAAAAAAGTCTAATTCAGAACGGTGACATTTGTACATCCATTCATCGTAAGCCCACAGCTACGAATTCGGTCTTACATTTCAATAGTTTCCACCCCCCTCACACTAAACGCTCCCTCCCATACAGTCAATTGCTCCGCACACATAGAGTTAACAGTACTCGGGGAGGTTTTGAGCGACAGTCTAGAGAACTACGTCAGAGATTATGGGACAGAGGCTACCCTAATACAATATAACAGACGGCGTTGAGTCGGGTTAACGGCTCTCCTTATGCACAGGATTCTGGTAGTAATACTCTGCTGGCACCGCGTTTTAATTTCTGTATTCGGTTTGGTCCGATGGATCGTGAATTAAGGGCCTCAATTAGGTGGCATTGGCACGTCCTAGAGAGAGACAAGGATCTCTCGGTCAGGGCGGCTGGAGGTCCTCTGATCTCCAACAGGCGCAGTACGCGTATTCGAGATGTGCTGGTTCGAAATAGGACCTCAGGTCCACAGGTAAGATGGCTGGATCAATTGACTCTAAAGGGCAACTTTCGTTGCGTGCATTGCAACTTTTGCACACATCATGTTACTGGACGGGCTTTGAATATAGGTCCTGTGAAACATACGGTTCAACATTTTATTTCATGCAAAACTGACTATGTCGTTTATGTGCTTTTTTGCCCTTGGAAGAGGTTCTATGTAGGTAAAATGATACGTCAGATGTATGTACGCTTCAGGGAACATGTCAGATCCATTCAGACAGGGAAGGGTGTTCCCAGACTTATTAGTCATGTCAGGGATTTTCATGAGGGTAAATCTGAAGTTCTCACTTTTGCAGGCATAGAGAGGGTATCTGTACCAGTACAAGGAGGAGATTTACAGAAATTATTACTAAGACAGGAAGTAAGGTGGATAATACGCACACAGGCTATGGGTCCTGCCGGCTTTAATGACCGTCTTGATATGTCTTTTTTTTGTGATTTTTCAAGTGTGCCCTTATGAATGTTCTTCTCCTCTCCCCTCTCTTTTTTACTTATGTTTTTTTGGCTGCACTTTGATTCCATATCTAACTCACTCATGCGATGTATTTAGATGACTCAGGTACCAATTTTCCTTTTCTGTTTAGCTCATTAGCGTACATAGGTTTTCCCGTGGACATTTATTATAATGTAATCTTTATGCGCTTCTCAGTTTCTGTTTTTGGTTCTGCCTTGTTTTATATTCTGGTTTGCTCTGTTTTTGGTTTTGTTTTTAACTCACTACTTGCATGTTTTGTATGAGTCTTAATTGTACCGTGGCACAGGTGATATGGGCGTTCGATGGGAGTGGTTTGTCTTGACTCACCTACTTCTGCCGGCGTCATCTCCCATTGCCTCAGACCTGTTGAAGCGCTGTGATAGCGCGAAACGATCGTCGTCGTCCCTGCTCACTCCCTTGTACCCTCTCCCGAGCCGTGAAGACGCCGTTTTAATCACGTCTTAATAAAGGATTGGACCACACACATTGGTGAGTGCTGCCGCATTTTCTTCTTTTTTTGCATTACGTATAGCTTTTTTCATGCGAGCACCTCCATTTTTCCACGTCAGGCTCTCCATTTATACCGCACTTGGACTGTGGTCCGCTCTAGGTCAGGCAGGCTGTGCAGCACTACTTTTTTTTGATACTACATTAGTGCTGCACAAGGTGGCTCTTTCAGTTACAAATGCCTGGGGGGACAGATTCACTTTAATTTCTGTAGAAGTGTGAGTTTGGAGGGAGCAGGAGCAATTGCTGGATGCACAGCAGGGGAATAGCTGGTGTTACTGACCCCCAATAACAGAGGAGCAACTGTTGACTGTGCTGACAGCACTTCCGGGCAGCAACTGGCGGAGGTGGAGCCCAGGGTCAATGCAAGAAACTGTCAGGAGAACTTCCTGCATACACAGCAGGGGAGCAGCTGGCGTTACTGAACCCCAATAACAGAGGAGCAACTGTTGACTGTGCGGATAGCATTTCCGGGCAGCAACTGGCGGTGTTGGAGCCCAGGGTCAATGCAAGAAACTGTCAGGAGAACTTGCTGCACACACAGCAGGGGAACAGCTGGCATTACTGAACTCTAATAACAGAGGAGCAACTGTTGAATGTGCGAACAGCGCTTCCGGGCAGCTACTGGCGGTGTTGGAGCCTAGTGTCAATGCAAGAAACTGGCAGGAGAACTTGCCACACACACAGCTGGGGAGCAGCTGGCGTTACTGAACCCCAATAACAGAGGAGCAACTGTTGACTGTGCAAACAGCGCTTCCGGGCAGCTATTGGCGGTGTTGGAGCCCAGGGTCAATGCAAGAAACTGGCAGGAGAACTTGCCGCACACACAGCAGGGGCACAGCTGGCGTTACTGAACCCCAATAACAGAGGAGCAACTGTTGACTATGCGGACAGCACTTCCGGGCACCAACTGGCGGTGTTGGAGCCCAAGCAATCAAGGAGAAGCAGAGTGTAGGCCGAAGCCTGCAATCTAGGCAGTTTAATAACTGTTGTGTCAGCGTGGAGGTAGCAGGAGCTATTGCCGGATACACAGCTGGGGATCAGCTGACGTTACTGAAACCCAATAACACGGCAGCAAGTGTTGACTGTGCAAACGGAACTTCCGAGCAGCAACTGGTGGTGTTGGAGCCCAGGGAATCGAGGAGAAGCAGAGTGTAGGCCGAGGCCTAATTGGAGCAATTTAACAGGGAACCTTTAACCCCCCCAGACATTAGTAACTGAAAGAGCCACCTTGTGCAGCAGTAATGCTACACAATGAAAAGGTGGCTTTTTAGTTATGCTCCTTGCACACGCTGAAGTAAACACTTATAAAATGTGTCCCCTCATACCGTGAAAGTCCTGGAGGCGGGACTTTCCTTCCAAATCAGATGGGGCACAGTTTTTGTTCATAACCCCTTGTCGCCGGGTGCCGCCTCCTCAGCGTTGTCCCGGAGCTTTCGCTATTATGTTAAACCTTGGGCACACGCAGTTAGCGATGCTCGTCTTCTGACATCATTTGTTGTCAGGCTGACTGCACATGTGCAGGCGCTCTGCCCGAGATCCCGCCCTGCAGTGTCTTTTGATTGATTCACACTGTGAGGCTGGGATTCATGGGCTTGCGCAGTGCATATCTTCGCCTATCACCCATCTCCTTCCGCCTTCTTCAGACTGTGCGGCGTCACAGCCGTGGCACATGATCAGGGATCAGCTGACGGCGCACAGTCTGAAGAAGGCGGAAGGAGATGAATGACAGGCAAAGATATGCACTGCACATGGCCATGAATCTCAGCCCCTCAGTATGAATAAATCAGAATACACTGCGAGGCTGGATCTCGGGCAGCGCGGCCAAACAGGTGCAGTCAGCCTGATACCAAATGATGTCCGAATACGGGCAGCGCTAACTGCCCATGCCCAAGGTTTAACATAACAGCGCAGGCTCCAGAACAGACTCAAACAACACTGAGGAGGCGGTGTCCAGAGACAAGGGGGTATGAATGACAGCTGTGCTGCGTCTCATTACGAAGGAAAGTCCCACCTCCGGGATGGTTTTACGGTATGAGGGAACACATTGTATAAGTGTTAACTTCAGCATGTGCAAGGAGCATAATTAAAAGAGCCACCTTTTCCTTGTGCAGCATTAGTGCTGCACAAGGTGGCTCTTTCAGTTACAAACGCCTAGGGGAGACAGTTTCCCTTTAATTTCTGTAGTATTGTGAGTGTGGAGGTAGCAGGAGCAATTGCCAGATACACAGCTAGGGATCAGCTGACGTTACTGAACCTCAATAACACGGCAGCAAGTGTTGACTGTACAGACAGCACTTCAGGCCAGCAACTGGTGGTGTTACAGCCCAGGGATTACAGTAGAAACAGAGTCTAGGCCGAGGCCTAATTGGAGCAAGTTTCAAATCTGTAGTAGTGTGAGTGTGGAGGTAGCAGGGGCAATTGCCAGATACACAGCAGGGGAGAAGCTGATGTTACTGAACCCCACTAACACAGGAGCGAGTGTTTTTCTCTGTGCAGACGGCACTTCTGAGCACCAACTGGCGGTGTTGGAGCCCATGGTCAGTCAGGGTGTAGGCCAAGGCCCAATTGGAGTGAGTTTAATATCTGAAGTCGTGTGAGTGTGGAGGTAGCAGGAGCTATTGCCGGATACATAGCAGGGGGGCAGCTGACGTTACTGAACCCCACTAACACAGGAGCGAGTGCTTTTCTCTGTGCAGACAGCACTTCCGAGCATCAATTGGCGGTGTTGGAGCTCAGGGTCAATCAGGGTGTAGGCCGAGGCCTCATTGGAGCAAGTTTCAAATCTATAGTAGTGCGAGTGTGGAGGTAGCAGGAGCAATTGCCGGATACACGGCAGGGGAGCAGCTAACGTTAATGAACCCCACTAACACAGGAGCGAGTGTTTTTATCTGCGCAGACAGCAATTCCGAGCAACAACTGGCGGTGTTGGAGCCCAGGGTCAATCAGGGTGTAGGCCGAGGCCTAATTGGTGTGAATTCAATATCTGAAGTCGCGTGAGTGTGGAGGTGGCAGGAGCTATTGCTGAATACACAGCAGGGGAGCAGCTGACGTTACTGAACCCCACTAACACAGGAGCAAGTGCTTTTCTCAGTGCAGATGGTACTTCCAAGCACCAACTGGCGATGTTGGAGCCCAGGGTCAATCAGGGTGTAGGCCGAGGCCTAATTGGAGCAAGTTTCAAATCTGTAGTAGTGTGAGTGTGGAGATAGCAGGAGCAATTGCCAGATACACAGCAGGGGAGAAGCTGATGTTACTGAACCCCACTAACACAGGAGCGAGTGTTTTTCTCTGTGCAGACAGCACTTCTGAGCAACAACTGGCAGTGTTGGAGCCCAGGGTCAATCAGGGTGTAGGCCGAGGCCTAATTGGAGCAAGTTTCAAACCTATAGTAGTGTGAGTGTGGAGGTAGCAGGAGCAATTGCCGGATACACAGCGGGGGAGCAGTTGACGTTACTGAACCCCAATAATATGGCAGCAAGTTTTGACTGTGCAGACGGCACTTCCAAGTAGCAACTGGCGGTTTTGGAGCCCAAGGAATCCAGGAGAAGCACAGTGTAGGCCAAGGCCTAATTTGAGCACTTTGAAAGGGAACCTTTAACCCCCCAGGCATTAGTAACTGAAAGAGCCAACTTGTGCAGCAGTAATGCTGCACAAGGAAAAGGTGGATCTTTTAGTTATGCTCCTTGCACACACTGAACTAAACACTTATTAAATGTGTCCCCTCATACCATTAAACTGTCCCAGAGGTGGGACTTTCCTTCATAATGAGATGAGGCAGAGCCGGCATTTATACCCCCTTGGCGCCGGACGCCGCCTCCTCAGCATTGTTGGAACCTGGCCCGGAGCCTGCGCTGTTATGTTAAACTTTGGGCAGTTAGTGCTTCCGGTCTTCTGACATCATTTGGTGTCAGGCTGACTGCGCCTGTGCGGCCGTGCTTCCCGATATCACGACCCACAGTGTCTTCTGATTGATTCACACTGTGGGGCTGGGATTCATGGGCATGCGCAGTGCATATCTTCGCCTATCACTCATCTTCTTTCGCCTTCTTCAGACTGTGCGGCGTCACAGCCGTGGCATGTGATTAGGGATCAGCTGACGGCACAGAGTCTGAAGAAGGCGGAAGGAGATGAGTGACAGGCAAAGATATGCACTGCACAAATGTCATCTGCAACAGTGTCAAAAAATGACCAGGCACTGCAAGTCTTGGGAGCACCCATTTTGGCTTTTGGAAGAGGCATGCTCCTAATGGGTGCCGAAGTGGAGGCTACAGGCAACGCAGTCTTCCCCCTCCCTCTCCCTCTTTGGGTCGTTCGGGGAATCTCTTCCTCAGAGCTGCTCCCACCACCTTCCTGTACCTCACACCTTGATAGGTCAAGGACCTCATCATCTACACTACCCTATTCCACCAACTGCTTCTCCTGGGTAGTCTCTGCAGCACAGTATGCACCAGAAAGTGGCACTGAGTCTCATCATCAGATGCATACTGAGGTGTGCTGACCGGAGGCACTGGCCCACCCACCTCTTCAGATTCAGAGAGACAAATTGTTGGGCATCACTGCAAACTGCCTCTTCCATTTCTCGAATGCTGCTTGGCTGGCCCCCTCTTTCCAAGCCAAGAGATTCAGAGAACAGAAGAAGAGATGGCTTCTGTCCTGGGCTTTCTGACTGCCTGGGCAATTTGGCAGGTGGTGAAGAGACAGATGGGTGCTCTTCAGTGCTCTGTGCCTGAGAGGATGTGCCAATTGAAGTCTATGCATTAGCTGCCATCCATCCGACAATGGCTTCAATTTGTTCATCCCGCAGCAGCGGGGTACGGCGATCTCCTACAAAGCTGCACATGAAGGACTGTTCCCTGCTGAAATTGGGATGATGAGTCACCGGTGCCCACAGCAGGCACAGAATCCCCACGTCCTCTCCCTGCTCCACGCCCACGACCACGTGCCTTACTCCCTGCCTTCTTCATCTTGGTAGACTGATAAAGATATGCAGAAAAGTACTAATGGCTTAGTGTGCTTATTCCTGAACAGCTCCTAACAGGTATTAGAAACACTAATTTTCTAAAGAGTGGACTAGACTTTAATATGAGCTAATGTGGCCTACACAACTGTAAAGTGGAGTGTTTGGTGAACTTTATTAACTTTTTGTTTTTTTCGCAGAACAGACTACAGAGTGAGCTGCACTCTCACACAGACCATGCAGACAGCCGTGAACGGCGCTGCAAGGCCAAAAAATGCTCCTCTATGTACTCCTATATAGTGTTTTTCCACAATCTAGCAGGATATGGATGGAAACCCACTAATAGGATAAATTTGAAAAAATGTGCAGCAGGCAGCACTAATTGAAAAAGGGACAATGGAACAGTATGAGGCAGTGATGAACCCTGAGCTGACTACAACTGGCTGTGGCAGCAGAACAGACAACAGCATGAGCTGCACTCACACAGAGACCTTGCAGACAGCTGTGAACAGCGCTGCAAGGCAAAAACAAGGTTCTCTCATAGCGCTTGCTAAATTAGCCTGGGTAAAGCACAATGAAGCAAATTGCTATCTCAAAACTGGCCCTCCGTCAGAACACAGCATCCTATCCCTAACTGAATTCACAGCAGAGTGATCCCAAAATGGCGGCAGCGACTTTTGTAGTGCATTATGACATTTCAGCAGCCAATCACAGCCATGCCAGTAGCTACATGTCTAAAATGCAGAACAGGATGTGCCCATACTTCTAATTATTCATCATTGGCTGAGTTTTGGCTCTTTGAATTATGGAAACTTCCGATTCCGGTATCCGATATACTGAAAGTATCAGAACTCGGTATCGGAATTCCAATACCGCAAATATCGGCCGATACCCGATACTTGCGGTATCGGAATGCTCAACACTAGTCATTAATCTTCCTGTAATCCTTCATGTTGTGATGAATAATACGACAATTGCTTTATTTCTCAAGCAAAACAGTTAGTTCTCCTACTATGTCTGGGACATGATGATTCTGCTGAAAGCTGAAGTCTGTAACAGGAAACACAAACATACTTGATCACGTCAAGAGTTCATGTTTAAGTCCAATCGTAGGAGATAGCTGATAGCGATCACTTATCTCATGGGTTTGAAACACTGGGGTGCCAAAGTTTTATAAAACAATAATGATGTGTAGTTTTAGCTCAGTTTTGGAAGGCAAAAGCAGGACTAACTGCAATAAAGATAAAGTGGAGGAAATAAGTATTTTATCCCTTGCTGATTTTGCAAGTTTGTCCACTGACAGACATGAACAGTCTATAATTTTAAGGGTAGGTTAATTTTACCATTGAGAGATAGAATATCAAAAATAAAATCAAGAAAATCACATTGCATAAATTATATAAATTTATTTGTACTTTACAGTGAGAAATAAGTATTTGATCCTCTACCAACCATTAAGAGTTCTGGCTCCTACAGACCAGTTAGATGCTCCTAATCAACTTGTTACCTGCAGTAAAGACAGCTGTGTTACATAGTCACATTTATAAAAGACTCCTGTCCACAGACTGAATTAATCAATGAGACTGTAACCTCTACAACATGGGCAAGACCAAAGAGATTTTTAAGGATTTCAGAGACAAGATCATAGACCTGCACAAAGCTGGAATGGGCTACAAAACCATAAGTAAGATGCTGGGTGAGAAGGAGACAACTGTTGATGCAATAGATCTGGGGCACCATGCAAAATCTCACCTCAAGGGGCAACCTTGATCATGAGGAAGGTGAGAGATCAGCCTAAAAGTACAGGGGGAGGGACTTGTTAATGATCTCAAGACAGCTGGGACCACAGTCACCAAGAAAACCATTGGTAACACATTACATCACAAAGGTTTAAAATCATACAGTGCCTGCAAGGTCCCCCTGCTCAAGAAGGCACATGTACAGGCCCCTGTGACGTTTGCCAATGAACACCTGAATGATTCTGTGAGTGACTGGGAGAAGGTGGTGTAAGGTCTTTGGCATTAACTCAACTTGCCGTATTTGGAGGAACAGAAATGCTGCCTATGACCCAAAGGACACCTTCTCCACTGTCAAGCATGGAGGTGGAAACATTATGTTTTGAGGGTGTTTCTCTGCTAAGGGCACAGGACAACTTCACTGCATCAATGGGAGAATGGATGGAGCCATGTACAGTAAAATCCTGAGTGACAACTTCCTTCCCTCCACCAGGACATTAAAATTGGGTCGTGGCTGGGTCTTCCAGCAAGACAATGACCCAAAACATACAGCCAAGGCAAAAAAGGAGTAGCTCAAAAATAAGCACATTAAGGTCACGGAGTCTCCAGACCATAATCCCATAGAAAACTTATGGGGGGGAGTTGAAACTTCTCCTAGTTGCTAAGCGACAGCCTCAAAATCTTAATAATTTAGAGATGATCTGCAAAGAGGAGTGGACCAATATTCCTCCTGAGATGTGCACAAACCTCATCATCAACTACAAAAAATGTCTGACTGCTGTGCTTGCCAACAAGGGTTTTGTCACCAAGTATTAAGTCTTGTTTGCCAGAGGGATCAAATACTTATTTCTCACTGTATGCAATGCAAGTAAATGTATACAATTTGATTTTCTTGATTTTATTTTTGATATTCTATCTCTCAATGTTAAAATTAACCTACCTTTAAAATTAAAGACTGTTCATGTCTTTGTCAGTGGGAAAACTTACAAAATCAGCAAGGGATAAAATATTTACATCCCCCACTGTATACATTTGTAATGATTGTCTAATTCATCTGCTCATCTCAACTCATCTTTGAAGATCTGAAGCTTTTAGCTCTGATTACAAAGGCATATGCTGCAGGTGAAACAATTCCATAGGAGAAAGCCTGTTGTTTTCCAATCATGCAACGTCTAGAGAGTAACATCCCTCACTGTGGTGTCCTTGAAACAAATAGTTTGATTCCTTCTTGCATATTTTCACATATAATATAGCACTCAGGGTGCCATTTTAAAGAAGTCAGTTTTGTTTTAAAGCACAATTTCACCGCTATCATTTTTTATTTGAAAAGTATCAAAACACATAACAGTGAAATAAAAATCTTCAAGTCCCCTGGTGGGACAAATAAAAAATAAAATTATGGTTCACAGAGTTTAAAAAAAAGCTTGCTGCTTCCTTAAAAATGGAATTGAATGTATTTAAATATGACTGTTCAATGTAAGTACCCCATAAAAAAAAAAAATATATATATATATATATATATATATATATATATATATATATATATATATATATATATATATATATATATATATTATTAATATAATCAAAACAACCAGTAAAAAAAAGTTAACATTAAATGTAACCCAAATGAATTAAATTCACCTTGATTTTTTTGACATTTCTAAAAAATTGGGATGTTTTGTAATTAACTTCATGTAACTCCAAGAAAATGGTGGCTGACCAGCGTGACAAACACTTTTTGGGGATTCTAGATGGGTGGGAAAGAAGTAAAAATATTCATATTTTCCTTTCTCTTCCCTCTACTCACTCCTGTGTCTGCTTCTGTCAACATAGGATCCATCAACGCCCGAGGGATGAATGTCCCTCAGAAAAGGTCCCAGATAGAGTTGAGCGACTTTTACTTTTTTCGGATTGAGTCGGGTTTCGCGAAACCCGACTTTGTCAAAAATCAGGTTGGGTGAAATCGGCCGATTATTGCGAAAAGTCGGGGGCCGACTGAAACACGAAACCCAATGCAAGTCAATGGGGAATCAAAGTTGGCAGTGAGTGGAGGATAGGAAAACACCTACAGTGCCCATTTTAATGCCAAAAACATCAATTCGTATTACTTAAGCTTGTCAATCTTAATTAACTTTATAATAATTGTTAGGCATTGAAAACTGGTGGACATTTCGCTAAAGTTGTAGGGGGGTAGGGCTAGCTCAAGATTTTCATGGGCCCAAGAAACGCAGAATACGTCATGGCGGTGGAGCAGGGAGAGGTAAGTATTTCAACTTTGTAAGTGCTATGATCCAGAGTAAGCAGGGGGGGCCACTCGATGGCACTGGCACAGGGCCCCTCATAGTACGGCAGTGTGTTTGACGGCAGGTGGCGCCTCCCACTGGCAGAGACACTTTTACGCACTATGAGGGGCCCTGTGCCAGTGACATCGCCAACGCGTATGCCCCTCCACCTGATGAAGGAACCTGCACTTTCATCTGCACCTTCCTCTTTGTCCCCATGTGAGGTGGTATAGTATGCGGGAAGAGGAACCTGACTTTCAGCAGGGTCAGATTCTGGCTGTGTAGAGTGCAAGGGGAATGTAGTGGTCTGGGTCAATGTACCAGCAGACTCATCTAGCAGTGGCTGGGCAATGGGCAGGATGAGGAGGAAACACAGATATAGGCCCAAATAATAAAGTGGGCTAAATGCAGTTCAAAATTGGTAACAGGACTAAACAGGTGGCATAGCTAGGTACAGGGGTGGGCTCCTCTGCTGAGTAGCAGACAGTGGTAGTAGGCGCAAAGTATTAACTGGTCTAAATGGAGGCCAGGGCCCCTGTATATTTTAACTATCATCTATCATTTCAACAAATTTGTATTGGCTGTGCCATTGAAGGATTTAACAGCTCAGACTACACAGTGATGGAGCAGGGAGAGGTAAGCATTGCAAGTGGTAGAGCACTGTTCGAGCTGGGGGGAACACTCTTGTGGGCGGCGGTACTGGCACAGGGCCCCTCATATTATGATGGTGTGTCTGACGTTGGTTGTGCACCACCACCGTCAGAGACACTTCATTGTACTATGAGGGGCCCTGTGCCAGTGCCGTCGCCCAAGAGTGGGCACACCCACTGGGGGGAGACTGAACCAAAACTCAGGCCCAGTGTATATAACAACACAATGTAAGTGGCAGAAAGTGGCTGGCTGATATACGACAAACTAACAGGACTGCAGTATATCCACTTTGCGAGAATTTGATTCTCACTTTTTTGGGGGGAGACTGAACCAAAACTCAGGCCCAGTGTATAAAGCAACACAATGTAAGTGGTAGAAAGTGGCTGGAATATATATGAAAAAATACTGTAGTACAATTTCAATCTCCCTACAATGATCTCAGGGAAACCATGTATAAGTATATAAGGGGACAATACAAATATCTAGCTGAGGGTCTGTTTATACCAAGGAAGGTGACGGGCACAAGGGGGCATTCTTTGCGTCTGGAGGAGAGAAGGTTTTTCCACCAACATAGAAGAGGATTCTTTACTGTTAGGGCAGTGAGAATCTGGAATTGCTTGCCTGAGGAGGTGGTGATGGCGAACTCAGTCGAGGGGTTCAAGAGCGGCCTGGATGTCTTCCTTGAGCAGAACAATATTGTATCATACAATTATTAGGTTCTGTAGAAGGACGTAGATCTGGGGATTTATTATGATGGAATATAGGCTGAACTGGATGGACAAATGTCTTTTTTTGGCCTTACTATGTTACTATGTTACTATGTTAAAGTATGGAAGCAATAAAAAGGACTGCTGCACTCAAAAGTGTGGACAAATAAACAAGATAACTGTGCAGAAAGGAGCAACAGGATTTTTGCTTTCAAAAAAGCAATTGGTTTGCACAGCGGCGTGCAAACAGCAATGCAGCTATCAGGGAGCCTTATAAGGCAGCCTAATAAGCTACAGAGCTGATGCACAAAAATATAGCCTCCACTGTCCATGCAAAAAAATGTTGGTGTTGGGCAGTGGAAATCGCTACAGCACAAGCAGTTTTGGGCTTAATCTTCCCTCCCTAACTATATCCCTTCTTCTGATGAAGCTGCAGCAACCTCTCCCTATGCTAAGATTGGCAGAAGTAAGATGGCGGCCGGCGTGCATGCCCCTTTATAGCCCCTGTGATACCGCAGAAAGCAAGCCAATCACTGTCATGCCCTTCTCTAAGATGGTGGGGACCGAGACCTATGTCATCACGCTGCCCACACTCTGTGTCCTCCTTCATTGGCTGAAAAATTGCGCTGAAAGCATCATACGAAACACGACATTTGTGTGCAGATCGCCGACCTCATGGCCGATCCCACACTAGGATCCGCATATTCATGACTGTAATTGGCGGCCCCACGTGACCGCTTATACAGTAGAAGGTGCGGCCAGGACAGGAAGCAGCGCCAGCCAGCGAGGGAGCTGGGTGAGTATTTTAAGAACAGCGGGCGGGCGCACAGGGGGTGGGAAGAGGGTTGGGATCATGGATATTTATTTTAAACACGAGAACCCCCCAAAAAAAGTATTATTCATATCTTCTCTACAGCAAATGCTGCTGCAGGGAAGATATAAATGGGGCTTCAGCACCAGTGGGGGGGACAGCGCTTACTGTAGCGCTGTCTCCTGCACAGCACATGGACGGCACACGGACAACGTCCGTGTGCGGTACGTGTTTTACACGGACCCATTGACTTTAATGGGTCCGTGTAATCCGTGCGCTCCCATGAACACTGACATGTCTCCGTGTTTGGCACACGGAGACACGGTCAGCAAAAAATCAATGACATCTGCACAGATGCATTGATTTCAATGTGTCTACGTGTGTCAGTGGCTCCGGTACGTGAGGAAACTGTCACCACACGTACCGGAGCCACTGACGTGTGAAACCGGCCTAAGGGTATGTGCACACGTTGCGGATTCTCTGCGGATCTGCAGCGTTTTTTGAGGTGCAGAAACACTGCAGATCCGCAATTGATTTACAGTACAATGTAAATCAATGAGAAAAAAAAAATGTTGTGCACACTTTGCGGAAAATCCGCTGCGGAAAGGCTGCGGTTTAAAAGAAGTAGCATGTCTAGGTTAAGTCCAGTTTAGGCTATGTGCATACGTTGCTGATTAGGCTTAGGAATTTCTGGTTCGGATTCTGCCTCTCCTGGCAGAAAACGCACCTGCCGTTCCGTAGCGTTTTTTGTGTGTTTTTGCTGCAGTTTTCTTGCGGATTTGCTGCGGTTTTTACCCCTGCGGTTTTCTGGAATGGTACTTTTTGTACCCATTCCATTACAAAAAACCGCAGGGGTAAAAACCGCAGCAAATCCGCAAGAAAACTGCAGCAAAAACACACAAAAAACGCTACGGAACCGCAGGTGCGTTTTCTGGCAGGAGAGGCAGAATCCGCACCAAAAATTCCTAAGCCTAGTCAGCAAAGTATGCACATAGCCTAAACTGGACTTAAACTAGATAATGTACTACATAATATATACAGCTCCGGCAAAAATTAAGAGACCACTGCAAAATGTTCAGTTTGTCTGATTTTTCTCTTTATAGGTATATTTTTAAGTAAAATGTAAATTGTTTATTTATTATATAAACTTTTGACAACATGTCTTTGAATTTCCAAGCAATAAATTTTGTATTTTTTTTCTGAAAAGGAGAAATGGTCAAAATTACCAAAACCTCAAATAATGTAAAGAAAACAAGTTCATAATAATTTAGAAACAACATGTAAGTTGGAATAGCATCACACGTAGTGAAGCTGCAGTGACCCATGAAGTTCCAACACAAAAGTCTCTTTAACCCCTTTCTGCTATTGGACATACTATTCCGTCCATGTGGGGTGGGCCCTAATTCCCAAGGACGGAATAGTACGTCTAGAGCGATCAGCCGCGCTCACGGCGGGGAGCGCGGTCGATCTCAAGCGGGTGTCAGCTGACTATTGCAGCTGACATCCGGCAGACCGCCCCCGGCACATTAACCCCCAGCGGTATAGGGAAGCATCACGCAGGGAGGGTCTCTTACCTCCTCCTTCCTGCAACAGCCCCGGATTCAAAATGGCCATGGCATCCGGGTCCTGCAGGGAGGTGGCTTCATAGTGCCTGCTCAGAGCAGGTGTCGGGAAGCCTCCCTGAGTGCACGTCAGATCGCTGATCTGACACAGTGAACACCAAAGTGTAGATCAGCGATCTTACACTGTAACATGATTCCCCCCCGGGGCAATGTTATAGTGTAAAAAAAAAATATTCACGTGTTTGAAAAAAAAAAAAAATAAATCCTAAAAAAAATCATAAAAAATATATATATATTGTTCCTATAAATGCATTTCTTTATCAAAATAAGAAAACAATAAAAGTACACATATTTAGTATCGCCGCGTCCAGAACGACCTGACCTATAAAACTGTCCTACTAGTTAACCCCTTCAGTGAACACCGCAAAAAATAAAAATAAAAAAACACAATAAAAACAACGCTTTATTATCACACTGCCAAACAAAAAGTGGAATAACACACAATCAAAAAAGACGAATATAAATAACTATGGTACCTCTGAAAACGTCATCTTGTCCCGCAAAAAACTAGCCGCCACACAGCATCATCAGCAAAAAAAAAAAATTATAGTCCTCAAAATAAAGCGATGCAAAAATAATTATTTTTTCTATAAAAAATGTTTTATCGTATAAAAGCACTAAAACTTAAAAAAATAATATAAATGAGGTATCGCTGTAATTGAACTAACCCGAAGAATAAAACTGCTTTATCCATTTTACCAAACGCGGAACGGTATAAACGCCTCCCCCAAAAGAAATTCATGAATAGCTGGTTTTTGGTCATTCTTCCTCACAAAAATCGGAATAAAAAGCGATCAAAAAATGTCACGTGCCCGAAAATGTTACCATCAAAAACGTCAACTCGTCCCGCAGCAAACAAGACCTCACATGATTCTGTGGACCCAAATATGGAAAAATTATACCTGTCAAAATGTGGTAACGCAAAAAATATTTTTTGCAATAAAAGCGTCTTTCAGTGTGTGACGGCTGTCAATCATAAAAATCCGCTAAAAACCCACTATAAAAGTAAATCAAAACCCCCTCATCACCCCCTTAGTTAGGAAAAATAAAAAAAATTAAAAAATGTATTTATTTCCATTTTTCCAATAGGGTTAGGGCTAGGGTGAGGGCTAGGGTTAGGGCTAGGGTTAGGGTTAGGGGTAGGGTAAGGGTTAGGGTTAGGGCTAGGGCTAGGGTTAGGGTTAGGGCTTGGGCTTGGGTTAGGGCTAGGGTTAGGGCTACGGTTTGGTCTAGGGTTAGGATTAGGGCTAGGGTTAAGGTTACAGTTAGGGTTGGGGCTAAAATTAGGGTTAGGGTTGGGGCTAAAGTTAGGGTTAGGGTTTGGATTACATTTACGGTTGGGAATAGGGTTGGGATTAGGGTTAGGGGTGTGTCAGGGTTAGGGGTGTGGTTAGGGTTACCATTGGGAATAGGGTTACGGGTGTGTTTGGATTAGGGTTTCAGTTATAATTGGGGGTTTCCACTGTTTAGGCACATCAGGGGCTCTCCAAATACTCAATTCTAGCCAATTTTGCGTTGAAAAAGTAAAACAGTGCTCCTTCCCTTCCGAGCTCTCCTGTGCACATAAACAGGGGTTTACCCCAACATGTGGGCTATCAGCGTACTCAGCGTACTCAGGACACATTGGACAACAGCTTTTGGAGTCCAATTTCTCCTGTTACCTTTGGGAAAATACAAAACCTGGGGATTAAAAATATAATTTTTGTGGAAAAAAAAAAGATTTTTTATTTTCTCGGCTCTGCGTTATAAACTGTAGTGAAACACTTTGGGGTTCAAAGTTCTCACAAAACATCTGGATAAGTTCCTTGGGGGGTCTAGTTTCCAATATGGGGTCACTTGTGGGGGTTTCTACTGTTTAGGTACATTAGGGGCTATGCAAACGCAATGTGACGCCTGCAGACCAATCCATCTAAGTCTGCATTCCAAATGGCACTCCTTCCCTTCCGAGCTCTCTCATGCGCCCAAACGGTGGTTCCCCCCAAATATGGGGTATCAGCATACTCAGGACAAATTCGAAAACAACTTTTGGGGTCCAATTTCTCCTGTTACCGTTGGGAAAATACAAAACTGGGGGCTAAAAAATAAAAATAATTTTTCTGGAAAAAAAAAGAATTTTTATTTTTACGGCTCTGCATTATAAACTGTAGTGAAACACTTGGGGGTTCAAAGCTCTCACAACACATCTAGATGAGTTCCTTAGGGGGTCTACTTTCCAAAATGGTGTCACTTGTGGGGGGTTTCAATGTTTAGGCACATCAGTGGCTCTCAAAACGCAACATGGCGTCCCATCTCAATTCCAGTAAATTTTGCAATGAAAAGTCAAATGGCGCTCCTTCCCTTCCGAGCTCTGCCATGCGCCCAAACAGTGGTTTACCCCCACATATGGGGTATCAGCGTACTCAGGACTAGAGTTGAGTGACTTTTACTTTTTTAGGATCGAGTCGGGTTTCGCGAAACCCGACTTTCTCAAAAGTTGGGTCGGGTGAAATCGGGCAAATATTACGAAAAGTCGGGGGTCGGCCGAAACACGAAACCCAATGCAAGTCAATGGAGAATCAAAGTCAGCAGTGAGTGGAGGACAGGAAAACACCTACATTGTCCATTTTAATTCCAAAAACATCAATTCGTATTACTGAAGCTTGTCAATCCTAATTTACTTTATAACAATAGTTAGGTATTGAAAACAGGGGCTCATTTGGCTAAATTTGTGGGGGGGTAGGGCTGGCTCAAGATTTTCGTGGGCCCGGGAAATGCGGAATACATCACGGTGGTGGAGCAGGGAAAGGAAAGTATTTCAACTTTGCAAGTGCTGCGGTCCTGAGCAAGCAGGGGGGCCCCACTAGTTGGCACTGGCACAGGGCCCCTCATAGTACAGCGGTGTGTCTAACGGCGGGCGGCGCCTCCCACTGCAAGAGACACTTTTGTGTACTATGAGGAGCCCTGTGCCAGTGCCAGCGAGTTTGCCCCCCCACCTGATGAAGAAACCTGCACTTTCATCTGCACCTTCCTCTTTGTCCCCGTGTAAGTTGGTATCGTATGCGGGAAGGGCAACCTGAATTTCAGCAGAGTCAGATTCTGGCTGTGTAGAGTGCAAGGGGAATATAGTGGTCAATCTACCAGCAGACTCATCTAGCAGTGGCTGGCCAATGGGCAGGATGAGGAGGAAACACAGATATAGACCCAAATAATAAAGTAGGCTAAATGCAGTTCAAAAGTGGTAACAGGACTAAACAGGCAGCATTGCTTGGTTCAGTGGAGGACAACTGTAATGAGTGGCAGACACAGTTAGTAGGCCCAAGTAATAAAGTGGGCCAAATGCAGTTTAAAATTGGTAACAGGAGTAAACAGGCTGCTCAGCTTTGTTCAGTGAAAGAGAAAAGCAAGGAGCGGCAGACACCGTTAGTAGGCCCAACCAAACAAGTAGGCCAATGCAGTTTAATATTTGAAAAATGAGTAAACTGGCGGCTCAGCTTTGTTCAGTGGAGGACAACTGTAATGGGAGGCAGACACAGTTAGTAAGCCTAAATAAGGCTAAATGCAGTTCAAAATTGGTAACTGGAGTACACAGGCGGCATAGCTTTGTTCAATGGAGGACAGCTGTAATGAGTGGTGCAGACAGACTTAGTAGGCCTAAAATAAAAAAGTAGGCTCAAAGCTGTTCAAAATTGGTAACAGGAGTTATCAGGCGGCTTAGCTTTGTTCAATGGAGGACAGCTGTAATGAGTGGTGCAGACAGACTTAGTAGGCCTAAAATAAAAAAGTAGGCTAAAAGCAGTTCAAAATTGGTAACAGGACTAAACAGGCAGCATTGCTTGGTTCAGTGGAGGACAACTGTAATGAGTGGCAGACACAGTTAGTAGGCCCAAGTAATAAAGTGGGCCAAATGCAGTTTAAAATTGGTAACAGGAGTAAACAGGCTGCTCAGCTTTGTTCAGTGAAAGAGAAAAGCAAGGAGCGGCAGACACCGTTAGTAGGCCCAACCAAACAAGTAGGCCAATGCAGTTTAATATTTGAAAAATGAGTAAACTGGCGGCTCAGCTTTGTTCAGTGGAGGACAACTGTAATGGGAGGCAGACACAGTTAGTAAGCCTAAATAAGGCTAAATGCAGTTCAAAATTGGTAACTGGAGTACACAGGCGGCATAGCTTTGTTCAATGGAGGACAGCTGTAATGAGTGGTGCAGACAGACTTAGTAGGCCTAAAATAAAAAAGTAGGCTCAAAGCTGTTCAAAATTGGTAACAGGAGTTATCAGGCGGCTTAGCTTTGTTCAATGGAGGACAGCTGTAATGAGTGGTGCAGACAGACTTAGTAGGCCTAAAATAAAAAAGTAGGCTAAAAGCAGTTCAAAATTGGTAACAGGACTAAACAGGCGGCATAGCTTTGTTCAGTGGAGGACAACTGTAATGAGTGGCGCAGACACAGTTAGTAGGCCCAAATAATAAAGTAGGCTAAATGCAGTTCAAAATTGGTAACAGGACAAACCAGGCGGCATAGCTAGGTACTGGGGTGGGCTCCTCTGCTGAGTAGCAGACAGTGGTAGTAGGCGCAAAGTATTAACTGGTCTAAATGGAGGCCAGGGCCCCTGTATATTTTAACTATCATCTATCATTTCAACAAATTTGTATTGGCAGTGCCAATGAAGGATTTAACAGCACAGACTACACAGTGGTGGAGCAGGGAGAGGTAAGTATTGTAAGTGGTAGAGAACTGTTCGAGCTGGGGGGACCACTCTCTCATGTGCGGCGGTACTGGCACAGGGCCCCTCATATTCCGACGGTGTGTCTGACGTTGGGTGTGCACCACCACCGTCAGAGACACTTCATTGTACTATGAGGGACCCTGTGCCAGTGCCATTGCCCAAAAGTGGGCAGACCCACCTGTCCAGGCAAACGGCACTCACACAGGTGCTTGCGCCAAGTGGTGACCACGGTCCTGTGGGGGGAGTCAGCCAATTTAGGGAGGTATAAAAATGGCCTGTGGTGGACATTCAGCAGCTGCAAATGGAGGAATTGGAGCAGTCAGTAAAAGGAGGCCAAAAGCAAGACATTTTTCAGGCAAGCTACGTGTCAACAGGGGAAGGTGGGGCAAAATAATTTGAAATCCATGATTGGCTCATTTTAATGAAGGTTAGATCATCAACATTTCAGGTAGCCAGACGTGTCCTTTTTTCGGTCAGTATTGAACCAGCAGCACTGAAGACTCTTTCTGATAGCACACTAGCAGCTGGGCAAGTGAGCTCCTGTAATGCATATTCTGCCAATTTTAGATGCCCAGCAATCAAAGGGGAATGATCTGTGAGGGAGAACATCGGTAAGGGAGGAAAAATAGTTGGTAACCATACTGGACAAATGCTGTCTCCCGTCACTTTCAATTGATGCAGCAGTACCTGTCGTGTCTGCGGTCATTGCGAAATCACTCCACAACCTGGTCACAAAACCCCTTTGTCCAATGCCACTTTGGATTTGTGCACCTTTAACACCTCTGCCATGTTGCCCACTACAGCTCGTGTGAGAACCATCACCGCCTCTGTGTGATGGGAATGCCTGAACCAAACGGTCTACAAGAGTGGCTTGTTGGGTAGCCAATATTTGCTCCAGGTTCTCTTGTGGCATGATATTTTGTAATTTTCCTTTGTATCGTGGATCCTTGAGGCAGGCCAACCAGTAATCTTCATCGGTCATCATTTTGATAATGCGGGGGTCCCTTTCTAGGATACACAAGGCATACTCTGCCATGTGGGCCAATGTTCCAGGTGTCAATTCACTGCTTGTGCTGGGTTGAGGAGCACTTTCTTGCAAATCAACATCACTTGTGGCCTGCAAAAACCCTGTACCTGACCTTGCAACGCCACCAGTTTCTATTTTCCCCTGAGAAGCATCCTCCTCCCATAAATATTCATCCCCATCATCCTCTTCCTCCTCCTCTTCGTCCGCCACCGCATCCAAAAGAGTTCCCTGACCAGACAATGGCTGACTGTCATCAAGGCTTCCCTCCTCCTCGGCTGCAGATGCCTGCTCCTTGATGTGCGTCAAACTTTGCATCAGCAGACGCATTAGTGGGATGCTCATGCTTATGATGGCATCGTCTGCACTTACCAGCCGTGTGCATTCATCAAAACACTGAAGGACTTGACAGAGGTCTTGGAGCTTCGACCACTGCACACCAGACAACTCCATGTCTGCCATCCAACTGCCTGCCCGTGTATGTGTATCCTCCCACAAATTAATTACAGCACGCCTCTGAACCATGTGCAGTGTGGAGTTCCACCTTCTTGTAATGTTGATTATTAGGCGGTGCTGGGGAAGATTCAGCGATCGCTGATGGTTCTGCATACGGCTGGAGTGTACGGGTGACCGGCGGATGTGCGAGCAAAGACTTTGCACCTTCAGGAGCAGGGCTGGTAACTCCGGATAATTTTTCAGGAAGCACTGCACCACCAGGTTCAAGGTGTGAGCCAGGCAAGGAATGTGTTTCAGTTCTGAAAGGGCTATGGCAGCCATAAAATTTCTTCCGTTATCACTGACTACCTTGCCTGCCTCAAGATGTACACTGCCCAGTCATAACTGAGTTTCTTGCTGCAAGTACTCGGCTAGTACTTCCGTGGTGTGTCTGTTGTCGCCCAAACACTTCATTTGTAGCACAGCCTGCTGACGCTTACCACTAGCTGTTCCATAATGGGACTACTCGTGTGCAACAATGGCAGCTGTGGATGGAGTGGTTGTGCGACTGCACTCTGTGGACGAGCTTTCACTCCTGGAGGAGGAGGAGGGGTGTTAAACGCCTACAGCAAAATGTTTCCTAGACCGTGGGCTAGGCAGAACTGTCCCACTATGGCTGTCCCCTGTATCCACCACATTAACCCAGTGTGCCATGATGGACACGTAACGTCCCTAGCCATGACTACTGGTCCATGCATCTGTTGTGAGGTGCACCTTTCTACTGACTGATTGCCTCAGTGCATGGACAATGTGGTCTTTGGCATGCTGGTGGAGGGCTGGGATGGCTTTTCTCTCAAAGAAGTGTCGACTGGGTAGGTCATAGTGTGGTACTGCGTAGGCCATCAGGGCTTTGAAAGCTTCGCTTTCAACCAAACGGTAGGGCATCTTCTCTAACGAGATTAGTCTAGCAATGTGGGCTTTCAAACCCTGTGTACGCAGATGACAGGAAGAGTACTTTCTTTTCCTAGCGAGAGTCTCTTGTAGGGTGAGCTGGACTGGAGAGCTGCATATGGTGGAACTAGCGCTGGAGGTGGTGGACATGGCAGATTGAGAGAGGGTTGGTGATGGTATTCTTGATGTTGCCCTACCTACAGTGTTTCCTACCAAGAACCTTGGGATTCCCTGACTGCTTTGGCCTTGCGACGATACCTCCACATTTGCTGCTGGTGGTGTCCTAACCGATGGGCTTACTGTGAGGGAAGCAATGTAGCATTGCTGACTACCTTCATTCTGAGCAGGTGCACCAACGGTACTGGACGTTTGGTAGTTAGTCCAGGCTTGCAAGTGCATGCTGGTTAAATGTCTACGCATGCACGTTGTATTTAAACTTTGGAGATTCTTCCCTCTGCTAAAGGTCTTTGAGCATTTCTTACAGATAACTTTGCACTGATCATTCGGACCTTGGTTAAAAAATGCCCACCCTGCACTCTTCCTACTCTGGATTACCTTTTCAGGCATTGCACGCTGTGCTACTTTCACCAGATGGCCACGGTGTCCTAAAACTGTTTTTGGACTTGACAAACATTTTTGGCCAGATACAGGCCTGCCAGATGAAAGATGCTGCGAAGTAGATGGCTGCTGCGGATCATCCTCCTCCACTTCGGAGCTACTGGCAGCGGCACCCTCTTCCCCCAAAGGCTGCCAATCTGGGTCAACAACTGGGTCATCTATCACCTCCTCTTCAATTTCATGTGCACCTTCGTCTGTGTCACCGTGTAAGGTGCTATAGCGTTCTTGACGGGGCACCATAGTCTCATCAGGGTCAGATTCTGGCTCAGTACACTACGAGAGCAATGTAGTGATCTGAGTCAATGGAACAGCATAATAATCCAGCTGTGGCTGTGCATCTGTGCTCTCCATGTCCGATTCATCTTGTAATGGGCTTTTAACAATTTCCCTCTCTAACCCAGGCATGGTATGTGTAAAGAGCTCCATGGAGTAAACTGTAGCTTCGACTGCCGCCTCCTTTACTTTTGGTTTGGGTGAAGGACACAAGGAAGCGACTTGTTCCTGACCGGGAGCATCCACTGACAACTCGCTGCTTTTAGATTTCGAACCTTCTGAAGAGGATGCGAAAGAGCTAGAGGCTGAGTCAGCAAGGAAAGCCAAAACTTTTTACTGCTGCTCCAGCTTTAAAAGCTGTTTTCCTACTCCCAGATAAGTGTGCCTTCGAGGCCTTGTGTAGCCAGACGATGACGCTGGCTCAACACCTCGAGCCTTTGGTGCTATTTTGCTTTTCCCACTACCACCAGATGCTCCACCACCACCAACACCACCATCAGTACCAGCTGGCAACGCCCGCCCACGACCTCTTCCACCAGACTTCCTCATTTTTGGAAAAATCTAACCAAAATAACAAACGTTACATGGTACTGTGAAACAAGGTAGAAGGTGTATATAAACTTGTGGAGAATTTTAATCTCCCTTTTTTTGGGGGGGAGACTGCAACAAAACTCAGGCATAGTGTATTATACTACACAATGTAAGTGGCAGAACGTGGCTGGAAGATGTACGACAAACTAACAGAACTGTGATGTAGGTCCACTAAGTGCCAATTTAAATCTCCCTTTTTTTGGGGGGAGACTGCAACAAAACTCAGGCTGTTGTGAATTCTGTGGCAGAGCTCCCTCCTGTGGTCACAAGTGGTACTTCGGCTGATTCTCTCTGGGAGCTTCCGTTTGTGGAGGAAACTGGTACTGCTGCTTCTGAGTTTCCTCCCTCAGGTGATCTGGTGAGGTCGTTAGGTGCTTCTCTACTTAACCCCACCTGATGCTTTGATTCATGCTTCCTGTCAATGTTCCAGTGTTGGACTTGTGTTTCTCTGGATCATTCCTGTGGCCTGCTGCTCTGCATAGCTAAGTGCTTCTTTGCTATTTGTTGCTGTTTTTTCTGTCCAGCTTGTCTATTTGTTTTGCTGGAAGCTCTGGGACGCAAAGGGTGTACCTCCGTGCCGTTAGTTCGGTACGGAGGGTCTTTTTGCCCCCTTTGCGTGGTTTTCTTTAGGGTTTTGTGTAGACCGCAAAGTTATCTTTCCTATCCTCGTTCTGTCTAGAATATCGGGCCTCACTTTGCTGAATCTATTTCATCCCTACGTTTGTCTTTTCATCTTACTCACAGTCATTATATGTGGGGGGCTGCCTTTTCCTTTGGGGTATTTCTCTGAGGCAAGGTAGGCTTATTTTTCTATCTTCAGGCTAGTTAGTTTCTCAGGCTGTGCCAAGTTGCATAGGGAGCGTTAGGCGCAATCCACGGCTGCCTCTAGTTGTGTTTGGAGAGGATCAGGGATTGCGGTCTGCAGAGTTCCCACGTATCAGAGCTCGTTCCGTTATTTTGGGTTATTGTCAGATCACTGTGTGTGCTCTGACCTCCATGTCCATTGTGATTCTGAATTGCCTTTCATAACAGTACAGGAAGCCAAAAATACTAATGATTCTCAATAGAGGGAAAAAAGAAGTTCTGAGACCATTTTTTTTTCTTGGCATTGTGTTTTGTCTTTTTTTTCCCCTAGACATTTGGGTGGTTCAGTACACAGGTGTAGCGATGGACATTAGAAGTCTGTCTTCATTTGTGGATCAGCTCTCGGCAAGAGTACAAAAGATTCAAGACACTATTGATCAGAAATCTATGTTAGAACCAAGAATTCCTATTCCTGATTTGTTTTTTGGAGATAGAACTAAGTTTCTGAGTTTCAAAAATAATTGTAAGTTGTTTCTGGCCTTGAAACCTCGTTCCTCTGGTGATCCAGTTCAACAGGTTTTGATTATTATTTCTTTTTTGCGCGGCGACCCTCAGGACTGGGCATTTTCACTTGCGCCAGGAGATCCTGCATTGGGTGATGTCAATGCGTTTTTCCTGGCGCTCGGATTGCTGTACGATGAGCCTAATTCAGTGGATCAGGCAGAAAAGAATTTGCTGGCTCTTTGTCAGGGTCAGGATGAGATAGAGGTATATTGCCAGAAATTTAGAAAATGGTCAGTGCTCACTCAATGGAATGAATCTGCGCTGGCAGCTATGTTCAGAAAGGGTCTCTCTGAAGCCCTTAAGGATGTCATGGTGGGATTTCCTATGCCTGCTGGTTTGAATGAGTCTATGTCTTTGGCTATTCAGATCGGTCGACGCTTGCGTGAGCGTAAATCTGTGCACCATTTGGCGGTATTACCTGAGCTTAAACCTGAGCCTATGCAGTGCGATATGACTTTGACCAGAGTTGAACGGCAAGAACACAGACGTCTGAATGGGCTGTGTTTCTACTGTGGTGATTCCACTCATGCTATCTCTGATTGTCCTAAGCGCACTAAGCGGTTCGCTAGGTCTGCCACCATTGGTACGGTACAGTCAAAATTTCTTCTGTCCGTTACCTTGATCTGCTCTTTGTCAACATATTCTGTCATGGCGTTTGTGGATTCAGGCGCTGCTCTGAATTTGATGGACTTGGAATATGCTAAGCGTTGTGGGTTTTTCTTGGAGCCCTTGCAGTGTCCTATTCCATTGAGAGGAATTGATGCTACGCCTTTGGCCAAGAATTAGCCTCAATACTGGACCCAGCTGACCATGTGCATGGCTCCTGCACATCAGGAGGTTATTCGCTTTCTGGTGTTGCATAATCTGCATGATGTGGTCGTGTTGGGGTTGCCATGGCTACAAGCCCATAATCCAGTATTGGATTGGAAATCCATGTCGGTGTCCAGCTGGGGTTGTCAGGGGGTACATGGTGATGTTCCATTTTTGTCAATTTCGTCATCCACCCCTTCTGAGGTTCCATAGTTCTTGTCTGATTACCGGAATGTATTTGATGAGCCCAAGTCCGATGCCCTACCTCCGCATAGGGATTGTGATTGTGCTATCAATTTGATTCCTGGTGGTAAATTCCCAAAAGGTCGACTGTTTAATTTATCCGTGCCTGAGCACACCGCTATGCGCAGTTATGTGAAGGAATCCCTGGAGAAGGGGCATATTCACCCATCGTCGTCGCCATTAGGAGTAGGGTTCTTTTTTGTAGCCAAAAAGGATGGTTCGCTGAGACCTTGTATAGATTATCGCCTTCTTAATAAGATCACTGTTAAATTTCAGTACCCCTTGCCTTTGTTATCTGATTTGTTTGCTCGGATTAAGGGGGCTAGTTGGTTCACCAAGATTGATCTTCGTGGTGCGTATAATCTGGTGCGTATCAGGCGAGGTGATGAATGGAAAACTGCATTTAATACGCCCAAGGGTCATTTTGAGTATCTAGTGATGCCATTCGGACTTGCCAATGCTCCATCAGTGTTTCAGTCTTTTATGCATGACATCTTCCGAGAGTACCTGGATAAATTCCTGATTGTGTACTTGGATGACATTTTGATCTTCTCGGGTGATTGGGAGTCTCATGTGAAACAGGTCAGAACGGTTTTTCAGGTCCTGCGAGCTAATTCTTTGTTTGTAAAGGGATCAAAGTGTCTCTTTGGTGTGCAGAAGGGTTCATTTTTGGGGTTCATCTTTTCCCCGTCTACTATCGAGATGGATCCTGTTAAGGTCCAAGCCATCCATGATTGGACTCAGCCGACATCTCTGAAAAGTCTGCAAAAGTTCCTTGGCTTTGCTAATTTTTATCGTCGCTTCATCTGCAATTTTTCTAGTATTGCCAAACCATTGACCGATTTGACCAAGAAGGGTGCTGATTTGGTCAATTGGTCTTCTGCTGCTGTGGAAGCTTTTCAAGAGTTGAAGCGTCGTTTTTCTTCTGCCCCTGTGTTGTGTCAACCAGATGTTTCTCTTCCGTTCCAGGTCGAGGTTGATGCTTCTGAGATTGGAGCAGGGGCTGTTTTGTCGCAGAGAGGTTCTGATTGTTCAGTGATGAAACCATGCGCTTTTTTTTCCAGGAAGTTTTCGCCTGCTGAGCGGAATTATGATGTGGGCAACCGAGAGTTGCTGGCCATGAAGTGGGCATTCGAGGAGTGGCGTCATTGGCTTGAAGGAGCTAAGCATCGCGTGGTGGTATTGACTGATCATAAGAACTTGACTTATCTCGAGTCTGCTAAGCGTTTGAATCCTAGACAGGCTCGTTGGTCGCTGTTTTTCGCCCGTTTTGACTTTGTGATTTCGTATCTTCCGGGCTCTAAAAATGTGAAGGCGGATGCTCTGTCTAGGAGTTTTGTGCCCGACTCTCCGGGTTTATCTGAGCCGGCGGGTATCCTCAAGGAAGGAGTAATTGTGTCTGCCATCTCCCCTGATTTGCGGCGGGTGCTGCAAAAATTTCAGGCTAATAAACCTGATCGTTGTCCAGCGAAGAAACTGTTTGTCCCGGATAGGTGGACAAATAAAGTGATCTCTGAGGTTCATTGTTCGGTGTTGGCTGGTCATCCTGGAATCTTTGGTACCAGAGAGTTAGTGGCTAGATCCTTTTGGTGGCCATCTCTGTCGCGGGATGTGCGTACTTTTGTGCAGTCCTGTGGGATTTGTGCTCGGGCTAAGCCCTGCTGTTCTCGTGCCTGTGGGTTGCTTTTGCCCTTGCCGGTCCCGAAGAGACCTTGGACACATATCTCTATGGATTTTATTTCAGATCTTCCCGTCTCTCAAAAGATGTCAGTCATTTGGGTGGTCTGTGATCGCTTTTCTAAGATGGTCCATCTGGTACCCTTGTCCAAGTTGCCTTCCTCCTCTGATTTGGTGCCATTGTTCTTCCAGCATGTGGTTCGTTTGCATGGCATTCCGGAGAATATTGTTTCTGACAGAGGTTCCCAGTTTGTTTCGAGGTTTTGGCGAGCCTTTTGTGGTAGGATGGGCATTGACTTGTCTTTTTCCTCGGCTTTTCATCCTCAGACTAATGGCCAAACCGAACGAACCAATCAGACCTTGGAAACCTATCTGAGATGCTTTGTTTCTGCCGATCAGGATGACTGGGTGTCCTTTTTGCCTTTGGCTGAGTTCGCCCTTAATAATCGGGCCAGCTCGGCTACCTTGGTTTTGCCATTTTTCTGCAATTCTGGGTTCAATCCTCATTTCTCTTCAGGACAGGTTGAGTCTTCGGACTGTCCTGGTGTGGATACTGTGGTGGACAGGTTGCAGCAGATTTGGACTCATGTAGTGGACAATTTGACCTTGTCCCAGGAGAAGGCTCAACGTTTCGCTAATCGCAGACGCCGTGTGGGTCCTCGACTTCGTGTTGGGGATCTGGTTTGGTTATCTTCTCGTCATATTCCTATGAAGGTTTCCTCTCCGAAGTTTAAACCTCGTTTCATTGGTCCTTATAGGATTTCTGAGGTTATTAATCCTGTGTCTTTTCGTCTGACCCTCCCAGATTCTTTTTTCATATATAACGTCTTCCATAGGTCATTGTTGCGAAGATACGTGGCACCTATGGTTCCACCTGCTGACCCTCCTGCCCCGGTTTTGGTGGAGGGGGAATTGGAGTATATTGTGGAGAAGATTTTGGATTCTCGTGTTTCAAGACGGAAACTCCAGTATCTGGTTAAATGGAAGGGTTATGCTCAGGAGGATAATTCCTGGGTTTTTGCGTCTGATGTCCATGCTCCCGATCTTGTTCGTGCCTTTCATGTGGCTCATCCTGGTCGGCCTGGGGGCTCTGGTGAGAGTTCGGTGACCCCTCCTCAAGGGGGGGGTACTGTTGTGAATTCTGTGGCAGAGCTCCCTCCTGTGGTCACAAGTGGTACTTCGGCTGATTCTCTCTGGGAGCTTCCGTTTGTGGAGGAAACTGGTACTGCTGCTTCTGAGTTTCCTCCCTCAGGTGATCTGGTGAGGTCGTTAGGTGCTTCTCTACTTAACCCCACCTGATGCTTTGATTCATGCTTCCTGTCAATGTTCCAGTGTTGGACTTGTGTTTCTCTGGATCATTCCTGTGGCCTGCTGCTCTGCATAGCTAAGTGCTTCTTTGCTATTTGTTGCTGTTTTTTCTGTCCAGCTTGTCTATTTGTTTTGCTGGAAGCTCTGGGATGCAAAGGGTGTACCTCCGTGCCGTTAGTTCGGTACGGAGGGTCTTTTTGCCCCCTTTGCGTGGTTTTCTTTAGGGTTTTGTGTAGACCGCAAAGTTACCTTTCCTATCCTCGTTCTGTCTAGAATATCGGGCCTCACTTTGCTGAATCTATTTCATCCCTACGTTTGTCTTTTCATCTTACTCACAGTCATTATATGTGGGGGGCTGCCTTTTCCTTTGGGGTATTTCTCTGAGGCAAGGTAGGCTTATTTTTCTATCTTCAGGCTAGTTAGTTTCTCAGGCTGTGCCGAGTTGCATAGGGAGCGTTAGGCGCAATCCACGGCTGCCTCTAGTTGTGTTTGGAGAGGATCAGGGATTGCGGTCTGCAGAGTTCCCACGTCTCAGAGCTCATTCCGTTATTTTGGGTTATTGTCAGATCACTGTGTGTGCTCTGACCTCCATGTCCATTGTGATTCTGAATTGCCTTTCATGACATCAGGCCCAGTGAATTACACTACACAATGTAAGTGGCAGAACGTGGCTGGAAGATGTACGACAAACTAACAGAACTGTGACGTAGATATACTTATTGCCAATTTAAATCTCCCTTTTATTTGGGGGAGACTGCAACAAAAATCAGGCCCAGTGTATTACACTACACAATGTAAGTGGCAGAACGTGGCTGGAAGATGTATCAAAAATACAAGAGCTGTAGTACAATTTCAATCTCCCTACAATGATCTTAGGCAAGTATGGCAGCAATAAAAAAGGACTGCTGCACACAAAAGTGTGGACAAAGAAACAAGAGAACTGTGCAGAAAGGAGCAACAGGATTTTTGCTTTTAAAAAAGCAGTTGGTTTGCACAGCGGCATATAAACAGCAATGCAGCTATCAGGGAGCTTGATAGGGCAGCCTAATAAGCTACAGAGCTGATGCAGAAAAAAAAAACTCCACTGTCCCTGCAAAGAAAAGATGGTGTTGGACAGTGGAAATCGCTACAGCACAAGCAGTCTTGGGCTTAATCTTCCCTCCCTAACTTTATCCCTTCTTCTGATGAAGCTGCAGCAACCTCTCCCTATGCTAAGATCGGCAGAAGTAAGATGGCGGTCGGCGGGAACGCCCCTTTATAGCCCCTGTGACACCGCAGAAAGCAAGCCAATCACTGTAATGCCCTTCTCTAAGATGGTGGGAACCGAGACCTATGTCATCACGCTGCCCACACTCTGCGTCCTCCATCATTGGATGAGAAATGGCGCTGAAAACGTCATACGAAATGCGACTTTGGCGCGAAGATCACCGACCTCATGGCCGATCCCACACTAGGATCAGGTCAGGTTTCATGAAACCCGACTTTTCCGAAAGTCGGCGACTTTTGAAAATGTCCGATCCGTTTCGCTCAACCCTAGTCAGCACTGATCAGCAGTGAGTAGGTCTTTCTGGGATTAAGTCCTGCTTTTCCCATACTAAGCATGCCCACGGTACGACCTCCCATTGGAGGTCGGGGGTCACATGCTCAGGTTCTGTTGCGGCTCCTATTGGACCATCTGGAAGGTCCAGTAGCACTGCTGTTATAAAAGGTTCACTAGTTTATACTTGAAAACATGTGTGTAGATGTGTGACTGTCGCTCTTTAATCTTCCCCCTTACTAGTTTTGTTGACTGCTCATGAATGGTGGATGCTTGCTATCTAGCACCCGACAGTGCTACCTGCACCTATCACACGATACCGCATCTGTTTGCAGTGACCGCCATTGCAGCGCAGTGTGCTAATAGAGCGCTTTCCTGACCCTAATCTGGGTGGCTAGTGGGGTCCCCCAGAGCGGCACTGCACGCATTCTTCTGCATTTAATTATTGGTTCTGCTTAACTCTGACACCCCAGTAGCGGTGTCGAGCACAAGAGGTCTAGTTGTTCTCTTTCCCTGAGTCTTGGGATAGAGTTCTGTGACTCCTTGCTTGCTCTCTTTGTGCTGAACTGCGGCCCTGTTCGCTTCCTTCATACCGGGTGAAGCTAACCTGTTTGTGCATCCACATTATACCGCCATATAGTCCTTCATTACTCAGCAACAGTTTCCATCTTTGCATAGTGGACCCCGGGCTGCGAACGCACCTTATACCATCTTCCTAATTATTTGGTGCGTTCCGCTAGCCCTATCATTTTGGTGTGCCTAAAAAGTGAAAAACAACCCTCAAGTGACACTACTTTAAATCTTGACCACTCAAGGAACTTATTTAGATGTGTTATGAGCACCTTGAACCACCAGGTGCTTCACAGAAATTTATAACGTTTAGCTATGAAAACAAAAAATCAAATTTTTTCCACAAAAATATTCTTTTAGCCACTTTTTTGTTTTGTTTTGATAATGGTTAGAGGAGAAAACGATCCCCAAAAATTATTTAGCAATTTCTCCTGAGTACACCAGCAGAGTTTGGAAAGGAAGGCGTTACAGTTTGGAATGCAGACTTTGATAGAATGGTCTGCCAGTGTCATGTTTCATTTGGAGAGCTCCTGATTTGTCTAAACAGTAGACACCCCCCAAAAGTGGCCCCATATTGGTATTGATCTAGTGTTTTTCTGGTATGTGAATTTTATAATATTTTGGCATAAGTAAATTGTGCAGTGTGCATCAGGTTGGCATGCTTGAGTTGTGTAGTGTACGTCAAGTTGGCATGCGTGAGTTGTGTAAGTCACTCTTTTATACACAAGTCAGGTTTGTTAGGGCAGGTGTCACATTTCCAATTGGTGTCCTTGCGTATCCCCCTTCTGTTAACACATTTGGCACTTCTTTTTCAACCTTTTTTCCTTAAGTTTAAGGAAATGTTGACTTGGTATGATATGAGAACCTTCAGCTCTGGAAGTACTGTGTCTTGCTCCTGTATGTGTATACACATATGAGTGTATGCCTCCTGAATACCGTGATTGATACAAGCAGGACTTTTTTAACATATGCGGTGTGAAAAAAGATAAAAATAAAATAAATGCAATATAAAACTTTGGTAAAATAAGAAACAAACTTACTAAACGGGCATGAGTAAAAAAAAATTACTGAGTGCCTGCAACTATCTGACACTAACCCTGACTATATTCAGTAAAAAGTACTGTAGTATATTTTTTCTATGCCTAATCTAGTCATATCAATTAATCTAAATATGTTTCTTTAATTATTTTTCATATACACAAAAAAAACAAAAACCAGATGCCAATCAGCGATGTGTCACTATAAGTGATGAGCGCGTATACTCGTTGCTCGGGTTTTCCCCAGCACGCTCAGGTGGTCTCCGAGTATTTGTTAGTGTTCGGAGATTTAGTTTTCATCATGGCAGCTGAATGATTTACAGCTATTAGCCAGGCTGAGTACATGTGGGGGTTGCCTGGTTGCTAGGGAGTCCTTACATGTATTCAAGCTGACTAATAGCGGTAAATCATGCTGATGAGGCGATAAAAACGTAATCTCCGAGCAGTCATAAATACTCGGAGACCACCCGAGCGTGCTTGGGAAAACCTGAGCAACGAGTACACTCGCTCATCACTAGTCAGTCACTAATCAGCGCTCGACGGTTGCAGGACGCATGCACGAATGTGATTCTTTTTTTTCCCACACTATCTGAAACTAAGGACTCAAACTTATTTGTAAGAAAAACAGACGAATGCAATCTGATAAAAAATCTGATTGATCTCTGCCTAATGTTATTTTGTGATTACCTGCACAGCTAGTAACATAGTTAGTAACATAGTTAGTAAGGCCGAAAAAAAGACATTTGTCCATCCAGTTCAGCCTATATTCCATCATAATAAATCCCCAGATCTACGTCCTTCTACAGAACCTAATTGTATGATACAATATTGTTCTGCTCCAGGAAGACATCCAGGCCTCTCTTGAACCCCTCGACTGAGTTCGCCATCACCACCTCCTCAGGCAAGCAATTCCAGATTCTCACTGCCCTAACAGTAATGAATCCTCTTCTATGTTGGTGGAAAAACCTTCTCTCCTCCAGACGCAAAGAATGCCCCCTTGTGCCCGTTACCTTCCTTGGTATAAACAGATCCTCAGCGAGATATTTGTATTGTCCCCTTATATACTTATACATGGTTATTAGATCGCCCCTCAGTCGTCTTTTTTCTAGACGAAATAATCCTAATTTCGCTAATCTATCTGGGTATTGTAGTTCTCCCATCCCCTTTATTAATTTTGTTGCCCTCCTTTGTACTCTCTCTAGTTCCATTATATCCTTCCTGAGCACCGGTGCCCCAAACTGGACACAGTACTCCATGTGCGGTCTAACTAGGGATTTGTACAGAGGCAGTATAATGCTCTCATCATGTGTATCCAGACCTCTTTTAATGCACCCCATGATCCTGTTTGCCTTGGCAGCTGCTGCCTGGCACTGGCTGCTCCAGGTAAGTTTATCATTAACTAGGATCCCCAAGTCCTTCTCCCTGTCAGATTTACCCAGTGGTTTCCCATTCAGTGTGTAATGGTGACATTGATTCCTTCTTCCCATGTGTATAACCTTACATTTATCATTGTTAAACCTCATCTGCCACCTTTCAGCCCAAGTTTCCAACTTATCCAGATCCATCTGTAGCAGAATACTATCTTCTCTTGTATTAACTGCTTTACATAGTTTTGTATCATCTGCAAATATCGATATTTTACTGTGTAAACCTTCTACCAGATCATTAATGAATATGTTGAAGAGAACAGGTCCCAATACTGACCCCTGCGGTACCCCACTGGTCACAGCGACCCAGTTAGAGACTATACCATTTATAACCACCCTCTGCTTTCTATCACTAAGCCAGTTACTAACCCATTTACAAAGCTGCAAATTTTTTCTCAGTGTTGACCGGACTGTCTATGGGTGAGAGAAAAAAATCGTGCAGCATAAGGACCATGCGTGCACCATCCAATTTTTATGCATTCATCTAGAAAAGGTCAACATCTCATCAGCCAAATACAGAAAGATCACAGTGTGAGAAGTCAGGAAAGAATATATATATATATATATATATATATACATATATATATATATATAAATATATATATATATATGTATATATATATATATATATATATACTTGTATAATAGATACAGCTGTCTGCCTAAGCTTTGCAGGTTTTCATTATAGGGGGCTACATGTCATTTTTTTGCGGGTCCCCCTTTTTAATAACCAGTAAAGGCTCAGTTTACAACTGATATTAGTAGCCTCGGAAGCTCCATGTTTTTTACCCCCTTATTATGCTATAAAAATCAGCCCCCAGCTGTCAGCTTTCCCTCTGCTGCTTTACAAAATTTATTACAGGCCATTTATTTCTGTAATTTATTGATTTATTACTTAACCCCTTCCCGACCCATGACGCCACGTAGGCGTCATGAAAGTCGGTGCCAATCCGACCCATGACGCCTATGTGGCGTCATGGAAAGATCGCGTCCCTGCAGATCGGGTGAAAGGGTTAACTCCCATTTCACCCGATCTGCAGGGACAGGGGGAGTGGTAGTTTAGCCCAGGGGGGGTGGCTTCACCCCCTCGTGGCTACGATCGCTCTGATTGGCTGTTGAAAGTGAAACTGCCAATCAGAGCGATTTGTAATATTTCACCTATTATAACTGGTGAAATATTACAATCCAGCCATGGCCGATGCTGCAATATCATCGGCCATGGCTGGAAATACTAATGTGCCCCCACCCCACCGATCGCCCCCCCAGCCCCCCGATCTGGCCGGTACACTGCTCCGGCTCCCCTCCATCCAGTGCTCCGCTCCCCCCCGTGCTCTTGTCCGCTCCCCCCGTGCTCCAATCACCCCCCGTGCTCCAATCACCCCCCCTGCATTCCGATCCACCCCCCCGTGCTCCGTTCCACCCCCCCGTGCTCCGTTCCAGCCCCCCCGTACTCCGTTCCACGCCCCCCGTGCTCCGTTCCACGCCTGCCACGCTCCGATTCCCCCCCCGTGCTCCGATCCCCCCCCCGTGCCCCCCCCACCCATCATACTTACCGATTCTGCCGGGGTCCCGTCCGTCTTCTCCCCGGTCGCCGCCATCTTCCAAAATGGCGGGCGCATACGCAGTGCGCCCGCCGAATCTGCCGGCCGGCAGATTCGTTCCAAAGTGCATTTTGATCACTGAGATAGATTATATCTCAGTCATCAAAATAAAAAAAATAATACATGACCCCCCCCCCCCCCCCCCTAGGTAGGGACAATAAAAAAATAAAGAAATTTTTTTTTTCCCACTAATGCTAGAATAGGGTTAGGGTTAGGGGTAGGGTTAGGGTTAGGGGTAGGGTTAGGGTTAGGGGTAGGGTTAGGGGTAGGGTTAGGGTTAGGGTTAGGGTTAGGGTAGGGTTAGGGGTAGGGCTAGGGTTAGGGGTAGGGTTAGGGGTAGGGTTAGGGTTAGGGGTAGGGTTAGGGCTAGGGTTAGGGGTAGGGGTAGGGTTAGGGCTAGGGTTAGGGCTAGGGTTAGGGTTTCGGTATGTGCACACGTATTCTGGTTCTCTGCGGATTTTTCCGCTGCGGATTTGATAAATCCGCAGTGCTAAACCTCTGCGGATTTATGGCGGATTTACCACGTTTTTTTCTGCGCATTTCACTGCGGTTTTACAATTGCGATTTTCTATTTGAGCAGTTGTAAAACCGCTGCGGAATCCGCACAAAGAAGTGACATGCTGCGGAATGTAAACCGCTGCGTTTCCGTGCAGTTTTTCCGCAGCATGTGTACAGCGATTTTTGTTTCCCATAGGTCTACATTGAACTGTAAACTCATGGGAAACTGCTGCGGATCTGCAGCGTTTTCCGCAGTGTGCACATACCTTTAGAATTAGGCTATGTGCACACGGTGCGGATTTGGCTGCGGATTGGCCGCTGCGGATTCGCAGCAGTATTCCATCAGGTTTACAGTACCATGTAAACATATGAAAAACCAAATCCGCTGTGCCCATGGTGCAGAAAATACCGCACGGAAACGCTGCATTGTATTTTCCGCAGCATGTCAATTCTTTGTGCGGATTCCGCGGCGTTTTACACCTGTTCCTCAATAGGAATCCGCAGGTGAAATCCGCACAAAAAACACTGGAAATCCGCGGAAAATCCGCAGGTAAAACACAGTGCCTTTTACCCGCGGATTTTTCAAAAATGGTGCGGAAATATCTCACATGAATCCGCAACGTGGGCACATAGCCTTAGGGTTAGGGTTGGAATTAGGGTTGTGGTTAGGGTTGTGATTAGGGTTATGGCTACAGTTGGGATTAGGGTTAGGGGTGTGTTGGGGTTAGTGTTGGAGGTAGAATTGAGGGGTTACCACTGTTTAGGCACATCAGGGGTCTCCAAACGCAACATGGCGCCACCATTGATTCCAGCCAATCTCGTATTCAAAAAGTCAAATGGTGCTCCCTCACTTCCGAGCCCTGACATGTGCCCAAACAGTGGTTTACCCCCACATATGGGGTATCAGTGTACTCAGGATAAACTGCGCAACAATTACTGGGGTCCAATTTCTCCTGTTACCCTTGTGAATCTAAAAAAATGCTTGCTAAAACATCATTTTTGAGGAAAGAAAAATGATTTTTTATTTTCACGGCTCTGCGTTGTAAACGTCTGTGAAGCACTTGGGGGTTCAAAGTGTTCACCACATATCTAGATAAGTTCCTTGGGGGGTCTAGTTTCTAAAATGTGGTCACTTGTGGGGGGTTTCTACTGTTTAGGCACACCAGGGGCTCTGCAAACGCAATGTGACGCCATCACACAACATATAACATGTAACACAATTGGTGTGGTGTATTATGCCAGCTGCCCATGTGGCAAAATTTATGTGGGTTTAACCTCAAGGCCACTGAAAATTCGTGTTAGGGAGCATTACAGAGATATCTTGAATGCACGAGAAGTTTCTGACATGTCAACTCTAAAGCCAGTAGCGAGACATTTTAAAAAATATCATGATTGTGAAGCCAAATTGTTGAGAGTATCTGGTATAGATAAGGTATTCATAGACCAAAGAGGTGGGAACTGGAAGAAAATCTTAGCACAGTTAGAGACCAGATGGATAAAGAAGATTGATTGTGTTTACCCAAAAGGCTTAAATGAGAAGCTTAGTTTTGCCCCTTTTCTTTAGGTACCTATTTATGTGTGTGTTTTTTTGTTTTGTTCTATTCGTTATTCACTGCCTTTAGTATTTTAGCTTGGATTTTAATAACATTCTTTCTTAGTTTATATATAGATATTCCTTTATGGATGAGTACCTGGTTGGTGGTTTGATCGGTGGCACCTCTGTTGGAGGGACTGTTCGGACTGGAGAAGGAGTATGATATCCACATCTTGTTGTATACGAGGAAGAAGAAATGAGAAGATTTGCATCACTGAATAATTAAAAGACGAGGGGAACACCATATTCCTATATCACTTAGTATATGTTGTCACTATACTGTTATATGTGTAACCTATCGTACATAGTTATATTTTTTAGTAATATTAATGGGGTCCATATATTGGATCCTAGCACATGTGCACTTTATGTACTTAAATATTTTATAGATAATGGTATATACTATAAGCACTATGAACAAGTCACACAGGAGAATAATTAGATTATGGGGACACTATATTTGAGGTCATTTAATATATGCCACATCTATGTTGATATATGTGAAATTTACATTTCACATCAGTGGGCCCAACATATTGGATCCTATGTACATCTGCATTTGATCTTTATAAATATTCCTGTTGCTAAATGATATATTTCATAAGCAATAGGAACAATTTGCACAGGTATTCCTTTGAAGTAACATTTATTTATTATTATTTTTTATGTTTATTAAGTTCAGGCTGTCTCTGTACATACTACTGCGTATCTGTTGCGTCTGGGTGATATGCGACCTGCAGCAGACACACCAACTATGCACTTATCAGCTTGGTATGATACATTCAGCCCCACTATGCACTTTGTAAGGTATCTTGCATTTATCTAGATATCCCCTCCTATTCACACTTGCCCCTTAATACTATCCGCACAGTCTTTTCATTATTACCATCAGCACACCACAGAGCGGTGAGTGCGCTCCGCCTCTGGGCTGTTTCCTCGCGCTGCTGTGGCAACGCGTCTGGTACGTTGCTGGCTCCGCCCCCCGTCTTGACGCGTCAGATGGGGAAGTGGAACAGTGACGAGGACGCCGACCTGCGCATGCGCTGGGACTCGGCACAGGGAAGCGAGCGCCATTACCACGCCGCCCCCACCAATGTAGGCAGAACTATTTAAACCCCACATCTTAACACCTACAACAGCAACCCCCGGACGAAGCTAACGCGAAACGCGCGTTGGGGCTCTTCACAGCGTGTGCAGGTCACGTATCACCCTTATTTTACTTATATATAACATAGAGATGGGCTTAAATGTGTATTATGTGTGCGGCAGCACTGATTGACTACCAGCATTGGGCTAACACTTGAGAGACAGACCTGATAGGGCTCTATGAGAACTTCATCTGTGTGCACTGGCATATAATGTGATGAGGCACAGCATTGTTCTGGCCTCATTTGCAGATGTAGATGAGATGTTGATATAGCCTATATATATCATTCAGTTCAACTTTTTGTATTTATTTTGGATGGTATGTGTAATAACTCTATATTCTCTATGTATACTTATATTGAGACTCACCAATAGATGTGATACTGTTTCTGTACCTGCTGTGATGTTGCATGTGCATCTCCATATTTTAATACTATTTTTTACCATTTGTGGATAAATTTGTTATCCTTAATAAAATTATTTTTTGGATTATATTTATGACTAGTGCTTCCGTATTTGGTACATGTTGGATTTCTATGGCTTGTTTTGGGAGCGTCATACAGATAGTCCGTTGTTCTTTTCTTTTGGGTTTAATGTGACGCCCGCAGACCATTCCATCAAAGTCTGCATTTCAAAAGTCACTACATCCCTTCTGAGCCCCGACGTGTGCCCAAACAGTGGTTTACCCCCACACATGGGGTATCAGCGTACTCAGGAGAAACTGGACAACAACTATTGGGGTCCAATTTCTCCTGTTACCCTTGGGAAAATAAAAAATTCTGGGCTAAATAATTATTTTTGAGGAAAGAAAACCTATTTATTATTTTCACGGCTCTGCATTATAAACTTCTATGAAGCACTTGGGGGTTCAAAGTGCTCACCACATATCCAGATAAGTTCCTTTCGGGGTCTAGTTTCCAAAATGGGGTCACTTGTGGGGGGTTTCTACTGTTTAGGCACATCAGGGGCTCTGCAAACGCAACGTGACGCCCGCAGAGCATTCCATCAAAGTCTGCATTTCAAAACGTCACTACTTCACTTCCGAGCCCCAACGTGTGCCCAAACAGTGGTTTACCCCCACATATGGGGTATCACCGTACTCCGGAGAAACTGGACAACAAATATTGGGGTCAAATTTCTCCTGTTACCCTTGGGAAAATTAAAAAATTCTGGGCTAAATAATTATTTTTGAGGAAAGAAAACGTATTTATTATTTTCACGGCTCTGCATTATAAACTTCTATGAAGCACTTGGGGGTTCAAAGTGCTCACCACACATCTAGATAAGTTCCTTTCGGGGTCTAGTTTCCAAAATGGGGTCACTTGTGGGGGGTTTCTACTGTTAAGCCACATCAGGGGCTCTGCAAACGCAACGTGACGCCCACAGGGCAGCACGGTGGTGCAGTGGTTAGCACTGCAGCCTTGCAGCGCTGGAGTCCTGGGTTCAAGCCCCACTAAGGACAACATCTGCAAAGAGTTTGTATGTTCTCTCCGTGTTTGCGTGGGTTTCCTCCGGGCACTCCGGTTTCCTCCCACATTCCAAAGACATACTGATAGGGAATTTAGAGTGTGAGCCCCAATGGGGACAGCAATGATAATGTGTGTAAAGCGCTGTGGAATATGTTAGCGCTATATAAAAATAAAGATTATTATTATTATTATTCCATCAAAGTCTGCATTTCAAAACGTCACTACTTCACTTCCGAGCCCCGGCATGTGCCCAAACAGTGATTTACCCCCACATATGGGGTATCAGCGTACTCAGGAGAAACTGGACAACAACTTATGGGGTCCAATTTCTCCTGTAACCCTTGGGAAAATAAAAAATTCTGGGCTAAATAATTATTTTTGAGGAAAGAAAACGTATTTATTATTTTTACGGCTCTGCATTATAAACTTCTATGAAGCACTTGGGGGTTCAAAGTGCTCACCACACATCTAGATAAGTTCCTTTGGGGGTCTAGTTTCCAAAATGGGGTCACTTGTGGGGGGTTTCTACTGATAAGCCACATCAGGGGCTCTGCAAACGCAACGTGACGCCCACAGAGCATTCCATCAAAGTCTGCATTTCAAAACGTCACTACTTCACTTCCAAGCCCCGGCATGTGCCCAAACAGTGGTTTACCCCCACATATGGGGTATCAGCGTACTCAGGACAAACTGGACAACAACTTTTGGGGTCAAATTTCTCCTGTTACCCTTGGGAAAATAAAAAATTGCAGGCTAAAAGATCATTTTTGAGAAAATATATATATTTTTTTTTTTCATGGCTCTGCGTTATAAACTTCTGTGAAGCACTTGGGGGTTCAAAGTCCTCACCACACATCTAGATTAGTTCCTTTGGGGGTCTAGTTTCCAAAATGGGGTCACTTGTGGGGGAGCTCCAATGTTTAGGCACACAGGGGCTCTCCAAACGCGACATGGTGTCCGCTAACAATTGGAGCTAATTTTCCATTCAAAAAGTCAAATGGCGCGCCTTCCCTTCCGAGCCCTGCCGAGTGCCCAAACAGTGGTTTACCCCCACATATGAGGTATCGGCGTACTCGGGAGAAATTGCTCAACAAATTTTATGATCCATTTTATCCTACTGCCCATGTGAAAATGAAAAAATTGAGGCGAAAAGAATTTTTTTGTGAAAAAAAAGTACTTTTTCATTTTTACAGATCAATTTGTGAAGCACCTGAGGGTTTAAAGTGCTCACTAGGCATCTAAATAAGTTCCTTGGGGGGTCTAGTTTCCAAAATGGGGTCACTTGTGGGGGAGCGCCAATGTTTAGGCACACAGGAGCTATCCAAACGCGACATGGTGTCCGCTAACGATGGAAATAATTTTTCATTCAAAAAGTCAAATGGCGCTCCTTCCCTTCCGAGCCTTACCATGTGCCCAAACAGTGGTTTACCCCCACATGTGAGGTATCGGTGTACTCAGGAGAAATTGCCCAACACATTTTAGAATCCATTTTATCCTGTTGCCCATGTGAAAATGAAAAAATTGAGGCTAAAAGAATTTTTTTGTGAAAAAAAAGTACTTTTTCATTTTTACGGATCAATTTGTGAAGCACCTGGGGGTTCAAAGTGCTCACTATGCATCTAGATAAGTTCCTTGGGGCGTCTAGTTTCCAAAATGGGGTCACTTGTGGGGGAGCTCCAATTTTTAGGCACACGGGTGCTCTCCAAACGTGACATGGTGTCTGCTAAAGAGTGGAGCCAATTTTTGATTCAAAAAGTCAAATGGCGCTCCTTCCCTTCCAAGCCCTGCCGTGCGCCCAAACAGTGGTTTACCCCCACATATGAGGTATCAGCGTACTCAGGACAAATTGGACAACAACTTTCATGGTTCTGTTTCTCCATTTACCATTGGGAAAATAAAAAAATTGTTGCTAAAATATAATTTTTGTGACTAAAAAGTTAAATGTTCATTTTTTCCTTCCATGTTGCTTCTGCTGCTGTGAAGCACCTGAAGGGTTAATAAACTTCTTGAATGTGGTTTTGAGTACCTTGAGGGGTGCAGTTTTTAGAATGGTGTCACTTTTGGGTATTTTCAGCCATATAGACCCCTCAAACTGACTTCAAATGTGAGGTGGTCCCTAAAAAAAATGGTTTTGTAAATTTCGTTGTAAAAATGACAAATCGATGGTCATATTTTAACCCTTATAACTTCCTAACAAAAAAAAATTTTGTTTCCAAAATTGTGCTGATGTAAAGTAAACATGTGGGAAATGTTATTTATTAACTATTTTGTGTCACATATCTCTCTGGTTTAACAGAATAAAAATTCAAAATGTGAAAATTGAGAAATTTTCAAAATTTTCGCCAAATTTCCGTTTTTATCACAAATAAGCGCAGAATTTATTTACCTAAATTTACCACTAACATGAAGCCCAATATGTCACGAAAAAACAATCTCAGAACCGCTAGGATCCGTTGAAGTGTTCCTGAGTTATTACCTCATAAAGGGACACTGGTCAGAATTGCAAAAAACGGCAAGGTCTTTAAGGTCAAAATAGGCTGGGTCATGAAGGGGTTAAATACATGTACTGTAAGCTACACACACACTGCTCTACATACAGTGCCTACAAGTAGTATTCAACCCCCTGCAGATTTAGCAGGTTTACACATTTGGAATTAACTTGTCATTGTGACATTTGGACTGTAGATCAGCCTGAAAGTGTGAAATGCACTGCAGCAAAAAAAATTTTTATTTCTTTGTTTATTTTTTTTTTAAATTGTGAAAAGTCTTTTCAGAGGGTCATTTATTATTCAACCCCTCAACGCACCAGAATTCTGTTTGGTTCCCCTAAAGTATTAAGAAGTAGTTCAGGCACAAAGAACAATGAGCTTCACATGTTTGGATTAATTATCTCTTTTTCCAGCCTTTTCTGACTATTTAAGACCCTCCCCAAACTTGTGAACAGCACTCATACATGGTCAACATGGGAAAGACAAAGGAGCATTCCAAGGCCATCAGAGACAAGATCGTGGAGGGTCACAAGGCTGGCAAGGGGTACAAAACCCTTTCCAAGGAGTTGGGCCTACCTGTCTCCACTGTTGGGAGCATCATCCGGAAGTGGAAGGCTTATGGAACTACTGTTAGCCTTCCACGGCCTGGACAGCCTTTGAAAGTTTCCTCCCGTGCCGAGGCCAGGCTTGTCCGAAGAGTCAAGGCTAACCCAAGGACAACAAGGAAGGAGCTCCGGGAAGATCTCATGGCAGTGGGGACATTGGTTTCAGTCAATACCATAAGTAACGTGCTCCACCGCAATGGTCTCCGTTCCAGACGAGCCCGTAAGGTACCTTTACTTTCAAAGCGTCATGTCAAGGCTCGTCTACAGTTTGCTCATGATCACTTGGAGGACTCTGAGACTGACTGGTTCAAGGTTCTCTGGTCTGATGAGACCAAGATCGAGATCTTTGGTGCCAACCACACACATGACGTTTGGAGACTGGATGGCACTGCATACGACCCCAAGAATACCATCCCTACAGTCAAGCATGGTGGTGGCAGCATCATGCTGTGGGGCTGTTTCTCAGCCAAGGGGCCTGGCCATCTGGTCCGCATCCATGGGAAGATGGATAGCACGGCCTACCTGGAGATTTTGGCCAAGAACCTCCGCTCCTCCATCAAGGATCTTAAGATGGGTCGTCATTTCATCTTCCAACAAGACAACGACCCAAAGCACACAGCCAAGAAAACCAAGGCCTGGTTCAAGAGGCAAAAAATCAAGGTGTTGCAGTGGCCTAGTCAGTCTCCTGACCTTAATCCAATTGAAAACTTGTGGAAGGAGCTCAAGATTAAAGTCCACATGAGACACCCAAAGAACCTAGATAACTTGGAGAAGATCTGCATGGAGGAGTGGGCCAAGATAACTCCAGAGACCTGTGCTGGCCTGATCAGGTCTTATAAAAGACAATTATTAGCTGTAATTGCAAACAAAGGTTATTCCACAAAATATTAAACCTAGGGGTTGAATAATAATTGACCCACACTTTTATGTTTAAAATTTATAAAAATTTAACTGAGCAACAAAACTTTGTGGTTTGTAAGATTTATGCATCTGTTAATAAATCCTGCTCTTGTTTGAAGTTTGAAGGCTCTAACTTATTTGCATCTTATTAAACCTGCTAAATCTGCAGGGGGTTGAATACTACTTTTAGGCGCTGTATATTCACTTAATTCGCTCAGAATTAATTATGTATGTCACGTAAAAAAAGGCTGGATGATTTCCTCAGTACACATAACATTGTGGGTTATAGTTAAATTAATGACAAAGTGCACAATTGGTTGAGAAAGCTTGAACTTGATTGACTTAGTCCCTTTTTTCATCCTATGTAACTATTAGGCTAGTTTCACATTTACGTTTAAAAACGCAGCGTTAAAAACGCAAACGCAGGTGGTGAAAAAACGCATGTAAACGCGTGCAAACGCTGCATTTTTTAGACGCATGCATTTTTGTCTGCGGTAAAAAAAGCAGCGTTTTGACGCGTTTACATGCGTTTTTTCCTGCGTTTGCGTTTTTGAAACGCATGATGAGAAGTGTGTGACAGCTGCCAATCATCAAAATCAACTATAAAACCCACTATAAATAGAAATAGCTAGGGTTAGGGTTAGGGTTTGGATCCCTAGGGTTAGGGTTAGGGTTTGGATCCCTAGGATTAGGGTTAGGGTTTGGATCCCTAGGATTAGGGTTAGGGTTTGGATTCCTAGGGTTAGGGTTAGGGTTAGGGTTAGGGTTTGGATCCCTTTATCACCTTGATGGTGGGGGGTGGCTTATCAGTGTGTAGACTTGCTTTTTTCTATGGAAACGCATGCATTTAAAAAGGCAACCAAACGCATGTGCTTAAAAACGCATGCATTTACATAGACAGCAATACGTTTTTTTGCTGCATAAAAACGCCTCTAGAAATTACTACATGTTGCATTTCTGCAACAAAACGCAAGCAGAGAAACGACGAATGCGCCGCCAAACGCGGCAAAACGCATACAAAAAAACGCATGCGTTTTTAATGTTAAATATAGGGAAAAAAACGCATGCTTTTTTTGCGCTAAAACGCAGCGGCAAAAAACGCAAATGTGAAACCAGCCTTACTCACATATTTCTATCTATCTATTGAAGAATATTTACTTGGAAAACCATCTTTAAATCACATGGAGACTAACTATGTAAAAGCTAATGTTAAAATCACATTGCATATGAATCACATATACTTGCCATTCAGATGTCATATGGGTGCTAAATGAGAAAAAAAGTCACATTTTACTCGCATAAAAATCGCATGCTACTTGAATGGCACACGCCTGACTTTGAAGGAACAACACTGGGCCTAGTTTCTTCATGAAAAAATACTGTAGTAGACATCACAGATTACTAAGGCATATTTTTACTGTCTCTAATCTAGTCCTATCAACTAGGGTGGTTTCACACTTGCGTTTTTGTCTGCAGCGTTTTTTGCAAAAAAAAAAACGCATGCGTTTTTTTTTCCCTATATTTAACATTGAAAACGCATGCGTTTTTTGGTGTACGCGTTTGCATACGTTTTTGAACGCATGCGTTTTTTTCTGCATGCGTTCATTTTCAGAAATGCAACTTGTAGTATTTTTGAGAGGCGTTTTTTGGACCAAAAAAAACGCATGCGTTTTTTTGGGTCAAAAGATACATTGGAGTCAATGTGGACGCATGTGTTTTTTTGTGCATGCGTTTTTTGCATTAAAAACGCATGCGTTTTTATATTAAAAAAACCAGAACACACTCTGATATGCCACCCCCAAACATAAAGGTGATAAAGGGATCCTAACCCTACCCCTAAACCCTACCCCTAACCCTACCCCTAACCCTAATCCTACCCCTAACCCTAACCCTACCCCTAACCCTAACCCTAAGGGATCCTAACCCTAACCCTACCCCTACCCCTAACCCTACCCCTAATCCTAACCCTACCCCTAACCCTAACCCTAACCCTACCCCTAACCCTAACCCTAAGGGATCCTAACCCTACCCCTACCCCTAACCCTAACCTTACCTCTAACCCTAAGGGATCCTAACCCTAACCCTAACCCTACCCCTAACCCTAACCCTACCCCTAACCCTAACCCTAATCCCTTTAGGGTTAGGGTTAGGGGTAGGGTTAGGGTTAGGGTTAGGATCCCTTAGGGTTAGAGGTAAGGTTAGGGTTATGATCCCTACCCCTAACCCTAACCCTACCCCTAACTATTTCTGTTTATAGTGGGTTTTTTACTTTATTTTGATGATTGGCAGCTGTCACACATTTCTCATCATGCGTTTAAAAAACGCAAACGCATGAAAAAACGCATGGAAACGCGTCAAAACGCCGCATTTTTTTCACCACATGCAAAAACACATGCGTCAAAAAAACGCAGCGTTTGCACGCGTTTACATGCGTTTTTTCACCATGCTTTTTTGCGCTTTTTACCGCAAAAACGCACCCAAAAAAACGCAAATGTGAAACCAGCCTAATCTAAAATATTTTTTATTCAATTCTTTCTTCACAGAAAAACGAACAAACAGCATCCAGAGGCCGATCAGTGATTTGTGTCACCAATAAGCGCTCGACAACTGTAGGTCGCATGCACCGATGTGGTGCAATATTTGGATATAAAAAAAATAATTCTGGCCAAAAGCAAGTGTGGGTGTTAATCAGTAATGTGCATCTCATCCGCAGCTCAGCAGCTGTAGGACGCACGCAGGGAATAGTGCAAAGATGTGTGTGCTGGAATTAGGGAAAAAAGTCCTGGAAAACTGCGAGCACAAATTCCAATCAGAGATTTGTGTGGCTGATCAGCACACCGTGGCTGCAGGACACATGCAATGAGATGGTGCAAAGGGGGAGAGAATTAGACAGGCATGAAATAAGACCTGGAAAGCAGTAAGCACAGATGTTAATCAGCATTCAGGATATACAAACAAAAAAACTGCCTAATATTGAGTGACCAAGCCCTGATCAGCGCTCAGCGACAGAGGGGGAAGTGTGGAGGGGGTTTAGGGAGAAAGGGAGAGGGGAAAAAAGGGGGAAAAGTACTGTAGCAAATGTCAGAGAGGGGAATTAGGGTGGGTTGGTAAAAAGCTAGGGATCAGGACCAGACTTCTTCTTTCTTCTTTCAGGAATTGCAGGAACATCAGCAGCAGTGATGACACAGGTCATGCCATGTGCCAATGTCCAAAGCTAAATTGAGGAAGTACAGGCCTGTCATACTGATGTCAGATTGGCTCTGTGCACTCTGATTGGTGAAATTGGCATCATCATCCGATATCACCATTAAGAGCTGGCCCTACTGACGCCGACATCACTAGGCTCCAGGCTATGATCAGTTCTGTTACAGCACGAATCATAGGCTGGATATCAGTGTTGTCATGGCCTGAAACACTCAAAATCAGTGCTTCTCAACTCTAGTCCTCAAGAGCCACCAACAGGTCATGTTTTCAGTATTTCCTTAGTATTGCACAGGTGATAATTTCATCGCCTGCTCAAGCATTAATTCCATCGCCTATGCAATAGTAAGGAAATCCTGAAAACATGACCAGATGGTGGGTCTTGAGGACTGGAGTTGAGAAACACTGCTCAAAATGCTTTGAATGACTGTTCAGAATTAAACAGCCAATCACAATGATTGTAATTGCGGGGGCATCAAAACCCCCTGTGACAATGAGCCAACGTTCCCTTCTGTTATAAACAGCAGGCACCTTAACGCAATCACCGTGACTGAGGTCGCGGGGCCGCATTTTAGCCATGACGTACCCATTACATTGGAGGTACCACAATGATTCACAATCAATTTCTGTTTTCATATAATTTGTATATTGAGCTGGTTCTTTCACTCCACGTATTGCACAACATAATATATTCAGCGTCAGCTGCCTGGGGAATAAGCCAATATTTAAGTATTGTTTCTTTTTATCAATAAAGGTCAGCATGAACTATGAAGCTAATGAATTCTTGTTATAATAGGGTAAATAGCAGATCACAAAATTATCTTTCTTCTCCCAGGCTAAAATCCTAAAGAAATGGACAATGAAAACTATCAAAATCTAATTTTACTAATTTTATTTGTATGCAATTTTGTCCTGCTTCACTAATCTATTGCCACCACATGATAAAATTGTATACCACTGTTTGGTGGTTATTGCAGCAAAATTTGTGTACAAATACACCATGGTGAAGGTGCGAGAAATGGAACTGCTCGTGTACCATCACCATCACTATGCTGGTAGTAACTAACAGCCTAAATAATCCTTTAGGCCTCTTTCAATTCTGATATTTAAAGATTTCCAGTACTGGAAAAACAGTATCAGTGCTATTTGTGACCATGTGTAACATTCATGTGTAATCTGTCTGCTGTCTATGTGCACCATCAGTGTGACACATACCAGCATCTGGGAAAAGCAGTACAGTTAGCGCTGTTCCCAGGAGCTGGATGCTGAAACAAATTCTCATTATCAGTGCCTGGTCTCCCTGCAATTAGTGTGATCAGGCGATGCTGATGAGAGTTGTAGTCAAAACCTGCCGTCTTTGAATAGCGCACATTAAATAAATAAATTAAATTAAAAAAAGGCGTGATGCCCCCTTCATTTTAATAACTAGCTGAGGAAAACTGAAAGCTGGGGGCTGGTGTTAATATTCTGGGATATGCCGATTGCCCTAAAGGTTCCTAGCCTATTAGTAACAATTCACAGCTGTTTGCTTAGCCTTTACTGGGTATTAAAAAGAGGGACCCAAAAATAAAATGACATGGGATTTCCCCTATTTTTTATAACCAGAAAAGACTAAACAGACAGCTATGGACCGATATTAAAAGGGTGAGAAGACTAATAACACCAACCCTAAGCTGCCCCAGAAAAAGGCACAGCCATTGGATGCGCCAATGCTGGCTCTGAGCCACGGCTCTTCCCACTGCAATGGTGCATTGGCAAGGGGGATAATAGTATTGGGGTTGATGTCAGCTGTTGTATGTCCTTTGACATCAATCCCTGGTGTTAGTAATGGAGAGGTGTCTGTCAGACAACCCAATTACTAACCCTGTAGTCAAAAGTAATAAAGACACACCGATAAAAATCCTTTAATTGAAAAAATCACTCCCTGTGCCTCTTTTAGCCATTTGTTCCCTTAGAAATCAACTCTGCAATATTAGCATGATGTGATGAGCGGTGACATCAGTATTGTGACCGCTCAGCACGTCTGCTGGACCACAGTAAGAGTACCTTGAGAAATTTCCCACTGCAGTGATGAGCAGTAATGTAATTAAGGTAATTTCAGGTCACAGGCAGCAGTTCCCACAACATTTCCTGAAATCTCAATCTGTGCATGCTCCGCCTCCGGCGGCCATTTTCTCAAATTCCGTCGCAAAGATATATACGTAAAAGAGAACCTTTGCTCACCGAGGCCGACATCTAATGAGCGCCCAGGCACCACAGAATGACTGCACTCCTACCGCTACCTGCCTCCTGTGACCCTGCACCACCACCGCCAACCCGCCCAGTAAGCTCACTTTGGCATATAAGACACACCCTCATTTTCCTTACAAATTTAAAAAAGAATAAGTGCTTCTTATAATACAAAAATACTGTATATCCTGATTGTGAAATCAGCAGCATAAGTCAGTTTTCTGCTCAGTTCACCTCCTCCACTGTCAATGCTGTCAGTGACACGTGTTTCTGTTTCATCCTTTAGTACTTTAACCTAGATGGCTGAAGAACATACTACACAAGCACAACTTATTGTAGTTCATTTATTGGAACAGATGAACAGTCTGACTTTGCACTATGATGACATGGTGTCGAAGTGGATTGAAAACACAATTATAATGCCTAGTTGTTTTGCTTGCTGTGTATGCTGTGTTGGAAGAAGAACTGGCATTGATAGTAGCACTTTGAGTCATGGCAAATATCAAGGTGGGTATTAGGTGCGAGTCCAAAGAGCTCAGGCCATTTCCCATATGGAGTCAACTTTCAAACGAATCAGGAAAGATAATAATGATGATCAACTCATCTCTAGTAACCTGTGTTAAGTATCAAGCTATTTCAAAACACCCTGCAGTATCAGACTTGTTAAGATATTTAACTTTTTGAAATCATCCAAAATTAATACCTCTCTGTGGGTGGGTTCGGGGGTAGATACCTACCTTAATGGTGTTTTTACACAGGCTGTGCAAACAAAATAAATTATCAGTTCATGGGCAGTTACAGTGGACGGGCAGGAGATGTGTAGCTTTGCAGTGGCAAAAGCAGCAGCTGTTGAAGGGACAGAAGCCCAATCAAAAAAATTAGAGCAGGGCAGACAAGGAGATGTATGGTAGTGTAAGGCTAGTATCAACAACCATCGCAACAGAAGTACAGTTTATCATTATAAAACAGAGAGGGCAAGCAGGAGACGTGGGGCTGGCATGACTGTGCAGTGGCAGGGGTAGAAGCCACACAATAGATAATTAATACAAAGCACAAAAGGAAATATTTGACCATTTAGGTTCAGAAATGATGGCCCTAGAAGTAGCACTACAGTATAGATGACTTGATGGACAGGGAGTAGATTCCCGCTGAGTGTGGGTCATTGGCATTGTTGGCAGGGGAACTATGTAGAATACAGTCAGTGGACAATAAAGGGAGTAGAGAATATGCTCAATATAATCATTGCCATCAGCTACAAGGGAGTCAATGAGGATGATGATGAAGTTGATGACAACAACAAGGCAACACTTGTGGGAGCAGACTGGTCACAAAAAATGGTTACCAAGAGAAGACGGCGGACAGTTTCAGCCTTACTCAACTGACTGGTCTTAGGTAGGGGAGGGGGCCTCAAACTGTCCCTGGAACTGGAACATTAACTATTTCTGCCCCTGGGGTACTCTTGATGGTAGAGAGATCCGAGTAAAAGACTTCACTATGCTTCAGCGAATCCATGTTTTGTCCCCTCCCCCATCCAATGGAGCCTGGGACAGAAATGTAACGTGAACAAGACACAAAAGACAAAACAGGAATAACAGAAACCCTCTATCATACAAAAGCACCAACAACAATAGGAAGGGGATAGGGATAAGGACGGGGAGGAATAAACTAAATGGGAAAAGAGACCAGGAGATAAATACACATATACTACAAAACACCTCTTCATCAACTTCTCTCCAAAACGCTTAGCTTAAGCACACCACATAGGAAGACGAATCTCCAATAGCAACAATGAACTCGTATTCAGCACAGCGTGAGAAGAAGAGCAGAGAAGCAGAGCTTTACTGGCAAGACACAGAGGGTGTGGCCAGGTTATATAGGAAAAGTTAAATATCAGATCAGAAGCATGGAGCTGCTTGTTTTTTCACCAGCAAACAAAGGGTCATTAATCTATTCAGCACCAAAGGAAACCAAATTAATTTAACATGGGATCCAAACACCCAGGCAAATGGAAAATCTGTGGTTCACAATATGCAGTGATTTTCTACCCCCAGATCTCCCAGGTTGGTGTGACACACTCGTGACATGTAGTTTTATAGTTCATGTGTGCCAGAATGTAATAGTCTTTATTTAGAACGCTACTGCCTGCACACTGCAGTAGATCTAGTCTTCTCACAATGGGAAAAATAATTTCCACAAGTGAAATGTTCTCACATAGGAACAACCGCCATTATCACCACACCACAGTTTTTAGGCACTGTTGAGCCTCCTCCAACAACGGCATCACCTGCTTTAGAGATGACCACTGAAAATATATACACTGCTCAAAAAAATAAAGGGAATACTAAATCCCACATCCTAGATATAACTGAATGAACTAATCCAGTTGTAAATCTTTATTCATTACATAGTGGAATGTGTTGAGAACAATAAAACATAAAAATGATCAACGTAAATCACATCTAGTATCCCACTGAGGTCTGGAGTTGGAATGATGCTCAAAATCAAAGTGGAAAACGAAGTTACAGGCTGATCCAACTTCTGTGGAAATGCCTCAAGGCAAGGAAATGATGCTCAGTAGTGTGTGTGGCCTCCACATGCCTGTATGACCTCCCAACAATGACTGGGCATGCTACTGATGAGGCGGCGAATGGTCTCCTTCCAGACCTGGACTAAAGCATCTGCCAACTCCTGGACAGTCTGTGGTGCAACATGACATTGGTGGATGGTACGAGACATGATGTCCCAGATGTGTTCAATCGGATTCAGGTCTGGGGAATGGGCAGGCCAGTCCATAGCTTCAATACCTTGCATGAACTGCTGGCAGTCAGGCTACTAATGGCAGTCAGGCTACCTCTGGTGAGCACATGGAGGGCTGTGTGGCCTTCCAAAGAAATGGCACCCCACACCATTACTGACCCACTGCCAAACCGGTCATGCTGTAGGATGTTGCAGGCATCAGATTGCCCTCCATGGCATCTCCAGACTCTGTCACATCTGTCACGTGCTCAGTGTGAACCTGCTTTCATCTGTGAAGAGCACAAGGCGCCAGTGGCGAATTAGCCAATCCTGGGGTTCTGTGGCAAATGCCAAGCATCCTGCATGGTGTTGGACTGTAAGGACAACCCCCATCTCTGGATGTCGGGCACTCAGACCAACCTCATGGAGTCTGTTTCTAATAGTTTCTGCAGACACATGCACATTTGTGGCCTGCTGGAGGTCATTTTGCAGGGCTATGGCAGTGCTCCTCCTATTTCTCCTTGCACAAAGGCTGAGGTAGCGGTCTTACTGCTGGGTTGTTGCCCTCCTATGACCCCCTTTCATGTCTCCTGGTGTACTGGCCTGTCTCCTGGTAGTGCCTCCAGCCTCTGGACACTACGCTGACAAACACAGCAAATCTTTTTGCCACAGCTCACATTGATGTGCCATCCTAGATGAGCTGCCCTACCTGAACCACTTGTGTGGGTTGTAGAGTCCGTATCATGCTGCCACGAGTGTGAAAGCACAACCAATGTTCAAAAGTGACCAAAACATCAGCCAGAAAGCATTGGCACTGAGATGTGGTCTGTGAACACCACCTGCAGAACCACTCCTTTATTGAGTGTGTCTTAACAATTGCCAATAATTTCCATCTGTTGTCTATTCCATTTGCACAACAGCATGTGAAATTGATTGTCAAACAGAGTTGCTTCCTAAGTGGACAGTTTGATTTCACAGAAGTTTGATTTTCTTGGAGTTATATTCTGTTGTTTAAGTGTTCCCTTTATTTTTTGAGCAGTGTATTTTGCCCCACAGCATCTTTTGACCACATGTCACTGAGGCAAAAAACCCTGCTCCTCTGATGACTACATCTCCCCGGCACATCTGTGTGATTTACAGGTCCTGTCCACCATAGAATCACCATTATCATCCTAAATTTCAACTGATACGAAGAGATGGAGGATGCTTCAACCTAAAAGCCACCAGATTAACCACATCCAGAATCTCTTTGGGACCAATAAACCTTGGACCCAAATTTCCCAACAGTACTTTAAGATTAATTTTTTGGGATAATAACCAAACCTTATCACCTACTTAAAAGACAAGACCTGCCAAAAGTTTTCCACCAGCCTTCCTTTTTTTGTGAATCTGAGCAGCCCTAATATTCTTTAGTACCTGTCAGACATCCCCAAGTTTCTGTGCGGCTACCTCCACCCCAGGACATATAGAACTTGTTCTGGAATATTTGCCAAAGAGCGGATGAAAACCATAATTACAAAAAATGGAGAAACTCCAAAAAAACACATAACCCTGAGGAAAAATGTTAAATTGTGATTCTGGAGGGGAACCTGAATCAAAACTTTGTGATAATGTATCAGCCTTCATATTCTTGGACTCCAGCCTGAACATGATAGAGAAAATTAATCTAGAAAAAATAAAGGCCCGTTTGGCCTGTCTGGTAGTTAAACATTTGGCTGATTCAGGGTAAGCTAAATTCTTTTGAACAGTAATTACATTGACATGATGAATCCCCCAACCGCAAAAAAAAGTCTACTTACCTCAAAAGCGAATTTTATGGGAAGTAACTTATGATTCCCAAAATAATCATTTATTTTGGCTTATGGACATTTTCTAGGAATAAATGCACATGGCCGCAGATAGGTCAGAGTTTTAGGCTCTTGAGATAATTCGGCCTCTACCCGACATTCGAAGCATCCACCTCCACAATAAATGGTACTTTGAGATCCGGTTGGATTAGGACTGGAGAAGTCATAAAACACTCTTCTAATGTTTTAAAAGCTCTAGTTGCATCCGGTGATCAAACCTTGAGATTCGACCCTTTATGTATGAGATCAGTAAGAAGTTGAAAAACCCTAAAAAGTTGCTGTAACACTTTAAGATAATTGCCTACACCTTCCCAAAATACGTCTTTGGCCGGCATCACACTCAGCGTAGGCAAATACAGTCCGTTTTTTACGTCCGTAAAACTCGCTAGTGTGACGCCGGCCTTAAACCCTTCATCCAATAAAATGTACTCTAGAAAAGAAATTTCCTGAAAAGAAAAAATACATTTTTTTACCTTAGCCAACAATGAGTTCTCCCTCAACTTGTGTCATGCCTCTTGAACATATTCCTGGTGGGAATGACCACTCTCATATAAACTGGTTTACAGGTTACGAAAGAGTATGCTAATATGGGTAATACATGATGTGCATTAATCTGTAGCCTAATGCGCTGCCTAGCAACCAGCCTGTAATCTGGGAGTGGGTCTCATTAGAACACAGCATGCAGAGCCGCCAATCCCAAAATGGCAGCTCCCATAAAGGTAATTCTCTGAACGTAATTTTTCTATTCACAGATATTATGCTTTCAAAGGTGATTACAAGTTCTGTTTTGAAATAAATTCATTCTATTGGGGATTGAGAAAATTATGCAACTGAAGTCTCATGGTAAGGTATCTACTATATAATTGTCTAAGGTGTAAGGGTCACTTCTGTATTTCTGTCTTTCCTTCTTTCTGTCACGGATATTCATTGGTCGTGGCCTCTGTCTGTCATGGAAATCCAAGTCACTGATTGGCCATGGCAAAACAGCCACGACCAATCAGCGACGGGCACAGTCCAGAAGAAAATGGCCACTCCTGACTCCCTGCAGTCAGTGCCCGGCGCCCGCATACTTCCCTCCAGTCACCGCTCACACAGGGTTAATGCCAGCGGTAACGGACCACGGTATGCCACGTGTAACGCACTCCGTAACCGCTGCTATTAACCCTGTGTGACCAACTTTTTTTACTATTGATGCTGCCTATGCGGCATCAATAGTTAAAAAGGTAATGTTTAAAATAATAAAAAAACAAAAAACCTGCTATTCTCACCCTCCGAAGTCCGCCGAGCTGCACGCGCCTGCCACCATCTTCCGTTCCGGGCGATGCATTGCAAAATTACCCAGAATCCTTAGAGGTCGCGAGACCGCTAAGTCATCTGGGTAATTTCGCAATGCATCCTGGGAACGGAAGATGGCGGCAGCTGCGCATGTATCGCTGGAACTTCGGTGGATCCCAGGGGGTGAGTATATAACTATTTTTTTTTAATCATTTTTTTAACAGGGATATGGTGCCCACACTGCTGTATACTACGTGGGCTGTGTTAGATACAGCGTGGCTGCTATATACTACATAGGCAGTGTTATATACTATGTGGGCTGTGTGATATACTCCGTTGGCTGTCCTATATACTGCGTGGGCTGTGCTATATATTACGTGGCCACTGTTATATACTGTGTGGCTTGTGTTATATACTACGTCGCCTGTGTTATACACTGCGTGGCTGCTATTAACTGCGTGGGCTGTGTTATATATTACGTGGCTGTGTTATATACTGCATGGCCACTGTTATATATTGCGTTGCCTGTATTAACGCATCGGGTATTCTACAGTATGTATGTATATAGCAGCCACATAGAATATAGCACAGGTCACGTAGTATTTGTATGCTATATACTACATGGCTCCTATATACTACGTGGCCTGTGCTATATACTATGTGGCTGCCATATACATACATAAATACATATTCTAGAATACACGATGCGTTAGAATCGGGCGACCATCTAGTTACTTATAATGTTATGAAACACTTAATTTAACTTGCGATTTGGCAAAAAAGGCTGAAATCCTTTTCTGCATCAGTAGATAACCCTTTAGAATTCTGCATTTTACTTCTGGATGAATGGGGCTATGGTATTGTTTCATAGATTGTGTAAAAAAAAGACCTGCATAAGGCTGATGCATAATGGCAGTCTGAATTTAGAAAGCCTTAAAGTGTTTGACATATCAGATGTCAGACTTTTTTTCTTAAGTTGTTTTTCAGTGTTCATTAAGTTGTTTGCTAGCCTGTGGTATACAAATCTGAGAAAGCCACACTGCTGATTTTTCAATCTCTAGACACTAGCATTTATTCTGCACTTGTAATTTAAAATAGAGAACCCTTATCTGCATTTATTTCTTACATCATTGCTCTAGCACTTTGCAGATTTTATCTGAGTGTGGCTTTTATAACCTTTTGGAAATTGCTGTGATAAAGGATGCATCAGCAGTTTGTAATCCCATTGCTTTTTGGAGCCGCACATCAAATCTCTCTGAACACATTAATGGTAGGACCATGAGGCTTCACTGCCTTTTTATTTTCAAATCAAGCATTATTTGTTCTTTCATGTAAATGGAGAAAAAAATCGCAAATTACAACAAAACACATCAAACCCATACTGAAAAGCATTCTCTGCCGTCACTTTACCTGCATTTATTTTAAAAGTAAGAATGAGATAAACAGAATCATGATATATATATATATATATATATATATATATATATATATATATATATATATACTAGCTATTGAACCCGTTCTATGCCCGGGTGGCGAGCATTTATATTGGTATATGGTCTCCATCCTGGTATGTGCTGCTCCATCCTGGTATGTGCTGCTCCATCCTGCGTCCCCATCCTGTCATGTGCTGCTCCATCCTGCGCCCCCATCCTGTCATGTGCTGCCCCTATCCTGCGCCCCCATTCTGACATGTGCTGCTCCATCCTGCGCCCCCATTCTGTCATGTGCTGTTCCCATCCTGTCCCCCCCATTCTGTCATGTGCTGCTCCCATCCTGCGCCCCCGTTCTGTCATGTGCTGCTCCCATCCTGCACCTCCATTCTGTCATTTGCTGCTCCCATCCTGCGCCCCATTCTGTCATGTGCTGCTCCCATCCTGCGCCCCCGTTCTGTCATGTGCTGCTCCTATCCTGCACCCCCGTTCTGTCATGTGCTGCTGCCATCCTGCACCCCCATTCTGTCATGTGCTGCTCCCATCCTGCGCCTCCATTCTGTCATTTGCTGCTCCCATCCTGCACCCCCATCCTGTCATGTGCTGCTCCCATCCTGCGCCCCCGTTCTGTCATGTGCTGCTCCCATCCTGCGCCCCCGTTCTGTCATGTGCTGCTCCCATCCTGCACCCCCGTTCTGTCATGTGCTGCTGCCATCCTGCACCCCCGTTCTGTCATGTGCTGCCCTATTCTGTCATGTGCTGCTCCCATCCTGCGCCCCCGTTCTGTCATGTGCTGCTCCCATCCTGTGCCACCGTTCTTTAATTTGCTGCTCCCATCCATATGCCCCATACGCTGCTCCATAAGATGCTCCATAATATATGCCCCGTATCAGGTGGTGTAAGTAACAAATAGCTGTGGCATGAAGTGCCACAGCCTCATGCCACAGCAATTTGTTACTCGCGCCACCTGATTCCTTTCCGCCGCCATTTTCTTGGTCCTCCTGCTGGCAGAATCGGCGCCTACGCAGTCCGCGCTTTCCGGCGCCATTTGCTTGAAGACACACTGCAGTGTGTCTTCAAGAAAATGGCGCCAGAAAGCGCGGACTGCACAGGCGCCGATCCCGGCAGCAGGAATCGGCGAATGCGCAGTCCGCGCATTCCGGTGCCATTTTCTTGAAGACACACTGCAGTGCGCAGGCGCCGATTCTGGCAGCAGGACAAAGGAATCAGGTAGCGTAAGTAACAAATTGCTGTGGCATGAAGTGCCACAGCTTCATGCCACATCGATTTGTTACTTACGCCATTCCTTTCTGCCCACTTTCTTCCTCCAGGGAGCATTGCCTCAGATGGGCCACTAGATAGGGAATTGAAGGACATAGTATAGAAATGGTTAATATAAGAGGGGCACGATGGAATAAGACAGGAGGGATTTCCTGATAGCTCTCAGTAGGGGAGAGGGGGCCCATTAGCTCGGAAGGGCTGGCTAGCCCTGGGCAACACCGTGCAATGCAACATTATCAAGGCACAGAACCCAGCAGATATTCGGGACCTGGATTGTCACAGGAGGGAGAAACAGCAGCAGTGCTGGCAGTGCAGTTTAAGTGGTGCAGGTGTGTCTTCAAGAAAATGGCGCCGGAAAGCGCAGACTGCGCAGGCGCCGATTCCGGCAGCAGGAGGACGAAGAAAATGGGCGGAAAGGAATGGTGTAAGTAACAAATTGCTGTGGCATGAAGTGCCACAGCATAATCAGGGCGCAAATATGTGCACGGTGTCCCCCTGCTCCCGACCCCCTGCTCCCGGCAGTCCGCACCTTCCGGCGCCATTTTTTTTCCCTGACACCCTATAATGTAATGCTAGGAGTGTCGCGCCTGCGCAGTCTATAAAGGCTTCGGACAGAGTGACGCTCCCAGCGTTATATTATAGATATATATATATATATATAACTATATATATATAACTATATATAACTATATATAACTATATATATATATATATATATATATATATATATATAGTTAGGTCCAATATGTATTTGGACAGAGACAACATTTTTCTAATTTTGGTTATAGACATTACCACAATGAATTTTAAACAAAACAATTCAGCTGCAGTTGAGGTTCAGACTTTCAGCTTTCATTTGAGGGTATCCACATTAAAGTTGGATGAAGGGTTTAGGAGTTTCAGCTCCTTAACATGTGCCACCCTGTTTTTAAAGGGACCAAAAGTAATTGGACAGATTCAATAATTTTAAATAAAATGTTCATTTTTAGTACTTGGTTGAAAACCCTTTGTTGGCAATGACTGCCTGAAGTCTTGAACTCATGAACATCACCAGACGCTGTGTTTCCTCCTTTTTGATGCTCTGCCAGGCCTTCACTACGGTGGTTTTCAGTTGCTGTTTGTTTTGGGCCTTTCTGTCTGAAGTTTAGTCTTTAACAAGTGAAATGCATGCTCAATTGGGTTGAGATCAGGTGATTGACTTGGCCATTCAAGAATATTCCACTTCTTTGCTTTAATAAACTCCTGGGTTGCTTTGGCTTTATGTTTTGGGTCATTGTCCATCTGTAGTATGAAATGAGGACCAATCAGTTTTGCTGCATTTGGCTGGATCTGAGCACACAGTATGGCTCTGAATATCTCAGAATTCATTCGGCTGCTTCTGTTCTGTGTCACATCATCAATAAACACTAGTGACCCAGTGCCACTGGCAGCCATGCATGCCCAAGCCATCACACTGCCTCCGCCGGGTTTTACAGATGATGTGGTATGCTTTGGATCATGAGCTGTACCACGCCTTCGCCATACTTTTCTCTTTCCATCATTCTGGTAGAGGTTGATCTTGGTTTCATCTGTCCAAAGAATGTTCTTCCAGAACTGTGCTGGCTTTTTTAAATGTTGTTTTTAGCAAAGTCCAGTCTAGCCTTTTTATTCTTGATGCTTATGAGTGGCTTGCACCGTGCAGTGAACCCTCTGTATTTACTTTCATGCAGTCTTCTCTTTATGGTAGATTGGATATTGATACGCCGACCTCCTGGAGAGTGTTGTTCACTTGGTTGGCTGTTGTGAAGGGAGATTATTCTGCGATCATCCACCACTGTTGTCTTCTGTGGGCGCCCAGGTCTTTTTGCATTGATGAATTCACCAGTGCTTTCTTTCTTTCTCAGGATGTACCAAACTGTAGATTTTGCCACTCCTAATATTGTAGTAATTTCTCAGATGATGTTTTTCTGTTTTTGCAGCTTAGGGATGGCTTGTTTCACCTGCATGGAGAGCTCCTTTGACCGCATGTTTACTTCACAGCAAAACCTTCCAAATGCAAGCACCACACCTCAAATCAACTCTAGGCCATTTATCTGCTTAATTGAAAATGACATAACGAGGGGATTGCCCACACCTGTACATGAAATAGCCTTGGAGTCAATTGTCCAATTACTTTTGGTCCCTTTAAAAACAGGGTGGCACATGTTAAGGAGCTGAAACTCCTAAACCCTTCATCCAATTTTAATGTGGATACCCTCAAATGAAAGATGAAAGTCTGAACTTCAACTGCATCTGAATTGTTTTGTTTAAAATTCATTGTGGTAATGTCTATAACCAAAATTCGAAAAATGTTGTCTCTGTCCAAATATATATGGACCTAACTGTATATATATATATATATATATATATATATATATATACAATCATGGCCAAAAGTATTCACACCCCTGCAATTCTGTCAGATAATACTGAGTTTCTTCCTGAAAATGATTGCAAACAAAAACATTTTTGGTATTATTATCTTCATTTAATTTGTCTTAAATGAAAAAACACAAAAAGAATTGTCCTAAAGCCAAATTGGATATAATTTCACACCAAACATAAAAAAGGGGTGGACAAAAGTATTGGCACTGTTCGAAAAATCATGTGATGCTTCCCTAATTTGTGTAATTAACAGCACCTGTAACTTACCTGTGGCACCTAACAGGTGTTGGCAATAACTAAATCACACTTGCAGCTAGTTGACATGGATTAAAGTTGACTCAACCGCTGTCCTGTGTCCTTGTGTGTACCACATTGAGCATGGAGAAAAGAAAGAAGACCAAAGAACTGTCTGAGGACTTGAGAAACCAAATTGTGAGGAAGCATGAGCAATCTCAAGGCTACAAGTCCATCTCCAAAGACCTGAATGTTCCTGTGTCTACAGTGTGCAGTGTCATCAAGAAGTGTAAAGCCCATGGCACTGTAGGTAACCTCCCTAGATGTGGACGGAAAAGAAAAATTGACAAGAGATTTCAACGCAAGATTGTGTGGATGTTGGATAAAGAACCTGTCGCTAAGCTCGCTTCCGGGATGGACCGTATCTTTCGATCCCACAGCGTCATCTCTTTCCAGATTCCTTGCCTCATGTGGGGGTACCCTCAACAGCTGTTTCTCTACAGCTGCAAGGTCATCAATTATCTGGTACATAATGAGCGACCTGCCCATACTACTTAGCCTTTTCTTGGCAACTGCAGACCCACTTAAACTGCACTGCCAGCACTGCTGCTGTATCTCCCTCCTGTGACAATCCAGGTCCCGAATATCTGCTGGGTTCTGTGCCTTGATAATGTTGCATTGCACGGTGTTGCCCAGGGCTAGCCAGCCCTTCCGAGCTAATGGGCCCCCTCTCCCCTACTGAGAGCTATCAGGAAATCCCTCCTGTCTTATCCCACCGTGCCCCTCTTATATTAACCATTTCTATACTATGTCCTTCAATTCCCTATCTAGTGGCCCATCTGAGGCAATGCTCCCCTTTTACATTATGCCCCATCTAGTGGCCGACCCAGGGTAATACACTTTCCCTAAACATAGAATGCATATTATACACATGAGCATTAACTTTAAATATACAAACTCACCCACGCTCGCAGAAATCTCAAACACCTCCATTTACACTCACTCGCTGAGTCCCTTTTCCCTCTTACAGACATAGCATCGTTATATGACACAGATGCTGTTGCCACTTTATACAACCCCACAATAACAGCAACACTCGATTCGACCTCTCAGTGTCTCCGTCTCCCACACCACCTCCTTACCTCGCTCCCTATCTGTCATTGCTCCCCAAGGCTCAGTTCTAGGACCCCTACTCTTCTCCACCTACACCTTTGGCCTTGGACAGCTCATAGAATCCCACAGTCTGCAGTATCATCCGATGACACGCAGGTCTACCTATCTGGACCTGAAATCACCTCCTTACTGACCAAAATCCCACAATGTCTGTCTGCTATTTCATCTTTCTTTTCTATTCGCTTTCTACTCTTTTCTTCTCGACTCTGCCCTTTCTTTCAAGCCACATATCCAAGCCCTTGCCTTCTCCTGCCGACTCCAACTCAAAAACAATTCCCTGATCCGTACATTCCTTGACCAAGAAGCTGAAAATACGCTCGTGCACGCTCTCATCATCTCTCGCCTTGACTATTGCAACCTCCTACTCTCTGGTCTCGCCTCAAGCACTCTTGCACCACTCCAACCTATCCTAAATTCTGCTGCCTGACTAATCCACCTGTCTCCCCATTATTCCCCAGCCTCTCTCCTCTGCAAAGCCCTTCACTGGCTTCCTATTATCCAGAGGCTCCAGTTCAAAACTCTAACTATGACATGCAAAGCCATCCTCAACCCATCTCCTCCATACATCTGTGACATGGTCTCCCGGTACTTACCTACACGCAACCCTCGATCCTCTCATGATCTCCTTCTCTACTCCCCTCTTAACTCTTCTTCCCACAACCGCATACAAGGCTTCTCCCGTGCTTTCCTCATACTTTGGAACTCTCTCTACCCCAACATATCAGACTTTTGCCTACCACGGAAACTTTCAAAAAGAACCTGAAGACTCATCTCTTCCGACAAGCCTACAAACTGCAGTGATCCTCAGTCTACTGAACTGCCACACAACCAGCTCTACACTCTCCTAGTGTATCCTCACCCACCCCCAGTAGACTGTGAGCCCTCATGGGCAGGGTCCTCTCTCCTTCTGTACTTGTGTGAGCCTTGTATTTCTCATGTTTATTGTACTTGTCTATGTATGCCCCTTTTTTCACATATAAAGCACCATGGAATAAATGGCGCTATGAAAATGAATAATAATAATAATAATAATAATAAAAATAATATGCACATGTTATCAGCATGGCAAATACACTTAAAGGGATTGGAGAAAAGGTGCGGTACATATTACAACCCATTACATTTCCCTTTCCTTTTAATATGTTGTCCCTAACCATCGTAAAATAGTTTAATAAATACAACTATTAACAAAATAATAACATTAGAGGTAGATAAAGGACTCAATATGAGTTAAGTCTACATATATTTTTTCTTCAAAGGGAGATGTTTTCTCCCCCCTTCCTTTGAATATGGTACTTCTGTATCCTGGAATACAGTTCCTAGCAAAGTCCTGCTTTTCAGTAGAATGGGCACAACAGGTGCAACAAAACAAAAAGAGTCCATAGGCTCTAGATAAAAATACCCAGCTCGCATTCCTCGAGGCCAACACAAATATAAATATATAATAAAAACAAATGGAATGTCCTTATGACGAGTTTTGGCCACGTAAATCCCCCATCACTTGAGGGGAAAATATCAGGGCTTTTCCTCTACCCTGTAGGACACAGGACGGTCCTTCCATAAGCTCTTTATGCGAAATGGCAGAACAAGACATACAGACAGCAAAATGTTATCTTCAGCGGCCCCCATCCCGTGCTTCTCCAGTGGTGGCGGACTCCCATACCTGGTTACGGGATGGGGTGACCCTGCAGCCGCAGAGGTCATAGGCTGCCATGATGAAGCAGCTGCGGTGGGGAATTGAGAGGAAGAAGCTGTGTGGGGGATCGACTGGGCAAGGCTCGGGCCCGCAAACAGCTCCATCTCCTCTGGTGTGCAAACGGTAACAGCCACTGCAAAACAGCCCTGGGGCAATTTTCCTTCTAAATGGAGACCCAATCCCCTTCTTTCAGGGGTCTCCCAAATTTAACTGAGGAGGCATTGATGTAGACTTTTTTGTTAGTCCCAACCCTGCGGATAAATACGAAGCCACGGCCTACCTCTGTATAGACTAGCTGGCCATAAGGGTGGTGGCCAGCCATAGCGCCACCTCCTGGCCAATGCAACTTGGCCCATACCTCCTTTTCTCTCTGTTTTTTTCAACAGGTCCAGGGACGGGTAAGGGCCTTCTGCTGAATGAGCAAAGTGAGGGGCTTCCAGTGACACCCCGGTATTAACAGTGGGCTTCTCTTCTGGCACCCGGTGTGCCGATGTAACCTCCAGGGCCCCTTACTCCTCATGTAAGGGCCGACTACCTGAGGTGAGACGTAAGGACATGGACTTTAGGGATGGAGGTGGAGATGGAGACCAGCGCTCTGGGGTCAAGGGTTGAGGTGTACTCACCACTTCCGGCTGTCACTTCCTAACATCGCCCATCCCGTGGTTGCTATATCCCTCCATGGAGGTTGCGCAGGTGGGTTCCACAAAAAGAAGGTCTGGTTTCGGCCTAGCTTCCGGTATGAGCTCCTCCGGGGAGGCCGCTGCTTCCGCTCCACCTGATCTTGATTCCCGCTGCCAAGGTTCCGGTTCCCAGCAGCATGAAGACTCTGGTTTCTCAGGAGAAGATGATGGTCCCAACAAAGGCTTTGGTGTTGGATCCTAGGACTTCAACTGACGTGATTCCCGCTCCGCTGAGCCTTGTCACTTGGTGCCTTCTGGATGTTGGCCTGGATCCCCCAGATTCAGGTACGGATGCCGCTTCCAGCTCCTTGTTGCTCTCCTGCACAGGTCAGGCTTGATCTTCCTCCTGCCGCCAATTCCATTCTATGCGGCCCACTCCTCTGCAGCACAGTGTACAGGAGTGATGCATCACCGCTGGTGCCGGGTCGCATAATGGCACCGCGCAGCTGCACCCATGATTTTCTTCTGGGTCCCACCCGTTCCAGGGTGGGGTTGCTTCTGGCCACTCCACTCATTTTCAGGCAACCTGTTTTAGGAAGCGAGGTGCCAAATGTTCTCGCCGAGCCCTCCAAGGGTGGTACCATGGGCGTCGTCTGGCAGTTTTTCGTGCATTTCAGAATTGTCACGCGCACAAAGGGTGTCATCTTGGTGGTAGTAGTCCTTCTTGGCACCAAACTCCGCCATCTTCTCAGTCACCATGTTTGTCATAGTCACAATTTCAGCATCATGCACAGTCTTTGTCACAATCAGGTTACTTGCCATTTCCAGGGTATCCATTCCTCCTTTGTCACAATCTTCAGATAGATTCATAGCATCTGTCACTGTTAGAACTTCACTATTATTTTCTTTCGCAACTTCATCTATATCAGTATGGGTCACTTGTGACATGTCACACTTTTCTTCCGTTGTGGTTTCCCCGCATACTACGGGATCGGCATCCTGCCGACTATGCTAAGTGTGAGGGATGGCCAGGGCTGTAGTCATGGCCACAAGTATCTGCACGTTTCAGGAGTTTCTCTGGATCCGCTTTAGAGTTAATAGATTCACAGTCCATTCCAACTTTAACAAGAACTTCTTTACTAGGATTCGTGCACAGCATATTCATATTCTTTACAGTATCATCACCATCAGGGGTTACAGCAATTAACTCCTCTTCTGTCCTTTTCCTTCTCTTCCTGTTGCTAAGCTCGCTTCCAGGGTGGACCGTACCTTTCAAATACTCAGCATCCTCCCTGTCCAGATTCCTTGCCTCATGTGGGGTTTCCTCAACAGCTGTTTCACCCCAGCTCCGAGGGCATTAGCCCACGCAATTATCTGCCACATAATGAGCAACCTGCCCGTAATGCTTAGCCTTTTCTTAGCAACTGCGGACCCACTTAAACTGCACTGCCAGCACTGTTGCTTTTTCTCCCTCCTGTGACAATCCAGGTTCTAAATATCTGTTAGGTTCTGTGCCTTGATAATGTTGCATGGCACGATGTTGCCCAGGGCTAGCCAATACTTCTGAACTAATGCGCGCCCTCGCCCCAACTGAGAGCTATCAGGAATGCCCTCCTGTCTTATCCCACTGTGCCCCTCTCATATTAACCATTTCTATACTATTTCCTTCAATTCTCCATCTAGAGGCCCATCTGAGTCAATGCCCCCCTTTTACATTATCCCCCATCTAGTGGCCGACCCGGGGTAATACACTTTCCCTAAACATAACATGCATATTATACACATTAGCAGTAACTTTAAATATACGCATATTAGCAGCTTGGCAAATATACTTAAAAGGGTTGGGGAAAAGGTGCTACACATATTGCAACCCCTTACACTTACCTCTATGCAATTTTTTATATACCTATATGGGCACACTATCTTTGTAATTGACAGGGTCATAGACCATGTTATATTTTCTGTGGTCCATTATATAAAAATATATACCGTATATACTCGAGTATAAGCCGACCCGAGTATAAGCCGACCCCCCCTAATTTTGCCACAAAAAAACTGGGAAAACTTATTGACTCGAGTATAAGCCTAGGGTGGAAATGCAGCATTTACCGGTGAATTTCAAAAATAAAAATAGATCATTATTTCCCCATAGCTGTTCCATATAGTGCTCCGCACCGTTCATATCTCCCCATAGATGTGCCCCATACAGTGCTCTGCACCGTTCATTTTGTCCCATAGCTGTGCCCCATATAGTGCTCTGCACTGTTCATATTTCCCCATAGCTGTGCCCCATATAGTGCTCTGCACCGTTCATTTTGTCCCATAGCTGTGCCCCATACAGTGCTCTGCACCGTTCATTATTGTCCCATATCTGTGCCCCATATATGCTCTGCACCGTTCATATTGCCCCATATCTGTGCCCCATATATGCTCTGCACCGTTCATTATTGCCCCATATCTGTGCCCCATATATGCTCTGCACCGTTCATTATTGTCCCATAGCTCTGCCCCATATATGCTCTGCACCGTTCATTATTGCCCCATATCTGTGCCCCATATAGTGCTCTGCACCGTTCATTGTGCCCCATATATGCTCTGCACCGTTCATTATTGTCCCATAGCTCTGCCCCATATATGCTCTGCACCGTTCATTATTGTCCCATAGCTGTGCCCCATATATGCTCTGCACCGTTCATTGTGCCCCATATATGCTCTGCACCGTTCATTTTGTCCCATAGATGCTCCACATAAATCTGTGCCATGGCCGCTGCTGCTGCAATAAAAAAAAAAAAAACACATACTCACCTCTCTTGCTTGCAGCTCCCAGCGTCCGATCCCGGCGTCTCTCCGCTCTGACTGATCAGGGAGAGGGCGCCGCGCACACTATATGCATCATCGCGCCCTCTGACCTGAACAGTCAGAGCGCAGACGCCGGGAAGATGGAGGCGCTGGGAAGATGGCGCGAAGCCCGGCGGCTGGAACGTGGACAGGTGAATATAAAATACTTACTCCCCTTTGGGAGGTGGAGCCGCCTATTCATTTTTCTAATGAGCGGTCCCACGTGACCACTGAAGAGGGGAAGAACCGAAGACCGTGGGACGGCAGGGACAGCGCCAGGATCGCTGGGACTAGGTAAGTATACCTTAGCGCCCTCTCCCCCTCACCCGCCGACCCTGCCGCCCACCTTGACTCGAGTATAAGCCGAGAGGGGCACGTTCAGCCCAAAAATTTGGGCTGAAAATCTCGGCTTATACTCGAGTATATACGGTATGTGTATTTCTATGTCCTGGTTACACTGTTGCCATATCTTATTTTGCTCTGTACATTTTACTGGGATTATGGATACCTAATTGTACAGTACCTTGTGCATATTTTTCAGGTTATAAACCTTAGATGGTGAGGGCAGAGAGTTGCTCCTTTTTAAAAAAAATGGTTTTAACATTGTCCATGTTGTTTTCTAATAAATATTAATATGTTATTCTAAATATTTCTGGTAAGCACATTATTATGTAGTACTTTTTTTCTTCTTCTTGCATAATCTTCATGTTTAAGTACTTTATGTAGCATTCGTGCTTTATTGAGATTAATTATTCATGTAGTGCGTTCTTCTATCAGTCCTTAGCCTAATACAGGATGTATCTGAGTAGCTCATTTTTGACAGTACTTGCTTCCTTCTTAAATTCAACTGAAATTTCCTAATTTTTTAAATTAAAAAATGTAGATTTTTTCAACGTAAAATGCAATTTCCCATCGATTTGGAATGTTTTATTGTCATTCCTTAAAGTGTAGTAAAAGTGTGATATCATTGTTTCAGCAGTGATCTGGGAGTCAGAGATGATTCAAGGGGTCTTCCTCATGCTGTTCTCCTTCCATTCAGTAGTTTTCCCATCTACTTGAATATTATCACTGCCCCCCAGAACTCTTTGTAGGGTCTACCAGAAAAAATCTTTGCTTTCCCATTGACTCGTTACTCAAAATGAGCATGTGAGTTTTAGGAATGGCTCGTTCCCGGCAACAAGCAATCAAGCATGTTAATTCTCGCTCATCCCTAACTGTTATATCACACCAAAATGTAGCACATACAATGTAATATTATATGGATGAGCAATTGAATTCATAAAAATGTTTCAACGCTTTTTGTCAGTGTTATATAACACAGAAATGTACCACAAAGCACGTAATAATCTATGGGTGAGTAATTGAATTCGGAAAAATGTTTCAAAACTTTTTGAGTGCTAAGTAATGGAGAAATGTGCCACAAAGCACCTAATACTATATGGATGAAAATATAGTCAATGTTTTCACCCAAAAATTAAAAATGTGGTCAACTGCCACAGCTATATTTATCAATGGACTGCAAAGCCCTAATCCCTGCTAAGAGACTGTATTCAGCCATTCTGCCTCTCTCTCTCTCACTATGCTGAATGCAGATTGTATCTGATACAAACAGCAATGCACAAAATTACCCCTTACAAGAACGGTTGGTATGATGGTTTAGCTTCAGCACACTACAGGACTCTGATTCGTATAACTGTGTGCTCATACGCCTTGACGAGCACTCTCTGCCTCCAATTACAACTGTCACAGAGCTGTGCAATGGCGTCAAGGGTGCCGAGCCTGGTGGCACCTGTCCTCTTATAACCTCTGATGATGTCACATGACCAACCTTCACATCACAGTAATGATAATACCAAGATAGCTACGGCATTAAAGTGACACCCAGGCAGTCCCCTCATGCTTACTGGCTGTCTAACAGGCGCCAAACATATGGGGTGGAGATTCAAGTTTGAAATTGAGCATTGGCTCATGCTTGCTGCATGCAGAGCACATCCAAGAACCCAGATACTTCAGTGATATTCGAGTATCACAGAGCACTTTCACCCATCCTTATTTTTTTTAACTTAAACTTACAGTTTTAGTAATGGTGGAGTTTGATATATGCCTCTCCATTACTTACCCCTGAGCTTGATGTCAACTGATATTGCAAAGGTAACATCAACCCCACAAATATTATCCAACTCTAAACTGCACCAGGGCAAATTAGAAAAGCCAGGCAAAGTGCCAGAATTGGTGCATCTAATGGATGCTCATTTTCTTGGGCCATTATGGGCTGCTATTTTTAGGCTGGTGAAGGCCAAAAACTATGGCTCCTTCCCAGTCTGAGAATTCCAGCCCAAACTGTATGCTTTACCTTGACTGTTATCAAAAATAGGGGGGACTCCACGTTTTTAAAAAATATTCATTTAAATACCCTGGAGCTGCAGCATCTGTAGGGAATCGTGTTGCGCTCTGCAAGACACAGCTGCCAGAAACTGAGGTGATGTTAGTAAGGATATACCAATGAGGGCAGGGCTGCTGTGAGCTGAGATGACCTTACTCTAAGATCACTTGAGGCCAGAGCAGATGGCTCTTATGTTGCGCAGCACCAGTGCCGGACTGATAAAAATCCTCTCAAGCTACCATGAGATCCAGCTTCTGTGAACTCAAGTAACCTTACAGAGTTCAGAGCCACCAAGTCTTTCAGCAGCTGTGAGGTTCAAAGCCTAATCGGAAACTTTGAGGGACACTTTAAGGTTGCTTGTGTTTTCCAGCAGCTGGAACACCTGGAGGCTGGGAACTAAGGTTACCTTGCATGTGTATTTTACTGTACTTGCTAATAAATAAAAAAAATAAATGAAAAAATGGCTTTGGGTTCCCATAATTTCCATAGCCAGGTTAGGGAAAGAGGATGGCCAGGGGCTGATGTTAATATTCTGGGAAGGTTCCAATAGCCATAAAGGTTCTCAGCCTGTTAATATCAGCTCACAGCTGTTTGCTTAGCCTTTATTGGTTATTATAGGGGAGACCACTTCAAAAAATGATGTGAATTCCCCCTATATTCAAAAACCAGCAAAGGCTAAGCAGACTGCTGCGGATTGATATTAATAGCCTAGGAAGGGGCCATGGATATTGCCCCCCCCAGACAAAGAACATCAACCCTCAGCCACCCCAGAAATAGCACATCCATAAGAAATGCCGATTCTGGCACTTAACCTTGCTTTTCCCACTTGCCCTGGTGTGGTATTAAGTGGAATAATAGCGTTGGGTTTGATGTCAGCTTTGTAATGTCAGCTGACATCAAGCCCATGGATTAGTAATGGAGAGTAATCTATAAGACATCTATTTACTAACTCCATAGTCAAATGTAATAAAGACACAGAATAAAGTCTTTTAAGAGGCCATTTTCATATTAATTGAAATAAACACTCAGAGTCTTTTATTTGAAATAAAAACTCCCTGACCCTCTTTTACTCATTTATTCAACAAGAATAAAAATAAAGAAGTTAAGTTATAATAACCATTTGGCTGATAATCCATTTATGGCCATGTTCCACGACGACCCAAATGGTTTGGTGAGCAGACACATCAGTGATGAAACCCCTTACCACAGGAACCAGTACACACTGAGGAGAGCACGAGGACACGGCTGCCCATGACCGGTGGTGATGTAATTAAGGTTACCGCCAGTCAATGCAGATGTGTTCTCATGTTCTGCTCAGTGTATTCTTGCTGGCATGAAGAGCGGTCGCATAACTGAAGTTATCGTTCACCAAACCATTCGGATAGTCTTGGTATATGGCCATTAATGGATCATTGACAGAAAGGTGAGTATAATTTTGCTTATTTATTTTTATTTTTGTTAAATAAATGGGTAAAAGAGAGTCTTGGAGTTTTAATTTCATATTAAGGACTTTGTGTGTTTATTTCAATTAAAGGAGTTTCTTCTGTCCGTATCTTTATTAAATTTGACTATGTGATTAGCAATTGAGGTGTCTGATAAACACCTCTCCATTACTACCCACTGGGCTTGATGTAAGAGAACATAAAACAGTTGACATCAACCCCACAAATATTATCTTACACGGCACCGCACCAGGACTAGTGGGAATAGCTGGGCAAAGCACCAAAATTCTGAGGCGGCTGCAGGCTGCTATTTTTAGGCTGGGGAGGGCCAATATCCATGGCCCCTTTCCAGTCTCAGAATAAAATCTCCCAGCTGTTTTTGCTTGGCTGGTTATGAAAAATAGGGGGACCAAAAGCCGTTTTTTTAAATGATTTATTTAAATAAAAAAAAAAAACAGTGTGAAGACCTGTTTATTTTTGATAGCTTTATCTTGGCTGGTTGAAAGCTGGGGTTGTCGGTTTTGACTGCACTGGTTATCAAATATAGATGAGATCCAAGACTTTTTTTTCACACAGTGCTCACTGGTCAATACTTGACATGGCTGTGATTGAGCTGGAAGTGCCCACACAGTAAAGCTTGTTGATTGGCTGCACTGCAGCCTTTTAACAAGCTTTGCTCGGGCTGCTGAATCTGAACAGTAACACGAATTTCTGGGAGAAGTCCATGTCCAGGGTCCGTGCACGGACACTAGGTGTCAGTTATGGTACCCAAACTTCACCATTCAGGTTCCCTCATTTATATTCTTCAACTTTTTTCTAGCCACCATTCCAGACTTGTGCAATATGTATCTCAAGGTGGTTGTATGTACTTGTGTTTTCTTACTGTTACTTAGCATATGAGCCACCTTCATTCTCATGTTTATTGCGCCAGAACTAATAGACCTTGTGAGGAGCCGAATTGTTGGTTCTGATATTTTGCCTGGACATCCACCTCTTGGATTTTGAATGGATAGTAGGACTTCATTTTGTATTCTTCCAAGTGTCATGTCCCTCACATGATCCAGTTAGGCAATTTTTTTGAGAGACCACTATCGGTGAGCTGAATGATGCTATTTCTCTTTTCTTGGGAAATCATTATCATGATTGCTCCTTGATTTGAACCAGTGACCTTTCACTTGGTAAACAACCTAATAACACACTGAGTTATTAGAGAATGTGAGTACAGGTTGTATTTTGTAGTGTACAGGAAGGAAAAATATTATTCCACCACCAGGAGTAAAACAGCAACAATGCAGTGACATGACAAGAATCTACTTAACCAATCATATGATACATAGTTGCAAGTCACATTTATGTATGAAATTGGCCAAGATGACTGTGTGTAAATTGATTGCAGCCTCACATTCGATGCAGTAGACTCAGGAGAAGTTATGCAACAAATTGTATTTGGTCCTGCTACCCTTGTGAAAATGAAGAATTCGGGGAAAACCAACATTTTTGCGGGAAACATTTATTTTTTTCATTTTCAAGACTAAACATTATAAAATTATTTGAAGCACATTGGGTGTAAGATGCTCACCACACATCTACAGTAGATACATACTTTGAGATATCTAGTTTTCAAAAGGGGGTCACTTGTGATGGTGTTTTTATCTATTCCGCACAATTTTGCACTCCAAAAGTAAAACGGCACTTTTTCACATTGCTTTAATTCCCGAGAAACACATAGAGGGTTAATAAACTTCTTGAATGTGGTTTTGAGCACTTTGTGGGGTACAGTTTTTAGAATGTTGTCACTTTTGGGTATTTTCTGTCATGTAGGTCCCTCACGGTCACTTCAAATGAGATTTGGTCCTTAAAAAAACAGTTTTGTGAATGTTGTAAAAATGAGAAATTGCTAATCAACTTTGAACCCTTCTAAACTCCTAACAAAAAATGTTTAAAAAATTATGCTTATGTAAAGTAGATATGTGGCAAATGTCATTTATTACCTATTTTATTTAACATAATTTTATTTTAACATAACTTTCTGGTTTAAGGGCATAAAATTAAAAGTTTGAAAATTGCTAGATTTTCATAAAATTTCCTATATTTTCACAAATAAATGCAAGTCATAACCAACAAATGTTACCACTATTATGAAGTACAATATGTCATTGACAAATAGTGTCAGACTCACTGGGATTTGTTGAAGCGTTCCAGAGTTATTAACTCATAAAATGACACTAGTCAAAAGAATGGCTATGTCAAGAAGGTGAAAACAGGCTGGGGTGAAGGGCTTTAACACGAGGACTACTGGACTCGTGAATCCTGACTAGAACTACTGAAAGTAAGTAGTCAAAATTACTATACCAGTAGTCCTAGTGTTAAGGGATTTTCTGTCTCAGAAAATCCCTGTCACTAGGCACATTCTGCTTAAGAAGAGTGTCGTACTCATCCTCCATGGGTCCAACAGGAATATCTACCAATGCTTAGATAAAACGCTGGCTTTAGCACTTGGAAATATATTGCACAATCTAATTTGGTTTTGTTAGCTATGCAATGGTCCAAGAAATACAACTGACAATGGCAAAAGTGGAATATAGAGAAGATAGATCCTCTTATTACAGATATGCCTCATGAAATAAATGTAAGAAAATGCATTTTCACAAGCAAGTTTATACTCAGATGTAACTTGGAATATGATTTTTCTCCTGTCTGCAGAAAGTCCAGTGAAGCCCTTTGTGCTGTGTGTACCCTTGTATGGATAATTAGAGATTATGCAGAGACATCTGCCCTTTTATTTCATTTATCAATCCAAGAGCATAGACGTATGTTAGTGACACTCGAAAGTGAACCTTGCATGAAATGTTAAGGGTTTTGTAGTTCATTTTAATGGTCTGATGATTTCAATTTAACACATCCGATATTGGGAATTGTGGGATAAGAACATTCTAAATGGACTCTTAGCAGCTCAGATGGTTTATAAGCCTGTCTTATCACTTAGATTAGACAAGCTAAGAATATGGTCCAGACGTCGTTCATTGTAAAGGAGCATTTTCCATGGCCAGATTTCATTTTACGCATATATGTAAACAGAATTTTAAAAGCAGCAGATGTTAATGCTGTTTTTCAGAAAAAAAAAAATATTTCTCCAGGGTATAATACAAGGAACCATCTGTAAATGAATTGTACAGAATTGGAGAGTTTGAGTTTTGAGAATTTAAAGCAGATGTAAAAAAGGTATTTCATGTAAATAGGTCTCTGTGGACATAATAAACATGGTTACAGTATGAGAGCTGACACATTATGCCTCAAATGGCAAATACCCCATGGAGAAACTGGCTTCGTTCTGCATCATTTACCTGATTATTGGTAAACATATAATAAAATATGTGTAAGTTAGCATAAATTTATGTTAACCTCAATTTAGCAGTTTTAACTCTACTTAACCCACTTAATCTTCATTGTCTTCATTGGGTTCTTGAAAATACAATAGCAGTGGGGGAATAACTATTTTCTGGCACCATTTTGGAAGCACACTTTGCACCCTCCCTCCAATTTATCATCTCTGAGCCTCAAGTACAAAAAGGTATAGATTATATTAAAATTTGAGTTTTCACTTGTGAGTGCACGGGCAGAGAGACATAAGCTGATCGACCCCAGCGCAATTTTTTTTACTAGGGTCAGAACTATCCTTTGCCATATATAATACAGGTATTGGTGCACCAGTTTTCCTTCTGCATTAAGTGCATTACATTGAAATTATAGAAATTTCATGGCTGACTGACTTCTGATGTTAAACAATACCTATCTCTGGTAAGATGTAATAACTAGGGTTGAGCGAAACGGATCCTTCATTTTCAAAAGTCGCCAACTTTTGGCAAAGTCGGGTTTCATGAAACCCGATCCGACCCCTGTGCGTTGTCGGCCATGCGGTACGCGACTTTCGCGCCAAAGTCGCGTTTCAATGAAGTGAAAAGCGCCATTTCTCAGCCAATGAAGGTGGACGCAGAGTGTGGGCAGCGTGATGACATAGGTCCTGGTCCCCACCATCTTAGAGAAGGGCATTGCAGTGATTGGCTTGCTGTCTGCGGCGTCACAGGGGCTATAAAGAGGCGTTCCCGCCGACCGCCATCTTACTGCTGCTGATCTGAGCTTAGGGAGAGGTTGCTGCCGCTTCGTCAGAAGCAGGGATAGCGTTAGTCAGGGGTCCATTAACCACCAAACCGCTTGTGCTGTAGCGTTTTCCACTGTCCAACACCACCTTCGGTGTGCAGGGACAGTGGAAGCTACATTTTTTTTTTTTTCTCAGCGCTGTAGCTCATTGGGCTGCCCTAGAAGGCTCCCTGATAGCTGCATTGCTGTGTGTACGCCGCTGTGCAAACCAACTGCTTTTTTCAAAGCACAAATCCTCTTGTTCCTTCCTTTCTGCACAGCTATCTTTTTTGTTTGTCCACACTTTTTATTTCATTTGTGCATCAGTCCACTCCTTATTGCTGCCTGCCATACCTGGCTGAGAATACTGCAGGGAGATAGTAATTGCAGGACAGTCCCTGTTTTTTTTTTTTTGTGGGAGATTAAGATTGGCATTTCTGCTAGAGTGCCATCCCTGTGTGTGCCATCTCTCAGTCAGTGGGCCATAGAAAGCCTATTTATTTTTTTGCTTGATTTGGGTTCTAAAATCTACCTGCAAAAATCACTACATCAATCAGTGGGAGAAAAATATTGGCCTCAGGGCTTGTGTGCCACTCCTGACTCCTGTGTGTGCCATCTCTCAGTCAGTGGGCCATAGAAAGCCTATTTATTTTTTTGCTTGATTTGGGTTCTAAAATCTACCTGAAAAAATCACTACATCAATCAGTGGGAGAAAAATATTGGCCTCAGGGCTTGTGTGCCACTCCTGACTCCTGTGTGTGCCATCTCTCAGTCAGTGGGCCATAGAAAGCCTATTTATTTTTTTGCTTGATTTGGGTTCTAAAATCTACCTGAAAAAATCACTACATCATTCAGTGGGAGAAAAATATTGGCCTCAGGGCTTGTGTGCCACTCCTGACTCCTGTGTGTGCCATCTCTCAGTCAGTGGGCCATAGAAAGCCTATTTATTTTTTTGCTTGATTTGGGTTCTAAAATCTACCTGAAAAAATCACTACATCAATCAGTGGGAGAAAAATATTGGCCTCAGGGCTTGTGTGCCACTCCTGACTCCTGTGTGTGCCATCTCTCAGTCAGTGGGCCATAGAAAGCCTATTTATTTTTTTGCTTGATTTGGGTTCTAAAATCTACCTGAAAAAATCACTACATCAATCAGTGGGAGAAAAATATTGGCCTCAGGGCTTGTGTGCCACTCCTGACTCCTGTGTGTGCCATCTCTCAGTCAGTGGGCCATAGAAAGCCTATTTATTTTTTTGCTTGATTTGGGTTCCAAAATCTACCTGAAAAAATCACAACATCAATCAGTGGGAGAAAAATATTGGCCTCTGGGCTTGTGGGCCACTCCTGACTCCTGTGTGTGCCATCTCTCAGTCAGTGGGCCATAGAAAGCCTATTTATTTTTTTGCTTGATTTGGGTTCTAAAATCTACCTGTAAAAATCACTACATCAATCAGTGGGAGAAAAATATTGGCCTCAGGGCTTGTGTGCCACTCCTGACTCCTGTGTGTGCCATCTCTCACTCAGTGGGGCATAGAAAGCCTTTTTTTATTTTTTTTTATTTGGTTTCTAAATTGTCATTGAAAAAACCATTGTTAGGGCTAGCGGAACGCACCAAATAATAAGACTGATAATGTACGGTGCGTTCGTAGCCCGGGGTCCACCGTGCAGAGATGGAACCTGCTGCTGAGTAATGACGGACTATATGGCGGTACTCATAAGTATACTCGCGTGGGTTAAACTTCACCCAACGTGAAGGAAGCAATCCTGTTGCGTCACAGGATCGCGGTACCGCACATAGAAGGCGAGCAAGCAGTCAGCGAACTTAACCCCAACTAGGATTGAAGTCCGATTAGACCACTTGCTGCCCCAACACCGCAACAGGGTGTGTTAGGCAACTCTTATAATTAGAGCACCGAAGTGCGAACTGTGCCGTGCTGGCAGGCACCACTAAGCACCCAGACATGGGTCAGGAAGCGCACTACTGGCGCGTGGCGCCGCACTGGCGGTCACAGCAATAGACGCTGATACGTGTGTGACACGTTGAGTGATTTGTCGGGCGCTAGATAGCAGCCATACTCCATACGCGAACAGTCATACAGTAGGGTAGGGGTATTTAATGAACGACTTGCACTCACAACAAACACACGTATTCAATTGTACACTAGCGCATGGCCGTGCGGTCATGCGCAGTTTATATAGTTGCAGCACAGGAAGTGGCCACAGAAACTTTGCCCTTCCAAGACCTGCCAAGAGGTCCAATGGAATGTGCTGCAGAGCCTGAGCACATGACCCTCGATCTCCAACAGGAGATCTTGCCCTGGGCATGCTCAGTGTGCACAAACAAGGACTTAGTCCCAGGAAAGTCCGCTCGCCGCTGACCAGCACTGACTTTAATGGCAGGAGCTGAAGAAGCAGCAGTAACTCTCTGTACAGAGTGAGAGCGAGCAAGACACTGGGAGCGATATCCCCACTGAGCAGACTCCACTGCGGCCGGAGGAGAATGGGAGACCGCAGTGGAGACGGATCGAGATTCCCCCTGTGCAGCAGAGGAAACTCGACTCCTAACATTACCCCCCCTCCTAAGGCCCCCCCCCCTCCTTGGGCCTCGCTACGCTCGAAGGCAGCAATGAGCTGTGGGGCCCGAATGTTTTCAGCAGGCTCCCAAGACCTGTCCTCTGGACCATAACCCTTCCAATCCACCAAATAAAACTTTTTGCCGCGTACCACCTTGCACCCCAAAATAGCGTTCACCTCGTAATCGTCCGTAGACGAACCCGATGTCCCGGCAGATGACTCGGAAAACCGGGACATGTATACGGGTTTCAAGAGGGACACATGAAAGGTGTCGGTGATACCCAAGCGTGGAGGAAGAGCCAGGCGGTAGACCACAGGATTAACCTGTTCGAGAACCTTGAAGGGACCCAAGTAGCGAGGATCAAACTTAGTGGACTCAACTCGCAGCCTGATGTTACGGGCGGAGAGCCACACCAAGTTGCCAGGAGCAAAGGTCGGAGCGAGACGCCGATGAACATCGGCGGAGGACCTCATTCTCTCCTTGGAGGCCCGAATGGCATCCTGCGTGCGATCCCAAATGTCCCATGCCTCCACAGCCCAGTCTGCCACCCTGGTATCAGCGGAAGACACAGGCATGGGCACAGGAACACGCGGATGCTGGCCGTAATTTAAGAGGAATGGAGTCTGACCGGTGGAGTCGGCTACGGCATTGTTAAGTGCAAACTCTGCCCACGGTAGCAAGGATGCCCAGTCATCCTGTCTGGCAGAAACAAAATGTCGCAGATATGTGACCAAGGTCTGGTTGGCCCTTTCTACCAACCCATTCGTCTCGGGATGATATGCCGAAGAGAGATTTAACTCAATACTGAGTAGACGACATAGCTCCCTCCAGAATCGAGACGCAAACTGGGGTTCCCGGTCACTAACAATTTTGTCTGGCATACCGTGTAAGCGAAAGATATGCTTGATAAACAAGACAGCCAACACCCGTGCAGATGGTAGCCGTGGAAGAGGCACCAAATGCACCATTTTGGAAAAATGATCGGTGTTCACCCAGATAATGGTGCAATTATGAGACTTGGGTAAGCCAACCACAAAGTCCATCCCGACCATCTCCCAGGGCCTGTCAGCCACGGGCAGAGGATATAGCAAACCAGCTGGCCGTTGCCGAGGAGTCTTGTTCCTGGCGCAAGAGACACACACCCGAACGTACTCCGCGACATCACGAGCCATATGCGGCCACCAGTATGTCCTCGCCAGTAACTCTGATGTCCTTTTAGTACCAAAATGTCCACCCACCCTGGACGAGTGCGCCCAAGAGAGAACCTCCGGTCGCAAACTAGATGGAACAAAAGTCTTGCCCGGGGGCACAGACTCCAGCGAAACCGGGGCCACGGTTCTCAAACTCTCGGTGGGAACAATAAGCCGAGGCTCCTCCTCCTCCTCCGCAGGTGACACAACGGAGCGAGAGAGAGCGTCGGCCCGAATGTTCTTCTCCCCAGAAAGGAAATGGAAGGTGAAATGAAACCGGGAGAAGAACAAGGACCATCTGGCCTGGCGAGAATTCAACCGCTGAGCTGTCTGCAGATACACCAAATTTTTGTGATCTGTGAAGACTTGGAAAGGAAAACGTGCTCCCTCCAAGAGATGTCTCCACTCCGAGAAAGCCAACTTCATGGCTAGCAACTCCCTGTCCCCGATGGAATAATTCCTCTCTGCTGGTGCGAAGGTCTTGGAGAAAAAGAAGCAAGCATGCTTCCGACCTTGAGCATCCTTTTGGAAGAGGACTGCTCCAGCACCAACAGAAGAGGCATCCACCTCCATTATAAATGGCTTATCAACATCGGGGCGATGAAGAATGGGAGCGCTAGCGAAGTGTGACTTTATAGAGATAAAGGCCTTGGAGACCTCCTCAGACCACAATTTGGGATTCGCCCCCTTCTTGGTGAGGGCAACCAAGGGAGCTACCAAAGTTGAGAAATGCGGGATGAACTGGCGATAATAATTGATGAACCACATAAAGCGCTGCGCCGCTTTAAGAGAATGGGGTTCCTGCCAGTCCATCACAGCCTGTAGTTTGGCAGGATCCATAGCCAATCCCTGGGCTGAGATGATGTAGCCTAGGCAAGGTAAGGACTCCTGCTCAAACATACACTTCTCCAACTTGGCATAGAGGGAGTTTGCCCGTAGGAGGTCGAAGACTTTGCAAACATCTTTCCGGTGGGAGTCAATATCTGGAGAGTAGATGAGAATATCATCCAGATAGACTACGACCGAGGTGGAAAGCATATCCCGGAAGATATCGTTCACAAAGTCTTGGAAAACGGCTGGGGCATTACAGAGCCCAAAGGGCATCACCAGATATTCATAGTGCCCATCCCTGGTGTTAAAAGCCGTCTTCCATTCGTCCCCCTCACGGATGCGAATCAGGTAGTAAGCACCCCGCAGATCTAATTTAGTAAATACCCTTGCTCCCCGAAGCCTATCGAACAGTTCAGATATCAAAGGCAAAGGGTATTTATTCTTAACGGTGATGGCGTTAAGACCCCTGTAGTCTATGCATGGACGCAATTCCCCACTCTTCTTCTGCACGAAGAAGAACCCTGCCCCAGCAGGTGACACTGACTTCCTGATGAACCCTCTTGCCAGATTTTCCTGGATGTACTGAGACATTGCCTCCGTCTCCGGGAGAGATAGCGGATAGACTCGACCCCGGGGAGGCTCAGCACCAGGCAAGAGGTCAATAGGACAGTCATAGGGGCGATGGGGCGGAAGGGTCTCCGCCGCCTTTTTGGAGAATACGTCTGCATATGACTAATACTGCTTGGGGAGAGAGGAAAGATCTGCGGGTACCTCAGTTGTAGCTACCTGAACGCACTCCCTCTGACACCTACCCCCACAAGATTCACCCCATCCCAGAATTCTGCCTGAGGACCATTCGATATGAGGAGAGTGGTACCGTAGCCAAGGTAGTCCCAACAGGACCTCATCAATTCCCTCTGGAATGACGAGCAGAGAAATAATCTCCTGATGAGATGGCGACATGGACAGAGTAAAAGGGATGGTCTGGTGAGTTATCTGTGAGGGCAGAGTCGACCCATTCACCACTCGTACCGTTACAGGTTGAGCTAGCATAACCAGGGGTATTGCGTGGCGTTGGGCGAAGGCAGAAGACATAAAATTGCCCTCCGCCCCAGAATCCACGCAGAGCTCTACCGAGCGGGAGAATGAGCCTATAGTAATTGTCCCCTTAAAGGACAATTTAGAGGCAAACGTCGCCGTGTCTAGTGTACCTCCACCTACGACCACTAGACGCTGACGTTTCCTCGACCGCTGAGGACATCTGGTGGCTAAATGTCCAGACTGCTGGCAAATATGACAGACCCTGAGTGCACAAGCGGTCCGGGACTTAGGTCCCGCTTGTGACACTTCCCTGGCCTCATGTGACTCAGGAACCAGGACCGGAGATTCCAGAGGTTTAGCGAAAGTAGGAGCCAGCCGAAACCTCTGCCTACACTGGGCTCGCTCTAACCTCTGCTCGTTAAAACGGAGGTCAATTCGAGTGGAGACTGTTATTAACTCCTCCAGTGTGGCAGGAATCTCCCTAGTGGCCAGAGCGTCCTTTACATGGTCAGCCAAGCCCCTCCAAAATATGGGGATAAGAGCTTTATCCGACCATTCCAGCTCAGATGCTAAAGTGCGGAATTGGACGGCAAAATGACTGACCAAGGACTCACCCTGAGTTAATGCCAGCAGTTGGAGCGCAGTGTCATGGGTGACTTGAGGTCCTAAAAAGACCTGTTTTAAAGTGCTCAAAAACAGAGGAGCACTCTGCACCACATGATCGCCACGCTCCCACAGCGGCGTAGCCCATTCCAACGCACTGTCCGACAATAGAGACACAATAAATCCCACCTTAGCCCGCTCTGTGGGGAAACGTGCAGCCAGAAGCTCGAGATGAATAGAGCACTGACTCACGAATCCCCTACAAAATTTGCTATTACCAGAAAATTTTTCTGGCAGCGGGAGGCGAGAAAATGTCGGAACAGGGGTGGCAATGGACAAAGTTGCTGCAGCCACGCTGGCAGCCTGTACAGCAACTGCGGTAACATCCACAGCTGAGGTTGCGCTCTCGAGAGCCGCCAACCTACCCTCCAGCTGCTGTATATACCGCAGGGATTGCTGTTTGTCAGTCATCACTAGCCAGACCCTGGCGCTAGTGTAATGTTAGGGCTAGCGGAACGCACCAAATAATAAGACTGATAGTGTACGGTGCGTTCGTAGCCCGGGGTCCACCGTGCAGAGATGGAACCTGCTGCTGAGTAATGACGGACTATATGGCGGTACTCATAAGTATACTCGCGTGGGTTAAACTTCACCCAACGTGAAGCAAGCGATCCTGTTGCGTCACAGGATCGCGGTACCGCACATAGAAGGCGAGCAAGCAGTCAGCGAACTTAACCCCAACTAGGATTGAAGTCCGATTAGACCACTTGCTGACCCAACACCGCAACAGGGTGTGTTAGGCAACTCTTATAATTAGAGCACCGAAGTGCGAACTGTGCCGTGCTGGCAGGCACCACTAAGCACCCAGACGTGGGTCAGGAAGCGCACTACTGGCGCGTGGCGCCGCACTGGCGGTCACAGCAATAGACGCTGATACGTGTGTGACACGTTGAGTGATTTGTTGGGCGCTAGATAGCAGCCATACTCCATACGCGAACAGTCATACAGTAGGGTAGGGGTATTTAATGAACGACTTGCACACACAACAAACACACGTATTCAATTGTACACTAGCGCATGGCCGTGCAGTCATGCGCAGTTTATATAGTTGCAGCACAGGAAGTGGCCACAGAAACTTTGCCCTTCCAAGACCTGCCAAGAGGTCCAATGGAATGTGCTGCAGAGCCTGAGCACATGACCCTCGATCTCCAACGGGAGATCTTGCCCTGGGCATGCTCAGTGTGCGCAAACAAGGACTTAGTCCCAGGAAAGTCCGCTCGCCGCTGACCAGCACTGACTTTAATGGCAGGAGCTGAAGAAGCAGCAGTAACTCTCTGTACAGAGTGAGAGCGAGCAAGACACTGGGAGCGACGTCCCCGATGAGCAGACTCCACTGCGGCCGGAGGAGAATGGGAGACCGCAGCGGAGACGGATCGAGATTCCCCCTGTGCAGCAGAGGAAACTCGACTCCTAACAATCATTTTATTTTATTTGGTTTCTAAATTATTCCTGAAAAAATCATTTTATTTTATTTTGTTTATAAAGTCTCCCTGAAAAAAAAAATAGTTGGGAGATTAATATTGCCCTTTCTGCTTGTGTGCCAGTCTTGACTCCTGGGTGTGCCATCTCTCTCTCTCTCTCAAATTGTGGGCCATATAAAGCCTATTAATTTTTTGGCTTGATTTGGGTTCCAAAATCTACCTGAAAAAATCACTACATCAATCAGTGGGAGAAAAATATTGGCCTCTGGGCTTGTGGGCCACTCCTGACTCCTGTGTGTGCCATCTCTCACTCAGTGGGGCATAGAAAGCCTTTTTTTTTTTTTTTATTTGGTTTCTAAATTGTCATTGAAAAAATCATTTTATTTTATTTGGTTTCTAAATTATTCCTGAAAAAATCATTTTATTTTATTTTGTTTATAAAGTCTCCCTGAAAAAAAAAATAGGTGGGAGATTAATATTGCCAATTCTGCTTGTGTGCCAGTCTTGACTCCTGGGTGTGCCATCTCTCTCTCTCTCTCTCTCTCTCTCTCTCTCAAATTGTGGGCCATAGAAAGCCTATTAATTTTTTGGCTTGATTTGGGTTCCAAAATCTACCTGAAAAAATCACTACATCAATCAGTGGGAGACAAATATTGGCCGCAGGGCTTGTGTGCCACTCCTGACTCCTGTGTGTGCCATCTCTCACTCAGTGGGCCATAGAAAGCCTATTAATTTTTTTGCTTGATTTGGGTTCTAAAATCTACCTGAAAAAATCACTACATCAATCAGTGGGAGAAAAATATTGGCCTCTGGGCTTGTGTGCCGCTCCTGACTCCTGTGTGTGCCATCTCTCACTCAGTGGGCCATAGAAAGCCTATTATTTTTTTTTTATTTGGCTTCTAAATTGTCCCTGAAAAATCATTTTATTTTATATGATTTCTAAATTCTTCCTGAAAAAATCATTTTATTTTATTTTGTTTATAAAGTCTCCCTGAAAAAAAAAAAAAAAACAGTGGGAGATTTATATTGACATTTGTGCTTGAGTGACAGTCCTGCGTGTGTGGCATCTCTGTGATTTGGTGCCACAGAAAACAGAGTGTGTAACATTGTGCCTGATTTTCCTTGTGGTCTCACCAACCTGTAAAGGGATATTGAAATCAAACTGAAGTTATAGCTCACCGTGTAAGTTGTTTGACAGCAACAAATAAAGTTACTTTGGTTGAGTTTTTAAAACAATGAGGAAGTCTGGTGCAAGAGGTCGTGGCCGTGGTAATGATGGTAGTGGTAGTGGAGCATCAGGTGGTCGTGGGAAAAAAAATATTCCACCTAAGTCTGGAGCTGTGGAGCCAGGTTCGTCGTCTGGCTACACAAGGCCTCGAACGCTCTCTTTTCTGGGAGTAGGTAAACCGCTTTTAAAGCCGGAACAGCAACAGCAAGTTTTGGCTTACCTTGCAGACTCAGCCTCTAGCTCTTTTGCCTCCTCTTCTGAAACTGGTAAATGTAAAAGCAGCGCGTCGTTTGTGGATGTTCACGGTCAGGGACAAGTCGCTTCCTTGTCCTCTTCAGCAAAAACAACAACAAGAGAGAAGGATGCAGCAGGCGACACAACGGGTTACTCCATGGAGCTCTTTACACATACTGTCCCTGGCTTAGAAAGTGAAACAGTTAACAGGCCATGCCCATTACAAGTAGATTCTGACATGGAGTGCACTGATGCACAGCCACAGCCAGACTACTATGCTGGTCCTTTGACTCAGACCACAACATTGCCCTCTCAGGGTACTGATCCACAATCAGACCCTGATGAGACTATGGTGCCCCATCACGAACGCTATACCACCGACCGACACGGTGACACAGACGAAGTTGCACACGAGGTAGAAGAGGAGGTAATAGATGACCCTGTTGTTGACCCCGATTGGCAGCCATTGGGGGAACAGGGTGCAGGCGGCAGTAGTTCTGAAGCGGAGGAGGAGGGGCCGCAGCAGGCATCAACATCGCAACAGGTTCCATCTGCCGGGCCCGTATCTTGCCCAAAACGCGTGGCAAAGCAAAAAACTGTTGGAGGACAGCGTGTCCATCCGGTTAAAGCTCAGTCTGCAATTCCTGAAAAGGGATCCGATGCTAGGAAGAGTGCAGAACAAAACAATCAACTCTTGTTGACCGTTTGCTTCAGGCATTCCCAGCACACAGCGCCCGTGATCGTTCTCACACGAGCTCCAGGGGGCAGCAGACCAGGAGTGATAGGGGTGCACACATCAGAAGTGGCGTTGGACAGAGGGGTTTACTGACCAGGTTGTGGAGTGATTTTGCTATGACCGCAGACAGGACAGGTACTGCTGCATCAATTGAAAGTGACAGGAGACAACATTTGTCCAGTATGGTTACAAACTATTTTTCATCCCTTATCGATGTTCTCCCTCAACCGTCATTCCCATTTGATTACTGGGCATCAAAATTAGACACCTGGCCAGAATTGGCTGAATATGCATTGCAGGAGCTTGCTTGCCCGGCAGCTAGTGTCCTATCAGAAAGAGTACTCAGTGCTGCAGGTTCAATATTAACCGAAAAAAGGACTCGTCTGGCTACACAACATGTTGATGATCTAACATTCATTAAAATGAACCACAACTGGATTTCGAATTCTTTTGCCCCACCTTGCCCGGGCGAAACCTAGCTTTCCTATGAAAAGCTCTTGCCTGTGGACTACTGTAAATGACTTTTCAAATGTCTTAATTTGCAGCAGCTGATTGTCCAGCATACGACATGTTTACACCTCCCTAAATGGCCAAACTCCCCACACGGGGCCGTGGTATCGCGACTTGGCGCAAGCACCCGTGAGAGTGCTGTTTGTCTGAAGAGGTGGGTGTGCCCGCTTTTGGTCGACAGCACTGCCACTGGGTCCCTCATAGTACAATAAACTGTCTCTGGCGGTGGTGGTGCGCACCCAACGTCAGACACACTGTTGTAACATGAGGGGCCCTGGGCCTGTACCGCCGTCCACAAGAGAGTTCACCCACCCCCAGGTCAAACATTGCTCTGCCACTTCCACAATTATCTCTCACACTTCCACCAATGTTTAGACTATGCGCTGACATCCTTCCATTCCTGCCACTGACAATACCATTGTGTTGACATGTATAATGGTACTTAACATAGTCAGGGGCAGTGTCCTCTATTTACCAAAGTAAAAACTTTGCACCAAATTAGTAGGTCAGAAACAACGCAGAGGATCCCACCCCTGTACCTAAAGATTGCACCCTTTAGTGTTTTCCCTGGATTTTAATGTGAGACATTCACATTTATGTATTGTTTTGGACTACTAACTGGCAGACATTCATTACAATCATCCTCCGCTGACCAGGCCACTGCTGGCCGTGTTCACCTGGAACCAATTTAAAATTGCCTACAGCCATATGTTATTATGTTAGGCCTTTGATGCCTGTCTGCGGTCACTCCTTCCACTAGGCCTCCACTGACCACACCACTGCTGCCCGTGTACCCCTGGAACCAATTTAAAATTGCCTACAGCCAGCCCAATTTTTTTATGTTAGGCCTTCGAAGCCTGTCTGCGATCCGTTCTTTCTACTACTACTACACTGACCAGGCCACTGCTGCCCGTGTTCCCCTGGAACCAATTTAAAATTGCCTACAGCCAACCCAATTTTTTTATGTTAGGCCTTCGAAGCCTGTCTACGGTCCGTTCTTTCTACTACTACTACACTGACCAGGCCACTGCTGCCCGTGTTCCCCTGGAACCAATTTAAAATTGCCTACAGCCATCTGTTATTATGTTAGGCCTTCGATGCCTGTCTGCGGTCACTCCTTTCACTAGGCCTCCACTGACCAGACCACTGCTGCCCGTGTTCCCCTGGAACCAATTTAAAATTGCCTACAGCCAGCCCAATTTTTTTATGTTAGGCCTTCGAAGCCTGTCTGCGGTCCGTTCTTTCTACTACTACTACACTGACCAGGCCACTGCTGCCCGTGTTCCCCTGGAACCAATTTAAAATTGCCTACAGCCAACCCAATTTTTTTATGTTAGGCCTTCGAAGCCTGTCTGCGGTCCGTTCTTTCTACTACTACTCCACTGACCAGGCCACTGCTACCCGTGTTCCCCTGGAACCAATTTAAAATTGCCTACAGCCATCTGTTATTATGTTAGGCCTTCGATGCCTGTCTGCGGTCACTCCTTCCAGTAGGCCTCCACTGACCAGACCACTGCTGCCCGTGTTCCCCTGGAACCAATTTAAAATTGCCTACAGCCAGCCCAATTTTTTTATGTTAGGCCTTCGAAGCCTGTCTGCGGTCCGTTCTTTCAACTACTACTACACTGACCAGGCCACTGCTGCCCGTGTTTCCCTGGAACCAATTTAAAATTGCCTACAGCCATCTGTTATTATGTTAGGCCTTCGATGCCTGTCTGCGGTCACTCCTTCCACTAGGCCTCCACTGACCACACCACTGCTGCCCGTGTTCCCCTGGAACCAATTTAAAATTGCCTACAGCCAGCCCATTATTTTTATGTTAGGCCTTCGAAGCCTGTCTGCAGTCCGTTCTTACTACTACTACTACACTGACCAGGCCACTGCTGCCCGTGTTCCCCTGGAACCAATTTAAAATTGCCTACATCCATCTGTTATTATGTTAGGCCTTCGATGCCTGTCTGCGGTCACTCCTTCCACTAGGCCTCCACTGACCAGACCACTGCTGCCCGTGTACCCCTGGAACCAATTTAAAATTGCCTACAGCCAGCCCAATTTTTTTATGTTAGGCCTTCGAAGCCTGTCTGCGGTCCGTTCTTTCTACTACTACTACACTGACCAGGCCACTGCTGCCCGTGTTCCCCTGGAACCAATTATAAAGTGCCTACAGCCCAATTTTTTTATGTTAGGCTTTCGAAGCCTGTCTGCGGTCCTTCCTTCCAATAGTTCTCCAGTGAGCAGACCAATGCTGGCCGTGTACCCCTGGAACCCAGCTGAAAGTGCATGGAGCCTCCTTTTTTTCTTTGTTTTATATTTAGAAAGCCCAGATGAACTACGCTGTACCACGGTTCAAGCTACCCAGTCGACATTTCTTTTGCGAGAAAAGCCATCCCAGCCCTCCAGCGGCATAAAAAAGTCTGCATTGTCATAGCACTTTAGCAATCAAACAGTAGAAAGGTGCACCTGACAAGAGACGCATGGACCAGTAGGCATGTCCACAAAAAGTTACGTGTCCATTACGGCGCACTGGGTTAATGTGTTGGATGCATGGTCCACAGGGGACAGCCTACAAAGTCTGTCTTCAGTCACTAATTCAAATTTTCCTCCGCTGACCACACCACTGCTGCCCGTGTACCCCTGGAACCAATTTTAAAGTGTCTACAGCCTAATTTTGTTATGTTAGGCCTACTACGCCTGTCTGCGGTCCCTCCTTCCAATACTCGTCCACTGACCAGACCACTGCTGCCCGTGGACCCCTGGAACCTATTTTTAATTGCATAGAGCATACTTATTTTAATAGTAGACGTACAAAGTCTGTCTGCGGTCCACTATTGAAATTGTCCTCCACTGCCCAGAGCAATGCTGCCTGTGTACCCCTGTAACTTTTTTAAGCTGCAGTGAGCCACATTTTTGGTTTAAGGCCTACTACCTGTGTCTGTCTGCGCCACTCAATTCAGCTGTGTTCCTTTGAAAAAAGCTGAGCGTCAATAGTCTTGTTTTCAGCCTCTAGGAATTTTAAAACTGCATTGGGGGTACAACTTTGGTAGGGCCTACTAACGGTGTCTGCCGCCCCAAGGTGTGCCCCAGGTTTCGTCCACATTGCTTCGGTCTCCGACTCTCGTTTAGTAGTTGTAGAAAACTACACTGCATTAGGCCTACAAATTGGGTATGGGGTGTAGAGAGATGGTGTGTTCCACTCCAAGGTGTTCCCAAGGTTTCCTCTCCATTGCTTCGATCTTCATGCTCTCGTTTAGTAGTTGTTGGAAACTACACTGCATTAGGCCTACAAAATGGGTATGGGGTGTAGAGAGATGGTGTGTTCCACTCCAAGGTGTTCCCCAGGTTTCCTCTCCATTGCTTCGATCTTCATGCTCTCGTTTAGTAGTTGTTGGAAACTACGCTGCATTAGGCCTACAAATTGGGTATGGGGTGTAGAGAGATGGTGTGTTGCACTCCAAGGTGTTCCCCAGGTTTCCTCTCCATTGCTTCGATCTTCATGCTCTCGTTTAGTAGTTGTTGGAAACTACACTGCATTAGGCCTACAAAATGGGTATGGGGTGTAGAGAGATGGTGTGTTCCACTCCAAGGTGTTCCCAAGGTTTCCTCTCCATTGCTTCGATCTTCATGCTCTCGTTTAGTAGTTGTTGGAAACTACACTGCATTAGGCCTACAAAATGGGTATGGGGTGTAGAGAGATGGTGTGTTCCACTCCAAGGTGTTCCCCAGGTTTCCTCTCCATTGCTTCGATCTTCATGCTCTCGTTTAGTAGTTGTTGGAAACTACGCTGCATTAGGCCTACAAATTGGGTATGGGGTGTAGAGAGATGGTGTGTTCCACTCCAAGGTGTTCCCCAGGTTTCCTCTCCATTGCTTCGATCTTCATGCTCTCGTTTAGTAGTTGTTGGAAACTACACTGCATTAGGCCTACAAAATGGGTATGGGGTGTAGAGAGATGGTGTGTTCCACTCCAAGGTGTTCCCAAGGTTTCCTCTCCATTGCTTCGATCTTCATGCTCTCGTTTAGTAGTTGTTGGAAACTACACTGCATTAGGCCTACAAAATGAGTATGGGGTGTAGAGAGATGGTGTGTTCCACTCCAAGGTGTTCCCCAGGTTTCCTCTCCATTGCTTCGATCTTCATGCTCTCGTTTAGTAGTTGTTGGAAACTACGCTGCATTAGGCCTACAAATTGGGTATGGGGTGTAGAGAGATGGTGTGTTGCACTCCAAGGTGTTCCCCAGGTTTCCTCTCCATTGCTTCGATCTTCATGCTCTCGTTTAGTAGTTGTTGGAAACTACACTGCATTAGGCCTACAAAATGGGTATGGGGTGTAGAGAGATGGTGTGTTCCACTCCAAGGTGTTCCCAAGGTTTCCTCTCCATTGCTTCGATCTTCATGCTCTCGTTTAGTAGTTGTTGGAAACTACACTGCATTAGGCCTATAAATTGGGTATGGGGTGTAGAGAGATGGTGTGTTGCACTCCAAGGTGTTCCCCAGGTTTCCTCTCCATTGCTTCGATCTTCATGCTCTCGTTTAGTAGTTGTTGGAAACTACGCTGCATTAGGCCTACAAATTGGGTATGGGGTGTAGAGAGATGGTGTGTTCCACTCCAAGGTGTTCCCCAGGTTTCCTCTCCATTGCTTCGATCTTCATGCTCTCGTTTAGTAGTTGTTGGAAACTACACTGCATTAGGCCTACAAAATGGGTATGGGGTGTAGAGAGATGGTGTGTTCCACTCCAAGGTGTTCCCAAGGTTTCCTCTCCATTGCTTCGATCTTCATGCTCTCGTTTAGTAGTTGTTGGAAACTACACTACATTAGGCCTACAAAATGAGTATGGGGTGTAGAGAGATGGTGTGTTCCACTCCAAGGTGTTCCCCAGGTTTCCTCTCCATTGCTTCGATCTTCATGCTCTCGTTTAGTAGTTGTTGGAAACTACGCTGCATTTGGCCTACAAATTGGGTATGGGGTGTAGAGAGATGGTGTGTTGCACTCCAAGGTGTTCCCCAGGTTTCCTCTCCATTGCTTCGATCTTCATGCTCTCGTTTAGTAGTTGTTGGAAACTACACTGCATTAGGCCTACAAAATGAGTATGGGGTGTAGAGAGATGGTGTGTTCCACTCCAAGGTGTTCCCAAGGTTTCCTCTCCATTGCTTCGATCTTCATGCTCTCGTTTAGTAGTTGTTGGAAACTACACTGCATTAGGCCTATAAATTGGGTATGGGGTGTAGAGAGATGGTGTGTTGCACTCCAAGGTGTTCCCCAGGTTTCCTCTCCATTGCTTCGATCTTCATGCTCTCGTTTAGTAGTTGTTGGAAACTACGCTGCATTAGGCCTACAAATTGGGTATGGGGTGTAGAGAGATGGTGTGTTGCACTCCAAGGTGTTCCCCAGGTTTCCTCTCCATTGCTTCGATCTTCATGCTCTCGTTTAGTAGTTGTTGGAAACTACACTGCATTAGGCCTACAAAATGGGTATGGGGTGTAGAGAGATGGTGTGTTCCACTCCAAGGTGTTCCCCAGGTTTCCTCTCCATTGCTTCGATCTTCATGCTCTCGTTTAGTAGTTGTTGGAAACTACACTGCATTAGGCCTACAAAATGGGTATGGGGTGTAGAGAGATGGTGTGTTCCACTCCAAGGTGTTCCCCAGGTTTCCTCTCCATTGCTTCGATCTTCATGATCTCGTTTAGTAGTTGTTGGAAACTACGCTGCATTAGCCCTACAAATTGGGTATGGGGTGTAGAGAGATGGTGTGTTGCACTCCAAGGTGTTCCCCAGGTTTCCTCTCCATTGCTTCGATCTTCATGCTCTCGTTTAGTAGTTGTTGAAAACTACACTGCATTAGGCCTACAAAATGGGTATGGGGTGTAGAGAGATGGTGTGTTCCACTCCAAGGTGTTCCCAAGGTTTCCTCTCCATTGCTTCGATCTTCATGCTCTCGTTTAGTAGTTGTTGGAAACTACACTGCATTAGGCCTACAAAATGGGTATGGGGTGTAGAGAGATGGTGTGTTCCACTCCAAGGTGTTCCCCAGGTTTCCTCTCCATTGCTTCGATCTTCATGCTCTCGTTTAGTAGTTGTTGGAAACTACGCTGCATTAGACCTACAAATTGGGTATGGGGTGTAGAGAGATGGTGTGTTGCACTCCAAGGATTTCCCAAGGTTTCCTCTCCATTGCTTCAATCTTCATGCTCTCGTTTAGTAGTTGTTGGAAACTACACTGCATTAGGCCTACAAAATGGGTATGGGGTGTAGAGAGATGGTGTGTTACACTCCAAGGTGTTCCCCAGGTTTCCTCTCCATTGCTTCGATCTTCATGCTCTCGTTTAGTAGTTGTTGGAAACTACGCTGCATTAGGCCTACAAATTGGGTATGGGGTGTAGAGAGATGGTGTGTTGCACTCCAAGGTGTTCCCCAGATTTCCTCTCCATTGCTTCGATCTTCATGCTCTCGTTTAGTAGTTGTTGGAAACTACACTGCATTAGGCCTACAAAATGGGTATGGGGTGTAGAGAGATGGTGTGTTACACTCCAAGGTGTTCCCAAGGTTTCCTCTCCATTGCTTCGATCTTCATGCTCTCGTTTAGTAGTTGTTGGAAACTACATTGCATTAGGCCTACAAAATGGGTATGGGGTGTAGAGAGATGGTGTGTTCCACTCCAAGGTGTTCCCCAGGTTTCCTCTCCATTGCTTCGATCTTCATGCTCTCGTTTAGTAGTTGTTGGAAACTACGCTGCATTAGGCCTACAAATTGGGTATGGGGTGTAGAGAGATGGTGTGTTGCACTCCAAGGTGTTCCCCAGGTTTCCTCTCCATTGCTTCGATCTTCATGCTCTCGTTTAGTAGTTGTTGGAAACTACACTACATTAGGCCTACAAAATGGGTATGGGGTGTAGAGAGATGGTGTGTTCCACTCCAAGGTGTTCCCAAGGTTTCCTCTCCATTGCTTCGATCTTCATGCTCTCGTTTAGTAGTTGTTGGAAACTACAGTGCATTAGGCCTACAAAATGGGTATGGGGTGTAGAGAGATGGTGTGTTCCACTCCAAGGTGTTCCCCAGGTTTCCTCTCCATTGCTTCGATCTTCATGCTCTCATTTAGTAGTTGTTGGAAACTACGCTGCATTAGGCCTACAAATTGGGTATGGGGTGTAGAGAGATGGTGTGTTGCACTCCAAGGTGTTTCCCAGGTTTCCTCTCCATTGCTTCGATCTTCATGCTCTCGTTTAGTAGTTGTTGGAAACTACACTGCATTAGGCCTACAAATTGGGTATGGGGTGTAGAGAGGTGGTGTGTTACACTCCAAGGTGTTCCCCAGGTGTCGTCCACATTGCTTCGGTCTTCCGACTCTCGTTTTGTAGTTGTAGAAAACTACACTGCATTAGGCCTACAAATTGGGTATGGGGTGTAGAGAGATGGTGTGTTCCACTCCAAGGTGTTCCCCAGGTTTCCTCGCCATTGCTTCGATCTTAATGCTGTCGTTTAGTAGTTGTTGGAAACTACACTGCATTAGGCCTACAAATTGGGTATGGGGTGTGGAGACGGTGTGTTCCACTCCAAGGTGTGCTCTCCAGGTTGCCTTTCCTGAGCTTCTATTTTCAGGCTCTTGTTAAATATTGGTTAAATGGAACAACTGCATTTGGCGTACTAGTTGGTTTGGGGCCTACTAACAGTGTCTGCCGCTCCTTGCTGTTCTCCTGGTTGCCTGTCCTGAAATTCCATTTTCAGGCTCTCGTTAAGTAGTTGTTAATGTTAGACTGCATTTGGCCTACTAGTTGGGTTGGGGCCTACTATCGGTGTCTGCCACTCCTTGCTGTTCTCCTCCACTGAACAAAGCTGTGCCGCCTGTTTACTACGGTTGCCAATTTTGAACTGCATTTCGACTACTTACTGATTTGGGCCTACTCTCTGTGTCAGCCTCTCATTCCAGTTGTCCTCCACTGCAATGCCCCCTGGTTAGTCCTGTGTTACCAATTTTGAACTGCATTTAGCACACTTTATTCTTTGGGCCTATATCTGTGTTTCCTCCTCATCCTGCCCATTGCCCAGCCAGTGATAGATGAGTCTGCTGGTACATTAACCCATAACGCAAAATTCCCCGTGCACGCTACACAGCAAGATTGTGACCCTGCTGAAAGTCAGGTTCCTCTTCCCGCATACCATACCACCTTACACGGGGACAAAGAGGAAGGTGCAGATGAAAGTGCAGGTTCCTTCATCAGGTGGGGGGAGGAATACTAGTTGGCGACATCACTGGCACAGGGCCTCTCATAGTACGCAAAAGTGTTGCTGCCGGTGGGAGGCGCCCCCGCCGTGCAAACACACCGCTGTACTTTGAGGGGCCCTGTGCCAGTGCCAATGCCAACGAGTGGGCCCCCCTTCTTGCTCAGGATCATAGCACTTGCAAAGTTTAAATACTTACCTCTCCCTGCTCCACTGCCGTGACGTGTTCCAGATTTCCTGGGCCCACTAATTACTTGAACCAGCCCTACCCCCCACAACTTTAGCCAAATGACCCCCAGTTTCAAATGCCTTCCAATTATTATAAGGTAAATTACGATTGACAAGCTTCAGTAACAAGAATAGATGTTTTTGCCATTAAAATGGGCAGTGTAGATGTTTTCCTGGCCTCCACTCACTGCCGACTATGCTCCCCCATTGACTTTCATTGGGTTTCGTGTTTCGGGCGATACCCGACTTTTCGCGATAATCGGCCGACTCCACTCGACTCGACTTCTAAGATAGTCGGGTTTCGCGAAACACGGCTCGACTCCAAAAAGGTCAAGGTCGCTCAACCCTAGTAATAACATACAAGTGTGTACAATGGTTAATAGAAATAATAAAGGGAGGGGGCATGACCTAGGCTTCCAGCAGGAAGGATGTGCTCCCTGGCAGCTCCTGCTCCTAGGCTACATAATCCGTAGAATTGGACTTTAACAAGGGGAGGAGTTACTCTGTTGCTGCCTTCTGACTATTAGATTTAACCACAGCTAGCTCTACTCAGAAGTTCCCCTACAAATCTGCTAAATTGACTATGCAATTTCAAATTTCATGCACGAGTGGTGACGTGCTAGGGCGTGCTTACAGTCTAAAATGATAAAATCAAATAAAGAGTGTGCTAAAAATCTTGCAGAACATCAAACCTTTCAAAAACAAGAAGAAGTAGATAAGTTCCTCAGGAAGAAACAAATGACTATCGAAACTCCCTCTAAAGACCCATCCATACGTTCCCTCTCTTCAAACCAGATGAATGATTCAGATTTGAGCCAGCAAGGATACAGACTGTGACTCAATGATCACTGACTCGGCACCAATCTCTAGATCCTTTAAAAAAAGTTTTGTCCCAGGCCATGAAATCGCTGCTCCAGATATCGTGCATTTACGGGCTGATCTAAAACATGTAGGTCAAAGAGTTGAGTCTTTAGAAGAATTACATACGAGTTTGGTGGAGGCCTCTACTATTTTAAGAGATCAAACGATCCAACACCACCATCAGATCAACACAGTTCTATTAGCCATAGAGGATCAAGGGAATAGAAGTAGAAGAATGAATATCTGATTGAAGGAAATTCCGATGAACTTTACCCCTGAGTCCCTGGGAAAGGTTTCCAAAGAAATTTTTGCTTCAATATTGGGACAATATTGGGACAAGAAAGGGCAGACACTATCATCATTGAGAGAGTACATAGAGCCCTTAGACCCAGGCTGAAAGCCTAGTAGAGATGTCCTATGCGGTCTGCTGAATTTTGTTGATACGTCAGTGATTCTGACTGGAGCCAGAGAAAAAGCAACTCTCAACCATGGTGATTCCCCCATTCTTTTGTTTCAGGACATCTCACCAAGTACTCTAGCAAAAAGAAGAAAGATTAAACCATTTTGGACACCCTGAGGTGCAATAAGATTAAGGTGGCTTTTTCCCTTCAGTCTGGGAATTTTTAAAGCTAGCAAACAAATTATCATGCAAACCTCTGAAGACCTCGACAAGGCATTTAAGACACTGAAGGTTCCACCTATTGAGATCCCTTCATTGATGCCATTGGATACGGGATGGGAAATTCCACAACTTCCGAGACCAGAAGAATTGTCCACCTTGAAGAAAACTACTTTCCCGAAAGTTAGAAAACAGGGCTCAAGACATCAACCCTCTTAAACACCAATCTTTCTGGGTGAGAATCGCCGAGAATTCCCATTTCCCATTGCATGGTTTGCAGTAATTAAGTTTTCTGACCCCCTCTCTCACCTTTCTACAACCTAACCTTGAATAAGATCTACTTTGACAATTAACGATAGACCTGGACTCATCATTTCTTCTTGTGAATCTAAATAAATATGACTTGATTGTTCGTTTATCTAACCACAAAGTCAGATCACCACTCTGCATAATTGGAATGCTTTGCCCCCTTCCCTGCCGCAGATGAGATTTTCTTTGCTTGTAGTTGTTTGTTTGAGTTAATTGTTCTTTTTTTACAGGCGAAAATGAGACCCGATCGTAAACCCATTTACATTCTTTATGACTTACAGGACTCTTCCAGATCTGGTTAAACATATAAACTCACCTGTAGTACATTTGTTCCAAGATCTGGGCAGGTAAGGCTAGTTTCACAGTAGCGTTTGGCAGAGCTGCGGACTTCATCCGTGAAGCCCCGCCCACTGCTGCATCTCTTCATTCAGCGCCGCCTTTGGCTACATGCGTCCTGCATACCCTATCTTTAACATTGGGTATGCAGGCCATGCAGCTGTATGCAGATGCCTCTGCATGTGTTTTTGACGGTGCGGCGACCGCACCAAATTGCAACTCGTTGTGTTCGCCACAGGTCACTGCACCGTCAAAATGATGCATGCGGAGGCATCCACATACATCGGCATAGCCTGTGTACCTAATGGTAAAGATAGGTTACACACGCCGCATGCCGACATAGGCAGAGCTGGCCGGAAGAGGTGCAGCGGTGGGCAGAGCTTCACGGAGTACATATGCAGCCCTCCATCCTCAAATGTGAAACCAGCCTAAGTGTTGCTGCCCTTTTTTTCTGCTGTTTAAATCAAATTTTTGGAGACTTTGGGCCTTTAGTGGCTTTGCTATTTAGTTTATAAACTAATCTAACAAATGTAAGCAAATCTTGACATTACTAAAGTAAAATAAATCACACACCATTTTCTTGCAAGAGACCCATTACTAAAGAGGACACATTCCTGACCTTTCCCATTCACTATACCCTATGTGGTTTAATAGTACCACAATGTCTGCCTCCAAAGGTGTAAGCATAGCAATTCGAAAGGGACTTCCATTTAATCTGAAAGATAGCCTCTCTGACCCAGAGGGTAGATACATATTTGAAAAAGGATATATAGCCAACACATTAGTGATATTATGCAATTTGTACACCCCCAATCAGAGTCAGACTACGTGGATCTCTAAAATATTAGAAATCTTGACACTCTTCAAGGAAGGATTATTGATACTATTAGGAGATTTAAATATTTCTCTAAATCCAATTCTTAATACCTCAACAGGAAATATTGTCCACGCTCAGAAAACCTTGTGTAGGCTACAAAGATCTCTTCTCTCTTAACTTAACTGATTCCTGGCATCTTTTAGATCCCTCCACAAAGGATAACACTTTTTTCTCCAGTTCATAATTCATTTCATAGACTTGACTACCAATTTACACAAAATCAAAACCTTAAACTTATAAAAGCCGCTCACATAGGCTCAATCGCTATTTCAGATCGCGCATCTATCTTCCTTAAGATAATCATTGATACACTACTTCGCCCAACTCCAACTTGGAGGCTAAGTGAATCTATAACCCATTATCGACCAATGTCCTTTTTTTGGGACGCCTAATCTTTTGTTTCTAGCAACTAAGATTTTATAATTTTTATAATTAGGTCCAATTTTTTGTGTTGTGTTTGTAAAATGAATGTTTTCAAAATAGGAAATCATGTCATTGTCATTTTTAATTGAATATTGGGACGCCCTTTTCTGAAAAATCCGTAAAATGAAATTTTCTAATTTGGCAAGTAATGGGTTAATTGATAATGCTAAACATGTGGAAGCACTGACTGATAGACTAATTTTTTTCTTTCAAGATAACATAAATTCTGGTAAGTTAACACAATTTATCTGGGAAACCCATAAAGCAGTAGTAAGAGGGGAGCTAATTGCCCTGGGTGCCCATGTGAAGAAGGAACGGGATAAAGAGATATCCTCCATAACACATAAAATCAATGCATTTGAACACACTCACAAAAGATTAATAGCTTGGAGTGTTCAATCTGAGCTCTTAGATCTCAGAAACACACTTAAGGATATTTTAAATCTCAAATCATCCTGACTTTATGGGCGCTGTAAACTAAAATTTTATATGCATGGTAATAAGGACAGCAAACTAACTTCCTTACTCCTAAAAAAACATGTGGACAAATATTACATAAAACAAATACAAACAGGCAATAAGCAACTAGAAACCAAAACAGAAGTTATAGCAGATGCTTTTAGACAATATTACCTAAGTTCTATAATCTAAAAATTCCAACTCCCGTGAAAGAGGTAGTGGAAGCAACAGAAAAAATAAACAACTTCCTTGAGTCTTTAACCTTACCTAAGATCAAGCCCAGTGATTTTGATAAACTAGCATTGAGGGTCACTTTCCAAGCAATTCTAGATTCATTATAGACAATTCCAGGCCCTGATGGTCTTCCAACCATATATTCTAAAAAATTCTCCAAAACTCTAACTCCTTGCATGGTAGATTTATTCAATGCATTCTTGACTGGTCAACTACCTCCAAAAAATGGTTTAGAATAGAGTTGAGCGACCTTGACCTTTTTAGGGTCGAGCCGGGTTTCGCGAAACCCGACTATCTCAAAAGTCGGGTCGACTGAAATCGGCCGATTATGACGTAAAGTCGGGATCGACCGAAACACGAAACCCAATGCAAGTCAATGGGGCAGCATAGTCGGCAGTGAGTGGGGGCCAGGAAAACACCTAGAGTGCCCATTTTAATGTCAAAACCATCCATTCTTCTTAATGAAGCTTGTCAAGCGTAATTTACCTTATAATAATTGGAAGGCATTTGAAATTGGGGTTCATTTGGCTAAAGTTGTGGTGGGTAGGGCTGGTTCAAGTAATTAGTGGGCCCAGGAAATCTGGACCACGTCACGGCAGTGGAGCAGGGAGAGGTAAGTATTTCAACTTTGCAAGTGCTGTGAACCTGAGCAAGCAGGGGGGCCCACTCGTTGGCATTGGCACTGGCACAGGGCCCCTCAAAGTACAGCGGTGTGTTTGCACGGCGGGGGCGCCTCCCACCGGCAGCAACACTTTTGCGTACTATGAGAGGCCCTGTGCCAGTGACGTCGCCAACTAGTATTCCTCCCCCCACCTGATGAAGGAACCTGCACTTTCATCTGCACCTTCCTCTTTGTCCCCGTGTAAGGTGGTATGGTATGCGGGAAGAGCAACCTGACTTTCAGCAGGGTCACAATGTTGTTGTGTAGCGTGCACGGGGAATGTTGCGTTATGGGTCAATGTACCAGCAGACTCATCTATCACTGGCTGGGCAATGGGCAGGATGAGGAGGAAGCACAGATATAGGCCCAAAGAATAAAGTTGGCTAAATGCAGTTTAAAATTGGTAACACAGGAATAACCAGGGGGCATTGCAGTGGAGGACAACTGGAATGAGAGGCTGACACAGAGAGTAGGCCCAAATCAGTAAGTAGTCGAAATGCAGTTCAAAATTGGCAACCGTAGTAAACAGGCGGCACAGCTTTGTTCAGTGGAGGAGAACAGCAAGGAGTGGCAGACACCGATAGTAGGCCCCAACCCAACTAGTAGGCCAAATGCAGTCTAACATTAACAACTACTTAACGAGCGCCTGAAAACGGAATTTCAGGACAGGAAACCAGGAGAACAGCAAGGAGTGGCAGACACCGATAGTAGGCCCCAAACCAACTAGTACGCCAAATGCAGTTGTTCCGTTTAACCACAATTTAATGAGATCCTGAAGATAGAAGTTCAGGAAAGGCAACCTGGAGATCACCTTGGAGTGGAACACACCATCTCTCTACACCCCATACCCAATTTGTAGGCCTAATGCAGCGTAGTTTCCAACAACTACTAAACGAGAGCATGATGATCGAAGCATTGGCGAGGAAACCTGGGGAACACCTTGGAGTGGAACACACCATCTCTCTACACCCCATACCCAATTTGTAGGCCTAATGCAGCGTAGTTTCCAACAACTACTAAACGAGAGCCGGAAGATCGAAGCTCAGGAAAGGCAACCTGTAGAACACCTTGGAGTGGAACACACCATCTCTCTACACCCCATACCCAATTTGTAGGCCTAATGCAGCGTAGTTTCCAACAACTACTAAACGAGAGCATGATGATCGAAGCATTGGCGAGGAAACCTGGGGAACACCTTGGAGTGGAACACACCATCTCTCTACACCCCATATCCAATTTGTAGGCCTAATGCAGCGTAGTTTCCAACAACTACTAAACGAGAGCCGGAAGATCGAAGCTCAGGAAAGGCAACCTGGAGAACACCTTGGAGTGGAACACACCATCTCTCTACACCCCATACCCAATTTGTAGGCCTAATGCAGCATAGTTTCCAACAACTACTAAACGAGAGCATGATGATCGAAGCATTGGCGAGGAAACCTGGGGAACACCTTGGAGTGGAACACACCATCTCTCTACACCCCATACCCAATTTGTAGGCCTAATGCAGCGTAGTTTCCAACAACTACTAAACGAGAGCCGGAAGATCGAAGCTCAGGAAAGGCAACCTGGAGAACACCTTGGAGTGGAACACACCATCTCTCTACACCCCATACCCAATTTGTAGGCCTAATGCAGCGTAGTTTCCAACAACTACTAAACGAGAGCATGATGATCGAAGCATTGGCGAGGAAACCTGGGGAACACCTTGGATTGGAACACACCATCTCTCTACACCCCATACCCAATTTGTAGGCCTAATGCAGCGTAGTTTCCAACAACTACTAAACGAGAGCCGGAAGATCGAAGCTCAGGAAAGGCAACCTGGAGATCACCTTGGAGTGGAACACACCATCTCTCTACACCCCATACCCAATTTGTAGGCCTAATGCAGCGTAGTTTCCAACAACTACTAAACGAGAGCATGATGATCGAAGCATTGGCGAGGAAACCTGGGGAACACCTTGGAGTGGAACACACCATCTCTCTACACCCCATACCCAATTTCTAGGCCTAATGCAGCGTAGTTTCCAACAACTACTAAACGAGAGCCGGAAGATCGAAGCTCAGTAAATGCAACCTGGAGAACACCTTGGAGTGGAACACACCATCTCTCTACACCCCATACCCAATTTGTAGGCCTAATGCAGCATAGTTTCCAACAACTACTAAACGAGAGCATGATGATCGAAGCATTGGCGAGGAAACCTGGGAACACTTTGGAGTGGAACACACCATCTCTCTACACCCCATACCCAATTTATAGGCCTAATGCAGCGTAGTTTCCAACAACTACTAAACGAGAGCCGGAAGATCGAAGCTCAGGAAAGGCAACCTGGGGAACACCTTGGAGTGGAACACACCATCTCTCTACACCCCATACCCAATTTGTAGGCCTAATGCAGTGTAGTTTCCAAGAACTACTAAACGAGAGCATGAAGATCGAAGCATTGGCGAGGAAACCTGGGGAACACCTTGGAGTGGAACACACCATCTCTCTACACCCCATACCCAATTTGTAGGCCTAATGCAGCGTAGTTTCCATCAACTACTAAACGAGAGCCGGAAGATCGAAGCTCAGGAAAGGCAACCTGAAGAACACCTTGGAGTGGAACACACCATCTCTCTACACCCCATACCCAATTTGTAGGCCTAATGCAGTGTAGTTTCCAACAACTACTAAACGAGAGCCGGAAAATCGAAGCTCAGGAAAGGCAACCTGGGGAACACCTTGGAGTGTAACACACCATCTCTCTCCACCCGATACACATTTTGTAGGCCTAATGCAGTGTAGTTTCTACAACTACTAAACGAGAGTCGGAAGACCGAAGCAATGGCAAGGAAACCTGGGGAACACCTTGGAGTGTAACACACCATCTCTCTCCACCCCATACCCAATTTGTAGGCCTAATGCAGCCTACTTTCCGACAACTACTAAACGAGAGCATGAAGATCGAAGCTCAGGAAAGGCAACCTGGGGAACACCTTGGAGTGTAACAAACCCTCTCTCTACACCACGGAAGGGCTGATTCTTAGGAAGGAAGGCTGACGGAAAGAAGCAGGGCGCGTCCGAGGGTGATTATATTCTTATTAGGTATATACTCACCCTCGGACGCGCCCTGCTTCTTTATTTGTAATGAATGTTTATTTGCAATGTGGTTTTGACTTACTCAATTTTTTTGGTAAATAATGATTTTATTATTTTCATTGTTTTGCATCTTCTTGGCAATAATATAAAGAAAACGCGACAGGACAACACTCGGTGGATGCCATATCTGTGTTTTAAATTGAAAAAAACTTTCAGTTAACTACTTGCAGGAGAAAGTTATTGTAGCTGGTGGCCATTTTTAGTACTGTACCAGATTTTTGTTGTATGTGTTTGTTTTTAATGTTAAAATGTCTGCATTTGATATCTCTCCAGTATTTTCTTTTTTATATAATACTTATTTTTATATTTTCTGATGTTGGTTCCAGGGGTACACGGGCAGCAGTGGTGTGGTCAGTGGAGGCCTAGTGGAAGGAGTGACCACAGACAGGCATCGAAGGCATAAAATAATAACACATGGCTGTAGGCAATTTTAAATTGGTTCCAGGGGTACACGGGCAGCAGTGGCCTGGTCAGTGTAGTAGTAGTAGAAAGAACGGACCGCAGACAGGCATCGAAGGCCTAAAATAAAAAAATTGGGCTGGCTGTAGGCAATTTTAAATTGGTTCCAGGGGTACACGGGCAGCAGTGGTGTGGTCAGTGGAGGCATATTGTAAGGAGTGACCGCAGACAGGCATCGAAGGTCTAAAATAATAACACATGGCTGTAGGCAATTTTAAATTGGTTCCAGGGGTACACGGGCAGCAGTGCTGTGGTCAGTGGAGGCCTAGTGGAAGGAGTGACCACAGACAGGCATCGAAGGCCTAAAATAATAACACATGGCTGTAGGCAATTTTAAATTGGTTCCAGGGGTACACGGGCAGCAGTGGTGTGGTCAGTGGAGGCCTAGTGGAAGGAGTGACCGCAGACAGGCATCGAAGGCCTAAAGTAAAAAAATTGGGCTGGCTGTAGGCAATTTTAAATTGGTTCCAGGGGTACACGGGCAGCAGTGGTGTGGTCAGTGGAGGCCTAGTGGAAGGAGTGACCGCAGACAGGCATCGAAGGCCTAAAAAAATAACACATGGCTGTAGGCAATTTTAAATTGGTTCCAGGGGTACACGGGCAGCAGTGGTGTGGTCAGTGGTGGCCTAGTGGAAGGAGTGACCGCAGACAGGCTTCGAAGGCCTAACATAACAAAAATGTCAATACAATGGTATTGTCAGTGGCAGGCATTGAAGGATGTCAGCGCATAGACTAAACATTGGTGGAGCTGTGAGATAATTTTGCAAGTGGTAGAGCACTGTTTGAGCTGGGGGGGGGAACTGTCTTGTGGCCGGCGGTACAGGCCCAGGGCCCCTCATATTACAACGGTGTGTCTGACGTTGGGTGCGCACCACCACCGCCAGAGACACTTTATTGTACTAGGAGGGACCCAGTGGCAGTGCCGTCGACCAAAAGCAGGCACACCCACCTCTTCAGACAAACAGCACTCTCACGGGTGCTGTCGCCAAGTGTCGATACCACGGCCCCGTGTGGGGAGTTTGGCCATTTAGTGAGGTGTAAACATGTCGTATGCTGGACAATCAGGTGCAGAAAATTACGAGATTGGAAAAGGCATTCAGAATAGTCCACAGGCAAGACCTTTTCATAGGAAAGCTAGGTGTCAGCCGGGCAAGGTGGGGCAAAAGATTTCGAAATCCAGTTGTGGTTCATTTTAATGAAGGTTAGATCATCTACATTTTGGGTAGCCAGACGAGTCCTTTTTTGTGTTAGTATTGAACCTGCAGCACTGAATACTCTTTCTGATAGGACACTAGCTGCCGGGCAAGCAAGCTCCTGCAATGCATATTCTGCCAATTCTGGCCAGGTGTCTAATTTTGATGCCCAGTAATCAAATGGGAATGACGGTTGAGGGAGAACATCGATAAGGGATGAAAAATAGTTTGTAACCATACTGGACAAATGTTGTCTCCTGTCACTTTGAATTGATGCTGCAGTACCTGTCCTGTCTGCGGTCATAGCAAAATCACTCCACAACCTGGTCAGAAAACCCCTCTGGCCAACGCCACTTCTGATTTCTGCCCCTCTAACTCCTCTGGTCTGCTGGCCCCTGCAGCTCGTGTGAGAACGATCACGGGCGCTGTGTGCAGGGAATGCCAGAAGCAAACGGTCAACAAGAGTTGATTGTTTGGTTGCTAATATTAGTTCCAAGTTCTCATGTGGCATTATATTTTGCAATTTGCCTTTATAGCGAGGATCAAGGAGGCAGGCCAACCAGTAATCGTCATCGTTCATCATTTTAGTTATGCGTGTGTCCCTTTTGAGGATACGTAAGGCATAATCCGCCATGTGGGCCAAAGTTCCAGTTCTCAAATCTGCGGTTGTGCTTGGTTGAGGGGCAGTTTCAAGCAAATCCACATCACTTGTGTCCCTCCAAAAACCAGAACCCGGCCTTGCCGCGCCACCAATTTCCAGTGGCCCCGGAAAAGCTTCCTCATTAAAAATATAATCATCCCCATCATCCTCCTCGTCCTCCTCCTCCTCTTCGCCCGCTAACTCGTCCTGTACACTGCCCTGGCCAGACAATGGCTGACTGTCATCAAGGCTTTCCTCTTCCTCAGCTGCAGACGCCTGATCCTTTATGTGCTTCAAACTTTGCATCAGCAGACGCATTAGGGGGATGCTCATGCTTATTATGGCGTTGTCTGCACTAACCAGCCGTGTGCATTCCTCAAAACACTGAAGGACTTGACACATGTCTTGAATCTTCGACCACTGCACACCTGACAACTCCATGTCTGCCATCCTACTGCCTGCCCGTGTATGTGTATCCTCCCACAAAAACATAACAGCCCGCCTCTGTTCGCACAGTCTCTGAAGCATGTGCAGTGTTGAGTTCCACCTTGTTGCAACGTCTATGATTAGGCGATGCTGGGGAAGGTTCAAAGAACGCTGATAGGTCTGCATACGGCTGGAGTGTACAGGCAAACGGCGGATATGTGAGCAAAGTCCACGCACTTTGAGGAGCAGGTCGGATAACCCCAGATAACTTTTCAGGAAGCACTGCACCACCAGGTTTAAGGTGTGAGCCAGGCAAGGAATGTGTTTCAGTTGGGAAAGGGAGATGGCAGCCATGAAATTCCTTCCGTTATCACTCACTACCTTGCCTGCCTCAAGATCTACAGTGCCCAGCCACGACTGCGTTTCTTTCTGCAAGAACTCGGACAGAACTTCCGCGGTGTGTCTGTTGTCGCCCAAACACTTCATAGCCAATACAGCCTGCTGACGTTTGCCAGTAGCTGCCCCATAATGAGAGACCTGGTGTGCAACAGTGGCAGCTGCGGATGGAGTGGTTGTGCGACTGCGGTCTGTGGACGAGCTCTCGCTTCTGCAGGAGGACGAAGAGGAAGAGGAGGGGGTGCGAACGGCTACAGCCAACTGTTTCCTAGACCGTGGGCTAGGCAGAACTGTCCCAAACTTGCTGTCCCCTGTGGACCCTGCATCCACCACATTTACCCAGTGTGCTGTGATGGACACGTAACGTCCCTGGCCATGCCTACTGGTCCATGCATCTGTTGTCAGGTGCACCTTTGTGCTCACAGATTGCCTGAGTGCATGGACGATGCGCTCTTTAACATGCTGGTGGAGGGCTGGGATGGCTTTTCTGGAAAAAAAGTGTTGACTGGGTAGCTCGTAGCGTGGTACAGCGTAGTCCATCAGGGCTTTGAAAGCTTCGCTTTCAACTAACCGGTAGGGCATCATCTCTAACGAGATTAGTCTAGCTGTGTGTGCGTTCAAACCCTGTGTACGCGGATGCGAGGCTAAAGTACTTCCTTTTTCTAACCATAGTCTCATGTAGGGTGAGCTGGACTGGAGAGCTGGAGATCGTGGAACTAGCGGGGGTGCCGGTGGACATGGCAGACTGAGAGACGGTGGGAGATGGTATTGTTGCCGCCGGTGCCCTAGATGCAGTGTTTCCTACTACGAAACTGGTGATTCCCTGACCCTGACTGCTTTGGCCTGGCAAAGAAACCTGCACAGATACTGCAGGTGGTGCGGAAAATGGTGGCCCTACACTGCCGGAAGGGATGTTGCGTTGCTGACTAGCTTCATTGGCCGAGGGTGCTACAACCTTAGGGGACGTTTGGTAGTTAGTCCAGGCTTGCAAATGCATGGTGGTTAAATGTCTATGCATGCAACTTGTATTGAGACTTTTCAGATTCTGTCCTCTGCTTAAGGTAGTTGAACATTTTTGACAGATGACTTTGCGCTGATCAATTGGATGTTGTTTAAAAAAATGCCAGACTGCACTCTTTCTAGCATCGGATACCCTTTCAGGCATTGCAGACTGAGCTTTAACCGGATGGCCACGCTGTCCTCCAACAGGTTTTGGCTTTGCCACGCGTTTTGGGCAAGATACGGGCCCGGCAGATGGAACCTGTTGCGATGTTGATGCCTGCTGCGGCCCCTCCTCCTCCGCTTCAGAACTGCTGCCGCCTGCACCCTGTTCCCCCAATGGCTGCCAATCGGGGTCAAGAACTGGGTCATCTATTACCTCTCCTTGTAGCTCGTGTGCAACTTCGTCTGTGTCACCGTGTCGGTCGGTGGTATAGCGTTCGTGATGGGGCAACATAGTCTCATCAGGGTCTGATTCTTGATCATTACCCTGCGAGGGCAATGTTGTGGTCTGAGTCAAAGGACCAGCATAGTAGTCTGGCTGTGGCTGTGCATCAGTGCACTCCATGTCAGATTCAACTTGTAATGGGCATGGACTGTTTACTGCTTCACTTTCTAAGCCAGGGACGGTATGTGTAAAGAGCTCCATGGAGTAACCCGTTGTGTCGCCTGCTGCATTCTTCTCTGTTGTTGTTTTTGCTGAAGAGGACAAGGAAGCGACTTGTCCCTGACCGTGAACATCCACTAACGACGCGCTGCTTTGACATTTACCAGTTTCACGAGAGGAGGCAAAAGAGCTAGAGGCTGAGTCAGCAAGATAAGCCAAAACTTGCTCTTGCTGCTCCGGCTTTAAAAGCGGTTTTCCTACTCCCAGAAAAGGGAGCGTTCGAGGCCTTGTGTAGCCAGACGACGAACCTGGCTCCACAGCTCCAGACTTAGGTGCAATATTTTTTTTCCCACGACCAGCTGATGCTCCACCACTACCACTACCCTCATTACCAGCTGACAATGAACGCCCCCGGCCACAACCTCTTCCACCATACTTCCTCATTGTTTTAAAAACGTAAACAAACTAACGGTATTTGTTGCTGTCACACAAATTACACGGTGAGCTTTAACTTCAGTATGATTTAGCTACCCCTTTACAGGTGAGTGAGACCACAACGAAAATCAGGCACAATGTTACACACTCTGTTGTTGGTGGCAACAAATGAGAGAGATGCCACACACGCAGGACTGTCACTGAAGCACAAATGTAAATATTAATCTCCCACTGATTTGATTTTTTTTTTTTTTTCAGGGAGACTTTAGGAAAAAAAAATAATAGAATAAAATGATTTTTTCAGGAAGAATTTAGAAACCAAATAAAATAAAATGATTTTTTCAGGGAGAATTTAGAAAACAAATAAAACAAAAAAAGGCTTTCTATGGCCCACTGAGTGAGAGATGACGCACACAGGAGTCAGGAGTGGCACACAAGCCCAGAGGCCAATATTTATCTCCCACTGATTGATGTAGTGATTTTTTCAGGTAGATTTTGGAACCCAAATCAAGCTAAAAAAATAATAGGCTTTCTATGGCCCACAATTGGAGAGAGAGAGAGAGATGGCACACCCAGGAGTCAAGACTGGCACACAAGCAGAAAGGGCAATATTAATCTCCCACTGATTTGTTTTTGTTTTTTTTTCAGGGAGACTTTAGGAAAAAAAATAATAGAATAAAATGATTTTTTCAGGAAGAATTTAGAAACCAAATAAAATAAAATGATTTTTTCAGGGAGAATTTAGAAAACAAATAAAACAAAAAAAGGCTTTCTATGGCCCACTGAATGAGAGATGACGCACACAGGAGTCAGGAGTGGCACACAAGCCCAGAGGCCAATATTTATCTCCCACTTTTTTTTTTTTGTTCCAGGGAAAATTTATAAACCCAATAAAAAAAATAATAAATAGGCTTTCTATGGCCCACTATCTGAGAGAGAGAGAGATGGCACGCTTAGGACTGGCACACAAGCCCAAAGGCCAATATTAATCTCCCTTTTTTTTTAAAGGGAGAATTTATAAAACAAAACAAAAAAAAATAAATAGGCTTTCTATGGCCCACTATTTGTGAGAGAGATGGCACGCTCAGGACTGGCACACAAGCCCAGAGGCCAATATTAATCTCCCACTTTTTTTTTTTTTCCAGGGAAAATTTATAAACCCAATAAAAAAAATAATAAATAGGCTTTCTATGGCCCACTATCTGAGAGAGAGATGGCACGCTTAGGACTGGCACACAAGCCCAAAGGCCAATATTAATCTCCCACTGATTGATTTATTGATTTTTTCAGGTAGAATTTAGAACCCAAATAAAGCAAAAAAAAAAAAAAATGGGCTTTCTATGGCCCACTGAGTGAGTGATGATGCACACAGGAGTCAGGAGTGGCACACAAGCCCTGAGGCCAATATTTTTCTCCCACTGATTGATGTAGTGATTTTTTCAGGTACATTTTAGAACCAAAATCAAGCAAAAAAATAAATAGGCTTTCTATGGCCCACTGACTGAGAGATGGCACACACAGGAGTCAAGAGTGGCACACAAGCCCTGAGGCCAATATTTTTCTCCCACTGATTGATGTAGTGATTTTTTCAGGTAGATTTTATTACCCAAATCAAGCAAAAAAATAAATAGGCTTTCTATGGCCCACTGAGTGAGAGATGGCACACACAGGGATGGCACTCTAGCAGAAATGTCAATCTTAATCTCCCACAAAAAAAAAAAAAAAAAAACAGGGAGTGTCCTTCAATTACTATCTCCCTGCAGTAATCTCAGCCAGGTATGGCAGGCAGCAATAAGGAGTGGACTGATGCACAAATTAAATAAAAAGTGTGTACAAACAAAAAAGATAGCTGTGCAGAAAGGAAGGAACAAGAGGATTTGTGCTTTGAAAAAAGCAGTTGGTTTGCACAGCGGCGTACACACAGCAATGCAGCTATCAGGGAGCCTTCTAGGGCAGCCCAATGAGCTACAGCGCTGAGGGGAAAAAAAAAATGTAGCTTCCACTGTCCCTGCACACCAAAGGTGGTGTTGGGCAGTGGAAATCGCTACAGCACAACCGGTTTGGTGGTTAATGGACCCTGCCTAACGCTATCCCTGCTTCTGACGAAGCGGCAGCAACCTCTCCCTAAGCTCAGATCAGCAGCAGTAACATGGCGGTCGGCGGGAACTCCCCTTTATAGCCCCTGTGACGCCGCAGACAGCAAGCCAATCACTGCAATGCCCTTCTCTAAGATGGTGGGGACCAGGACCTATGTCATCACGCTGCCCACACTCTGCGTTTACCTTCATTGGCTGAGAAATGGCGCTTTTCGCATCATTGAAACGCGACTTTGGCGCGAAAGTCACGTACCGCATGGCCGACCCCGCACAGGGGTCGGATCGGGTTTCATGAAACCTGACTTTGCCAAAAGTCGGCGACTTTTGAAAATGAACGACCCGTTTCGCTCAACCCTAGTTTAGAAGCCTTTATCATGGTAATTCCAAAAGAGGGTAAAGACACCAATCAATGTAGCAATTATTGCCCAATTTCTTTATCAAATGCAGATATAAAAATGTGGGCAAAACTACTTGCTGGAAGGATTGGCTTAGTGCTACCAAATTTGATTCACCCTGACCAACCTTGCTTCATGAAAGGTAGAGAGGGGAAAGATAACTCTACTAGAATTAAACAATGTATATCATATTCCTTAAAAAGACTAAGCTTGCCCTTCTGTCAACTGATGCTGAAAAAGCGTTTGATGGAATAAGTTGGCGTTTTATGGCAAGTATCTTATTGAAATTTGAATTTACTCCCATCATGGTGGATGTTACAATGATTCTCTACTCCCTCCCTACAGCTAGGGTAAGGGTGAACGGAACCTACTCACGTAAACTAGAAATTCACAATGGTACCAGACAAGGCTGCCTCTTTTCCCCCACCCTCTTTAGCTTGGTTATGGAAACGCTTATCCAAAAAATTAGACAGGATCATACCATTCAGGGACTTAGAATTGAAAACTTAGAGATGAAAACAGTGGCATTTGCTGATGATCTTTGTTGCTTATAACCAATCCTAAACAAGCTTTCCCCAGACTAATAAATCTCTTTTAGCAACTTGGTGAACTATCCAACTTTAAGATAAATTTTGACAAATCTGAAGCATTTTTAAACCTATCGGCTCCCAAAGTGAAATCACCATGCTTAAGGATATAGCTCCTTTTAAATGGCCCAATGGACAAATCAAATATTTAGGAGTTCATATCTCTAATAATTCTAAATCTTTGTTACACAAAAAATTTCTCCCTGTGATTGAAAATATCAAAAACCTACTAAAATCTTACGATCTACCTAATATCTTGTGGCTGGGGAAAGTGAATATAGTCAAGTAATATGTACTACCAAAATGTATCTATGTCATGAATATGATTTCAATAAATCTCCCAAACTCTTTTTTTTCTTTACTGTAAACAAATTATTTCAAACTGCATTTGGAAACACAAAAAAGCTAGACTTGCTCACAAAATACTCACCCTTCCCAAAAAAGTGGGTGGAATAGGACATCTAGATCTCATGTACTATTACAAGGTGATCCATATGGCCAGATGGTTGAAATTAAAACACCTTTACAGGACTGGTGAGAATATCAATCTGGAATTAGCTTTATTGGGAAGACATGCAAGTAGATACCTATGGTCTCACAGTGTGTCACCAAGTTGCACCAACTTAGATGATTCAATTCTAACAACCTTAAATATTAGATGAGATTTAGTCCAGAAATTATCACCTTTCTCTTCTTTCCCCGAGATGGCTCCCATAAGCTCTATTACTTATCTACTAAATCCTAACTATATAGATGTACAGTGCCTTGCAAAAGTATTTGGCTTCCTGGAACTTTTCAACCTTTTCCCACATATCATGATTCAAACATAATGATACCAAATGTAAATTTTTGGTGAAGAATTAACAACAAATGGAACACAATTGTGAAGTTGAACAAAATTTATTGGTTATTTTAAATTTTTGTGGAAATTCAAAAACTGAAAAGTGGGGCGTGCAATATTATTCGGCCCCTTTACTTTCAGTGCAGCAAACTGACTCCAGAAGTTCATTGTGGATCTCTGAATGATCCAATGTTGTCCTAAATGCCTAATGATGATACATATAATCCACCTGAGTGTAATCAAGTCTCCGTATAAGTGCACCTGCTCTGTGATAGTGTCAGGGTTCTGTTTGAAGCACAGAGAGCATCATGAAGACCAAGGAACACAACAGGCAGGTCTGTGATACTGTTGTGGAGAAGTTTAATGCTGGATTTGGATACAAAATGATTTCCAAAACTTTAAACATCCCAAGGAGCACTGTGCAAGCGATCACATTGAAATGGAAGGAGTTTCATACCACTGCAAATCTTCCAAGACCTGGCCATCCCTCTAAACTTTTATCTTAATCAAAGAGAAGACTGATCATAGATGCAGCCAAGAGGCCCATGATCACTCTGGATGATCTGCAGAGATCTACAGTTGAGGTGGGACAGTCTGTCCGTAGGACAGCAATCAGTCGTACACTGCACAAATCTGGCCTTTATGCAAGAGTGGCAAGACTAAAGCCATTTCTCAAAGATATCCATAAAAGTGTAATTTATAGTTTGCAACAACCCACCTGGGAGACATATCAAACATGTGGAAGAAGGTGCTCTGGTCAGATGAAACCAAAATCGAACTTTTTGGCAACAATGCCAAATGATATGGCAACACCTGAACACACCATCCCTACTGTCAAACATGGTGGTGGCAGCATCATCTTTTGGGCCTGCTTTTCTTCAGCAGGGACAGGGAAGATGGTTAAAATTGATGGGAAGATGGATGGAGCCAAATACAAGACTATTGTAATACAATGATAAATGTAAGGTTATACACATGGGAAGAAGGAATCAATGTCACCATTACACACTGAATGGGAAACCACTGGGTAAATCTGACAGGGAGAAGGACTTGGGGATCCTAGTTAATGATAAACTTACCTGGAGCAGCCAGTGCCAGGCAGCAGCTGCCAAGGCAAACAGGATCATGGGGTGCATTAAAAGAGGTCTGGATACACATGATGAGAGCATTATACTGCCTCTATACAAATCCCTAGTTAGACCGCACATGGAGTACTGTGTCCAGTTTTGGGCACCGGTGCTCAGGAAGGATATAATGGAACTAGAGAGAGTACAAAGGAGGGCAACAAAATTAATAAAGGGGATGGGAGAACTACAATACCCAGATAGATTAGCGAAATTAGGATTATTTAGTCTAGAAAAAAGATGACTGAGGGGCGATCTAATAACCATGTATAAGTATATAAGGGGACAATACAAATTTCTCGCTGAGGATCTGTTTATACCAAGGAAGGTGACGGGCACAAGGGGGCATTCTTTGCGTCTGGAGGAGAGAAGGTTTTTCCACCAACATAGAAGAGGATTCTTTACTGTTAGGGCAGTGAGAATCTGGAATTGCTTGCCTGAGGAGGTGGTGATGGCGAACTCAGTCGAGGGGTTCAAGAGAGGCCTCGATGTCTTCCTGGAGCAGAACAATATTGTATCATACAATTAGGTTCTGTAGAAGGACGTAGATCTGGGAATTTATTATGATGGAATATAGGCTGAACTGGATGGACAAATGTCTTTTTTCGGCCTTACTAACTATGTTACTATGTTACTATGTTACTATTCTTGAAGAAAACCTGTTGAAGTCTGCAAAATACCTGAGACTGGGATGGAGATTTGTCTTCGAACAAGACAATGATCAAAAACATAAAGCAAAATGTACAATGGAATGGTTCACAAATAAACGTATCCAGGTGTTAGAGTGGCCAAGTCAATGTTAGATGACGAGATCCCGCCGCTGCACAGGGGGAATCTCGAACCATGTCCGCTGCGGTCTCCCATTCTCCTCCAGCCGCAATGGAACCTGCTCAGCAGAGACGCCAATCCAAGCATCTGGCTCAAGCTGATACTGTGCGCTTGGTTACTGCTACCTTTCCAGTCTCAGCCCTTGTAGCCAGCACTGATCAGTGGCGAGCCCTACTGAGCATGCCCACGGGTTGACCTCTCATTGGAGGTCGGGGGTCGCATGCTCAGGTCCTGTAGCAGCTCTTATTGGATCACTAAGAAGGTCCTGGAGAGCTACAGCTATAAATGGTTCACTTGGCCGTATGGCCATGCGCTAGTGTAAATCAATTATTGTGTGTGTGCATGTATGCCTCTTCTGGTGAAAACCCTGAATCATTCCCATGCCTAGTGTTGATGAATGCTCGTGAATGTTAGAGCTGTCTAGCGCCAGTTAGTGCCATCCAGCACCAGGCACAATCTATAGTGTCAATCAGCAGCATTAGCCAGTGTGGCACCGTGCACAACCAGTGCACTTACCTGTCCCTAGTTAGGGCGGTTAGTGGTGTTCGCCAGAGTAGCGCTGTGCACACCCAGTATGCAAAATCTATTTTTAGCTTACTCCTGACACCACTGTAACGGTGTCGAGCGCAAGAGGTCTCAAGGAACTCTGACCCTGAGTCTTGGGGCAGAGTTCTGTGACTCCTTGCTTGCGCTCTCTGTGCGGTATAGCGGCCCTGTGACGCAACAGGGTTCGCTTTCTTCACACCGAGTGAAGCTAATCCTTGTGTGTCTTCTCCTAATACCACCATATAATCTGCCATTATCGAGCAGCAGGTGTCTTCTCTGAATGGTGGACTCCGGACTACAAACGCATCTTATATCGCCTCTTATTTAAATTTGGTGCGTTCAGCCAGCCTAACAGTCAAAGTCCAGACCTCAATCCAATCGAGAATCTGTGGAAAGAGATGAAAACTGCTGTTCACAAACGTTCTCCATCAATCCTCACTGAGCTCGAGCTGCTTGCCAAGGAAGAATGGGCAAGAATTTCAGTCTCTCAATGTACAAAACTGATAGAGACATATCCCAAGCGACTTGCAGCTGTAATCGCAGCAAAAGGTGGTGCAACAAAGTATTAAGTTAAAGGGACCAAATAATATTGCACACCCCACTTTTCAGTTTTTGAATTTCCACAAAAATTTAAAAAAAACAATAAATTTAATTCCACTTCACAATTGTGTTCCACCTTTTGTTGATTCTTCGCCAAATAATTACATTTGGTATCTTTATGTTTGAATCATGATATGTGGGAAAAGGTTGAAAAGTTCCAGGGAGCCGAATACTTTGGCAAGGCACTGTATATGATCTATAGTCTTCTCTGCCAAACCTTCCTGTCTCCCAGTTGAGAACTAATAAAATACGTAGTAGTTACTTCTGTCCAAAAGAGGCTAAAAGACACCCCACAAACTTTTTGCAATTCCAACATGTAAAGTATATTTTAGACCAATTCTATCTAATAGCGGAAGTCCCAAAAGAATAGACATGGTTAGATTTTGTAACCAAACTTCAGTTTCCTTCTCTAGTAATGATACCCAAAATATTCTTAAAAATTCACATGCATTTTCCAGGTTTACACTTTTACAAGAAAATGCCTATAAAATAACTTCCCGTTGGTACAGGACTGCAAAAAACTTATACCATCTAGAGTTGGCATATTCTAATCTATGGTGGAGGTGCAATACTCTATTAGGAAACTTGGTACATATATTTTGGTTCTATCCCGAACTGAGGAAATTTTGGGAGGATATCAACAGAGTGCTGAAATCTTTGGTTATTTTGGCTTCAAATCTGACAGCCTTCGAAGTTCTCTTGTCCTGCCCTTCAACTAATTATAAAGCACGAAAACATGGGCTACTGCCTTTATTGGTCAGCGCTGTAAACGCTTGATACCTGTTCATTGGAAACAACCCTCCTCTCAACTCTAAAAGAATGGGTAGAAAAAGTATGCATGATATATATATTAGAAGAACTTTCCAGTTGGGAAATGCATTCTCATCCAACTTTCTTAAAAATATGGGCCCCATGGACAAAGAAGTTTGGTAGGGACTCAGACTTGCAAATAGTCTCAAACCTTTCACGGGTTCTCTCTTAAGCACCTAGCCCTGTAAGTTCACATTGAATTAAGATCTGATGCCACCGTGACCATCCCACAAGCCTTATAGAAATACCCTTCATATGATCGGGAAGTTTAAACCCAAACTTTATCATAATTTTAAGTGCCGTCATGTCTCGAGTGATCTGTTTGTTATCTGTTTTGCCTTTTTGTTTTGCATGTTATATTCTTACAGGAATTATATGTTGTGTACAAGAGCTGTGTAAGTTAATGGTAAAAGTGTAAGCTATGTCTTTTCAATGCACATTTATTTGTAAAAAATAAATAATTGTTAAAAGAAATAGTAAAGGGAAATATAATTTCCACCAATCAGGAATTACTATTAACTGTTTCTCTCTCCTAGAGACAGTTAATATTTTGCTTTCACTTTATCCTATTCTTTCTCAATTTTTTTTCCCTTTTTTATTTCTTCCCCATTTAATTACCTGGCTTCACAAAGACACAAAATCTGATTGTGTCCCTGCTCTTTATTGCAGTATTTTTTTTATATTTGTTGCAATCATTATGCAAATGGAAAGAAGCTAGCTAATAATATTGCACCTATCTCATTATGTTTTTGCTTTCAGCAAAATTCAGATTGGGTGCTGCCACACACCACAGACAGGCATACAAGCAATATACAATTTGTTCCATTTTCCATCATTTTCTGGTACAGCTTATAGTGACATAAAAATCTAATCCATAAAGAGTGTAACAATTGAAAAATGTAATGAAGGTATTGTAATTATTATTACTATTTCCCCATTGTGCATCACCATGATTTAACACACTGTTATATCCGGAAGGCACTTTATTATATTATAATGTTTACTATGACAGCAGCCAAAACGCAGGTCTCCGTGACAAGCTGCTTTCAGCTAGGGTGCAAATGTGCAGCACACAGGGGTTTAACTAAACCGTCTGCCACAATCACAAGATATTGCTCGAGAAAGTTTAATCAGTTATGAAAGAAGAAACATATTAATCTGTCCAAAGTCATAAACGTTTCCAAATATTTAGTCAAAGTCAATTTAAAGTGCTTTGCAACCTAAGTCTCAACTGGAAAGACAAGTCCTTGAATTTTCCTTTTCTGTCTGTTTATTAACGTTTCTTTATTTAACACTTTTTTTCTAGCATCTTTTGCATGTTAGGATAACTGACAAACAATGGAGTGTAAGCAAATCAGGCCCAGAATGGCCATCTACCCCACTGGACACATGCCCGCTGGGTCAAAGCCCTCAGCTACATTGTGGGCAGCTGGCTGTAGTTTTACAGTCACTATCCCTTTAATTTTTTTTAAATTCCCAAAGTGTTTGTGCACACCCTAGTGTGCCCGCCCACACCGTTCAGTACGCCGCATCGGCATACTCTCTGCCAGACCAAGTGCCATGCAATGTTAGCAGGATGTTCTTGGTGGGTGGAGTTACCATCCTCTGCACTATGGTTCCATTACTGAGAGGTCTGCATGCTGCACTGATCAATTTCTTAGCTATGGGCGAGTAAACAAGCTGTGGACATGTAAAGTACGTACATTAGCCTCGTGTATCCTACAGTATATGATGTATATATAGTGGGGAAAATAAGTATTTGATATACAGTGGGGCAAAAAAGTATTTAGTCAGTCAGCAATAGTGCAAGTTCCACCACTTAAAAAGATGAGAGGCGTCTGTAATTTACATCATAGGTAGACCTCAACTATGGGAGACAAACTGAGAAAAAAAATCCAGAAAATCACATTGTCTGTTTTTTTATCATTTTTTTTTGCATATTATGGTGGAAAATAAGTATTTGGTCAGAAACAAACAATCAAGATTTCTGGCTCTCACAGACCTGTAACTTCTTCTTTAAGAGTCTCCTCTTTCCTCCACTCATTACCTGTAGTAATGGCACCTGTTTAAACTTGTTATCAGTATAAAAAAGACACCTGTGCACACCCTCAAACAGTCTAACTCCAAACTCCACTATGGTGAAGACCAAAGAGCTGTCAAAGGACACCAGAAACAAAATTGTAGCCCTGCACCAGGCTGGGAAGACTGAATCTGCAATAGCCAACCAGCTTGGAGTGAAGAAATCAACAGTGGGAGCAATAATTAGAAAATGGAAGACATACAAGACCACTGATAATCTCCCTCGATCTGGGGCTCCACGAAAAAACCCACCCCGTGGGGTCAGAATGATCACAAGAACTGTGAGCAAAAATCCCAGAACCACGCGGGGGGACCTAGTGAATGAACTGCAGAGAGCTGGGACCAATGTAACAAGGCCTACCATAAGTAACACACTACGCCACCATGGACTAAGATCCTGCAGTGCCAGACGTGTCCCACTGCTTAAGCCAGTACATGTTTGGGCCCGTCTGAAGTTTGCTAGAGAGCATTTGGATGATCCAGAGGAGTTTTGGGAGAATGTCCTATGGTCTGCTGAAACCAAACTGGAACTGTTTGGTAGAAACACAACTTGTCGTGTTTGGAGGAAAAAGAATACTGAGTTGCATCCATCAAACACCATACCTACTGTAAAGCATGGTGGTGGAAACATCATGCTTTGGGGCTGTTTCTCTGCAAAGGGGCCAGGACGACTGATCCGGGTACATGAAAGAATGAATGGGGCCATGTATCGTGAGATTTTGAGTGCAAACCTCCTCCATCAGCAAGGGCATTAAAGATGAAACGTGGCTGGGTCTTTCAATATGACAATGATCCAAAGCACACCGCCAGGGCAACGGAGTGGCTTCGTAAGAAGCATTTCAAGGTCCTGGAGTGGCCTAGCCAGTCTCCAGATCTCAACCCTATAGAAAACCTTTGGAGGGAGTTGAAAGTCCGTGTTGCCAAGCGAAAAGCCAAAAACATCACTGCTCTAGAGGAGATCTGCATGGAGGAATGGGCCAACATATCAACAACAGTGTGTGGCAACCTTGTGAAGACTTACAGAAAACGTTTGACCTCTGTCATTGCCAACAAAGGATATATTACAAAGTATTGAGATTAAATTTTGTTTCTGACCAAATACTTATTTTCCACCATAATATGCAAAAAAAATGATAAAAAAACAGACAATGTGATTTTCTGGATTTTTTTTCTCAGTTTGTCTCCCTTAGTTGAGGTCTACCTATGATGTAAATTACAGACGCCTTTCATCTTTTTAAGTGGTGGAACTTGCACTATTGCTGACTGACTAAATACTTTTTTGCCCCACTGTACTATGGATTTTGTGTTTTTTCAATTTTCTAATAATTATGCCATCAGTTGTTGCCTTCTCACCAAGCTGCTTGCCTATTGTCCTGTAGCCAATCCCAGCCTTCTAGAGGTCTGCCATGTTATCCCTGGTGTCCTTAGACAGCTCTTTGGTCTTGGCTATGGTGGAGAGGGTGGAGTGTGAGTGATTAAGTGTATTGGCAGGCATCTTTTATACAAGTAACGAGTTCAAACAGGTGCAATTAATACAGGTAATGAGTAGTGATGAGCGAACATGCTCGCCACTACTCGTTACTCACCTGAGTATTGGTGTACTCGGGGTACTCGGCGAGCAGCGAGCATTTCTGGGATTATTCGGCGTTAACTGCAGTCTCCACCCAGCAGTTTTGGCGGACTTTAGAGACCCAATCACGGTGCAGGGATTATCTGCCAGGCCATGAAACGCCGCAGCCTTCTTTGTTGTGGTCGTGCAGTGATTGGCTGGGCCGTGCAGCATCATCCCGCATATAAGAGACCCGGCGCCGCCCTACTCGCCGCATTCTGTTCCTGTTTCAGCCAGAGTAGGGAGAGCTGCTGCCGAGATAGGGTCAGAATCGTGGTTTTAGAGTTAGTGTAGGTCTGCAACTCTTACATCCACAACTACTGAGAAACCAACAGTCCTTTTTAGGGCAATTTCGTGGGTCCCGATATTGCAGCGCTAGGTATGCTAGGTAGGCAGGACACAGCATATCCACATCAGTGCAAGGCCTGCAGGCACTGTATGTGCATCCATTGGTCCCACTGCATCTTTCCCCAAGCTCCATAACTGCCTGCTGCTGCAGCTTATTTACTGTCTATATACCTATTTTTTATTGATTTCCCCCCCCAAAAAAAAAAAATATATATATACTGTCTGTTCTGTCAGACTGAGGCCTGTTAAAAAGTGATAGTTTGTCAGGCATACATAGCTTAGTTGTGTGTGCTACCCTTGTGTCCCTTTTTTTTGGTGTATTAAATTCACCAAAAAAGGCCTCATATATCTCTGCGCTCTAAGTTTGGGCATTGGAGGCCGCCGGTGTACTTACTTTGTGGCTGTGTTAGTCAAATTCTATACAGCGCTATTTAGCCCCCCCAAAATTTGAAAGGCCACAGATTTGCCAGTGTGGTATTTCTGTTACAGCCGTCATATATCTCTGCTTAAAGTTTTGCCATTGGAGGCCGGTGTTCTTACTTTGTGGCTGTGTGACACTCAAATTCTATACAGCGCTATTTAGCCTAAACAAATGAGAAAGGCCACAGATTTGCCAGTGTGGCATTTATGTTACAGCTGTCATATATCTCTGCTCCAAGATTTGCCATTGGAGACCGGTGTACTTACTTTGTGGCTGTGTGATACTCAACTTCAATACAGCGCTATTCAGCCTAAAAATTTTTTTAAAGGCCACAGATTTGCCAGTGTGGTGTTTCTGATACAGCCGTCATATATCTCTGCTACAAGTGTTGCCATTGGAGGCCGGTGTACTTATTTTTTGGCTGTGTGATACTCAAATTCTATACAGCGCTATTTAGCCCCCCAAAAAATTTGAAAGGCCACAGATTTGCCAGTGTGGTATTTCTGTTACAGCCGTCATATATCTCTGCTCCAAGTTTTGCCATAGGAGGCCGGTGTACTTACTTTGTGGCTGTGTGATACTCAAATTCTATACAGCGCTATTCAGTCTTAAAAAAATTAGAAAGGCCACAGATTTGCCAGTGTGGTATTTCTGTTACAGCAGCCATATATCTCTGCTCCAAATTTTGCCATTGGAGGCCGGTGTACTTACTTTGTGGCTGTGTGATACTCAAATTCTATACAGCGCTATTCAGCCTAAAAATTTTTTTAAAGGCCACAGATTTGCCAGTGTGGTATTTCTGTTACAGCCGTCATATATCTCTGCTCCAAATTTTGCCATTGGAGGCCGGTGTACTTACTTTGTTGCTGTGTGATACTCAAATTCTGTACAGCGCTATTTAGCCCCCCAAAATTTGAAAGGCCACAGATTTGCCAGTGTGGTATTTCTGTTACAGCCGTCATATATCTCTGCTCCAAGTTTTGCCATTGGAGGCCGGTGTACTTACTTTGTGGCTGTGTGGTAGTCAAATTCTATACAGCGCTATTCAGCCTAAAAATTTGAAAGACCACAGATTTGCCTCTGTGGTACTTCTGTTACAGCGGTCATATACAGTGGGGCAAAAAAGTATTTAGTCAGTCAGCAATAGTGCAAGCTCCACCACTTAAAAAGATGAGAGGCGTCTGTAATTTACATCATAGGTAGACCTCAACTATGGGAGACAAACTAAGAAAAAAATATCCAGAAAATCACATTGTCTGTTTTTTTAACATTTTATTTGCATATTATGGTGGAAAATAAGTATTTGGTCAGAAACAAAATTTCATCTCAATACTTTGTAATATATCCTTTGTTGGCAATGACAGAGGTCAAACGTTTTCTGTAAGTCTTCACAAGGTTGCCACACACTGTTGTTGGTATGTTGGCCCATTCCTCCATGCAGATCTCCTCTAGAGCAGTGATGTTTTTGGCTTTTCGCTTGGCAACACGGACTTTCAACTCCCTCCAAAGGTTTTCTATAGGGTTGAGATCTGGAGACTGGCTAGGCCACTCCAGGACCTTGAAATGCTTCTTACGAAGCCACTCCTTCGTTGCCCTGGCGGTGTGCTTTGGATCATTGTCATGTTGAAAGACCCAGCCACGTTTCATCTTCAATGCCCTTGCTGATGGAAGGAGGTTTGCACTCAAAATCTCACGATACATGGCCCCATTCATTCGTTCATGTACCCGGATCAGTCGTCCTGGCCCCTTTGCAGAGAAACAGCCCCAAAGCATGATGTTTCCACCACCATGCTTTACAGTAGGTATGGTGTTTGATAGATGCAACTCAGTATTCTTTTTCCTCCAAACACGACAAGTTGTGTTTCTACCAAACAGTTCCAGTTTGGTTTCATCAGACCATAGGACATTCTCCCAAAACTCCTCTGGATCATCCAAATGCTCTCTAGCAAACTTCAGACGGGCCCAGACATGTACTGGCTTAAGCAGTGGGACACGTCTGGCACTGCAAGATCTGAGTCCATGGTGGCATAGTGTGTTACTTATGGTAGGCCTTGTTACATTGGTCCCAGCTCTCTGCAGCTCATTCACTAGGTCCCCCCTCGTGGTTCTGGGATTTTTGCTCACCGTTCTTGTGATCATTCTGACCCCACGGGGTGGGATTTTGCGTGGAGCCCCAGATCGAGGGAGATTATCAGTGGTCTTGTATGTCTTCCATTTTCTAATTATTGCTCCCACTGTTGATTTCTTCACTCCAAGCTGGTTGGCTATTGCAGATTCAGTCTTCCCAGCCTGGTGCAGGGCTACAATTTTGTTTCTGGTGTCCTTTGACAGCTCTTTGGTCTTCACCATAGTGGAGTTTGGAGTCAGACTGTTCGAGGGTGTGCACAGGTGTCTTTTTATACTGATAACAAGTTTAAACAGGTGCCATTACTACAGGTAATGAGTGGAGGAAAGAGGAGACTCTTAAAGAAGAAGTTACAGGTCTGTGAGAGCCAGAAATCTTGATTGTTTGTTTCTGACCAAATACTTATTTTCCACCATAATATGCAAATAAAATGTTAAAAAAAACAGACAATGTCATTTTCTGGATTTTTTTTTCTCAGTTTGTCTCCCATAGTTGAGGTCTACCTATGATGTAAATTACAGACGCCTCTCATCTTTTTAAGTGGTGGAACTTGCACTATTGCTGACTGACTAAATACTTTTTTGCCCCACTGTATCTCTGCTCCAAGTTTTGGCATTGGAGAGCCGGTGTACTTATTTTTTGGCTGTGAGATACTCAAATCCTATACAGCGCTATTTCGCATAAATTAACTTTAAAAAAAAATTAATACAGTCTGTTAGGTCAGGCTGAGGCCTGCCTGGTGTTAAGGACTGGCGGAACGCACCAAGTATAGATGGTAAGAAACTAGGTGCGTTCGCAGTCCGAGGTCCACCGTGCAGGTAAAAGACCCTGCAGCTAGCAAGATGGACAATATGGCGGTACACTAAAGGATACACGCGTGGGTTAAACCTCACCCAGCGTGAAGAAAGCGATCCTGTTAATTCACAGGACCGCAGTACCGCACTAGTGCGCGAGCAAGTGGTCAGCGGACTTAACCCCAGAAGGGATTGGAGCCCGATTAGACCCTTGCTGGCGTAACACCGCAACTGGGTGTGTAGAGTACCTTAAGAAATATAAGTGCACAAGAGTGCGAGCGATGCCGCACTAACGGACGCCACTAACCACCCAGACTCGGGTATGGAAAGCGCAAGGCAGGCGCACGGCGCCGTACTGGCAGGCACAGCTACAGGACGCTGCGATGTGTGTTTAGTGCTGTAGGCTAAGTCGGGCGCTAGGTAGCAGCCATACACCTTCCGCGAACAGACATTCAATAGGGTAGGGGTTTCCAAGAACGACTTGCACTCACAACATACACACATTAGCAATTGTTTGACAATACTAGCGCATGGCCGTGCGGTCATGCGCAGATTATATAGCAGCAGCACAGGAAGTGGCCACAGCACTTTTGCCCTTCTAGGACCTGCCAAGAGGACCAATGGAATGTGCTGCAGAGCCTGAGCACATGACCCTCGATCTCCAACGGGAGACCTTACGCTGGGCATGCTCAGTACATGCAGACAAGGACTTAGTCCCAGAGAAGTCCGCTCGCTGCTGACCAGCACTGACTTTAATGGCAGAGACTGGAGAAGCAGCACTAACTCTCAGAACAGAGTGAGAATGAGCAAGACGCTGGGACCGACGTCCTTGCTGAGCAGGCTCCACTGCGGCTGGACAAGAATGGGAGACCGCAGCGGAAGTGGCTCGAGATTCCCCCTGTGCAGAAGCGGGAACTCGACCCCTAACATTACCCCCCCTCCTAGGGCCCCCCCCTTGGGCCTCGCTACGTTCGAAGGCAGCAATGAGCTGCGGAGCCCGAATGTGCTCCACAGGCTCCCAGGCTCTATCCTCTGGACCATGACCCTTCCAATCCACCAAATAAAATTTTTTGCCACGTACCACCTTGCTTCCCACAATAGCATTCACCTCAAACTCATCCGTGGATGAACCCGATGTCCCAGCAGATAACTCAGAAAACCGAGACAAACGAACGGGCTTTAAGAGGGAAACGTGAAAGGTATCGGTGATACCAAGGCGTGGAGGAATGGCCAAACGGTAAACCACAGGGTTGACCTGTTCCAGAACTTTAAACGGGCCAATGTAGCGAGGAGCAAACTTAGTGGACTCAACTCGCAGCCTGATGTTACGGGCGGAGAGCCACACTAAGTCGCCGGGAGCAAAGACCGGAGCGGGACGCCGGTGTGTATCAGCCGAAACCCTCATTCTCTCCTTGGAGGCCCGAATGGCATCCTGTGTGCGGTCCCAGATGTCCCGTGCCTCCACCGCCCAGTCTGCCACCCTAGAATCGGTGGATGACACGGGCATGGGCACAGGAACACGCGGATGCTGGCCGTAATTAAGGAGAAAAGGAGTTTGGCCAGTGGAATCGGCTACGGCGTTGTTCAAGGCAAATTCCGCCCAAGGTAGCAAAGATGCCCAGTCATCCTGCCTAGCGGAGACGAAATGTCGCAAATATGTCACCAGAGTCTGGTTGGTTCTCTCCACCAACCCATTCGTCTCGGGATGATATGCAGAGGAGAGGTTTAACTCTATGCTGAGCAAACGGCAGAGCTCTCTCCAAAACCGAGACGCGAACTGGGGACCCCGATCGCTGACAATCTTATCAGGCATACCATGCAATCGGAAAACATGCTTCATGAACAACACCGCCAAGGCACGTGCTGAGGGTAACCGAGGAAGCGGTACCAAATGTACCATCTTAGAGAAATGGTCGGTGACAACCCAAATAATGGAGCAGCCACGCGACTTGGGTAAGCCCACCACAAAGTCCATTCCGACCATCTCCCAGGGCCTGTCTGCCACCGGTAGAGGGTAAAGCAACCCAGCAGGCCGTTGCCGAGGAGACCGATTCTGGGCGCAAGAAACGCACGCCTGAATATAGTCCTTGACATCTCGGACCATATGCGGCCACCAATATGTTCTCGCCAAAAGCTCAGATGTCCTCTTGGTCCCAAAATGCCCACCCACTCTGGAGGAGTGAGCCCAAGAGAGAACCTCCGGTCGCAAGTTAGCTGGCACGAAAGTCTTGCCCGGGGGCACAGACTCCAGCGAAACCAGAGCTACAGTTCTCAGGCTCTCAGGCGGGACAATAAGCCGAGGCTCCTCCTCCTCCTCCTCAGATGACACTACGGAGCGGGAGAGAGCGTCGGCACGAACGTTCTTCTCCCCGGAGAGAAAATGGAGGGTAAAATGGAACTGGGAGAAAAACAGGGACCATCTAGCCTGGCGAGAATTTAGCCGCTGGGCCGTCTGTATATACACCAAGTTCTTGTGGTCAGTGAAGACTTGGAAGGGAAAGCGAGCTCCCTCCAAGAGGTGTCTCCACTCTGAAAAAGCCAACTTCATGGCTAGCAACTCCCTGTCCCCGATGGAATAATTCCTCTCCGCTGGTGTGAAAGTTTTGGAGAAGAAGAAGCAAGGATGCTTCCGACCTTGAGCATCCTTTTGGAAAAGGACTGCTCCAGCACCAACGGATGAGGCATCCACCTCCAAGATGAATGGTTTATCTACATCGGGGCGATGTAGGATGGGAGCGCTAGCGAAGTGTGACTTAATCGAGAGAAAGGCCTTGGAGACCTCCTCTGACCACAACTTGGGATTTGCTCCCTTCTTGGTGAGGGCGACCAAGGGAGCTACCAAAGTTGAGAAGTGTGGAATGAACTGGCGATAGTAATTAATGAACCCCATAAAGCGCTGCACCGCTTTAAGAGAATGGGGTTCCTGCCAGTCCATTACCGCCTGTAGCTTGGCAGGATCCATAGCCAAACCCTGGGCAGAAATGATATAACCAAGGAAAGGCAAGGACTCCTGCTCAAACACACACTTCTCCAACTTAGCGTAGAGGGAGTTTGCCCGTAAGAGGTCGAAGACTTTGCGAACATCTCTCCGATGGGAGTCTATATCTGGAGAGTAGATGAGAATGTCATCCAGATAGACTACGACCGAGGTGGTGAGCATATCCCGAAAGATGTCGTTCACAAAGTCTTGGAAAACGGCTGGGGCATTACAGAGCCCAAAGGGCATCACTAGATATTCATAGTGCCCATCCCTGGTGTTAAAAGCTGTCTTCCATTCATCCCCCTCACGGATGCGAATCAGGTTGTAAGCACCCCGCAGATCTAACTTTGTAAATACCCTTGCTCCCCGTAGCCTATCAAAGAGCTCAGATATCAGGGGTAATGGGTACTTGTTCTTAACGGTAATGGCGTTAAGACCCCTGTAGTCTATGCATGGACGTAAGTCTCCAGTCTTCTTCTGTACGAAGAAGAACCCAGCCCCAGCCGGTGACACTGACTTCCTAATGAATCCTCTTGCCAGATTCTCCTGAATATACTGGGACATTGCCTCCGTCTCCGGGAGAGATAACGGGTAGACTCGACCCCGGGGAGGCTCAGCACCAGGCAAGAGGTCAATAGGACAGTCATAGGGGCGGTGAGGCGGAAGAGTCTCCGCAGCTCTTTTGGAGAACACGTCTGCATGGGACCAATAGTGCTTGGGGAGAGAGGAAAGATCTGCGGGTACCTGTGTAGTAGCAACCTGAACGCACTCCCTCTGACATCTACCCTCACAGGATTTACTCCATCCCAAAATTCTCCCAGAGGACCACTCAATATGAGGAGAATGGTAGCGAAGCCATGGCATCCCCAACAGGACCTCATCAATTCCCTCAGGAATGACTAATAGGGAGATTATCTCCTGATGTGATGGAGACACAGATAGCTTGAAAGGAATGGTTTGGTGGGTAATCTGTGAAGGTAGTGTTGACCCATTTACCACTCGAACGGTCACTGGCTGGGCGAGCATCACCAAGGGTATTGCGTGACGCTGGGCAAAGGCGGAGGACATAAAGTTACCCTCTGCCCCAGAATCCAAGCATAGCTCGACCGTAAGAGTGGATGGGCCTATGGTAATTGTCCCCTTGAAGGACAACTTTGAGGCAAACGTCGCCGTGTCTAGTGTACCTCCTCCAACTGCCACTAGACGCTGACGTTTCCCCGACCGCTGAGGACTCTTGGAGGCAAGACGTCCTGACTGCTGGCAAACATGACGGACCTTATGTGCACGAGCGGACTGAGACTTAGATCCCGCTCGTGTCACCTCCAAGGTCCCATGTGACTCAGATGCCTGGCCTGGGGATTCCAAAGGTTTGGCGAAGGTAGGAGCCAGCCGAAACCTCTGCCTACACTGGGCTCGTTCCAACCTCCGCTCGTTAAAACGGAGGTCTATACGAGTAGAAATAGATATTAACTCCTCCAGTGTGGCAGGAATCTCCCTAGTGGCCAGAGCGTCCTTAACATGGTCAGCCAGGCCCCTCCAGAATATGGGGATAAGGGCTTTATCCGACCACTCCAGCTCGGAAGCTAAAGTACGGAATCGGACGGAAAAATGGCTGACCAAGGACTCACCCTGAGTTAATGCCAGTAGTTGGAGCGCTGTATCATGGGTGAGTTGAGGTCCTAGAAAGACCTTTTTCAGCGTGCCCAGAAACAACGGAGCACTCTGCACCACATGATCATCACGCTCCCACAGCGGCGTAGCCCACTCCAACGCCCTGTCCGACAACAGCGAGACAATAAATCCCACCTTAGCCCGCTCTGTAGGAAAACGTGCAGCCAGGAGCTCGAGGTGGATAGAGCACTGACTCACGAATCCCCTACAAGTTTTGCAATCTCCAGAAAATTTTTCTGGCAACGGGAGGCGGGATAGTGTCGGAACAGGGGTGGCAGTGGACAAGGTTGCTGCCGCCACGCCAGCAGCCTTTACAGCAACTGCGGTAACATCCACAGCTGAGGTTGAGTTCTCGAGAACCTTCAACCTACCCTCCAACTGCTGGATATACCGCAAAGATTGCTGAATGTCCGCCATACTAGCCAGACCTTGGCGCTAGTATTATGTTAAGGACTGGCGGAACGCACCAAGTATAGATGGTAAGAAACTAGGTGCGTTCACAGTCCGAGGTCCACCGTGCAGGTAAAAGACCCTGCAGCTAGCAAGACGGACAATATGGCGGTACACTAAAGGATACACGCGTGGGTTAAACCTCACCCAGCGTGAAGAAAGCGATCCTGTTAATTCACAGGACCGCAGTACCGCACTAGTGCGCGAGCAAGTGGTCAGCGGACTTAACCCCAGAAGGGATTGGAGCCCGATTAGACCCTTGCTGGCGTAACACCGCAACTGGGTGTGTAGAGTACCTTAAGAAATATAAGTGCACAAGAGTGCGAGCAATGCCGCACTAACGGACGCCACTAACCACCCAGACTCGGGTATGGAAAGCGCAAGGCAGGCGCACGGCGCCGTACTGGCAGGCACAGCTACAGGACGCTGCGATGTGTGTTTAGTGCTGTAGGCTAAGTCGGGCGCTAGGTAGCAGCCATACACCTTCCGCGAACAGACATTCAATAGGGTAGGGGTTTCCAAGAACGACTTGCACTCACAACATACACACATTAGCAATTGTTTGACAATACTAGCGCATGGCCGTGCGGTCATGCGCAGATTATATAGCAGCAGCACAGGAAGTGGCCACAGCACTTTTGCCCTTCTAGGACCTGCCAAGAGGACCAATGGAATGTGCTGCAGAGCCTGAGCACATGACCCTCGATCTCCAACGGGAGACCTTACGCTGGGCATGCTCAGTACATGCAGACAAGGACTTAGTCCCAGAGAAGTCCGCTCGCTGCTGACCAGCACTGACTTTAATGGCAGAGACTGGAGAAGCAGCACTAACTCTCAGAACAGAGTGAGAATGAGCAAGACGCTGGGACCGACGTCCTTGCTGAGCAGGCTCCACTGCGGCTGGACAAGAATGGGAGACCGCAGCGGAAGTGGCTCGAGATTCCCCCTGTGCAGAAGCGGGAACTCGACCCCTAACACCTGGTGTTTGGGTTTGAATAATCGTAGATTTACAGGCGTACTGATCACATATTATTTCGCTACCAAAAAAGACATTTGTGTTGAGCATTTGAAATAGTGGAGTAGTCCATTTAAAATGGTTAAGGCAAGGGACAGGGAAGTGGACGTGATGCTGATGGTGCATCCAGAGGACGACGCCATGGGCAAGGTGAAAGTGGGCAACAACAAAGACCCACATCTTCTCGCTCGACCTTCCTGTCCCAGTTTCTAGGGGACCTCAGCACACCAATATTGAAGCCAGAGCAGTGTGAAATGGTTGTTGGTTGGATAGTGGATAATGCTTCCAGTCACTTAGCCACCACCATCACCTTGTCTTCCACATGGTCAAGTCTGAGTAGCCATGAGGGTGGCCAGGATATTCCTCACCCTGATCCTTCTTCCTCCCACCATGCTGAGTGCCCTGAGGTAACTGATCCCCAATTTGGACACTCTGAAGAGCTGTTCAGTTCTCCATTTCAAGATTCAGAAATCTCTGCCGGTCAACTTGAAGTGAGGAAAGATGACATCGCATGTAGAGCTGCCCAAAGCATTGACCAACCCCCGAGCACACAAAGGTGATGGTGGGAAAGTGTCACAAGAGGTGGATGATGATCAGACACAATTGCCAGAAAGTCAGGAGGAGCAGGGTGCAGATGTGGAAGACGAGGTGGTGGATGACATAGTGACTGACCCAACCTGTCAGGAGGACATGCATAGTGAGGACAGCAGCACACATAGGGAAGGAGGCATATCCCCAACAGGCAGGAAGGAGCAGTGTGGTGGCCACAGACAGAAGGCATCGTGCATCCGTTTCCTCTTACACCAACATGAGTGAAGTTGCCATTCCACCTGTGAGATCTTCCCAAGTCTGGCTATTATTATAGACTGCCTATAACCCCAAACAGGCCATTTGCAGCATATGCCATGCCCGCATAAGCAGGGGTAGCAAAACAACCAGCCTGATGACCACCAGCATGATCTGGCACATGCAAGCAAAGCACCCTACTTCGTGGGCCGAACCCCAGGACCACTGCCTACTGGTCACACCACTGCTTCTTCCACTGTTTTACGCAGAAGCCAATCCCCAGTACACCGTGCATGTGAAGATGCCTCTAGCCCTGCACCTGTTGTGGCCCACAGTCAAGTGGCACCATCAGCAAGGGTGTCAACGTCCTTATCCCAGCAGACAGAGGATAGCATAGTCCATATATTCTTCTTTCTCTCTGATATGCTGTGAACCCATCATCATTCCACACAGGACTGATCTGTGTCTCACCTTCTTGATTTTTAAAAAGTCCCTTTCCTCATTCACAGGTTAGGGGGTGGGTCGCAGGGGCTTATTGTTTCAACAAGCTAGTTCGATATGTCATTATCATATTAGCAATCAACATTATTCACTGACCCTATGGAGAGATAACAGTACAGGACTGTGGGGACTGATATTAGATGGCAAATAACAGCAATTTATCAATTGGCAAATAACTCATCCCACAAGAAAACACCATGATAATCAGTAAAATATAAATATACACAACATAATACCCACATAACAAATCATAACATCACACATGTTAACACAGGACCCCTTCTTTGGTATCATTTTCACAATTCTTGCATCTATTAAACTTGTGAGTTTTTGGAGAGTTTCTGCTTGTATTTGTATTTGCAGAATGTCAGAATAGCTTCCCAGAGCTGCCGTTTTGATGTGATATTCCTCCAGCTATCATACATCTTTTGCTAAAAGATACTCCAAAAGGTTTCAAATAGGGTTGACGTCAGGGAAGGATGGTGGCCATACTATGAGTTTCTGTACACTATTGCCAATAGCAGCCAATGACTCAGAGATATTCTTTGCAGCATGAGATGGTGCATTGTCATGTATGAAGATGATTTTGCTGGGGATGACACAGTTCTTGCACTATAGAAGAAAGTGAAATTTATATACTTTTCCAAGGTTATTTCCACACCGTCATGGACCCTAAAGTGACCTACCAGTTCTCTCCACATGATTCCAGCCCAAACATGACTCCGGCCCAAAACATGACACTGCTGACGATGCAGCCTTGTAGGAACATGGTGGCTATTCATCAACCATTCACTACTCCATCAATCTGGACCTCCTGGGTTGCATGGCACTCATCAGGTAACAAAACTGTTTTAAAATTATGTCTGTATGTCTGCACCTAGTCTGTTGAAATTTATAAAACAAGTCTTTATTGCACCGAATCACACATAAAAAGAATTGATACAGTTAGTAATTGAAAGGAAATATGATAATCCATTTTTCCAAGGTTGCGTCAATAAATTGGCTTGTTACATTTACAAACTGTGGATGTGATAGGTTTCATGTGTAGGTACATATGCTGGACCACATCATAGACGTGTTTAAGAGCTGCCTTCTATGTCATGCGTTATTCTGGTATGTAAAGCAAACCAGAATAGTGATTGCTACAATTTATGTGCATTACATATAACCTAAAAGCCTCCTCTAAATCGGCCCTTACTGTAAATTCATATCAGTATAGAATTTCTACCAGGTTATCAGTGCTGTTTGCTCATTGAAAAAGCTCAGAAAATTACAGCATATTAAGCAGAAAGATCGGTATGGAGCTAAAACCACGCTGTAGATTTTCTAACATTCTGCAGATAAAATCTTTGCAATACAATGAAAGGTATAGGACCCGAAGACAATGCGAGGATGGGTAGTAGTATACATACTGGGGAAAACTTAATTTTCAAGTTTTGCTTTCAATAATCCTTTCAAGTACTTTGAATGTAGAAAGGCACTTTAATTTTTAGTATCCTTTCATCTACGAGACACAAATGACACTTTATACAATATTAAATCTAAAGAATACTTAAAAGTGACAAAAATCCTTCTAGTCAGTACATGTAAGTGTCAAGGGAAATTTCTAAGTTTGAACATGAAAATCTAAAATAAGAAATGAACAAAACCATTGCAGATGTCAAGGTCCAATACATATACTTCAGCAAATTACCATTATTACTGTTGTGAGGCTTCACAAACTTAGCTCTAATAACAATTCATCCGCAGGAAAAAAAATCCGTTTTTGCTGCTGTAATGCTCTGAACAAAGAAATTCACTTTTTATTATCTTTAATGATCAATACTAGATAAATGTCTAGCTAATATTTCCTGCCATCGACAAGTCCTAGATTTAAAATATTTGTCTTTTTATAAAAGTTTTAAAATCAGTTCTTCACAAAGGAAAATATTTTAGACTAGATATAAATAGTGCAAAAGTTTTAGGCTTGTGTGCAAAAAATGCTCAAAAGTAAGAATGCTTACAAAAATAGACTTGGTAGTAGTTTATTTTTATTAGTTAACAAAATGCAAAGTGAATAAACAAAAGGGAAATCTAAATCAAATCATTTTTTGGTGTGACCAGACTTTGCTTAAAAATATATGTGCCAGATTTTATCATTTTAAGAACAAAACTCAAGACAGGAAAAAAAATTATGTTGTAAAGGGAGTGTCCAGACATTTGTCAATCTAAATATGGTTGATAATTGTGTTGGACTCTATAGTTGCTCCCCATTGGAATGGAAATAGCTGCAGGTCAGAGCAAATAGCTTCAGGGACCATCTTCGAAGCACCGGTGGAAATATAAATTAAATTAAAACTTCACGTTCATGGCAACATTAATAAGAATACCACACACAAAGGTATGTGTAAAATGTGTTATAGGTCTAATGTCTAACACAGCAAGCTGTTTTTCAGAATGACAACTGTTGTCGGACTGTCACTGTCAGGCCCTCACTCAACCTCTTCTGTATAAGAGGCCCCCATCACTCTACAGCTCAATCTCCCACTCGTCTCTCACATAGGCTACAGGTAGAACACAGAACGTACCCCCAGCCACTCCACACATAATAATATAGTAATAATCATTTTATTTCTATAGTGCCAACATATTCCGCTGCACTTTCCCTTTTGGAGGGGACTTGTACAGACAATAAAATACAGAGAATAACAATAATCACAAAACCAACAGGTACCAAGAGGAGCGAGCGTCCCGAAGCAAGCTTACAACCTATGAACACATCCACCATGCTCAATACTGCCACCACTTACTAAAAGGACAGAAAAGTCACAATGTCATTCAGGCCATACACAGGTCACATGCCCAAACTATCATTTAGTCTTTAGATAACGCTTAGATTCTTTTGGGCAACAAGGTAAAGCTATTATAGTTTTGGGCTTTGTTACACAAATCGATAAAGTGCTTAATATGAATTAAAAAAAGAGGGAATCACCCCAAATACTTAAAAGGTGAAAAAACAAAAGATGAAAAAAGAGGAAAGCTCTATACATAGCAGTCTTCTGTAATAAAGTCATTTCCTGGTCCCATGGAAATGGAAGGGAAGTGCACATAAGTCCTGCATCTCAAAAACATTTCTAGAATTCGCCTGTTTCTTACTTTCGACTCTGCAAAAACTCTTACTGTTTCACTTATTCATTCTCGTCTGGACTATTGTAACTCTCTACTAATCGGCCTCCCTCTTACCAAACTCTCCCCGCTCCAATCTGTCCTGAATGCTGCTGCCAGGATCATATTCCTCACCAACCGTTACACCGATGCCTCTACCTTGTGCCAGTCATTACACTGGCTACCCATCCACTCCAGAATCCAGTACAAAACTACTACCCTCATCCACAAAGCACTCCATGGCTCAGCACCACCCTACATCTCCTCTCTGGTCTCAGTCTACCACCCTACCCGTGCCCTCCGCTCCGCTAATGACCTCAGGTTAGCATCCTCAATAATCAGAACCTCCCACTCCCGTCTCCAAGACTTTACACGTGCTGCGCCGATTCTTTGGAATGCACTACCTAGGTTAATACGATTAATCCCCAATCCCCACAGTTTTAAGCGTACCCTAAAAACTCATATGTTCAGACTGGCCTACCACCTCAATGCATTAACTTAACGATCCCTGTGTGGCCTATTTATAAAAAAATAAATAAAAAAACAATCAGGTTCCTCGCATCATGTTCTCATACACTTTATGCAGTATTAGCCCTCTGTGTCTGTACTGCTACATACTTAGGCAATTAACTGGTTCATGCAGCTTTACATGAACACCCGAGCCTTACACTATGGCCAGTCCGAATAACTAAAGCAATTGTTACCATCCACCTCTCGTGTCTCCCCTTTTCCTCATAGTCTGTAAGCTTGCGAGCAGGGCCCTCATTCCTCCTGGTATCTGTTTTGAACTGTATTTCTGTTATGCTGTAATGTCTATTGTCTGTACAAGTCCCCTCTATAATTTGTAAAGCGCTGCGGAATATGTTGGCGCTATATAAATAAAAATTATTATTATATTAAGTCCAATCAGCTTGCGTGAACTTAAAATAAATAGTGCATTCATTATATGTAGTCCATACCATCCTTGGGGATGGGATGGAACATTATTCTCCTCCTTCCTGGATCTACCTAATTATAGTAATATTTTTTATTTCTATAGAGCCAACATATTTCGTAGCACTTCACAAGCTTACAGTCTATGATGAAATAGAGGAGGTACTAAAGGTAAATGGTAGAAGAACTTGGATTGCCAAAATATATTAAATAGGAGATGTACGATGGTACTGTAACATGGAGCACTTTGTGGGTGAGAGTCTTAGCTGTACATTTAACTCTGTAACCAGTGCAATGACTGGCACAGGGCAGAGGCATTGGTTTAGTGATTGTAGAGGAATGAGAGGGTTCTTCATTGCTCATGCACAGATCCTCTCTTCCCTTAATCTTTGATGTAATACACATAAGACACTTGCCTGAGAAAGATGTTACAGTCACAGGATGTCTATGAGGTCTCTCATTTGAGGTGGCAGCCATATTCTCTCACTGTAGTGCACTCTAGATTTACATAGTAAAGGTGGTGTATGAGGTGTCAGAGGTGTAAGACATTTGCAAATTTTGTTTCTCAAAACAAGATGAGGGACACATTTACATTTTGCAGGGATCATTAGGATTAACTCTTCAACCCTCTACAGCAGTGTTTCTCAACTCCAGTCCTCAAGAACCTTCAAAAGGTCATGTTTTCAGGATTTCCTTAGTATTGCATAGGCAATGGAATTAATGCTTAAGCAGGTGATGAAATTATCACCTGTGCAATACTAAGGAAATCCTGAAAACGTGACTTGTTGTGGGGTCTTGAGGACTTGAGTTGAGAAACACTGCTATACAGGGATCTGGGATACACTGCAGGAACTCTCAGATCCACAGTGTAGTCATCAACAATCAGAATGAGCTTATTATTACCAGAGACAGGCAAAGTATAAAAAAATAAGAGGTGAAATAGTCTGAAGCCAACTCAAAGTGAATGTTTAGGGGTAAAGAGTAGATAACAGGATTACAGGGAGGGTCAGAACTCAAATGTTGTCTAAGAAAGCATACCAGGTACATATAAGATAAACGCAACAACTACCACAGTAACAATAGCAATAACTGCTGGGCTATTGAGCACATAGTGCACACTCTGACCAGTATCTTTGCCCCAAAAAATGAGAGATACAGGTTGAAGTTAATTTTAATATATCCACTTAGTTAGACGTTGAACACGTTGCATTGCTAAAATCTCCACTATCATCTGTAATCTATGGGAGAAACTCACAAGCATTCAATTTCCTATTAGTTATTGAATTAGCAGTTGCAATCAGCAGTAGCTGTAAGTTTAGAGTGGTTTGCAAGTGTTATTAATTACTGTTAGAGATGAGCATATCATTTGAAATTCTAAATCACCAACGTTGTCAAATTTTTCCAAAAAAAAACAGATTTGTGGCTAATAAAGTTGCATGAATTTCAATGCTGGAAACTATGTAATTGCTCAGAAAATATAAGTGGGGGAGAGGAGAGAGAAAGAGTGAACATCACTGACAGTAAGAACTTACACTTTACAGTCAAAAGAGAGAGGGTTGATTCCCACTGATCATAAGAGCTTATACTCTACAGAAAAGAGAGACTTACCCAGTGACTTGGTAGATTAAAAATGACTCTGCCATACAAACTATTTATGCTGGGAACTGCTGATCTGTGATGACCCAGGTACTAACCACCACTGTACAATGTATATGGCGTAGGGTTTTTTGAGCAGGCTCGTGTGAGCAGTGTGGAAAATGGTGCCTATAAAATTGTTTTTTGTGATCTGAGAATCAAATCTCAAAATGTTCAGATCAGCATAAATACACAAATTTCAGGAAATTCAACTTGAGTTTGATCCTCTATTGATCAATCTACATATGTCTTGTTATTATTTGTAGAATTTAAAATTGTTAGTGTTTTACAAGATGGAATTTTCTTCATCCATGGCCTGAAGTTTGACTCTGGCTTTCAACTTTGATATTTTGCAGTGGGTTACTATAACTATTCATGTCTACTTTCAAGAAAATATTAAGTAATAAGCTAATTAAAGTCATTTGAACCCAGTCTTAAGCCAAGTGTCAAACCCATTTTTCTTGGGATTAGTTGGGGTTCAGATCACTGCAATTCCTAACCATATTATCCATTATAAAAATTACTATCGAAGATAACCTTCCATGGGTCAGTTTCACATAACCAGTTTGATAGATTTTTTTTTTTTTTTTGCAAAAATAGAAGTGTACATAAAATCTGGATGAAAATCCTTTACTCAAATTTTCCAATTCTAAAACTACACCAAAAGAATAAAAAATGTACTTACTGGGAGTAAATTCTAAAGGGAAAAAGTAAAAATGTTCTCTTATACTTTCGCTCAAAAGTAACCACTTTTGATTTTAGATAAAAAAGCTGCAGATAAATTGCACCAAAAAATGTGAACAAAGCCCCAAGTGAAGACACTATCAAGATATAAGTAATAGAACAAGCTTTTAAAAGGAAACTGAACTGAAATTGTCCAGCAGGAATAATGCATAAACCAACTGAGTGTATAAATCTTTTGGTGTTTTACGGCATGTATAGAATAATGGATTGCTCACAGTAGAGAACAGATATGTGTTCACATCAATGGTTTAATCAAAGGCTTTAATAGGGAGCATATATTCTCTCTTATTGAGAAGAGATTGAAATACCTAACTGTGCTTATAGGATGCAGCTGTATATAAATTATTTGGTAGATTTATCACCTGAAGATAATTAGAAAAATCAATTGATAAATAAAGTATATGATCTACAACTTGTAATATGTAATTTTTATAAACTACAATTTGTTTTAATTTCCTGGAAAAAAGTGACATTTTAAAGACATGTTTTATTATGGATCTTAATGACCTTATTTTCTAAAGTTCATAAATTGAAATAACCAAAATTTGGGGAAGTAGAAAATGATTGGTGGCTAATGTTATATGTGCATTGTCATCACTTTTATTATTTATTTTTAGAGAAACATCATTCTCTGTTGATTTTTAAATTGCACTGCGAGTTTTCACTTTTGCAAAGTTGTCCGCCACAAAAAATGTGAAGAATGGAAAAATCTTTGATGTTAAAATAGAACTAACGTCTTAGTTACTAGCATATAGCTATTTTTACATTAAAAAAAAAACTTCATTAGCATGCATATATTACCAGAACCACCATCAAAACAAGAATGCATCACCAGAACCACCAACAGTACAGAAATACAGTACAGACCAAAAGTTTGGACACACCTTCTCATTTAAAGATTTTTCTGTAATTTCACGACTATAAAAATTGTAAATTCACACCGAATGCATCAAAACTATGAATTAACACATGTGGAATTATATACTTAACAAAAAAGTGTGAAACAACGGAAAATATGTCTTATATTCTAGGTTCTTTAAAGTAGCCACCTTTTGCTTTGATGACTGCTTTGCACACTCTTGGCATTCTCTTGATGAGCTTCAAGATGTAGTGACCGGAAATGGTTTTCACTTCACAGGTGTGCCTTGTCTGGTTTAATAAGTGGGATTTCTTGCCTTATAAATGAGTTTGGGACCACCAGTTATGTTGAGCAGAAGTCTGGTGGATAGTCCAACTGAATAGACTGTTAGAATGTATCTTATGGCAAGAAAAAAGCAGCTAAGTAAAGAAAAATGAGTGGCCATCATTACTTTAAGAAATGAAGGTCAGTCAGTCTGAAAAATTGGGAAAACTTTGAAAGTGTCCCCAAGTGCAGTTGCAAAAACCATCAAGCACTACAAAGAAACTGGCTCACATGAGGACTGCCCCAGGAAAGGAAGACCAAGAGTCACTTCTGCTTCTAAGGATAAGTTTATCCGAGTCCCCAGTCTCAGAAATTGCAGGTTAACAGCAGCTCAGATTAGAGACCCGGTCAATGCCACACAGAGTTCTAGCAGCAGACACATCTCTAAAACAACTGTTAAGAGGAGACTTTGTGCAGCAGGCCTTCATGGTAAAATAGCTGCTAGGAAACCACTGCTAAGGACAGGCAACAAGCAGAAGAGACTTGTTTGGGCTAAAGAACACAAGGAATGGACATTAGACCAGTGGAAATCTGTGCTTTGGTCTGATGAGTCCAAATTTGAGATCTTTGGTTCCAACCACTGTGTCTTTGAGTGAAGCAGAAAAGGTAAACGGATGGACTCTACATGCCTGGTTCCCACGGTGAAGCATGGAGGAGGAGGTGTGATGGTGTGGGGGTGCTTTGCTGGTGACACTGTTGGGGATTTATTCAAAATTGAAGGCATACTGAACCAGCATGGCTACCACAGCATCTTGCAGTGGCATGCTATTCCATCCGGTTTGCGTTTAGTTGGACCATTATTTATTTTTCAACAGGACAATAAACAGCCGAATGCCACTCCAGTGTACTGCAAAATGCAGCCGCTTGGGATACACCTTGGACAACTGCATCAGGCGACCCAATAGTGCCCTCCTGCCAGTTGTGCCTGGACCAAATGCCCCACTTACCCCACTCTCATTATGCCCCTGGCGTAGGCAGCAACAAAAAAACACTTTAGGCTACATTCACACAATGTAGAAACAACAATGCACAATTTTGTGTATTTCTGCCCTAGTTAGAAAAGCTACTTGCGTTTTTTTCATTGCATTTTTGAACATGCATTTTTATCATGTTTTTCAGTTGCGTTATTTGTTTCTTTTTGGTATGTATGATTTTGCATATATTTTCTTTGTTTTGAATACCGGTATTTCCTCTTTCTTAGCTGTGATATAACTTTATTGATAAAATCATGTACGGATTACACGCATTTTTAAAGGACCTAAGTAGTCTCAAAAGCTTGCAATTTGTTATCATCTTTTCAGTTAGCCATTAAAAGGTATCAACCACTAAGGACTCTCAATTGTATGCATTTTTAGTGCATTTGCACTGCAGAAGCACGCTAAAAATGCATTCACATTTACCTGCAGATTTCCCTCACTTCATTCAATTCTATAGAGAAAAGCTGTAACTAAAACGCATATTGACATGTTGCAAACTTTTTAATAAATGTATCACTAGTAAGTTCATGAAAAGGTTTAAAAAAACACAGTGAACATGTGATTTCTATAAATGTCATCCATTTAGCTGGAACTGTAAAATAATATGGTGCATTTTTTGAGTAAAGAAAATACACAGCATAAAAAGCGCATCCAATACTCATCATGGGAACTTAGCCTTGGGGTATATTCACATTATATTATTTTCAGATGTGCATACCAGCTGAGCTATTCAAGAGGAAGATGCTTCAGGAAGTGCCTGTTTTCTTTTCTGAAACATTTTTTTTCATGATTGCCTTTTGATGTTTTTGATTTCCAGCAGTTTTTTGTGCTCTGCTTGTTTTTATGGAGTTTTTTCCCGGCAATTGAATTTTTCAACGCGATTCAACATTGAAGAAAAGGATAGCGTTTTTTTAAAGGAAAAAACACTAGTGACATGCTCAAAAAGATTCCCCTGTGTCTTCTGGTCATCTTTTGAGCATTCCCTTTGATTTGTATTGTGAATTATTGAGGGTCTTCAGAGTTTAAAACTCTAGAAGAATGGTCAGGTCACTTATTTTAACCGCTTGTCATCTGTGGAAACCTAAAGTTGTTAAAAGATGATCATAAGACTGAACTTTTGAAAAACAAGTCATTTTTAAATCGAAATGTACAAAATATGCTGTATTTATTATTTTGAGCATTTTCTGGGTGATATGAAAGTTAGATTTTGAAGCAAAATCCACCAGAAAAATACGTTGTATGTACAAACCCTAAGTAAGCTATAGGAGTTTATCTAAAACTACTGTGAGTTACTTAAATGTGGGATACAAGTGGCAGCGATTCTCTGGGAAATATGCTAATTGTCTCTTCAGAGAGGAAGAGGACTAGAATTCTAGTGCCTCCCATAGAAAGTAGCAATCCTAAAACTCAATATTGACCATCTAACGAACCTTGCAAAATAACTTACAATAAAAGCCAAAACCTAAATATCAATTTGCAGAAACTCTGTTTCTCTTTTTTTCAACCATTCAGGTTAGTTATATACAACTCAATATAAGCTAATCAACTTAAACAATACTGTTTTCAAATCATCATTGTTCATATTTATTCTAGTATAACAAACCAAAGGTGTACAGAGAAAATACATCCTAAAATCTCTAGGAAAAAAAAGATCCAATTGTTAAACATTAATAAAACTTACTGATATTTGATCAGATGCCACCATTTTTAAAACTTCTAAATGTCCTCTACATCAGAATCACCACCATCTTTGCTGTCTAATTTAAAAATCAAGAATAACCTAAAAAGGATCATCCTGACACACTCGTTCCCAGGTACATACTTCCCTTTGAAAAGAACTACGTCCCTCACATCCCATAAACCCTCCGTCACACAAGCCATAATTAACCATAATACTCATTCACACGACTACACGCACCAATTCCAAACATCGCAACACACCAATCAATAAAACTCACATCCATTAACTCTTTACACAGACCACCTACACTCTTCCACACACTGTACTTATAATCACAGTCCCACATAGTATGCCACACAGTCTCACATCCACCACACCCTTCTTTCAGGCACACATCCATTCAGATCAAACCTCTGCTCTGCTGAACCTGTCTCACAGGTAAAATATTGTGCAAGGACATCCATTCAATATCCCTCTCCTTCCTAGACATCTCATGTGTTCCCAAACTCTTCCATGCAACCGAAACTTAATTCCCTCTCAACCCCACAATATTACACTCCACCTCATTCTTACATATCCTGTTCATCACATTCTTTGCTATTCTTGAAAAGCAACACTTGAAACCAACAGACACTCTAGCATCCCTCTTTCTCCACCATAAGCCATATAACATCCAACCAGCTGAAAAACGTGCTGTATACGCTCCTTTATTATTTTTATTCAATTACATAACTACTGTTTTAATATACTGAAAAAATCTCAAAGTTTGGAATGGCCATGCCATTATGATGACAAGCCTTAAAACAACTCTCTCTCTCTTAAGTTTTTTATTTTACTGCTCCAGAAAAAGGTGAAAACTAATTTCTCCACTCTTGATTTTTCTATAAGGTGGTGGAAAAAAATATGCAAAATTGAAAGAATAATCACTTTTATGATCAAAATCTCAACACTCACTCAAGTCTGTCAGGCGCCAAAAATTTTCCTTACTATTCCCAGCTCTCCTTACCTTCCAAACACTTATTAAGGAATACTACCAGTACTTTGATAGTACCCTCTTCACACTTTACCCCCTCCACTTTACCCCCCTCCAGATGCACCACAAAAAAAATCCAAATGCAACTTAACCATACTCATAGACACAACACTTTCACTCATAGCCACAACATCAACCATATATCCAAGAACGTTCACATGCTTCCCACCACTCCACGTACCAACAAGCCTCACATCATTTTATCGTGTCTCGCCAAACACAACAAAGGTTCAATCACACATACAAATATGACAGTCAACATGGGACACCCCTGCCTTACACTAGACAGAATATTCACTTTTTCACTCAGCTACCCATTGACAAGAAACTCCCTTGACACACGATCATACAACGACATTATCCCATTCACAATTTTTTTTAGGAAATCACCTTCTCTCCAGAACTTCAAAAAAAAAAACACGTACAAAACCCTAGCAAACATTTTCTCAAAATCAGTTGCAATAACCAAACAGTTTTGTTTCCTCACCGTGCAGTCTCCAATCACATCCCTTAATAATAACAAGTAAACACTCATACTCCTTTCCGGCACAGAACACCCTTGATCCTCATCTACAACACTACCAATCACCACACGCAAACATTTATTCTCACCTTTCCTATACACAAGCACAACCATCCCCTCTTTCATAGATTCACACAATTTACCATTATTCCACATATACTTACATATCTCAGTCAAATCAGCATCAAGAAAATCCCATGCTTTCACATAGAATTCTATCGGCAACTCATCTTTACTAGGTGGCTTATTCTTTTTAGCACTCTTCATCACATTTTACACTTCATCCATAATCACTTCCTCATTCAAAATATCATATTCACCACTATCCAACTTATTCTCTAGCACATTCAGCACTTTATAACAAGAAGAGAGTCTGTCAATTTTTTATCATATAACTTGCTATAGAACCTATTCACCTCCTTTATCACATTCTCACCTAACACACATAAACCGCTCCTATCCAGGATTTCATTCATAACAAACTTCCTCCCATTTGTTCTATTTTGGTACGATAAATAATTTATTTCCCTTTTTCATCCATAAATTCATTCTTCATCTCAACCAGCAAGTGAGACACATCCATACCCCTTGCTCTACACTTTAACAAGTCTAAATGCCTGTTTAAATCATTAAATCTGCTGTCATAAAAAGCAACTTTTTTAAAGCCCCATTTTTGAAGATTGTTTTTGCAATACACCTTAACACAGTCCCACCATTCAAGCACGCATGTTAAATTCCTCTTACACTCTCTCCAATCTTTATGCTTTACTTTTAATGCAATCATCACATCCTCACCATCTAGCAATCTTACATTTTACTTCCATAAACCACCCCCATGCACACAGTCATCAATCACACTAAACACATGATGATCACAAAAAAGTTCAATAATTTGTTCAAAATTCCTACAGAACATATTTTAGGAAAATAACAATTACTATATTCTGGATACAATACCACCCATAATATGGAGAGTGATGGGGTGCTTCGCCAGATGACCTGGCCTCCACAGTCACTAGACCAGAACACAATCAAGATGGTTTGGGGTGAGCTGGACCGCAGAGTGAAGGCAAAAGGGCCAACAAGTGCTAAGCATCTCTTGGAACTCCTTCAAGATTGTTGGAAGACCATTCCCGGTGACTAACTCTTGAAGCTCATCAAGAGAATGCCAAGAGTGTGCAAAGCATTCATCAACGCAATAGGTGGCTACTTTGAAGAACCTAGAATATAAGACATATTTTCATCTGTTTCACACTTTTATGTTAAGTATATAATTCCACATGTGTTAATTCATAGTTTTGATGCCTTCAGTGTGAATGTACAATTTTCATAGTAATGAAAATACAGAAAAATCTTTAAATGAGAAGGTGTGTCCAAACTTTTGGTCTGTACTGTACATGTCATCTAACAGACCACTTCTTCATCGACTGTTTTTGTCTAGCATCTTAGAAAACAAATGCATAAACGTGGAAAATATTCTGTGCTGCCGAATAGCTGAAGGTCCGGACTTATTGTTATGAAGAAGTGTGGTTTATTTTACGCTTTTCAAAGTTCTATGACTTCTTTATCAGGATACCACAAACAACCGAAGGCATGTTAAAGGGTCACTATTTGATTTTATTGCTATTTCCTATATGTGGCACTAGCATCCAAGTGCTATTCCTTCCTGAAAAGACAATTTTAATTTTTCCAACGGAGTATTGCATGGCTTAAAAGTCTCCTCACCTTGGCATAATACATAACTGTGCTTGCCGGCACATGCACAGTAATGTTTTATGCTCTGCCCACAGTAGGGCAGAGCGAAGTGCACCTGCGAGAGCTGGCGATGTCCTAGTGAAGGACTGAGATTTCATTCAGCTATGTGTACGATATAGGATGCATCATCCTTATCAAAGCCGGAGAACAGCAAAGAGGAGGAGCAGGTGCCCCAGCAATTATACACATCGGACTGGGACATCTGGATTTTCATACAGCGGGGAAGCAATTCTAAACATTTTTTGGAGGGTATAGAGGGGGAGTGAAGGGATAATATACAACTTTGTCCTAATAAAGGTGGTGGTATTTATTCATATATGAAAAAAAATGTTGACAGGTTCACTTTAAAGAGGCTGTCCCACGTTGTCAGCACTCACTCTCTCCGGGGCTGTGATGCGGTGTTGTGACACTTGACGCCGCTGCCCAATCAGCGATGACGTCACTGTCTCTGCCTTCAGACATATTGAATATGAAGAGGAAGCCAGGGATCAGCTGCAGCACGGACTTCCTCTTCATTTTCAGCTTGTCTGAAGGAGTAGACAGTGACGCCAGCGCTGATTGGGTGCTGCGATTGGGTACTGAGAATGGCAACACCGCTGGAACGGCGTCGGCATAGGAGGCGCGTGTAGGCTTTACAATTTTATCAAGGATGAAAATTTAGTTTAGGAAGCAGTTGTCCTAGTAGTGGACTACCCCTCTTAGAAAAAAAGAAAAAGAGAGGAAAGGAAAAAAGAAAATAAACATATACAGTATATATATATATATATAGAGAGAGAGAGAGAATCATGTTTTATTAACTGTGCTGTAAACAAGAATTTTTAAAATGATGCTCTGCTTCTTGAACGCAATTGCTTTGGGTTTTCATTCATTCTTTTTATCACTCATATTATATAGTGCGACTAAATATACCATCAGACTGCATCAAAGTCTATGCAAGTCCATTCACACAGCAGAATGGGGGTAATTGAATATAGCCAGCTGGTGTCAGCATACTGGAAACAACGTATTGTAACAAAGCGGTAGAGCAGCCGAAGATGCTTGCCTGAACACTATAGAAAAATAGGAAATGGAGCCGAATCATAAAGTCGATAATGCAGGAAGACTTTTCTTCTGTCATTTTGCATTGGCCTAATAAATGTCAAAAGGCTGCAGCACAATGTGCAAAATATACTGCATCTAGTTTTACATTCAAATTCCGCCAAGTTGTAAGCAGACAAACCAGAGAAGAGGTAATAAAATACTGCATCAAAATGTGATATTTACAGAAAAGTACAGTTCTTGCTATGTGAGAATGATAGTATGGTTAGTATGGCATGTCGCTAGAATGTGCAATAACATTGTTTTTGGTGGGAGAAGTCCAACCCCCTGGACCATCCTTGATTTGAGAATGATAGGACAGAGTTCCCATCAACTCTTTGAGTGAAGCTGTGCTGTGGTTACTTACCCATATTCATATTCATACATATACTCCATAGTGGTGATGGAAAGACTTTCAACATTAAAATGTGATTCCTTGACCTGAATCACTCATGAAGGATTCAAATCCTCTTTTCTTATGAGAATAAAAATTAATATTATAATATAAAATATACAGTATATATACAGTACAGACCAAAAGTTTGGACACACCTTCTCATTTAAAGATTTTTCTGTATTTTCATGACTACGAAAATTGTACATTCACATTGAAGGCATCAAAACTATGAATTAACACATGTGTAATTATATACTTAAAAAAAAGTGTGAAACAACTGAAATTACGTCTTATATTCTAGGTTCTACAAAGTAGCCACCTTTTGCTTTGATGACTGCTTTGCACACTCTTGGCATTCTCTTGATGAGCTTCAAGAGGTAGTCACCGGGAACGGTCTTCCAACAACCTTGAAGGAGTTCCCAGAGATGTTTAGCACTTGTTGGCCCTTTTGTCTTAACTCTGCGGTCCAGCTCACCCCAAACCATCTCGATTGGGTTCATGTCTGGTTACTGTGGAGGCCAGGTCATCTGGCATAGCATTCCATCACTCTCCTTCTTGGTCAAATAGCCCTTACACAGCCTTGGGGTGTGTTTGAGGTCATTGTCCTGTTGAAAAATAAATAATGGTCCACATAAACGCAGACCGGATGGAATAGCATGCTGCTGCAAGATGCTGTGGTAGCCATGCTGGTTCAGTATGCCTTCAATTTTGAATAAATCCCCACCAGTGTCACCAGCAAAGCACCCCCACACCATCACACCTCCTCCATGCTTCACGGTGGGAACCAGGCATGTAGAGTCCATCCATTCACCTTTTCTGCGTCGCACAAAGACACGGTGGTTGGAACCAAAGATCTCAAATTTGGACTCATCAGACCAAAGCACAGCTTTCCACTGGTCTAATGTCCATTCCTTGTGTTCTTTAGCCCAAACAAGTCTCTTCTGCTTTTTGCCTGTCCTTAGCAGTGGTTTCCTAGCAGCTATTTTACCATGAATGCCTGCTGCACAAAGTCTCCTCTTAACAGTTGTTGTAGAGATGTGTCTGCTGCTAGAACTCTGTGTGGCATTGACCTGGTCTCTAATCTGAGCTGCTGTTAACCTGCGATTTCTGAGGCTGGTGACTCGGATAAACTTATCCTCAGAAGCAGAGGTGACTCTTGGTCTTCCTTTTCTGGGGCGGCCCTCATGTGAGTATAACGGACACTACTAGAACTGAGAGTGGACCCTCTGGACCGTGGGCAGCCCTACCCCTGGGCGAGCAGATCTTGGGATGAACCGACCCCTTTACAGGGACCGTAAGGGGCAGGCCCAGAGGTCACTTACCCACAGTGGAAGTACCGAGAAGGACGGCTCCAGGGATGAGAACAAAAAGGCACAGAAGGAAACCCAGCAGGACTGTAAACCAGAAGGGGAACACGGACGCCAGCGAGAGACTGTGGAATAAACAAAAAGGAAGGTTAAGAATACTAAGCAAAACAGAATCGGGAACCACGAGGACAAAGGACGAAAAACGGAAAGGAACGTAGTCCACCAAAGAGACGGCGAAACAGCGAGCAAAGAACGAGCACAAGAGAGAGGGCCAGAAGCACAGGAAATGCTAAGACAATCAGGCAAAGAGGAATAGAGGAGGACGCCTAATATACAAAGACACGGGCAGGGATAGGTTGAGACTATACTGACCTATCCCTAGGGAATCTTATTGGGTGCGATGCGCCTGCCCCTATTGTGGAAGCCAGAGCGCCTGCGCAGGGTCAGCAAGCCCCCAGTGGCCGAAGACTCCGGAAGTGAAGCGGAGTCGGCGGGACGCCCGAACCCGGAAGTGGAACGCCGGGAACGCGCCGCTGCAGGAAGAGGAACAGAGCGGCGAGAGCGCACCGCAGGACGACCAGACACCCCAGCAGGGGAGGAAGATCGGACGCGACCAGACCCGACACCAGGACCGCGGCGAGCAGCAGCAGCAGCAGCGGTAACAGTACCCCCCTCCTTACAACCCCCCTTATGAAAACGGGCAAAAAATCTGTTAAGAATACGAGGAGCATTAATGTTTTCGGAGGGCTCCCAAGATCTCTCCTCAGGACCAAAACCTTTCCAATCCACCAAAAAAAAATCCTTTCCACGGATTTTCTTAACCGCTAAGATATCCTTCACAATGAAAATATTATCTGCACTGACAGGTTGCGAGGAAGAAGTAGACGGAGAATGGAAGCGGTTAAAGATTACTGGTTTGAGAAGAGAGACATGAAAAGTATTGGGAATACGGAATGAGGCAGGTAACTTCAGCTTGTAGGCGACATCGTTAACTCGACGCAGAATCTCAAATGGACCAATGTAGCGTGGACCAGGCTTATAGGAGGGAATCTTGAGTCTGATGTATTTAGAAGAAAGCCAAACCTTGTCACCGGGCACAAAAGGAGGTGAATCCAAGCGCTCTTCATTTTTAAGGATGCTCTATCGAGCGACTTTTTAACCTCACCCCAGATCGTAGAAAAATTGCGAGCAGACGAGTCTGCTGCTGGAACTCCGGAGACAGAAGAGACTGGTAGGGGCAAACCAGGATGTTGACCAAACACCACAAAGAAAGGAGTCTTCGTAGAGGCTTCACTGGAATGGTTATTGAAAGCAAACTCCACCCAAGGAAAAAGATCGACCTAATCACTATAATGAACATTGGTGAAGTGTCGCAGATAGGCGGCTAAAGTCTGGTTAGTCCGCTCAGCTTGACCGTTTGTTTGAGGGTGGTAGGCGGAAGAGAAGTCCAGAGAAACTTTAAGGAGCTCTCCAGAATCGAGAGGTGAATTGTGCTCCTCTGTCGGAGACGATATGAAGAGGAAAGCCATGGAGTCTGAAAATGTTCCAGATGAATATTTTAGCCAACTCAGGAGCAGGAGGTAAACCGGGAAGAGGAATGAAGTGAGCCATCTTAGAGAACCGGTCTACTACGACAAGGATGATGGTACAACCAGAGGAACGTGGTAGATCGGTAATGAAATCCATGGCTATATGCTGCCAGGTACTGACGGAACCGGTAGAGGAAGGAGATTGCCAAAAGGTAACTGTCTGGGCACTTTGTTCCTAGCACAGGAAGGACAAGATGCGACGAATTCTTTGACATCTTGGCGTAGAGTAGGCCACCAATAATACCGCGAGATGAGAAGGAAAGTCTTCTTAGAACCCGCATGTCCAGCCAGTTTGGAGGAATGACCCCAAGACAACACTCTCACCTTGTTGCAGTCCGAGACGAGGGTTTTACTTGGAGGCGGGGAAAACATCTGTAGTTGTGCCACAGTCATGATTTTGGTGGGGTCGATAATGTACGCTGGCCGTTCTTCTGTGTCCGGCGGCTGAAAGGACCTGGACAGTGCATCTGCTTTAAGGTTCTTGTCGCCGGGCTGAAAGCGTAACTCAAATTCGAAGCGAGCAAAAAATAGAGACCATCTGGCCTGTCGAGGGTTTAGTCTTTGCGCAGTTTGTAGATATGCAAGGTTTTTATGATCGGAGTAGATTACGAATGGATGTACAGACCCCTCCAACAGATACCTCCACTCTTCCAAGGCCAATTTGATGGCTAATAACTCATGATCACCAATGGTATAGTTTCGTTCGGAGTTAGGAAAACTCTTAGAGTAAAAACCGCAAGGAACCACTCGCCCTTCAGAAGTCTTTTGCAAGAGCACAGCTCCAGCTCCCGTAGAGGACGCGTCTACCTCCAGAATGAAGGGTTTATTAACTTCCGGATGATGCAAGACTGGAGCGGAGGAAAAAGACTTCTTAAGAGATTCGAAGGAGACTTCTGCTTCCGGAGTCCATACCTTAGAGCTGGAACTTTTTTGGGTGAGAATAGTAAGAGGTTGGATTATAGATGAGAAGTGCGGAATGAATTGTCTATAGTAATTGGCAAACCCAATAAATCGCTGGATGGCCTTTACTCCACAGGGTTGTGGCCATTTGAGTATGGCACTCACTTTCTCAGGATCCATCCCAAGACCTGAATCCGAGATGATGTATCCTAGAAACGGCAAGGAGGTTTGTTCAAACAGACATTTCTCGTATTTGGCAAACAGGTGGTTCTCTCTTAGACGCTGCAAGACCTTGCGAACACATCTACGATGAGACAGAAGATCGGTGGAAAAAACAAGAATGTCATCCAGATACACCACAACACACGAGTAAAGAAGATCTCTGAATATATCGTTGACGAACTTTTGAAAAACTGCGGGGGCGTTGCAAAGCCCGAATGGCATAACCAAATATTCGTAGTGACCGTCTCGAGTGTTAAAATCGGTCTTCCATTCGTCACCGGCGCGTATACGCACAAGGTTGTAAGCGCCCCGAAGATCAAGCTTGGTGAAGATACGGGCACCACGGAGGCGGTCGAAGAGCTCGGGAATGAGAGGTAGAGGATACCTGTTCTTGACCGTAATATTGTTCAATCCTCGATAGTCGATACAGGGACGTAAAGAACCGTCTTTCTTTTTCACGAAGAAAAAACCTGCTCCGGCAGGGGAAGAAGATTTTCGAATAAACCCTGTAGCTAGATTCTCCTTAATGTACTCCGACATAGACTGGGTCTCAGCTGCCGATAGAGGGTAGATTCTTCCTCTAGGTGGAGAACAACCGGGAAGGAGATCAATCGGGCAGTCATAAGGCCGGTGTGGAGGAAGACTTTCAGCCTCTCTCTTGTCGAAGACGTCCGCGTAGGACCAGTAAGGTGTTGGTAAACCTTCAGGAACACAAGCAGGCAGAGACGGCAGAGATGGGCGAACTGATTGTAGACAACGTGAATGACAAGTAGGCCCCCATCGTAGGACATCTCCGGTACGCCAATTAAGGGTAGGTTCATGTACTCGAAGCCACGGAAGACCAAACAATAACACGTGAGAAAGATTCGGTAGAACGTAGAGGGCAATTTTCTCGTGGTGAAGAGCCCCAATCTGTATCTCCACCTCCTCTGTAACCAACGAGATAGCTTCCTGTAAGGGTCTCCCATCCACAGAAGCAATTAAACGAGGAGAGTCCAAAGAGTAGCCTGGGATGCGAAGCCTCCGAACCGCATCAAGACTGATAAAATTACCTGCCACGCCCGAATCCACATACGCAGTCTCAGAAAAGCGACCTAGATCGGAAATTAGTAAAACGGAAAGGGTTAAAGGCTGAGAGGAAGCTGGAACACCTAGGGAGGCCTCTCTTACCTGTCCTAGGCGGAGAAGTTTTCCGGTCTCTCCGGACAGCTACGTAGCAAGTGAGCGGCGCTACCACAATAAAAGCAGAGGCCTTGGGTACGCCTCTCCTTGCGACGTTGCTCCGCCAACCTTACTCGATCCACTTGCATGGGTTCGGGTGAAGAAGAGGAAGAAGAAGCTGCAGCGGGAACTCGAGGGCTACTGGACCGACGGGGAGGAGTAGAGACATTAGACCTTCTAGCACAAGCAGATTCATGGGAACGCTCTTGAAAGCGAAGAGCTATACGTGTAGCGAGAGAGATAAGATCCTCCAGAGTGGTTGGAGTATCTCGTCCAGCGAGTTCGTCCTTAATACGGCTGGACAAGCCCCGCCAAAAAGCACCCACTAGAGCTTCATTATTCCATCCGAGCTCCGACGCCAGGGTACGGAAGCGGATGGCATACTGTCCCACTGATAGGGAACCCTGACGTACATTAAACAGAGACTCAGTAGTTGAGGCCAAACGTCCGGGCTCGTCAAAAACCTTATGGAAGGTCTCAAGGAAATCTTCTAAGTGGGAGACTATGGGATCGTCTCGCTCCCACAAGGGATTTATCCAGGCTAAAGCCTCTCCCTCCAAATGAGACACTATAAACGCTACTCTGGCTCGTTCAGTAGGATACTGCAGAGGTAGAAGCTCGAAATGGAGACGGCATTGATTCAAAAACCCTCTGCAGAGTTTGGGATCGCCAGAATACCGGGGAGGTTTACCCAGACGAGGAGGAGGATGAGAGGTTAGAACGGGAGCGGAATCCTGAGATGACGCATGAGCGGAGGCAACAGGAGCCGACTGTAAGCTGAATAAGCGATCATCAATAGATGCCATATAACTCAACATACGGGTTTGAGTATCCCGCTGTTGAGATAGTTCCTGCTGTAGGTTAGCTAGCTGAGCGGCGTTTACTGGATCAGCAGTTTGCAGGGAGGTTAAGCGTGACTCCATATTCTTCATAAAGGCCATAATGCGCTGCTGGTTATCGTGCAAAAGGGCCAACTCTTTCTGAGCCGAGAAGGGTGTACTAGTGGGGTCCATGGCCTGATTGTACTATAACGGACACTACTAGAACTGAGAGTGGACCCTCTGGACCGTGGGCAGCCCTACCCCTGGGCGAGCAGACCTTGGGATGAACCGACCCCTTTACAGGGACCGTAAGGGGCAGGCCCAGAGGTCACTTACCCACAGTGGAAGTACCGAGAGGGACGGCTCCAGGGAGGAGAACAAAAAGGCATAGAAGGAAACCCAGCAGGACTGTAAACCAGAAGGGGAACACGGACGCCAGCGAGAGACTGTGGAATAAACAAAAAGGAAGGTTAAGAATACTAAGCAAAACAGAATCGGGAACCACGAGGACAAAGGACGAAAAACGGAAAGGAACGTAGTCCGCCAAAGAGACAGCGAAACAGCGAGCAAAGAACGAGCACAAGAGAGAGGGCCAGAAGCACAGGAAATGCTAAGACAATCAGGCAAAGAGGAATAGAGGAGGACGCCTAATATAGCAAAGACACGGGCAGGGATAGGTTGAGACTATACTGACCTATCCCTAGGGAATCGTATTGGGTGCGATGCGCCTGCCCCTATTGTGGAAGCCAGAGCACCTGCGCAGGGTCAGCAAGCCCCCAGTGGCCGAAAACTCCGGAAGTGAAGCGGAGTCGGCGGGACGCCCGAACCCGGAAGTGGAATGTCGGGAACGCGCCGCTACAGGGGGAGGAACAGAGCGGCGAGAGCGCGCCGCAGGACGACCAGACACCCCAGCAGGAGAGGAAGATCGGACGCGACCAGACCCGACACCAGGACCGCGGTGAGCAGCAGCAGCAGCAGCGGTAACAGTGAGCCAGTTTCTTTGTAGCGTTTGATGGTTTTTGCCACTGCACTTGGGGACACTTTCAAAGTTTTCCCAATTTTTCGGACTGACTGACCTTAATTTCTTAAAGTAATGATGGCTACTCGTTTTTCTTTACTTAGCTGCTTTTTAATTGCCATAATACAAATTCTAACAGTCTATTCAGTAGGACTATCAGCTGTGTATCAACCAGACTTCTCCACAACACAACTGATGGTCCCAAACCCATTTATAAGGCAAGAAATCCCACTTATTAAACCTTACAGGGCACACCTGTGAAGTGAAAACCATTCTCGGTGACTACCTCTTGAAGCTCATCAAGAGAATGCCAAGAGTGTGCAAAGCAGTCATCAAAGCAAAAGTTGGCTACATTGAAGAGCCGAGAATATAAGACATAATTTCAGTTTGTTCCACACTTTTTTGTTAAGTATATAATTCCACATATGTTAATTGATAGTTTTGATGCCTTCAGTGTGAATGTACTATTTTCATTGTCATGAAAATACAGAAAAATCTTTAAATGAGAAGGTGTGTCCAAACTTTTGGTCTGTACTGTATATAAATATATATATATCTAATATATAATTGCCTAGAATACTACTTCCTGCAATTTGTGCCAACTTCCGTGGCTTTGTCCGGAGCTAATGTCCGGAGCTAATGTCCGGAGCTAATGTCCGGAGATTAATTGCCTAGAATACTACTTCCTGCAATTTGTGCCAAGTTCCGTGGCTTTGTCCGGAGCTAATGTCCGGAACTAATGTCCGGAGCTAATGTGCGGAGATAATGTCCGGAGCTAATGTCCGGAGCTAATGTCCGGAGATAAGTGACGTCAACAGTGTCCAGTGTCTGATTGGTTGCTGCCTGCTGCGAGCGACAAATCAGAAACGTGCCGTACTGTGACACACTCCGCCCGCCATTTTGGTGTGATTTTTGAATTTTTACCTCACAGCAAGTTTCTACTGCGTGGAGGCGGGCCCAGTCACGTTGCTCTTCAAGCTCCTGCCGAATTTCGTCAAAAAAATGATAATATCATTTACCAAAACTATATATATTTAGTTGTGAAGTGGTTCAGTGACATTTTCACACCAATTTTGAACTTTTGTTTGGTGTTTTCTCCATATACTGCCTATTATTCACTGACTGTTATACTGAGAGACTGCCGTTTATTAACCTCTTCTTTGCCACATTGGGTATATTGCTCTATTATTTGCCACATAAGGACATTGTCCATTATTGCCCAGCAATTTCTCTGCAATATAAACTGCCTATTTATTAATATCTGCAATCCTGCAAAGAACTATTGCCTATTATTAACTGGCTATTTTCCTACTACCTGACACTGCCTCTTATTAACCTGTTCTTTGCCACCACCACGCTTAAAGCTGTTTAGCTTAGCCAACATGAGCTCTAATAGTAAGGATACTAATGACACAGAGCCCAAAGCTGCTGATGGCGCACGTAAGATTAGGTCTGATAGAAAGTATACTAATAATGCAGAGCAAAAAGACGCCGATGCCGCACGTAAGCGCAAACAGCGTGCTAACAAGAGTACAGAGGATAGATGCAAGCGCATGGACACTGTTAAGTATACTAATGACACAGAGTCCAAAGCTGCTGATGGCACATGTAAGATTAGGTCTGATATAAAGTATGGTAATGATGCAGAGCGAAAAGCCGCCGATGCCGGACGTAAGCGCAAACAGCGTGTTAACAAGAGTACAGTCTTAGGCAAACTGAAGACCGCGCTCACGAGGTAGATTTAAAGTTTTTTATTGAAGCCTACGCGTTTCAAGAGCTTTCTTACTCTCTTCTTCAGGGCATCTCATATGCCCTGAAGAAGAGAGTAAGAAAGCTCTTGAAACGCGTAGGCTTCAATAAAAAACCTTAAATCTACCTCGTGAGCGCGGTCTTCAGTTTGCCTAAGACTACTACCCTCAATATCCTTTTGGATTTTTTTGGAGACCTGCTGCTACGGTTTTGCCTTTATGGGAGTTGTGACCTTGGTTCACAACTGCAATAGGTGAGCACATTTCCTGCAAAAGAATTTTATTCTTTCATATATAGTGAGACACATTGGGGGCGCCTTGTTTTTTTTTCTTTTATAACAAGAGTACAGAGGATAGATGCAAGTGCCTGGATACTGTTAAGTATACTAATGACACAGAGCCCAAAGCTGCTGATGGCGCACGTAAGATCAGGTCTGATATAAAGTATGGTAATGATGCAGAGCGAAAAGCCGTCGATGCCGCACGTAAGCGCAAACAGCGTGTTAACAAGAGTACAGAGGATAGATGCAAGCGCCTGGATACTGTTAAGTATACTAATGACACAGAGTCCAAAGCTGCTGATGGCGCACGTAAGATCAGGTCTGATATAAAGTATGGTAATGATGCAGAGCGAAAAGCCGCCGATGCCGCACGTAAGCGCAAACAGCGTGCTAACAAGAGTACAGAGGAGAGATGCAAGCGCCTGGACACTGTTAAGTATACTAATGACACAGAGCCCAAAGCTGCTGATGGCGCACGTAACATCAGGTCTGATAATAAGTATACCAATGACGCTGAGCGAAAAGCTGCCGATGCCGCACGTAAGCACAAACAGCGTGCTAACGAGACTACAGAGGACAGACATAAGCGCCTGGACACTGTTAATGCTGCTTGCAATAAACGCATTACTAATGAGTCTTTTGAGGACAAAACTAATCGATTAAGTAATAAAGCTGCTGCTGCACGCTCTCAACGTTGCAAACATAATATTTCCACGTCCTCAGTCATAGATTCTGCCCACAATACAGCTTCTTTGTCTCCATTCATAGAATGTGTGCAGCTTGAAGCTCCTTTAACCGTTGGTAAATCTGCACGTAAGCGCAAACACTGTCCTACTTACACTCCAAATGATAAACGCCGTCGCCTGCACACTGTTAAGTCTGCTTATAAGACATGCTTCACACCTGACTCTTCTAAGTAGAGTTGAGCGACCTTGACCTTTTTAGAGTCGAGCCGGGTTTTGCGAAACCCGACTATGTCCAAAGTCGGGTCGAGTGAAATCGGCCGATTATGACGTAAAGTCGGGATCGACCGAAACACGAAACCCAATGCAAGTCAATGGGGCAGCATAGTCGGCAGTGAGTGGGGGCCAGGAAAACACCTAGAGTGCCCATTTTAATGTCAAAACCATCCATTCTTCTTAATGAAGCTTGTCAAGCGTAATTTACCTTATAATAATTGGAAGGCATTTGAAATTGGGGGTCATTTGGCTAAAGTTGTGGGGGGTAGGGCTGGTTCAAGTAATTAGTGGGCCCAGGAAATCTGGACCACGTCACGGCAGTGGAGCAGGGAGAGGTAAGTATTTCAACTTTGCAAGTGCTGTGAACCTGAGCAAGCAGGGGGGGCCCACTCGTTGGCATTGGCACTGGCACAGGGCCCCTCAAAGTACAGCGGTGTGTTTGCACGGCGGGGGCGCCTCCCACCGGCAGCAACACTTTTGCGTACTATGAGAGGCCCTGTGCCAGTGACGTCGCCAACTAGTATTCCTCCCCCCACCTGATGAAGGAACCTGCACTTTCATCTGCACCTTCCTCTTTGTCCCCGTGTAAGGTGGTATGGTATGCGGGAAGAGCAACCTGACTTTCAGCAGGGTCACAATGTTGTTGTGTAGCGTGCACGGGGAATGTTGCGTTATGGGTCAATGTACCAGCAGACTCATCTATCACTGGCTGGGCAATGGGCACGATGAAGTGGAAACACAGATATAGGCCCAAAGAAGAAAGTGGGCTAAATGCAGTTCAAAATTGGTAACACAGGAATAACCAGGGGGCATTGCAGTGGAGGACAACTGGAATGAGAGGCTGACACAGAGAGTAGGGCCAAATCAGTAAGTAGTCGAAATGCAGTTCAAAATTGGCAACCGTAGTAAACAGGCGGCACAGCTTTGTTCAGTGGAGGAGAACAGCAAGGAGTGGCAGACACCGATAGTAGGCCCCAAACCAACTAGTACGCCAAATGCAGTTGTTCCATTTAACCACAATTTAATGAGAGCCTGAAGATAGAAGCTCAGGAAAGGCAACCTGGGGAACACCTTGGAGTGTAACACACCATCTCTCTCCACCCCATACCCATTTTGTAGGCCTAATGCTGTGTACTTTTCTACAACTACTAAACGAGAGTCGGAAGACCGAAGCAATGGCAAGGAAACCTGGGGAACACCTTGGAGTGTAACACACCATCTCTCTCCACCCCATACCCAATTTGTAGGCCTAATGCAGCCTACTTTCCGACACCTACTAAACGAGAGCATGAAGATCGAAGCTCAGGAAAGGCAACCTGGGGAACACCTTGGAGTGTAACACACCATCTCTCTCCACCCCATACCCATTTTTTAGGCCTAATGCAGTGTACTTTTCTACAACTACTAAACGAGAGTCGGAAGACCGAAGCAATGGCAAGGAAACCTGGGGAACACCTTGGAGTGTAACACACCATCTCTCTCCACCCCATTCCCCATTTTTTAGGCCTAATGCAGCCTACTTTCCGACACCTACTAAACGAGAGCATGAAGATCGAAGCTCAGGAAAGGCAACCTGGGGAACACCTTGGAGTGTAACACACCATCTCTCTCCACCCCATACCCATTTTGTAGGCCTAATGCTGTGTACTTTTCCACCAACTACTAAACGAGAGCCGGAAGATCGAAGCTCATGAAAGGCAACCCGGGGAACACCTTGGAGTGTAACACAACCTCTCTCTACACCACGAAAGGGCTGATTCTTAGGAAGGAAGGCTGTTGTAAATAAGCATTGCGCGTCCGAGGGTGATTATATTCTTATTCGGTATCTACTCACCCTCGGACGCGCCATGCTTCTTGATTTGTAATTAATGTTTATTTGCAATGTGCTTTTGACTTACTCAATTATTTTTTTAATTATTGATTTTATTAAATTAATAGTTTAACATCTTATTGGAAATAATTTAAAGGAGACGCGACAGGACAACACTCGGTGGATGCCATATCTGTGTTAACAACTCCAAAAAACTTTCAGTTAACTTCTTGCAGGAGAAAGAAATTGTAGCTGTTGGACCTTTGTAGTACAGTTCCAGATATTTGTTGTGTGTTTGTTTTGATTGTTAAAATGTCTGCATTTGAGATCTCAACACGATCTTATTTTTTATAATCAAATTAATTTTTTTTATATTTAATGATGTTGGTTCAAGGGGTACACGGGCAGCAATAGACAGGTCAGTGGAGGCCTAGTGGAAGGAGTGACGGCAGACAGGCATCAAAGGCCTAACATTGGGCTGGCTGTAGGCAAGTTAAAATTGGTTCCAGGGGAACACGGCCATCAGTGGCCTGGTCAGTGTAGTTGTAGTTGAAAGAACGGGACGCAGACAGGCTTCGAAGGCCTAACATAATAACATAGGGCTGGCTGTAGGCAAGTTAAAATTGGTTCCAGGGGTACACGGGCAGCAGTGGTCTGGTCAGTGGAAGTCTAGTGGAAGGAGTGACCGCAGACAGGCTTCCAAGGCCTAACATAACAAACTTGGGCTGGCTGTAGGCACTTTTAAATTTGTTCCAGGGGTACATGGGCAGCAGTGTATCGTCAGTGGAAGTCTAGTGGAAGGAGTGACCGCAGACAGGCTTCCAAGGCCTAACATAACAAACTTGGGCTGGCTGTAGGCACTTTTAAATTGGTTCCAGGGGTACACGGGCAGCAGTGGTCTGGTCAGTGGAAGTCTAGTGGAAGGAGTGACCGCAGACAGGCTTCCAAGGCCTAACATAACAAACTTGGGCTGGCTGTAGGCACTTTTAAATTGGTTCCAGGGGTACACGGGCAGCAGTGGTCTGGTCTGTGGAAGTCTAGTGGAAGGAGTGACCGCAGACAGGCTTCGAAGGCCTAACATAACAAACTTGGGCTGGCTGTAGGCACTTTTAAATTGGTTCCAGGGGTACATGGGCAGCAGTGGTCTGGTCAGTGGAAGTCTAGTGGAAGGAGTGACCGCAGACAGGCTTCCAAGGCCTAACATAACAAACTTGGGCTGGCTGTAGGCACTTTTAAATTGGTTCCAGGGGTACACGGGCAGCAGTGGTCTGGTCAGTGGAAGTCTAGTGGAAGGAGTGACCGCAGACAGGCTTCCAAGGCCTAACATAACAAACTTGGGCTGGCTGTAGGCACTTTTAAATTGGTTCCAGGGGTACACGGGCAGCAGTGGTCTGGTCTGTGGAAGTCTAGTGGAAGGAGTGACCGCAGACAGGCTTCGAAGGCCTAACATAACAAACTTGGGCTGGCTGTAGGCACTTTTAAATTGGTTCCAGGGGTACACGGGCAGCAGTGGTCTGGTCAGTGGAAGTCTAGTGGAAGGAGTGACCGCAGACAGGCTTCCAAGGCCTAACATAACAAACTTGGGCTGGCTGTAGGCACTTTTAAATTGGTTCCAGGGGTACACGGGCAGCAGTGGTCTGGTCTGTGGAAGTCTAGTGGAAGGAGTGACCGCAGACAGGCTACGAAGGCCTAACATAACAAACTTGGGCTGGCTGTAGGCACTTTTAAATTGGTTCCAGGGGTACACGGGCAGCAGTGGTCTGGTCAGTGGAAGTCTAGTGGAAGGAGTGACCGCAGACAGGCTTCCAAGGCCTAACATAACAAACTTGGGCTGGCTGTAGGCACTTTTAAATTGGTTCCAGGGGTACACGGGCAGCAGTGGTCTGGTCAGTGGAAGTCTAGTGGAAGGAGTGACCGCAGACAGGCTTCCAAGGCCTAACATAACAAACTTGGGCTGGCTGTAGGCACTTTTAAATTGGTTCCAGGGGTACACGGGCAGCAGTGGTCTGGTCTGTGGAAGTCTAGTGGAAGGAGTGACCGCAGACAGGCTTCGAAGGCCTAACATAACAAACTTGGGCTGGCTGTAGGCACTTTTAAATTGGTTCCAGGGGTACACGGGCAGCAGTGGTCTGGTCAGTGGAAGTCTAGTGGAAGGAGTGACCGCAGACAGGCTTCCAAGGCCTAACATAACAAACTTGGGCTGGCTGTAGGCACTTTTAAATTGGTTCCAGGGGTACACGGGCAGCAGTGGTCTGGTCTGTGGAAGTCTAGTGGAAGGAGTGACCGCAGACAGGCTTCGAAGGCCTAACATAACAAACTTGGGCTGGCTGTAGGCACTTTTAAATTGGTTCCAGGGGTACACGGGCAGCAGTGGTCTGGTCAGTGGAAGTCTAGTGGAAGGAGTGACCGCAGACAGGCTTCCAAGGCCTAACATAACAAACTTGGGCTGGCTGTAGGCACTTTTAAATTGGTTCCAGGGGTACACGGGCAGCAGTGGTCTGGTCAGTGGAAGTCTAGTGGAAGGAGTGACCGCAGACAGGCTTCGAAGGCCTAACATAACAAACTTGGGCTGGCTGTAGGCACTTTTAAATTGGTTCCAGGGGTACACGGGCAGCAGTGGTCTGGTCAGTGGAAGTCTAGTGGAAGGAGTGACCGCAGACAGGCTTCCAAGGCCTAACATAACAAACTTGGGCTGGCTGTAGGCACTTTTAAATTGGTTCCAGGGGTACACGGGCAGCAGTGGTCTGGTCTGTGGAAGTCTAGTGGAAGGAGTGACCGCAGACAGGCTTCGAAGGCCTAACATAACAAAAATGTCAAAACAATGGTATTGTCAGTGCCAGGCATTGAAGGATGTCAGCGCCTAGACTACACATTGGTGAAGCTGTGAGAGATAATTTTGCTAGTGGTAGAGCACTGTTTGAGCTGGGGGGGGAACTGTCTTGTGGCCGGCGGTACAGGCACAGGGCCCCTCATATTACAACGGTGTGTCTGACGTTGGGTGCGCACCACCACCGCCAGAGACACTTTATTGTACTATGAGGGACCCAGTGGCAGTGCCGTCGACCAAAAGCGGCCACACCCACCTCTTCAGACAAACAGCACTCTCAAGGGTCCAAGCGCAAAGTGGCGATAGCACGGCCCCGTGTGGGGAGTTTGGCCATTTCGTGAGGTGGAAACATGTCGTATGCTGGACAATCAGGTGAAGAAAATTACGAGATTGGAAAAGTCATTCAGAATAGTCCACAGGCAAGACCTTTTCATAGGAAAGCTAGGTGTCAGCCGGGCAGGGTGGGGCAAAAGATTTTGAAATCCAGTTGTGGTTCATTTTAATGAAGGTTAGATCATCTACATTTTGGGTAGCCAGACGAGTCCTTTTTTCTGTTAGTATTGAACCTGCAGCACTGAATACTCTTTCTGATAGGACACTAGCTGCCGGGCAAGCAAGCTCCTGCAATGCATATTCTGCCAATTCTGGCCAGGTGTCTAATTTGGATGCCCAGTAATCAAATGGGAATGACGGTTGAGGGAGAACGTCGATAAGGGATGAAAAATAGTTTGTAACCATACTGGACAAATGTTGTCTCCTGTCACTTTGAATTGATGCTGCAGTACCTGTCCTGTCTGCGGTCATAGAAAAATCACTCCACAACCTGGTCAGAAAACCCCTCTGGCCAACGCCACTTCTGATTTCTGCCCCTCTAACACCTCTGGTCTGCTGGCCCCTGGAGCTCGTGTGAGAACGATCACGGGCGCTGTGTGCAGGGAATGCCAGAAGCAAACGGTCAACAAGAGTTGATTGTTTTGTTGCTAATATTAGTTCCAAGTTCTCATGTGGCATAATATTTTGCAATTTGCCTTTATAGCGAGGATCAAGGAGGCAGGCCAACCAGTAATCGTCATCGTTCATCATTTTTGTAATGCGTGTGTCCCTTTTGAGGATACGCAAGGCATAATCCGCCATGTGGGCCAAAGTTCCCGTTGTCAAATCTGCGGTTGTGCTTGGTTGAGGGGCAGTTGCAGGCAAATCTACGTCACTTGTGTCCCTCAAAAAACCAGAACCCGGCCTTGCCACGCCACCAATTTCCCGTGCCCCCGGGAAAGCTTCCTCATTAAAAATATACTCATCCCCATCATCCTCCTCATCCTCCACCTCCTCTTCGCCCGGTACCTCGTCATGTACACTGCCCTGACCAGACAATCGCTGACTGTCATCAAGGCTTTCCTCTTCCTCTGGTGCAGACGCCTGATCCTTTATGTGCGTCAAACTTTGCATCAGCAGACGCATTAGGGGGATGCTCATGCTTATTATGGCGTTGTCTGCACTAACCAGCCGTGTGCATTCCTCAAAACACTGAAGGACTTGACACATGTCTTGAATCTTCGACCACTGCACACCTGACAACTCCATGTCTGCCATCCTACTGCCTGCCCGTGTATGTGTATCCTCCCACAAAAACATAACAGCCCGCCTCTGTTCGCACAGTCTCTGAAGCATGTGCAGTGTTGAGTTCCACCTTGTTGCAACGTCTATGATTAGGCGATGCTGGGGAAGGTTCAAAGAACGCTGATAGGTCTGCATACGGCTGGAGTGTACAGGCGAACGGCGGATATGTGCGCAAAGTCCACGCACTTTGAGGAGCAGGTCGGATAACCCCGGATAACTTTTCAGGAAGCACTGCACCACCAGGTTTAAGGTGTGAGCCAGGCAAGGAATGTGTTTCAGTTGGGAAAGGGAGATGGCAGCCATGAAATTCCTTCCGTTATCACTCACTACCTTGCCTGCCTCAAGATCTACAGTGCCCAGCCACGACTGCGTTTCTTGCTGCAAGAACTCGGACAGAACTTCCGCGGTGTGTCTATTGTCGCCCAAACACTTCATAGCCAATACAGCCTGCTGACGTATGCCAGTAGCTGCCCCATAATGGGAGACCTGGTGTGCAACAGTGGCAGGTGCGGATGGAGTGTTTGTGCGACTGCGGTCTGTGGACGAGCTCTTGCTTCTGCAGGAGGACGAGGAGGAGGAGGAGGAGGAGGGGGTGCGAACGGCTACAGACAACTGTTTACTAGACCGTGGGCTAGGCAGAACTGTCCCAAACTTGCTGTCCCCTGTGGACCCTGAATCCACCACATTTACCCAGTGTGCCGTGATGGACACGTAACGTCCCTGGCCATGCCTACTGGTCCATGCATCTGTTGTCAGGTGCACCTTTGTGCTCACAGATTGCCTGAGTGCATGGACGATGCGCTCTTTAACATGCTGGTGGAGGGCTGGGATGGCTTTTCTGGAAAAAAAGTGTCGACTGGGTAGCTCGTAGCGTGGTACAGCGTAGTCCATCAGGTCTTTGAAAGCTTCGCTTTCAACTAACCGGTAGGGCATCATCTCTAACGAGATTAGTCTAGCTATGTGGGCGTTCAAACCCTGTGTACGCGGATGCGAGGCTAAGTATTTCCTTTTTCTAACCATAGTCTCATGTAGGGTGAGCTGGACTGGAGAGCTGGAGATCGTGGAACTAGCGGGGGTGCCGGTGGACATGGCAGACTGAGAGACGGTGGGAGATGGTATTGTTGCCGCCGGTGCCCTAGATGCAGTGTTTCCTACTACGAAACTGGTGATTCCCTGACCCTGACTGCTTTGGCCTGGCAAAGATACCTGCACAGATACAGCAGGTGGTGCGCTAAATGGTGGTCCTACACTGCCGGAAGGGATGTTGCGTTGATGACTAGCTTCATTGGCCGAGGGTGCAACAACCTTAAGGGACGTTTGGTAGTTAGTCCAAGCTTTCAAATGCATGGTGGTTAAATGTCTATGCATGCAACTAGTATTGAGACTTTTCAGATTCTGACCTCTGCTTAAGGAAGTAGAACATTTTTGACAGATGACTTTGCGCTGATCAATTGGATGTTGTTTAAAAAAATGCCAGACTGCACTCTTTCTAGCATCGGATACCTTTTCAGGCATTGCAGACTGAGCTTTAACCGGATGGCCACGCTGTCCTCCACCAGGTTTTGGCTTTGCCACGCGTTTTGGGCAAGATACGGGCCCGGCAGATGGAACCTGTGGCGATGTTGATGCCTGCTGCGGCCCCTCCTCCTCCTCTGCTTCAGAACTGCTGCCGCCTGCACCCTGTTCCCCCAATGGCTGCCAATCGGGGTCAAGAACTGGGTCATCTAATAACTCTTCTTGTACCTCCTGCGCAACTTCGTCTGTGTCACCGTGTCGTTCGGTGGTATAGCGTTCGTGATGGGGCAACATAGTCTCATCAGGGTCTGATTCTTGATCAGCACCCTGCGAGGGCAATGTTGTGGTCTGAGTCAAAGGACCAGCATAGTAGTCTGGCTGTGGCTGTGCGTCAGTGCACTCCATGTCAGATTCAATTTGTAATGGGCATGGACTGTTAACTGCTTCACTTTCTAAGCCAGGGACGGTATGTGTAAAGAGCTCCATGGAGTAACCCGTTGTGTCGCCTGCTGCATTCTTCTCTGTTGTTGTTTTTGCTGAAGAGGACAAGGAAGTGACTTGTCCCTGACCGTGAACATCCACTAACGACGCGCTGCTTTTACTTTTACCAGTTTCACGAGATGAGGCAAAAGAGCTAGAGGCTGAGTCAGCAAGATAAGCCAAAACTTGCTCTTGCTGCTCCGGCTTTAAAAGCGGTTTTCCTAATCCCAGAAAAGGGAGCGTTCGAGGCCTTGTGTAGCCGGACGACGAACCTGGCTCCACAGCTCCAGACTTAGGTGCAATATTTTTTTCCCCACGACCACCTGATGCTCCACCACTACCACTACCCTCATTACCAGCTGACAATGAACGCCCCCGGCCACGACCTCTTCCACTAGACTTCCTCATTGTTTTAAAAACGTAACCAAACTAACGTTATTTGTTGCAGTCACACAACTTACACGGTGAGCTATAACTTCAGTATGATTTAGCTACCCCTTTACAGGTTGGTGAGACCACAGCGAAAATCAGGCCCAATGTTACACACTCTTTTTTTGGTGGCTGCAAATTAGAGAGATGCCCCACACGCAGGACTGTCACTGAAGCACAAATGTTAATATTAATGTCACACTATTATTTTTTTTTTATTTTTATTTTTTTCAGGAACACTTTAGAAACCCCCCCCCAAAAAAAAAATAGATTTTTGCAGGGAGAATTTAGAAAACAAATGTAACAAACTATATGCTTTCTATGGGCCACTGAGTGAGAGATGACGCACACAGGAATCAGGAGTGGCACACAAGCCCAGAGGCCAATATTTTTCTACCAATGATTGATGGAGTTATTTTCTCTGGTAGATTTTGGAACCCAAATCAAGGAAAAAAAATGTAGGCTTTCTATGGACCACAATTGGAGAGAGAGAGAGAGAGAGAGAGAGAGAGATGGCACACCCAGGAGTCAAGACTGGCACACAAGCAGAAAGGCCAATATTAATCTCCCATTTTTTTGGGGGTTTTGTTTTTTTTTTTTGTTTTTTTTTTTTTTCAGGGAGACTTTAGAAAAAAAAATAATAAAAAAAATATGATTTTATCAGGAAGAATTTAGAAACCAAATAAAATAAAATGATTTTTTCAGGGAGAATTTATAAAACAAATAAAAACAAAAATAGGCGTTCTATGGCCCACTGACTGAGAGATGACGCACACAGGAGTCAGGAGTGGCACACAAGCCCAGAGGCCAATATTTTTCTACCAATGATTGATGTAGTTATTTTCTCTGGTAGATTTTGGAACCCAAATCAAGGAAAAAAAATATAGGCTTTCTATGGACCACAATTGGAGAGAGAGAGAGAGAGAGAGAGAGATGGCACACCCAGGAGTCAAGACTGGCACACAAGCAGAAAGGCCAATATTAATCTCCCACTGTTTTTTTTGTTTGTTTGTTTTTTTTTTTTTTCAGGGAGACTTTAGAAAAAAAAATAATAAAAAAAATATGATTTTATCAGGAAGAATTTAGAAACCAAATAAAATAAAATGATTTTTTCAGGGAGAATTTATAAAACAAATAAAAACAAAAATAGGCGTTCTATGGCCCACTGACTGAGAGATGACGCACACAGGAGTCAGGAGTGGCACACAAACCCAGAGGCCAATATTTTTCTACCAATGATTGATGTAGTTATTTTCTCTGGTAGATTTTAGAACCCAAATCAAGGAAAAAAAATATAGGCTTTCTATGGACCACAATTGGAGAGAGAGAGAGAGAGAGAGAGAGAGAGAGAGAGATGGCACACCCAGGAGTCAAGACTGGCACACAAGCAGAAAGGCCAATATTAATCTCCCACTGTTTTTTTTGGTTGTTTTTTTTTTTTTTTTTTCAGGGAGACTTTAGAAAAAAAAATAATAAAAAAAATATGATTTTATCAGGAAGAATTTAGAAACCAAATAAAATAAAATGATTTTTTCAGGGAGAATTTAGAAAACAAATAAAACCAAAAATAGGCGTTCTATGGCCCACTGACTGAGAGATGACGCACCCAGGAGTCAAGACTGGCACACAAGCAGAAAGGCCAATATTAATCTCCCACTGTTTTTTTTTTTTTTTTTCAGGGAGACTTTAGAAAAAAAAATAATAAAAAAAATATGATTTTATCAGGAAGAATTTAGAAACCAAATAAAATAAAATGATTTTTTCAGGGAGAATTTAGAAAACAAATAAAACCAAAAATAGGCGTTCTATGGCCCACTGACTGAGAGAGAGAGAGAGATGGAACGCTTAGTACTGGCACACAAGCCCAAAGGGCAATATTAATCTCCCTTTTTTTTTCCAGGGAGAATTTCTAAAACCCAAAAAAAAAAAAAAATAGGCTTTCTATGGCCCACTATTTGTGAGAGAGATGGGACGCTCAGGACTGGCACAGATGGCACGCTCAGGACTGGCACAGAAGCCCAGAGGCCAATATTAATCTCCCTTTTTTTCTGGGAGAATTTATAAAACCAAAAAAATATTTAAATAGGCTTTCTATGGCCCACTATTTGTGAGAGAGATGGCACGCTCAGGACTGGCACAGATGGCACGCTCACAACTGGCACACAAGCCCAGAGGCCAATATTAATCTCCCTTTTTTCAGGGAAAATTTATAAAACCAAAAAAAAAATTAAATAGGCTTTCTATGGCCCACTATTTGTGAGAGAGATGGCACGCTCAGGACTGGCACAGATGGCACGCTCACAACTGGCACACAAGCCCAGAGGCCAATATTAATCTCCCTTTTTTCAGGGAAAATTTATAAAACAAAAAAAAAAATTAAATTGGCTTTCTATGGCCCACTATTTGTGAGAGAGATGGCACGCTCAGGGCTGGCACAGATGGCACGCTCAGGACTGGCACACAAGCCCAGAGGCCAATATTAATCTCCCTTTTTTTCAGGGAGAATTTATAAAACCAAAAAAAAAAATAAATAGGCTTTCTATGGCCCACTATTTGTGAGAGAGATGGCACGCTCAGGGCTGGCACAGATGGCACGCTCAGGACTGGCACACAAGCCCAGAGGCCAATATTAATCTCCCTTTTTTTCAGGGAGAATTTATAAAACCCAAAAAAAAATAAAATAGGCTTTCTATGGCCCACTATTTGTGAGAGAGATGGCACACTCAGGACTGGCACACAAGCCCAAAGGCCAATATTAATCTCCCACTGTATTTTTATCAGGGAGAATTTATACACCCCACAAAAAAAAATACAGAAAAATGAAAAGGCTTTCTATGGCCCACTATGTGAGAGAGATGGCACACACAGGGATGGCACTCTAGCAGAAATGCCAAATTGCCAATCTTAATCTCCCACCAAAAAAAAAAAAAAAAACAGGGAATGTCCTACAATTACTATCTCCCTGCCTGCAGTAATCTCAGCCAGGTATGGCAGGCAGCTACTATCTCCCTGCCTGCAGTAATCTCAGCCAGGTATGGCAGGCAGCAATAAGGAGTGGACTGATGCACAAATGAAATAAAAAGTGTGGACAAACAAAAAAGATAGCTGTGCAGAAAGGAAGGAACAAGAGGATTTGTGCTTTGAAAAAAGCAGTTGGTTTGCACAGCGGCGTACACACAGCAATGCAGCTATCAGGGAGCCTTCCAGGGCAGCCCAATGAGCTACAGCGCTGAGGGGAAAAAAAAAAAAAAAAAAACTTCCACTGTCCCTGCACACCGAGGGTGGTGTTGGACAGTGCAAATCGCTGCAGCACAAGCGGTTTTGTGGTTAATGGACCCTGCCTAACGCTATCCCTGCTTCTGACAAAGCGGCAGCAACCTCTCCCTAAGCTCAGATCAGCAGCAGTAAGATGGCGGTCGGCGGGAACGCCTCTTTATAGCCCCTGTGACGTCGCAGACAGCAAGCCAATCACTGCAATGCCCTTCTCTAAGATGGTGGGGACCAGGACCTATGTCATCACGCTGCCCACACTCTGCGTTTACCTTCATTGGCTGAGAAATGGCGCTTTTCGCGTCATTGAAACGCGACTTTGGCGCGAAAGTCGCGTACCGCATGGCCGACCCCGCACAGGGGTCGGATCGGGTTTCATGAAACCCCGACTTAGCCAAAAGTCGGCGACTTTTGAAAATGTTCGACCCGTTTCGCTCAACCCTACTTCTAAGGCAACAAACAAACCATTACCAAATGCAGCTGGTGCACGCCGTGAATGGCGCAAAAAAACCGCTTGCACCTCCATATTAATAAACTCTGAACACGATACACCTTCCAACTCCTCAGTGATTGAATCTGTGGACAGTGAAGATCCTCTACCAGGTCCACGCTTTATATATGTTGGCTTACAGAAACATTCCAATGCTCCGTTATCACAACCTGTACCTCAACATCCTACAGGTTTTACTAATGATGACAGTACCATAGTAGAACACTCCTGTGGTCCTATGAACTATTTATGTGAACATTGTCAAGCATTACATTTTAATGCTGAGATACCAGCAGATAAAAATTTTACTCTGTGTTGTCACAAGAGTAAAGTGCATATACCTATACCCCAATATCCCGAGGTCTTTAAACGATTGCTGACAGGGGAGAGTGAGTTCAGTAAGAATCTCATGGAAAATATTCGTAGTATTAACAGCTCATTTGCTTTCGCCTCCATGGGTGCCAATATATCCCCTCCACCTGGACATGGCCCTTACTGTTTCCGTATACATGGACAAATATATCATCGTACTGGAACTCTACATCCCAGTGATGATCAAGTTCCAGCTTATGCCCAACTGTATATTTTGGATACCGCTACCGCGAATCAACAACGTTTACACTGTGAACAAAATCAAAAATGTCATCCCACTTTGATGAGTATAATTGCTCTTCAGTTAGACAATGTGAATCCCTTTGTTGCTGCCTACAAAATGCTACGAGATGTGGAACATGAAGAACATCTTAAAGCTGAAGCTAATGGCACTCTCATGCCAAATATCATCATGGCCCTTAAACAAGATCGGAATCAAGACCCTCGCCGATATAATAATCCAACTGTCAATGAAGTTGCTGTCGTATTTGAAAATGACAATGGAGAGCCACCATTTAATCGTGATATTTTAATACATTTACAACCGGACCCCAAAAATCCTTTGGCGCCAAGAACACAACAGGTCAGCATTCTACACAGTAATTTAGATGCTTTACTCTATCCTTTATTTTTCCCTTACGGAGACCAGGGCTGGCATGATGGCCTCAAGCAACAAGGGCAAAGTCCACGCAGAGTTACACAACTGCAATATTACTGCTATGTGCTGTCTGTCCGTAATCAGTTTAATCCACTCCTGAATGGTGGCAAACTCACTCAGCAGTACTTAGTGGATGCTTATGTGAAAATCGAGGCAAATCTCCTAAATTATATCCGTCAACACCAAAAGGATTTGAAAGTAGAGGATTATTGTGTACTCCAGGAACATCTCCAGAAAAAATCCATTGAGAAGGGCATCCCCATTGGAAAAACGGTCATTTTACCATCTTCGTTTGAAGGCAGTCCCAGGAATATGCAGCAGCGGTACCAGGATGCCATGGCTATTGTGACTAAATATGGTCGTCCTGATCTATTCATCACCATGACCTGTAATCCGAAATGGAATGAGATTACTGAGAATTTGGAACCTTGGCAGCGTGTGGAACATAGACCTGATTTGGTGGCACGTGTTTTCAAAATAAAACTGGAAGCACTCTTAAAAGACATTAACAATGGATTATTTGGGAAAGTTTGCGCTATGGTTCATGTAATTGAATTTCAAAAACGTGGCCTTCCACACGCTCACATTTTGATTATTCTGGACAGCAACTCCAAATTAAGGACTGAGGAGGACATAGACAATACAGTGTGGGCTGAAATTCCCAATCCTACCCACTACCCTCAGCTCCATAAAATTGTTCTCCAACATATGATTCATGGTCCGTGTGGAGAACACAACCCAAATTCTCCCTGTATGGATCTGGGGAAGTGTATAAAAGGTTTCCCTAAAGATTTGCAACCAAGAACCATCATAGCTAAGGACGCCTATCCTACTTACCGCAGACACTTTGGCCCATCTTTTCAACACCATTCTAACATGATTGATAATTCGTGGGTGGTTCCATATAATCCGTTCCTGCTATTAAAATACAAGTGCCATATAAATGTCGAAGTTTGTGGTTCCATTCAGGCTGTGAAATATTTATTTAAATACGTCTACAAAGGACATGATAAAGCCAATCTTGAAATCTGCCAGACTAACATCCAACATGATGAAACACACCAATTCATGGATTCAAGATATGTCAGTGCACCAGAGGCAGCTTGGCGAATATTCTCATATCCAATGCATAAACAATCTCATAGCATCATTCGCCTTGCTGTACATCTACCGCATTCTCAGCCACTCTATTTTCATGAGGATGACTCTATTGGAAACATCAAACAAAAGCTCCATCAAAATTCTACACTTATGGCCTACTTCAAGCTTAATCAGAACGACCATCATGCTCATATTTATTTATACCGTGAAATTCCCGAAAACTATGTTTGGAAAGAAGGTTCTTGGGAAGTTAGAAAGCGAGCAGGTGGTTCTGTGATTGGACGAATGTATACTGTCAGTGTGAAAGACCAAGAACGCTACTATTTAAGATTGTTATTGTTACATGTCAAAGGTGCAACCAGTTTTGACAGCATAAAGACTGTACACGGAGTCACACATGAAACCTTCAAAGATGCGGCATTAGCTCTTGGCTTACTATTTGATGATAGTCTGTGGAGAAATACATTACTTGATGCCAGTATTCTCAACATGCCAGCAGAGCTACGTGACATGTTTGCCTACATTTGTATTTTTGGTCCTCCAGCTAAACCTCGGGACTTATGGGATGAATTTAAGGAACACTTTGTAGAAGACTACTGCCATGCATACCACTCCGACACTCTGGAGTGTGTCAATTGTGAAGGCTATGCTATGACAGATGTCCAACATGTTCTTAAAGCTCATGGCAAAACTTATATTGATTTTAATTTGCCACGTCCAGTCAAGAAACACCTCCTCCCACAGTATGATAAAGATTGAGTTATCAGCAGCTGCTGAAATGAAAGCTACTCTAAATGAGGACCAACTTTTTGCTTTTGATGCTATCACTCAAGCTTTAGAAGACACTAATTCTACAGCAAAGTGTTTTTTCCTTGATGGTCCTGGTGGCAGCGGAAAAACGTACCTATATCATCTACTCCTACATCAGCTAAGAGGACAAGGAGACATTGTGTCACCTGCTGCCACTACTGGAATTGCCGCCAACTTGCTACAAGGTGGACGAACCATTCATTCTCTTTATGGGATTCCAATTCCTGTGAATGAAACATCTGTTTCCAGGATTAAGAATGATACCGATGCAGCAAAAGATTTGCACAGCACTAAACTTTTTATTATTGATGAGTGCACAATGCTATCCAAATATGCATTGCATGTCATTGATAGAGTTTTACGTGATGTCATGACAACAAATGTAGCTCACAAAGAAAAAACACCGTTTGGAGGTAAAGTGATTGTTTTTGGAGGCGACTTTAGACAATGTCTTCCTGTCATCCCTCATGTGACAAGAACTGATGTTGTAGAGAGCTGTATAAAATATTCACAACACTGGCAACATTTTACTCGCCTGCCACTTATTAACAACATGCGCTCCATTGATCCTCACTACAGCAGTTGGTTGCTTCAACTGGGAAATGGTGAACTATCTAATGAACATAACCTTGGAGATGATGTAATTGAAATTCCTCCAGACATGGTATGTACTGGCTCTTTAATAATTGAAATTTTTGGAGATAATCTTTGTATTGATGTGAATGACACCGAAAGTATAAATACAGCTGCATCTCATGCAATTTTATGTCCAAAAAATGAGGACGTTGAGAAAGTCAATTCCCAAGTCATGGATTTTTTGATAGGTGACTATACTGAATATATCAGTGATGATTCCATCGATCCTGATGAAGCTGATGACCTCGATCAATACCCACTTGAGTTTTTGAATTCACTAACACCAACTGGTATGCCTTCACATCGGCTGAAACTTAAAATTGGCACCATTGTCATGTTATTACGTAATGTGAACACGAACAAAGGTCTCTGCAATGGTACGCGGCTCATTGTCACTGCCTTACATGCCAATATCATACTGGCTAAAGTAATTAGTGGGTCAGCAGCAGGAAATGTGGTATTCATTCCACGAATTGATTTGTGTCCATCAGAGACTGGATTACCTTTTAAATTAAGACGGAGACAATTTCCCATCAAGCCCGCATTTGCAATGACCATAAATAAATCTCAAGGCCAGACCCTCCATCGAGTTGGCATTTATCTACCAGAACCTGCTTTTGCCCATGGTCAATTGTATGTTGCTTTTTCCAGGGTGAAGCAATGTTGCAATGTGAGGGTTAAAGTGGTTAATACACCACTTCAAGGACAATTATTGGCTGATAGTACTAAAGTCTTCACACGTAATATTGTGTACAAAAATATTTTAGTTTAAACTTAATTTTCTTTTTTTTCATTATTCAGTTTTTCTAATAACATAGACAGCAATAGGCAAATTCTATGTGTAGAGATAAGGAAAAAAAAATAAAATAAAAAAAAATTAGTGTAGCCATAGACATATAGATTTTAAGTACTTATGTAGGAAATACGTATATAACATACGTACTCATTAGCATATAGGGTTAATAACTCTATATCATATCTACATAAATTTAGAAATATGATATATCAATACATATTTTTATAGGTAAGATGTAAGATGTGTATCATTCAAATGCCTGTATTTGGTGATAGGAACCTGTATTTGAAGCTCCAGCAGTATAGCTGCTGAGAGATTTCATTTTGTGAACAGGTAAGAGACGGGTGTGATGGCTGTTCACACACATCTCTATCTTCAGGTGTGTTCTGTACATAGAAATAGATATATAGATAGGTACATTTTTAGATAGATAGGGAAAGAATAGAGATTTTGCTTTCACATCAACATTTTTCTGCTATTTGGAGAATTTATGGTGGAACAAAGGCTATTTCTGCACTTCCTGCCTAAGGGCTGACCCACGCCACTCTTGCTGTAAGTTGCATGCAATGTATACGGAATTTGTACTTCACTTGCGGCAGGTGCAGCACATGTGGTTTCTGCTGTTTTCGCCACAAAATCTCCACTTACCAGTGTTTTTGTTGTGGCTGCATTTAATGCAATTGCCGAAGCCGCGTTTGCTGCATTTACTGCAAGTTAACTCCGAGCTTCATCTACATTGCATGGCACTTGCTGAAAGTGTGTTGTAGGTCAGTTCTTTGGTGCCAAGTGTGGAAGTTGTATTGTTTTTAACATTACTTCTGCAAATATCAGAAACATGCAGATGTGAAAGAGGTCTGAGTATTAAGAAATAGGAATCAGTTAGTTAGGACCCATCAGTTCAAAGGCTACCGTGATGTGGTTGATGGGCATGCTTATATTAGCCCATCGGTGTGCTATGAACGTTGATTTCTTAAATTTTACACTTCTGTAAAAATAAACACAAAAAATTTGCGTACACAAAAAGGCTTTTATTTCTGTTGTACCTATTAGAATTATTTAAAATGAAGGCTTAGCTAAGCCCAAGAGATGATTAAAAACGTTTCATACCAACCCATCAGATGTAAAATTACTGTGAAAATACCTGATGGGCACACAAGTATGCGCCAGTATGGGTACTAAGAGCCTTTCCACATAATAATGAAATATTTTAAAATGTCATAGAACATACCAATATACATAGTTATTGATACATATTATTTATTACTTACATTATTGTTCTTAAGCAAAGAACCGTTGTTGTGGCATTTGCCACAACACGCAAAGTTGTCGTCTGATGTCTTTCATCCCTCCCCTGTCATAGAACTGATCAATATTTCTGCATCAGTAAAATGTATTGCTTTGCTGCAGAAAGCGTCTTCCTGACTGTTAACAGTAGATCACCACACGTGTCTGTATAATATTTTATAATTTATTGGATTTTGTACTTATGTTTTACTCATTTGTGTTTTTCATATATGTGTATATTCAGCTTGAACCTCTATGAAACAAGTGGATATTTCACACACTGAACTTTTAAAGTATTTCAGTTCCATTAGAGATTATGAAATAGATAAATTAGGCATTGGTGTCAACATCACGGAATCTAAGAATGAAGGAACTGCAGTTTACCCAAATAGTCATTGTGTTTAGCATTACATTCACCAGTGATAAGATATTTTTTACTTGTTTGAGAATCGATATATATTTCCAAGATCTCTAATAATTTGTGAGATGATGGATAAACCTACGAATCTTGAAGAAGTGACATATAGACTTCCATTAAAGAGTAACTAATTTGTTTTAAACAATTTAGTTTGTAAATTAAATGCAAACATTTAGGCTATGTGCACACGTTGCAGATTTGCCTGCTGATTTTTTTCTGCACTAAATCCACAGCTCTTGGCAGAAAACGCATATGCGTTTTTTGCACGGTTTTTGATGCGTTTTTTTTATGCGGTTTTGTATGCGTATTTGAAAGCTAAATAAAGCTGTATTATTGAACAAAAAAAAAAAGATTTGTGATGTCATGTCTTGTCCAATCTCCTCTTTTACATTTGTCCAACCCACACTCCATTACACACATAGATAGACAGACAGATAGACAGACAGATAGACAGATAGATAGAAAGCTAGATAGATAGATAGATAGATAGATACATAGATATAGATAGATAGATAGAGAGATAGATAGATAGATATAGATAGACAGATAGATAGATAGATAGAGAGAGAGATAGATAGATACATAGAGATAGATAGATAGATAGATAGATAGATAGATAGATAGATAGATAGATAGAGATAGATAGATAGATAGATACATAGATATAGATAGATAGACAGATAGATAGAAAGATAGATAGATAGATAGATAGATAGATAGATAGAGAGAGAGATAGATAGATACATAGATATAGATAGATAGATAGATAGATAGATAGATAGATAGATAGATAGAGAGATAGATAGATACATAGATATAGATAGATAGACAGATAGATAGAAAGCTAGATAGATAGATAGATAGAGAGAGATAGATAGATACATAGATATAGATAGATAGATAGATAGATAGATAGATAGATAGATAGATAGATAGATAGATAGATAGATAGAGAGATAGAGAGAGAGAGATAGATAGATAGATAGATAGATATTAGATAGATAGATAGATAGATAGATAGATAGATAGATAGATGGAAAGAGATAGATAGATGTAGATAGATATATGGATAGTTAGGATACTTTCACACATCATGTTTTTGCCGTCAGGCATAATCTGGCGAGTTTTGAAAAAAAATGGATCTGTTTATTTTTCGCCAGATCACTTTTTTTTCTCATAGAGTTGTATTAGTGCCGGATTGCACCTGATGGCCTCACGTTTCATCCGTTTTTTGCCGGATCCGTCAAAAGAAACTGTTTCCGACGGACGGAGGAAAGTTTTTTCTGTCCGGAGAAAAAACGCGCAGCTACGGATCAGGTGAAAAACGTATGAAACTGAGATGTGAAATGATGAATCCGGCCTCCGAATCTGTTTTTTCCTGCATTTTTTCCATTGAAATCATGCACATCTTCCGTTATCTCTCTCGCTCTCTCTCTAAAAAAAAATATGGATCAGTTGCATCAGTTTTTCACTATTAGCAACGGATCCGTTTTTTCAAAAATTTGCTCGATCCTGCCTGACGGAAACAAACTGATGTGTGAACATAGCCTAACTATCCATATATCTATCTACATCTATCCATCAGGCAGGATCCGGCGAATTTTTGAAAAAACGGATCCGTTGCAAATAGTGAAAAACTGATGCAACTGATCCGTTTTTTTGAAAGAGAGAGAATGGAAAATGTGCATGATTTCAATGGAAAAATGCATGAAAAACTGGATTCAGAGGCCGGATTCATCATTACACATCTCAGTTTCATACGTTTTTCGCCGGATCCGTCCCTGGGCGTTTTTTTGCCGGACAGAAAAAAAGTTTTTCTGTACGTTTTCTCCATCCACTGGAAACAGCTGTTCTGACGGATCCAGCAAAAAACGGATGAAACATGTGGCCATCAGGTGTAATCCGGAGCTAATACAACTCTATGAGAAAAAACGTATCCGGCAGAAAAAAAAACATGGATCCGTATTTTCAAAACTCGCCGGATTGTGCCTGACGGCATAAACCTGATGTGTGAAAGTAGCCAAATAGATATGTGGATAGATATATCTATGTATCTACAGATATATCTATCTATAAATATATTTATAGATCGATATAACTATAGATATCCATGTATAGATATATAGATCTATCTATGGATACAGTTATATGAAAAAGTTTGGGCACCCCTGTTAATCTTAAGCTTAATGGTTTATAAAAAATTGTTTTTTTTGCAACAGCTATTTCAGTTTCATATATCTAATAACTGTTGGACACAGTAATGTTTCTGCCTTGAAATGAGGTTTATTGTACTAACAGAAAATGTGCAATCTGCATTCAAACAAAATTTGACAGGTGCACAAGTATGGGCACCCCACCAGAAAAGTGACATTAATATTTAGTAGATCCTCCTTTTGCAAAAATAACAGCCTCTAGTTGCTTCCTGTAGCTTTTAATGAGTTCCTGGATCCTGGATGAAGGTATTTTGACCATTCCTCTTTACAAAACAATTCCAGTTCAGTTAAGTTTGATGGTCGCCGAGCATGGGCAGCCCTCTTCAAATGATCCCACAGATGTTCAATGATATTCAGGTATGGGACTGGGATGGCCATTCCAGAACAGTGTAGTTGTTCCTCTGCATGAATGCCTGAGTAGATTTGGAGTGGTGTTTTGGATCATTGTCTAGCTGAAAGATCCATCCCCTGCATAACTTCAACTTTGTCACTGATTCATGAACATTATTGTCAAGAATCTGCTGATACTGAGAGGAACCCATGCGTCCCTCAACTTTAACAAGATTCCCGGTGCCGGCATTGGCCACACAGCCCCAAAGCATGATGGAACCTCCACCAAATTTTATTGTGGGTAGCAAGTGTTTTTCTTGGAATGCTGTGTTTTTTGGCCGCCATGCATAACGCCTTTTTGTATGACCAAACAACTCAATCTTGGTTTCATCAGTCCACAGGACCTTCTTCCAAAAAGAAATTTGCTTCTCCAAATGTGCTTTTGCATACCTCAGCCGACTCGGTTTGTGGCGTGCTTGCAGAAACGGCTTCTTTCGCATCACTCTCCCATACAGCTTCTCCTTGTGCAAAGTGCGTTGTAAAGTTGACCGATGCACAGTGACACCATCTGCAGCAAGTTGATGCTGCAGCTCTCTGGAGGTGGTCTGAGGATTGTCCTTGACTGATCTCACCATTCTTCCTCTCTGCCTTTCTGATGTTTTTCTTGGCCTGCCACTTCTGGCCTTAACAAGAACTGTACCTGTGTTCTTCCATTTCCTTACTATGTTCCTGACAGTGGAAATTGACAGGTTAAATCTCTGAGACAGCTTTTTGTATCCTTCTCCTGAACAACTATGTTGAATAATCTTTGTTTTCAGATCATGAGACAGTTGTTTTGAGGAGCCCATGATGCCACTCTTCAGATGAGATTCAAACAGGAGAACAACTTGCAAGTGGCCACTTTAAGTAGCTTTTCTCATGATTGCATACACCTGGCTATGAAGTTCAAAGCTCAATGAGGTTAGAAAACCAAAAAAAGTGCTTTAGTAAGTCAGTAAAAAGTAGGTAGGAGTATTTAAAACAAGAAAATGATAAGGGTGCCCATACTTATGCACCTGTCAAATTTTGTTTGAATGCAGATTGCACATTTTCTGTTAGTACAATAAACCTCATTTCAAGGCAGAAACATTACTGTGTCCAACAGTTATTAGATATATGAAACTGAAATAGCTGTTGCAAAAAAAACTATTTTTATAAAAAATTAAGCTTAAGATTAATAGGGGTGCCCAAACTTTTTCATATAACTGTATATCTATAAATATATCCATAGATATATAATAGAGAGGCCTATGTTTCTTACTGAACGTTTAATAAAAAAAGAAAAATGGAGTTGGCTCCCGCAATTTTCTTTGCCAGAGGGGGAAAGATGAGGGCCAGGGGCCAATATTTGTAGCCTGGGAAGGGGGTAACACCCATGGTCCCTCTCTAGGCTATGAATATCAGCCCACAGCTGTCTTCGTAGCCTTTACTGGCTATTAAAATAGGGGGACCCCCCCAAAAAATGATGTGGGTTCCCCCTATATTTTACAGCCGGAAAGGCTACGCAGACAGCTGCGGGCTGATATTTATAGCCTAGAGAGGGGCCATGGATATTGGCCCCCCAGCTACAAATACCAGCCCCCAGCCACCCCAGAAATGGCGCATCTGTGAGATGCACCAATTCCGACACTAAGCCCTCTCTTCCCACTCCTGTGTAGCAGTGGGATATGGGGTAATAAGGGGTTAATGTCACCTTGCTATAGTAAGGTGACATTAAGCCGGGTTAATAATGGAGAGGTGTCAAAGAGACACATATGCATTATTAATCCTAGAGTAGTGAAAGAGTTAAAAAATAAAGACAGCCAGAAAAAAGTATTTTAATATTCTTAATTTAACCATACTTACCATACTCGATTGCCTGCAAAAAAAATACAAATAATAAACCTTATACTCCCTGTCCGATGCAGTCCAATTAATAACGAGTGTCCCACGGCGATCTCCCCTATAGAATAGTAACATCAGGTGATGTCACTGCTCTATAGGACCTCCAGTGACACACTGACAGGAGACAATGGCTTAGTTCACTGGTTTCAATTTATGTCATTGCTGCATGGGAACTTTCTCACACAGCAGTGCCACAAGTGAGACTAGTGACTATTTTTTACAGTGGCGGATACCTTCCGTCATTGTATTCCTGGAGTCCCTGGAGAGCGGTCGCATCAGCTGATGCTGCTGCCCTCCATGGGAGATTGTTGTGGGACACTCGTTTTAATTGGATTTCTGCAGATCAGGGAGTATAGTGCTTGTTTATTATTTTAATATTTTTTACAGGTGACACTGGCTTTGGGGATCAAAGTGACAAGTGATGGTGAGTATGTACTCTATGTTGTATGTACCGTATGTCTATATGTTGTATGTATGTTGTATGTAATATGTTGTATGTATGTAGTATGTTGTATGTATGTAGAATGTTGTATGTATGTAGTATGTTGCATGTAGTATATTGCATGTATGTTGCATGTTGTATGTATGTAGTATGTTGTATGTATGCAGTATGCTGTATGTATGTAGTATGTTGTATGCATGTTGCATGTATGTAGTCTGTTGCCTGTTGTATGTATGTTGCCTGTTGTATGTATGTTGCATATTGTATGTATGTAATATGTTGCATGTATGCAGTACGTTGTATGTTGTATGTATGTAGTTAGTAGTATGTTGCATTTTGTATGTAGTATGTTGCATGTTGTATGTAGTATGTTGTATGCATGCAGTATGTTGCATGTTGTATGTAGTATGTTGTATGTATGTAGGATGTTGTATGTATGTAGTATGTTGTATGTATGTAGTATGCTGTATGCATGTAGTATGTTGCATGCATGTTGCATGTTGTATGTATGATGCATGTTGTATGTATGTTGCATGTTGTATGTATGCAGTATGTTGTATGTATGTAGTATGTTGTATGTATGTATGGTAATGTTGTATGTTGTATGTATGTTGCATGTTGTATGTATGTTGCATGTTGTATGTATGTAGTATGTTGCATGTATGTAGTATGTTGTATTTTGTATGTATGTAGTATGTCGTGTGTAGTATGCTGCATGTTGTATGTAGCATGTTGCATGTTGTATGTAGCATGTTGTATTTTGTATGTATGTAGTATGTTGTATGCTGCATGTTGTATGTACTATGTTGCATGTTGTATGTAGTATGCTGTATATATGTAGTATGTTGTTTGTTGTATGTTGTATGTAATATGTTGTATGTATGTTGTATGTTTGTGTTTTTTATACATTCAACACATTAGCCGGATGATAGGACTACTACTGTCCCATCATTGGCTAATGTGTCAATCACTGTCACTGTAGCAGGCATAGCCCGAGGGATGCCTGCACATACACATGCACACACATGCGTGCACACACACACAGTGTCACACACACCCGCACAGCCAGCAGACCCCCTGGACAGCCCGCAGACCACCCAGACAGCCCGCATACCCGGCACGGAGAGATGGCAGACCCCTGGACAGCCCACAGACCACTCGGACATCCGCAGACTTGGCACGGAGAGACAGCAAACCCCACACACACACACACAGTCACCGCCCACACTCCACCCACACTCCGCCCACACTCTTCCCCCCTCCCGAATTGCAGCGTTTCCTCCTCAGCTAAACCGCAGATCTTTTTTTACATCTGCGGCTTTGCTGCGGAAGTGCCCGACTCAATGCAAGTCAATGGGTGCAGAAACACTGCAGTTCCGCACAACGAATTGACATGCTGCTGAAAAAACAATGCTGCATTTCCGCGCGTTTTCTTCCGCAGCATGTGCACAGCATATTTGGTTTTCCATAGGTTTACATGGCACTGTAGACTGCATGGAAAACTGCTGCAGACACACAGCATCAAAAACACTGCGGATCCACGATAAAAACCGCAACGTGTGAACATGGCCTTATACCAAATCATTATACCTGGACATAGTGTATCAGATAACATGGGAGAATTGGGCTTGATGTGGACTACGCCTTTGATTCCATTGTAAGCCCTTTTTTCTTCAAATTCTGTGAAAGTTTGGCTTTGGACCCAGTTTTTTTCACAAATCTTCATTTTCTACAAGCAACTTAGAATTGCAGTCTTTTTATTAAATTTCTACCTTGAAAAGAGGAATTACTAAGTTTGTCCATTACCTCTTCCTTTGTCTACCTTTGGTGAACTGCATCCATTCTTATCAACATTTGCAGTCATCTCATCTTTATCCAGTGAAGACTGAGTAGGTTTATATGTAAACTATTTATCCATAATGATAGCTGATTGCCTTGAGTTTTGAGAATAATTAATACTTTCATCATTCACTTTGGGCATCACATAAATTGCTGCAAGTCTTACTTGATGTATCAGGTCTAAGGGGTAACGTTTCTCCTTATGGAGAGTGACATGCCAGGCCTGGCATGTCAGAGTGAAGAGGTTTATATGTCATTGAAAATGCAAATTGCCTCTTCAAAGAGGAACAGAATTTGAACTCTAGTGCCAATCGTAAAAATCATTATCAATCCTTGAAGGAGCCTTGTCATATGACTTAGGATAAACCAGAATCTCAATTTGCAGACACTTTATTTAGGGGTGTTGTCCCTCATCAATGCAATGTATGAGAACTAATTTGGCTAGGTGAGAGGCACAAGACTGGGATATAAGGGGTAATGTTTTTCCTTGTGTAGAGTGACATGTCAGTCCCGGTAAGTCAGAGTGAGGAGACTTATATGCTCCTCTGGAAACTTAAATATGCAAACTGTCTCTACAGAGAGGAAGAGGACTTGAATGCTAGTGCCAGGTTTTGTAATTAGCAATCCTAAAAGTCAATATCGACCCTTTAACGAGCCTTGCCATATGACAAATTGAGATTCTGGTTTGGCTTTTATTGTAAGTCATATAACAAGGCTCTTACAGGATCAATATTGATTTTTAGGATTTCTATTTCCAATAGGTGGTGCTACAGTTCAAGTTCTCTTTATCGCTGAAGAGGCAATTTGCAGCTTTATTTGATACTAGCTGAAGAGCCCGGCGTTGCCTAGGCATAGTAAATATCTGTGGTTAGTTATAGCAGCTCACTTCTCTTATTTTCCCATCACACCTCTCATTTTCCCAATCACATCTTTCATTTTCTCCCTCACTCCTCTCATTCCCCCCTAACACTTGTCATTTCGACCTCACATCTGTCATTTTCCGATCACTCCACTATTTTCCCTCACTCCTCTCATTTTGCAATCAAACCTTTTCATTTTCACCTCACACCTATCATTTTCACCTCAGTATATACATGTTTGTCATCTCCCTTATATATAGTATACACCTGTATGTCATCTCCTGTATATAGTATATACTGTACCTGTTTGTCATCTCCCCTGTATTTAGTATATACCTGCTGTGTGTCATCTCCCCTGTATATAGTATATGCCTGTATGTCATCTCCTCCTATATATAGTATATACCTGTATGTCATCTCTTCTGTATATAGTATATACCTGTGTGTCATCCCCCCTGTATATAGTATATACCTGTATGTCATCTCCTCCTATATATAGTATATACCTGTATGTCTTCTCCTTCTATATATAGTATATACCTGTTGTGGCGTGGCTAAAGGTCATGTGATTAATGGATGGTATGTATCGCAGAGGTGGGTGGCCCTGTGATGGAAGCCTGGGTATGTTTTTCTCAAGCAGATCTACTGCTGAGAGATTTTTTTACATTGGGAAGGCTTCCAGGTGACTGGAGAGATAGGTGGGTTCAGTCACCTACAAACCCACCCTAAAAGGCGTGTTTGAATACCTAAGATGGTTTTGTGTTGAAGGACCTGTGGTGATGTCACACTCACCTGACTGGCCATGTGACAGGTATCTGGGTGTGGTTACACTTATGTAAAGAGGTGTGTGTAGCCCATGTGGTGAGAGTGTTTGGGAATCCGTCAGGGTGGACAGAGGTCCCTGTGTCCAGATGGGACACTACAGACAGGAGTCTGTGTGTGTGGAGGAGAAAGCCTCCACAGTGTGTTAAGGCTGCAGGACAAAGCCTGAAGGACTGGACTTTTGTATTTTCCTTTCCTGAGCTAAAGGCTGTTTGTTTATCTGTTGTTCACACTGTTATGTGGTTTATGGAGCAATAAACCCACTTGAACGCAGAAGAGAATGTGGCTCCTGTTTCCTCCTACGCACCTGAGCGAGTGAACGTTACAATTGGTGTTATAGAATGCGGGCAACGATCCAAGGAGCACGTGTTGCAGCGATGGCTGGTCTGAGCCAGAAGAGTGGACGGTCTGAAAACCATGAGTGATACTGACCGGGGTCCGTGAAAACTGTTGTGTCTGGGCACCTCTGAGGCCGAGGGGTGTCCAGGAGCCCGTGAAGTTGCCAACGGGTAACGGTCTGAAAACCGTGTGTGACTGACCGGAGTCAGTGAAAATTGTGTTTGGGCTGTAAAGCCGGGTGTGAAACAGACCAGTGTCTGTGTTGTTCTGACCAGGGTCAGTGAAAGACTGTGTTTTTTTTTCTGTGAAGCACGTGTGCAGGTGCTTGCTGTGGACTGGCGAGTCCATGTATTATTTTTTTTTCTTTCTTCTGTGATCAACTGGCTGTGGCTCGGCGGGGCCACGAAGACTGAAGGCATCTGGCGGTAACTCGGCGGGTCCACGAAGGTGACAAGCGGCTTGCTGTGGATCGGCGGGTCCACGAAGGTGACAAGCGGCTTGCTGTGGATCGGCGGGTCCACGAAGTCTGCGGTGCAGAGCCTTGTGAAGTGTAGCTGCAGTTGCAAAAAAAAAAAAAAAAAAGGAGATTGCTGGTTTAGAGTGTGCAGACCCTTAAAGGGCCAGAGTCACATTGGTGTGCTGTACAAAGGGGCTTGAGAGTACTGTGGGAAGTCCACAGGGTGTACCCCAGAGTGGGGTGGTGTCCCTAAAAAGTGGGTGGTGTCCCAAAAACGGAGCGGTGACCCCAAATAACTATGGTTGGCCAAAAAGGGGCTGCGTCTCAAAAGGGGGTAGTTGCCCAAAAGGGGGTGGAGTCCCTAAAAGGGGCGGTGGCCCTAAAGGAGAAAATGGTCCACAAAGGGGCAGTAACCCAAAAGGGGGTGGAGTCCAAAAAGGGGGCGGCGACCCAAATAGGGGTGGTGGCCCAAAAAGGGGTGGCAGTGAATGCACTGATGGACGGTTGCCGGGTTCAGTGTTCCAACAGCACATGTTCAGATTATTGTACTGACTTTTCATCTGGCAAGATGACACGGCGCTGTTCTGTAGAAGTCAATGGAGTGTGCGTGACTGGTTCTCTGGACTCAGGGAGCCTGGTGACGCTGGTGAGCGCCACACTCCCTGTCTATCTGATTCCCGAAAGGAAGATGGAAGTCCACTGCGTTCATGGGGTCGCTAGGGATTATCCGGTGTCCAGGGTAATCATTGAGACGCCCACGATTATTGCCAGCCATGATGTACCTGTAGTCCCAGACTTGCCATTCCCTGTGGTAATAGGCCAGGACTTTGAAAGGTTTTTGGACTTGTGGGAGGAAAGGGGAGTGTCTGATGGCTCAGAAAGGAGCCTGAATGACTCTAGGGAAGCCCCACCACAACAGGCGGCTGTAGTGGTTCCGGATTGTGTGATGTGTGAAAAGGAGATAGCGACATCTAAGTTTAATAGTCCAGAGTTACGGGTGACCGGAAGAAAGTGTGGGTCTGACACCTGTTTAAGTGGGGACTTGCTGTTCCAGGATGACAGAGGAAGAGAGGGTGACTCCTATTCAGACTGTGACTCGAGCGAAAAGGGAAAAGAGTGCAGTAAGGAGGAGCCGAGTAAAAATCACAGATCTTCATCTCGTCGCGGGGGATGCAAAAAGGCGGGACAAGTTATACCCTCTGAGAAGAAAGATGATGAGGATGAGACAGGGTCAGGTGCAGATAAAATTATTGTCCTTGATGAGGAGGTCACTTTATCTCTGACAAACCCTAGCACTGAGGTAGTTAGTGTCGGGCTGGGGTTAGAACAGATCTGTAGTAGACCCACGTCTGCAATGCCCGGAAAGACTGAACTGTCTCAATGTGATGAAGGCTCCAGAATACCTGATGCTGAAGAGATGGAGAACTCTGAAGTTACCAAGAGTCAAGGGGTACCTAAGAGTAAACAGATAGAGAGCCCTGCAGAGACCATAGATGTGGATGCAGAGACAGGTGGAACCCTGAGGAGGCAGAGTGTGGGTGAGCAAGAGACCCCATCTGAAAGTTTAATTAAAGAACTGCTGGTGCGACATGTGAAAGCCAAAAGAGAGCAGGACCATAACATAGAGCTGCTTAAAGAAGCAGTCGAACGAGAAAGGGTCCTGAGGCAAGCAATTGAACACAGAGTGGGTGACCTAGAGAAGGAAGTCTCTGAGCTCAGAGGTCACCTATCAGCGTGTCAAAACATGAACAAAGCCATGTTGAAAGATATGGAGGTGTTCAGAGAGGCCCAAGAGAAGAATCAGCAGGAACTTCTCCAGAGAGAAGATGAGCGTCGCTGCTTGGTAGAGGAACTAGATAAAGTTCTCCAAGAGCTCAAGACAAAGGAGACTAATCAACGGCCTCAGAAATCCACGGATGACCGGGAAATCAAACTGTTGTGCTCTCCCGATCTGATCGCTATGAAGGAGCGTGAGCAGGAGAGGCTGACCAAAGAAGGGGCCTCCATGGAGGAAGAAAGCCAGCAAGGGAAGTGCCATGCAGATGGCCGAACAAAGGACATCGAGGTCTTGGAAAACTGCGCTAACGCTAAGGACGAGGAGGTCCAACGATATAACCAAGAAGGTGAGACTTCGATTTTCAAGTGCGTAGTAGATGTACCCAAAGTCATGCAAGAAGCGTGTGCCAGTGAGGAGGTGCATGAAGTGTTTAAAAAGGCGGTCGACGCGTGTAGGGTGCACTGGGCACCTGAGACCCATCAACTGGTCATACTGTCCACTAAGGAAGTCACAGTGAAGCGGGTGGCTGTCCTGAGAGAGATGCATCTACAATGCCTCCGCACAAAACAAATGATCATGTTGAAGAATGAGGAAGCCGCTCGATGTCTGGAGCTAGCGAGAGAAGCTCAAAGTCGGTTGGGTATTGTAGAAGATGTTGTGCAAGTGCCCAGAAGTCTGGTGGGGAAAGTCATCGGAAGATTTGGCAAGGTGATGCAAGAGATGGTGAATAGGTCCGGTGTTATGAGAGTGAGCATTCCGGCTGATGATGAAGCCCAGGTCGTGGGTGAAGATGGGATGGTTCCATTCCTTATCGTCGGATCCATGGAGAGCCTTGAGAATATCCAAATGCTCCTGGGGTATCGTGTGGCATACCTGAAACAGATAGAGCAGCTAAGACGTGAGAGGGAGCAGATCAATATAGAGCTGCAAGAATTGGCAAACAGGTTGCCACCACCTTCAACTCGTGGTCTAGAGTGGCAAAGAGGTTCTCTAAAGACTGGAAGTCCTCAAGCTGAAGTTAACAGAGGATATAGAGGTAAAGTGAAGAGCTGCTCTCTGAAGAAAGACAATAGGAGAGATCAAGAACTGAGAGAGAACCGAAGGTGGTCAGATGGAAGAGCTAGAAGTAGTAACTCCTCAGTTAGTTCAGGGCTCAGTGACCTAAGCGGGAGATCCTATAGCAGACGAGATGACAAGGGGTCATTGTTGTCAAAGGATGTGATGGAAAGGGATGACGAATGCTGACGAAAGGGTTCAATAACAGGCCCTGACTTAGACAGACGGTTTGACTGTCAGGGACGACTGAGAGGGTTCTCTAGTCGGTTTAGGACAAGTGCCAAGCCCCACGGCTTTAGGCAGAGGGGGGAGGTATGTAGCGTGGCTAAAGGTCATGTGATTAATGGACGGTATGTATCGCAGAGGTGGGTGGCCCTGTGATGGAAGCCTGGGTATGTTTTTCTCAAGCAGATCTACTGCTGAGAGATTTGTTTACATTGGGAAGGCTTCCAGGTGACTGGAGAGATGGGTGAGTTCAGTCACCTACAAACCCACCCTAAGAGGCGTGTTTGAATACCTACGATGGTTTTGTGTTGAAGGACCTGTGGTGATGTCACACTCACCTGACTGGCCATGTGACAGGTATCTGGGTGTGGTTACACTTATGTAAAGAGGTGTGTGTAGCCCATGTGGTGAGAGTGTTTGGGAATCCGTCAGGGTGGACAGAGGTCCCTGTGTCCAGATGGGACACTACAGCAGGAGTCTGTGTGTGTGGAGGAGAAAGCCTCCACAGTGTGTTAAGGCTGCAGGACTGAGCCTGAAGGACTGGACTTTTGTATTTTCCTTTCCTGAGCTAAAGGCTGTTTGTTTATCTGTTGTTCACACTGTTATGTGGTTTATGGAGCAATAAACCCACTTGAACGCAGAAGAGAATGTGGCTCCTGTTTCCTCCTTCGCACCTGAGCGAGTGAACCCCTACACTGTATATCATCTCCTCCTGTATATGGTATATATCTGTGTGTCATCTCCTCCTGTATAAAGTATATATATGTGTGTCATCTCCTCCTGTATATAGTATATACCGGTGTGCCATCTCTCCTGTATATAGTATATACCTGTGTGTCATCTCCTCCTGTATTAGACCGCATTCACACGTTATTTGGTCAGTATTTTTACCTCAGTATTTGTAAGCTAAATTGGCAGCCTGATAAATCCCGAGCCAACAGGAAGCCCTCCCCCTGGCAGTATATATTAGCTCACACATACACATAATAGACAGGTCATGTGACTGACAGCTGCCGTATTTCCTATATGGTACATTTGTTGCTCTTGTAGTTTGTCTGCTTATTAATCAGATTTTTATTTTTGAAGGATAATACCAGACTTGTGTGTGTTTTAGGGCGAGTTTCGTTTGTCAAGTTGTGTGTGTTGAGTTGCATGTGGCGACATGCATGTAGTGACTTTTGTGAGATGAGTTTTGTGTGGCAACATGCGTGTAGCAAATTTTTGTGTGTCGAGTTGCATGTGACAGGTTAGTGTAGCAAGTTGTGTGCAGCAAGTTTTGCGCATGGCGAGTTTTGCATGTGGTGAGTTTTATGTGTAGTACCTTTTGAGTATGTGCAAGTTTTGTGTGAGGCAACTTTTGCATGTGTTGCAACTTTTGTGCATGTGGCAATTTTTCCGCGTGTGCAAATTTTGCGTGTGGCGAGTTTTCTATGAGGTGAGTTTTGCACTTGTGGTGAGTTTTGCGTGAGCCTAGTTTTTGCATGTGGCGAGTTTTGCGCGTGGCGAGTTTTGAGCGGCGACTTTTGTGTTTCGACTTTTATGTGGCGAGGTTGGTGTATGTGTGGTGAAATGTGTGCTGATGGTGATATGTGTTCAAGCACATTTTGTGTGTGTGTTCATATCCCCGTGTGTGGTGAGTATCCCATGTCGGGGCCCCACCTTAGCAACTGTATGGTATATACTCTTTGGCGCCATCGCTCTCATTCTTTAAGTCCCCCTTGTTCACATCTGGCAGCTGTCAATTTGCCTCCAACACTTTTCCTTTCACTTTTCCCCATTATGTAGATAGGGGCAAAATTGTTTGGTGAATTGGAAAGCGCGGGGTTAAAATTTCACCTCACAACATAGCCTATGACGCTCTCGGGTACCAGACGTGTGACTGTGCAAAATTTTGTGGCTGTAGCTGCGACGCCTCCAACACTTTTCCTTTCACTTTTTCCCCATTATGTAGATAAGAGCAAAATTGTTTGGTGAATTGGAAAGCGCGGGGTTAAAATTTCACCTCACAACATAGCCTATGACGCTCTCGGGGTCCAGACGTGTGACTGTGCAAAATTTTGTGGCTGTAGCTGCGACGCCTCCAACACTTTTCCTTTCACTTTTTTCCCCATTATGTAGATATGGGCAAAATTGTTTGGTGAATTGGAAAGCGCGGGGTTAAAATTTCACCTCACAACATAGCCTATGACGCTCTCGGGGTCCAGACGTGTGACTGTGCAAAATTTTGTGGCTGTAGCTGCGACGCCTCCAACACTTTTCCTTTCACTTTTTTCCCCATTATGTAGATATGGGCAAAATTGTTTGGTGAATTGGAAAGCGCGGGGTTAAAATTTCACCTCACAACATAGCCTATGACGCTCTCGGGGTCCAGACGTGTGACTGTGCAAAATTTTGTGGCTGTAGCTGCGACGGTGCAGATGCCAATCCCGGACATACACACACACATTCAGCTTTATATATTAGATATTTGGAATGTATTGAAATCATCTTAACCCCTTAGTGATGGAGCCAAATATTTGAAATCTGACCAGTGTCACTTTATGTGGTAATAACTCTGCAACACTTCAACAAATCCCAGTGATTTTTAGACTGTTTTTTCATGACATATTATACTTTATGATAATTGTAAATTTAGGTTGATATGTGTTTATTGTTAAAAAATATCAAAAATTTGAGAAAAATGTTAAAAAATTAGCAATTTTCAAAGTTTGATTGATTATCCCTTTAATCCAGATGGTCATACCACAGCAAACCATTAATAAATAATATTTCCCACATGTCTGCTTTACATCAGCACCATTTGTAAAATGTTCTTTTATTTTGTTAGCATTTTAGGAGGTTTAAAAATGTAGCAGCAATTTTTAATTTTTTCTAGGAAATTTACAACATTTATTTTTTTAGGACTTATCCATATTTGAATTGACTTTAGGAGTCTCATATATTGGGAAACCCCCAAACGTGATACCATTTTAAAAACAGCACCCACTGACATATTGAAAACTGCTGTCAGGTAGTTTATTAACCCTTCAGGTGCTTTACAGGAATTAATGCAAAGTGGTATGACAGAAATGAAAATGTTTTTTTTTACCACCTAAATGTCGGTAACTTCTGAACAGGTTACAACAGCCGGCAGACTCTAAGGCCGCTATTTGGTCATGAATTGCCATCGCAAACATCTGGATCACACAATAATCATCTGAGGGCACAAATTGGGATAAAGAGGAAGCCCCCACACTCTGTTAACCATTTATAATGATGTAGTCACTATTGACAGAAGCATCTAAGGGGTTAAACAGATATGTACGGTGCCAACACTGATCGTGGCTTATACAGCAAGTTGTCAGCTATAGTGTACAGCCGACAGCTGCTGGATTGTCACCTGTATGGGGAGGCTATTCTCTAATATTTCAGGTCAGTTAAAAGACGTATTGGCTGTCATTATTTAAAGAAAAGATTTTGTGGTCAAACGTCTGTCTGACAATGATAATGATGGATCTGCAGAAGAAGAGATACCTTTCAGTAAACGGGAAGAATTCAAGGTGGAAACTTTCCTCCTGGTTCTGGACACTCTAATATTTAAACTGACAAAACATGCAGAGGCTTATAAGTTATTCCCAGACTGAAATTCTGTTTTTTTTTCTTCAATGATTTGAAAACCATTACTTCTAATGCACTTAAGAATAAGTGTAAACATCTGACTAATATGTATCACAAATACCTGAATTATGATATGATGACCTTTTAAATCAGGAGAGGGGAATCTCTTTTCTGCCATGGGTCATTTGGATATTTATACCATTCTTCGAGGGCTGTACAAATTGTGTGCGAATTCCGCCCACAAAGTATGTCCTGATACTGGTGTCAATATGTACAGTAATGTTTCATTGCATGCATCTCAGGGTTCAGCAGTGAATTCTACATGTGCGTGATCATAGAACAAGAAGAAATTAATGGGAAGGTAGCCATCTAAATACTGCTACTGGCCCAAGCACTGCGGGCCCTGGGAATCTGCCCATGGGCCTAAGGTTCCCCATCCCTATTATAAATTAACTAACTATTGAACCCGTTCTACGCCCGGGTGGCTAGCATCTATATTGGTATATGGTCTCCATCCTGGTATGTGCTTCTCCATCCTGCGTCCCCATCCTGTCATGAACTGCTCCATCCTGCGTCCCCATCCTGACATGTGCTGCACCCATCCTGCACCCCCATTCTGACATGTGCTGCTCCCATCCTGCACCCCCATTCTGACATGTGCTGCTCCATCCTGCGTCCCCATCCTGTCATGTGCTGCACCCATCCTGCGCCCCCATCCTGCCATGTGTTGCACCCATCTTGCGCCCTCATTCTGTCATGTGTCGCACCCATCCTGCGCCCCCTTTCTGTCATGTGCTGCTTCCATCCTGCGCCCCCATTGTGACATGTGCTGCTCCCATCCTGCGCCCCCATTCTGACATGTTCTGCACCCATCCTGCGCCTCCATTCTGACATGTTCTGCACCCATCTTGCGCCCCCATTCTGTCATGTGTTGCACCCATCCTGCGCCCCCATTCTGTCATGTGCTGCTTCCATCCTGTGCCCCCATTGTGACATGTGCTGCACCTATCCTGCGCCTCCATTCTGACATGTTCTGCACCCATCCTGCGCCTCCATTCTGTCATTTGCTGCTCCCATCCTGTCATGTGCTGCTCCCATCCTGTGCCCCCATTCTGTCATGTGCTGCTCCCATCCTGTGCCCCCGTTCTTTCATGTGCTGCTCCCATCCTGCGCCCCTGTTCTGTCATGTGCTGCTCCCATCCTGCGACCGTGCTGCTGCCATCGTGCGCCAGTTCTGTCATGTGCTGCTCCCATCCTGCGCCCCTGTTCTGTCATGTGCTGCTGCTATCCTGCGCCCGTTCTGCATGTGCTGCTCCCATCCTGCGCCCCCATTCTGTCATGTGCTGCTGCCATCATGTGCCCCCGTTCTGTCAGTGATGCTCCCATCTTGCGCCCCTGTTCTGTTATGTGCTGCTCCCATCTTGTGCCCCCATTCTGTCATGTGCTGCTGCTATCCTGCGCCCCCGTTCTGTCATGTGCTGCTACCATCCTGCGCTCGGTCTGTCATGTGCTGCTGCCATCCTGCGCCCCCGTTCTGCCATGTGCTGCTCCCATCCTGCGCCCCTGTTCTGTCATGTGCTGCTCCCATCCTGCACCCGTTCTGTCATGTGCTGCTGCCATCCTGCGCCCCCGTTCTGTCATGTGCTGCTACCATCCTGCGCTCGGTCTGTCATGTGCTGCTGCCATCCTGCGCCCCCGTTCTGCCATGTGCTGCTCCCATCCTGCGCCCCTGTTCTGTCATGTGCTGCTCCCATCCTGCACCCGTTCTGTCATGTGCTGCTACCATCCTGCGCCCCCGTTCTGCCATGTGCTGCTACCATCCTGCGCCCGTTCTGTCATGTGCTGCTGCCATCCTGCGCCCGTTCTGTCACGTGCTGCTCCCATCCTGCGCCCCTGTTCTGTCATGTGCTGCTCCCATCCTGCACCCGTTCTGTCATGTGCTGCTGCCATCCTGCGCCCCCGTTCTGTCATGTGCTGCTGCCATCCTGCGCCCGTTCTGTCATGTGCTGCTGCCATCCTGCGCCCCCGTTCTGTCATGTGCTGCTGCCATCCTGCGCCCCCGTTCTGTCATGTGCTGCTGCCATCCTGCGCCCGTTCTGTCATGTGCTGCTGCCATCCTGCGCCCGTTCTGTCATGTGCTGCTGCCATCCTGCGCCCCCATTCTGTCATGTGCTGCTCCCAATCTGCTCCACCATTGTATTATATGCCCCCCATAAGATGCTCCATTATATATTCCCCGTATGCTGCTGCCATATATAAAAAAAAAATACCATACTCACCTATCGTCGCTGGGCGCCGAGTGCTGGGGGCCTGAGCAGGCGGGGACACTGGCGCGCTGTGGGGGTCAGGTGCCGGAGTCACCGCTAGCTCAGGCCTCCAGCACTTGCTATATTCACCTGTCTGTCCCGTTCCAGCGCTGCGCGCCACCATCTTCCGGCTCCTCTCTGGCTGTGACTGTTCAGTCAGAGGGCGGCGCCGGCGCGCATTAAGCGCGTCATCGCGCCATCTGAACTGGGAACGTCACAGCAGAGGACCCGGGAGACGGAGCCGCACGCAGCGCTGGAACGGGGGACAGGTGAATATACTTACCCTCCTGGCGGTCCCTGACTCTCCGGTGGAGATCGCGGTGTGCGTTCAGTGTTTACGCATACCGCGATCTCCTGGGAGCGTCACTCTGTGAGGGCCAGACTGCGCCGGCGCTTGCGCAGTCTATAAAGGCTTCGGACAGAGTGACGCTCCCAGCGTTATATTATAGATGTGAGCATCTCCAGCACTACATGGCTCTTGATAAAAGTTGTGAGACTCTCCCTGCACTGTACAGAAAGATAATTTTGGACAATTTGAAATCTGTATTCCTGAATGTTGATGTGCACGATGGTGACCAACTGTACTGGAGAATGCTAACCTATTCTGCAGCGCTTTACAGGTTACACACATTATCATCGCTGTCCCCGACGGGGCTCACAATGTAAATTTCCTATCAGTATGTCTTTGGAATGTGGGAGGAAACCCATGCAAACACGGAGAGAACATACAAACTCTTTGCAGATGTTGTCCTTGGTGGGGTTTGAACCCAGAACTCCAGCACTGTAAGGCTGCAGTGCTAACCACTACACCACCGTGCTGCCCAAACGTTTATGATGTTAATTAATAGTTGCTGTAAAGCACATTTTTAATGTTTTAATACGAGTTTGTTGAAGTGCTTAGAAACTAAATATATGCTTAATATTATCGAACATTTGGCAACAAACTAGAGTTTGTGACGTGGGTGATAAATTTGACACTGATTCTGTCCCATCATTTGAGCAGCTACAAAGTAAGTATCAATTACCCTGTATACACTTCTGCACATAAACTACAGTTCAAAAGTTTACGGTCACTCAGAAATGTCCTTATTTTTGAAAGAAATGGACAGTTTTTCCAATGAAGTTAACATTAAATGATTCAGAAATACACCCTATACATTGTTAAAATGGAAAAAGACTATTCTAGCTGCAAACGTCTGGCTTGTAATGCAATATCTTCATAGGTGTATAGAGGCCCATTTCCAATAACCATCTATTAGGAGTGGCGGAACGCACCAAATAATAATAAAAGAGAATATGAGGTGCGTTCGCAGTCCGGTGTCCACCGTGCATAGATGACACCTGCTGCTTGGTAATGGCGGACGATATGGCGGTATAGAGAAAATACTCACACAGGTTAACTTCACCCAGTAAGAAGGAAGTGAATCCTGCTAATTCACAGAGACATGTGTTAGGTGTTGAGTTTCCACAGCAACACAGGGGGAATCTTGTACCATGTCTACTGTGGTCTCCCATTCTCCTCCAGCCACAGTGGAACCTGCTCAGCAGAGACGTAGATCCCAGCATCTGGCTCGACCTGATACTGTGCATTTGGTTACTGCTACCTTCCCATGCTCTGCCTTTGTAGCCAGAACTGATCAGCAGCGAGCAGGCGTTTCTGGGACTAAGTCCAGCTTTTCCCATACTAAGCATGCCCACAGGATGACTTTCCATTGGAGGTTGGGGGTCACATGCTCAGGTGCTTCTATGAAAGGTTTGCATGGCCGCTCGGCCATGCGTTAGTATACATTTGGTAACGTGTGTGTAGATAGATGTATGTCGATGGATGAAAGGTCCTTAATCATTCCCATTCCTTGTGTTGATGACTGCTCATGAATGTTGGAAGCTACCTAGCGCCTGACAGTGCAACCTGCACACTTTGCACACGTTTGAGCGTCTAATCACAGTGACCGCTTGTATGGCACCATACGCAATCAGTGCGCTTTCATGACAGCCAGTCAGTGTAGGGTGGGAACTCCCGCGTGGACTCAGCATCTGACTCAGGGCATCCTCAGGCACGTTCTCAAAAGCCACCGAGGGTCAGAGCAAGTCCAATTACCAGTTTAGTGGGGGTGATTCATAGGGATCCCACTAGTGTCTTTCAGCTGCACCCTGTGACTGCTAACAGGGTGAAGCATATTTATGGTGACTACGTGAAGCAACAGAGTTCGCTTCTATTCACACTGTGAACATGCTCCAGTTTGGTGATGTCTTTTTTAACCCCTTCCCGACCTTTGACGCATACGCTGCGTCATGAAAGTCGGTGCCATTCCGACCCATGACGCAGCATATGCGTCATGGAAAGATCGCGTCCCTGCAGATCGGGTGAAAGGGTTAACTCCCATTTCACCCGGCCTGCAGGGACAGGGGGAGTGGTAGTTTAGCCCATGGGGGGTGGCTTCACCCCCTCGTGGCTACGATCGCTCTGATTGACTGTTGAAAGTGAAACTGCCAATCAGAGCGATTTGTAATATTTCACCTAAAAAAATGGTGAAATATTACAATCCAGCCATGGCCGATGCTGCAATATCATAGGCCATGGCTAGACACACTAATGTGCACCCACTCCACTCCTCCGATCGCCCCCCCAGCCCCCCGATCTGCGGTCTGCTCCCCTCGGTCCTGTGCTCCGCTCCCCTGTCCTCCTGCCCGCTCCCCCCGTGCTCCAATCACACCCCCCGTGCTCCAAACAAACCCCCCCGCACTCCGATCCCACCCCCCGCACAGCGATCCACCCCCCCGCACAGCGATCCCCCCCCGCACAGCGATTCCCCCCCCGTGCTCCGATCCACCCGCCCGCACAGCGATCCCCCACTCCGTGCTCCAATCCACCCCCCCGTGTTCCGGTCCACCCCCCCCGTGCTCCGATGCCCCCCCGTGCCCTGATCTCCCCCCCCTTATACTTACCTGGCCTCCCGGGGACCGTCCGTCTTCTTTCCTGGGCGCCGCCATCTTCCAAAATGGCGGGCGCATGTGCAGTGCGCCCGCCGAATCTGCCGGCCGGCAGATTAGTTCCAGAGTGAATTTTGATCACTGAGATAGGTTATATCTCAGTGATCAAAATAAAAAAAAAAAGTAAATTACCCCCCCCCTTTGTCACCCCCATAGGCAGGGACAATAAAAAAAAATATTTTATTTTTTCCACTAAGGTTGGGGTAAGAACTAGGGTTAGGGTTAGGGTTAGGGGTAGGGTTAGGGGTAGGGTTAGGGGTAGGGTTAGGGTTAGGGGTAGGGTTAGGGGTAGGGTTAGGGGTAGGGGTAGGGTTAGGGGTAGGGGTAGGGTTAGGGGTAGGGTTAGGGTTTCGGTATGTGCACACGTATTCTGTTCCTCTGCGGATTTTTCCGCTGCGGATTTGATAAATCCGCAGTGCTAAACCGCTGCGGATTTATGGCGGATTTACCATGTTTTTTCTGCGCATTTCAATGCGGTTTTACAACAGAGATTTTCTATTTGAGCAGTTGTAAAACCGCTGCGGAATCCGCAGAAAGAAATGACATGCTGCGGAATGTAAACCGCTGCGTTTCCGTGCAGTTTTTCCGCAGCATGTGTACAGCGATTTTTGTTTCCCATAGGTTTGCATTGAACTGTAAACTCATGGGAAACTGCTGCGGATCCGCAGCGTTTTCCGCAGCGTGTGCACATACCTTTAGAATTAGGCTATGTGCACACGGTGCGGATTGGCCGCTGCGGATCCGCAGCAGAGTTCCATCAGGTTTACAGTACCATGTAAACATATGGAAAGCTAAATCCGCTGTGCCCATGGTGCGGAAAATACCGCGCGGGAACGCTGCGTTGTATTTTCCGCAGCATGTCAATTCTTTGTGCGGATTCCGCAGCGTTTTACACCTGTTCCTCAATAGGAATCCGCAGGTGAAATCTGGACAAAAAACACTGGAAATCCGCGGTAAATCCGCAGGTAAAACGCAGTGCCTTTTACCCGCGGATTTTTCAAAAATGGTGCTGAAAAATCTCATACGAATCCGCAACGCTGGCACATAGCCTTAGGGCTAGGGTTGGGTTGGAATTAGGGTTGTGGTTAGGGTTGGGGTGTGTTGGGGTTACGGGTGTGTTGGGGTTAGGGTTGTGATTAGGGTTACGGCTACAGTTGGGATAAGGGTTAGGGGTGTGTTGGAGTTAGAATTGAGGGGTTTCCACTGTTTAGGCACATCAGGGGGTCTCCAAACGCAGCATGGCGCCACCATTAATTCCAGCCAATCTTGTATTCAAAATGTCAAATGGTGCTCCCTCACTTCCGAGCCCCGACGTGCACCCAAACAGTGGTTTACCCCCACATATGGGGTACCAGCATACTCAGGACAAACTGCGCAACAATTACTGGGGTCCAATTTCTCCTGTTACCCTTGTGAAAATAAAGAAATGCTTGCTAAAACATCATTTTTGAGGAAAGAAAAATGATTTTTTATTTTCACGGCTCTGCGTTGTAAACGTCTGTGAAGCACTTGGGGGTTCAAAGTGCTCACCACATATCTAGATAAGTTCCTTGGGGGGGTCTAGTTTCTAAAATGGGGTCACTTGTGGGGGGTTTCTACTGTTTAGGCACACCAGGGGCTCTGCAAACGCAATGTGACGCCCGCAGACCATTCCATCAAAGTCTGCATTTCAAAAGTCACTACTTCCCTTCTGAGCCCCAACGTGTGCCCAAACAGTGGTTTACCCCCACACATGGGGTATCAGCGTACTCAGGAGAAACTGGACAACAACTTTTGGGGTCCAATTTCTCCTGTAACCCTTGGGAAAATAAAAAATTCTGGGCTAAATAATTATTTTTGAGGAAAGAAAACGTATTTATTATTTTCACGGCTCTGCATTATAAACTTCTATGAAGCACTTGGGGGTTCAAAGTGCTCACCACACATCTAGATAAGTTCCTTTCTGGGTCTAGTTTCCAAAATGGGGTCACTTGTGGGGGGTTTCTACTGTTTAGGCACATCAGGGGCTCTGCAAACGCAACGTGACGCCCGCAGAGCATTCCATCAAAGTCTGCATTTCAAAACGTCACTACTTCAATTCCGAGCCCCGGCATGTGCCCAAACAGTAGTTTACCCCCACATATGGGGTATCACCGTACTCAGGAGAAACTGGACAACAAATATTGGGGTCAAATTTCTCCTGTTACCCTTGGGAAAATTAAAAAATTCTGGGCTAAATAATTATTTTTGAGGAAAGAAAACGTATTTATTATTTTCACGGCTCTGCATTATAAACTTCTATGAAGCACTTGGGGGTTCAAAGTGCTCACCACACATCTAGATAAGTTCCTTTCGGGGTCTAGTTTCCAAAATGGGGTCACTTGTGGGGGGTTTCTACTGTTAAGCCACATCAGGGGCTCTGCAAACGCAACGTGACGCCCACAGACAATTCCATCAAAGTCTGCATTTCAAAATGTCACTACTTCACTTCCGAGCCCCGGCATGTGCCCAAACAGTGGTTTACCCCCACATATAGGGTATCAGCGTACTCAGGAGAAACTGGACAACAACTTTTGGGGTCAAATTTCTCCTGTTACCCTTTGTAAAATAAAAAATTGCAGGCTAAAAGATCATTTTTGAGAAAATAATTTTTTATTTTTATTTTCATGGCTCTGCGTTATAAACTTCTGTGAAGCACTTGGGGGTTCAAAGTCCTCACCACACATCTAGATTAGTTCCTTTGGGGGTCTAGTTTCCAAAATGGGGTCATTTCTGGGGGATCTCCAATGTTTAGGCACACAGGGGCTCTCCAAACGTGACATGGTGTCCGCTAATGATTGGAGCTAATTTTCCATTTAAAAAGCCAAATGGCGTGCCATCCCTTCCGAGCCCTGCCGTGCGCCCAAACAGTGGTTTACCCCCACATATGGGGTATCAGCGTACTCAGGACAAACTGGACAACAATATATGGGGTCCAATTTCTCCTATTATCCTTGGCAAAATAGGAAATTCCAGGCTAAAAAATCATTTTTGAGGAAAGAAAAATTATTTTTTATTTTCATGGCTCTGCGTTATAAACTTCTGTGAAGCACCTGGGGGTTTAAAGTGCTCAATATGCATCTAGATAAGTTCCTTGGGGGGTCTAGTTTCCAAAATGGGGTCACTTGTGGGGGAGCTCCAATGCATAGGCACACAGGGGCTCTCCAAACGCGACATGGTGTCCGCTAACAATTGGAGCTAATTTTCCATTCAAAAAGTCAAATGGCGCGCCTTCCCTTGCGAGCCCTGCCGTGTGCCCAAACAGTGGTTTACCCCCACATATGAGGTATCGGCGTACTCGGAAGAAATTGCCCAACAAATTTTATGATCCATTTTATCCTACTGCCCATGTGAAAATGAAAAAATTAAGGCGAAAAAAATTTTTTGTGAAAAAAAAGTACTTTTTCATTTTTACAGATCAATTTGTGAAGCACCTGAGGGTTTAAAGTGCTCACTAGGCATCTAAATAAGTTCCTTGGGGGGTCTAGTTTCCAAAATGGGGTCACTTGTGGGGGAGCGCCAATGTTTAGGCACACAGGAGCTCTCCAAACGCGACATGGTGTCCGCTAACGATGGAAATAATTTTTCATTCAAAAAGTCAAATGGCGCTCCTTCCCTTCCGAGCCTTACCATGTGCCCAAACAGTGGTTTACCCCCACATATGAGGTATCAGCGTACTCAGGAGAAATTGCCCAACACATTTTAGGATCCATTTTATCCTGTTGCCCATGTGAAAATGAAAAAATTGAGGCTAAAAGAATTTTTTTGTGAAAAAAAAGTACTTTTTCATTTTTACGGATCAATTTGTGAAGCACCTGGGGGTTTAAAGTGCTCACTATGCATCTAGATAAGTTCCTTGGGGCGTCTAGTTTCCAAAATGGGGTCACTTGTGGGGGAGCTCCAATTTTTACGCACACGGGGGCTCTCCAAACGTGACATGGTGTCCGCTAAAGAGTGGAGCCAATTTTTGATTCAAAAAGTCAAATGGCGCTCCTTCCCTTCCAAGCCCTGCCGTGCGCCCAAACAGTGGTTTACCCCCACATATGAGGTATCAGCGTACTCAGGACAAATTGCACAACAACTTTTGTGGTTCAGTTTCTCCTTTTACCATTGGAAAAATAAAAAAATTGTTGCTAAAAGATAATTTTTGTGACTAAAAAGTTAAATGTTCATTTTTTCCTTCCATGTTGCTTCTGCTGCTGTGAAGCACCTGAAGGGTTAATAAACTTCTTGAATGTGGTTTTGAGTACCTTGAGGGGTGCAGTTTTTAGAATGGTGTCACTTTTGGGTATTTTCTGCCATATAGACCCCTCAAACTTACTTCAAATGTGAGGTGGTCCCTAAAAAAAATGGTTTTGTAAATTTCGTTGTAAAAATGACAAATCGCTGGTCAAATTTTAACCCTCATAACTTCCTAACAAAAAAAAATTTTGTTTCCAAAATTGTGCTGATGTAAAGTAAACATGTGGGAAATGTTATTTATTAACTATTTTGTGTCACATATCTCTCTGGTTTAACAGAATAAAAATTCAAAATGTGAAAATTGCGAAATTTTCAAAATTTTCGCCAAATTTCCATTTTTATCACAAATAAACGCAGAATTTATTGACCTAAATTTACCACTAACATGAAGCCCAATATGTCACGAAAAAACAGTCTCAGAACCGCTAGGATCCGTTGAAGCGTTCCTGAGTTATTACCTCATAAAGGGACACTGGTCAGAATTGCAAAAAACGGCAAGGTCTTTAAGGTCAAAATAGGCTGGGTCATGAAGGGGTTAAAATGTGGTGCCCAAAACTGGACACAGTATTCCAAATGAGGTCTGACCAAACAGGAGTAGAGGGCAATAATGACTTCATGTGATCTAGACTGTATGCTTCTGTTAATACATCCCAGAATTGTATTTGCCCTTCCTTTTTGCTGCTGCATCACACTGTTGACTCATGTTCAGTCTGTGATCTATTAGTATACCCAAGTCTTTTTCACATGTGCTGTTGCTTAGCCCGTTTCCTCCCATTCTGTTTATGCTGTTTTTCATTTTTATTGCCCAGATGTAGCACTTTGCATTATTCCTTGTTAAAAATCATTCTGTTAGTTGCTGCCCACAGCTCCAGTTTATTTATATCTTTTTGAATCTTCTCTCTCTCTTCTCTAGTATTAGCTATCCCCCCCTAGCTTTGTGTCACCAGCAAACTTAATCAGCTTACCCTCAATTCCTTCATCTAAATCATTGATAAAGATGTTGAAAAATACAGGGCCCAGGACAGAGCCCTGTGGTGCCACACTTGAGACATTCTTCCAACTGGATGTGCAGCCATTTACGACCAATCTTTGGGTCCGATCACTAAGCCAGTTATGAATCCACCTAACAGTTGCCATGTCCATTCCATACTTAGTCATTTTTTCAATAAAGATTGTGTGAGATACTTTGTCAAATGCTTTGCTGAAGTCAAGGTATACTATAGCAAAGCATTTGACAAAGTATCTCACACAAACCTTAGTACATGCAAAACGCCAGTGTCAACGTCTATAGTGAAGAGGCGACTCCGAGATGCTGGCCTTCAGGGCAGAGAGGCAAAGAAAACGCCATATCTGAGACTGGCTAATAAAAAGAAAAGATAAATATGGGCAAAATAACACAGACATTGGACAGAGTAAGATTTGAAAATAGTGTTATGGACAGACAAATCCAAGTTTGAGGTGTTTGGATCACACAGAAGAACATTTGTGAGACGAAGAAACATTGAAAAGGTGCTGGAAGAGTGCCTAACGCCATGGTGGAGGTAATGTGATGGTCTGGAGTTGCTTTGGTGCTGGTAAAGTGGGAGATTTATACAAGGTAAAAGGGATTTTGAATAAGGAAGGCTATTACTCCATTTTGCAACGCCATACCATACCCTGTGGACAGCTCTTGATTTGAGCAAATTTCATCCTACAACAGGACAATGACCCAAAGCACACCTCCAAATTATGCAAGAACTATTTAGGGAAGAAGCAGGCAGGTGGTATTCTATCTGTAATGGAGTGGCCAGCGCAGTCACCAGATCTCAACCCCATTGAGCTGTTGTGGGAGCAGCTTCACCATATGGTACACAAAAAGAGCCCATCAAGCCAAACCAGCTTGTCAGCTTGTGGGAGGGGCTTTGGGAAGCCTGGTGGTGAAGTTTCTCCAGATAACCTCAGCAAATTAACTGCTAGAATGTCAAAGGTCTGCAATGCTGTAATTGCTGCAAAGGGAGCATTCTTTGATGAAATCAAAGTTTGAAGAAAAAAAATTATTATATCAAATAAAAATCTTTTTTTCGAACCTTGTCAATGTCTGGACTAGATTTTCAATTCATTTGGCAACTCATTTGATGACTGAAAGTATGAGTTTTCATGGAAAACACAAAATTGTCTGGATGACCCTCAACTTTTGAACGGTAGAGTACCTCCAACTCAGGTATGCTCTATTCCAAATTCTTCTCTTTTTTTATACTTGTATCAATTCATTGGTATTAATCAATTCCAGTGTCCCAGGATCCTGATGTCTGGAAGCTGATAAGGACTAAAGCTTCCTACACTCCACTACCAGAACTTAAAAAGTAAAAAAAAACTTATACATTGTCAATGAAAAGAAACAGCAAATTAACTGCTAGAATGTCAAAGGTCTGCAATGCTGTAATTGCTGCAAAGGGAGCATTCTTTGATGAAATCAAAGTTTGAAGAAAAAAAATTATTATATCAAATAAAAATCTTTTTTTCGAACCTTGTCAATGTCTGGACTAGATTTTCAATTCATTTGGCAACTCATTTGATGACTGAAAGTATGAGTTTTCATGGAAAACACAAAATTGTCTGGATGACCCTCAACTTTTGAACGGTAGAGTACCTCCAACTCAGGTATGCTCTATTCCAAATTCTTCTCTTTTTTTATACTTGTATCAATTCATTGGTATTAATCAATCCCAGAGTCCCAGGATCCTGATGTCTGGAATCTGATAAGGACTAAAGCTTCCTACACTCCACTACCAGAACTTAAAAAGTAAAAAAAAAACTTATACATTGTCAATGAAAAGAAACATGGTCTAATTTTCATGAATCACATGTATTTGGTTTATCTGCAATTAACAAAATAATTTAATTGCATTATATCCACCAAGCATATCTAACCCAAGTCAGACTATTGAGAATAGAGATATCTCCGACTACTCAGTGTCTTAAATGCTCAATGAAGCCAGAGAGCATCTGTAACATTTTGCTGGGTAGTCCATTTCCACTACATCCAATGATCTGCTTATTTGGCACCATGTATTAGGAGGCCTGGCCTCGCTATCCTGGAATCTTCCTTCCTTGGTGACACTTTTTATGGTGATGAAGTGTTGTGTTGCATCATATGCTCTCTGCATATTCTGTAATTACATGTATTATAGTTCTATCTATACAAGTTGTCAGTTAAAAAACTAAAATAAAATAGCAACAGGAAATACCATTACCATGAATTGGTCTAAAACAATGTTCACGAAGGTGATATGCAGACATCCTAGCCAGCCTTGTGTAGTTTGATCCTCCTGCTTGGTTCAGAGTTTGATCAGCGTTTGATCAGTGTCATCACATTTTATCGGATTTGGAGAATAAAAAGAGCCTCCATCTTCTCCATTCTGTTAGTCCATGAAAGTCAAACTGCACTCTGATCTGATCCGAGTGCTCTCCAATTTTTTCCACGGCCCCAAAGACTTGAATTCCCAAGTGCAATCTGAATCGGATGCAACTTGTGCACTCTGTGATAGTTTCCTTGGACTGACTCAATCCAAGGAAAGAATCAGACATGTGCATGACCTCATAGAATAACATGTGGACGAGTGCTATACACAGGGCTGCCAGAAGAAATTTCAGGGCCCCTTGAAACTCCGCCCAGGCTCCATCCTAGCACCAACTCCACCCCCCGAACCTTCCACAGTCCTGCGACCCTCTCTTGGAAAAACTCCACTTCTGCACCACTAATCACACATTAACAGTTACTACCACCAGATCATCATTTATTTTTCAATTTTTAAAATGACCAATAATATCACATACAAGGGGCAAATACCAGTGCACCATGACCGAATCACATATTACCACCACATGGTGACCAATAATACTACATACAAGGAACAAATACCACCACGCCATGACCAGACCACATATTACCACCACAGTGATCGAATAATAGCACATACAAGGAACAAATACCGCCACACCATTACCAGTTCACATATTACCACCACATAGTGACCGAATACTACAATACTGATCATTAATAAAAAAACAATACTAATGCCATTATACACAGGAGATCTGTATTTAATATTCAGTGTCCGTGTACAGGTAATACAGTGATCACCAGTGACATTATATACAGGAACTCTGTATATAGTGTACAGTGTTCAGGTAATACAGTGAACACTGGTGACATTATACACAGGAGCTTTGCATAAAGCATACAGTTTAGAGTGTCAATGTACAGGTAATATAGGGATCACTAGTGATATTATATACAGGAGCTCTGCATACTGCATATATTGTCAGTGTACAGGTAATACAGGGTGTTATGATCTGGTGGTTTAGGAGCAACATGGGACGAGCTCTGAAGGAAGTGGTACCTGTACTGACCGCAGTCCCTAAGCTCAACACAACACTAGAAGTAGGGATGCTCCTGACACTCCCTAGGCACCTCGTCACAGCCGGAGAACTAACTACCCCTAAAGATAGAAGCAGGAAAGCTATCTTGCCTCAGAGAAAATCCCCAAAGGATAGATAGCCCCCCCACAAGTAATGACTGTGAGTGGAGAGGGAAAAGACATACACAGAATGAAACCAGGATGAGCACAGGAGGCCAGTCTAGCTAGATAGATAGGACAGGATGGAATACTGTGCGGTCAGTATAAAACACTACAAAAAATCCACACAGAGTTTACAAAATCTCCACACCTGACTAAAGGTGTGGAGGGTAATTCTGCTTCCCAGAGCTTCTAGCAACACAGAATTAACTCATACTGACAAGCTGGACAAAACATAGAAAGCACAGAACGGACAAGTCCACAACCTGTGTACAGAAAAGAGCAAGCAAGGACTTAACTTTGCTGAACTGGTCAGGATAACAGGGAAATCCAAAAGAGATGTGAATCCAACCAGGAACCATTGACAAGTGGCACAAGCTGAAGGAAAGAGCCGGGCTAAATAGCCGAGCAGAATAGACAATCAGTGAAAGCAGCTGCTAACTGCTAAATCCAAGGAGCAGCCATTCCACTTAAAACCACCGGAGGGAGCCCAAGAGCAGAACTCACAAAAGTGCCACTTAGAACCACTGGAGGGATCCCAAGAACGGAATTCACAACAGTACCCCCCGCTTGAGGAGGGGTCACCAAACCCTCACCAGAGCCCCCAGGCCGATCAGGACGAGCCAAGTGAAAAGCACGAACCAAATCGGCAGCATGGACATCGGAGGCAACAACCCAAGAATTATCTTCCTGGCCATAACCCTTCCACTTGACAAGATACTGAAGCCTCCGCCTCGAAAAACGAGAATCTAAAATTTTCTCAACCTCATATTCCAACTGTCCCTCAACCAACACCGGGGCAGGAGGATCAACCGAGGGAACAACGGGCACCACATATCTCCGTAACAAAGATCTATGGAAAACATTATGAATGGCAAAAGAGGCTGGAAGGGCCAAACGAAAAGACACAGGATTGATAATCTCAGAAATCTTTTAAGGACCAATAAACCGAGGCTTAAACTTAGGGGAAGAAACCTTCATAGGAACATGACAAGAAGACAACCAAACTAAATCCCCCACACGAAGCCGAGGACCAACACACCGACGGCGGTTAGCAAAACGCTGAGCCTTCTCCTGAGACAACGTCAAATTGTCTACCACATGAGTCCAAATCTGCTGCAACCTGTTCACCACAGAATCCACACCAGGACAATCAGAAGGCTCAACCTGCCCCGAAGAAAAACGAGGATGAAAACCAAAATTACAAAAGAAAGGTGAAACCAAAGTAGCCGAACTAGCCCGATTATTAAGGGCAAACTCGGCCAACGGCAAGAAAGCCACCCAATCATCCTGATCAGCAGACACAAAGCATCTCAAATATGTCTCCAAGGTCTGATTAGCTCGCTCAGTTTGGCCATTAGTCTGAGGATGAAACACCGAAGAGAAAGACAAATCAATGCCCATCCTAGCACAAAAGGCCCGCCAAAACCTAGAGACAAACTGAGACCCTCTGTCAGACACAATATTCTCCGGAATGCCATGCAAACGAACCACATGCTGAAAAACAATGGAACCAAATCTGAGGAGGAAGGCAACTTAGGCAAAGGTACCAGATGGACCATTTTAGTGAACCGGTCACAAACAACCCAGATAACAGACATCTTCTGGGAAACAGGAAGATCCGAAATAAAATCCATGGAACTATGCGTCCAGGGCCTCTCAGGGACCGGCAAAAGCAACCCACTAGCGCGGGAACAGCAAGGCTTGGCCCGGGCGCAAGTCCCACAGGACTGCACAAAAGCATGCACATCGCGCGACAAGGAAGGCCACCAAAAGGACCTAGCAACCAAATCTCTGGTACCAAAAATCCCAGGATGACCAGCCAACACTGAACAATGAACCACAGAAATCACCTTACTTGTCCATCCATCAGGAACAAACAGCTTCCCCACTGAACAGCGGTCAGGCCTATCAGCCTGAAATTCCCGAAGCACCCGCCGCAAATCAGGGGAGATGGCAGAAAGAATCACCCCTTCCTTAAGAATGCCAACCGGCTCAATGACTCCAGGAGAATCAGGCAAAAAACTCCTAGAGAGGGCATCAGCCTTAACATTCTTAGATCCCGGAAGATACGAGACCACAAAATCAAAACGGGAGAAAAACAGGGACCCTCGAGCCTGTCTAGGATTCAGCCGCTTGGCCGACTCGAGGTAAATCAGATTCTTATGATCAGTCAAGACCATAACGCGGTGCTTAGCTCCCTCAAGCCAATGTCGCCACTCCTCAAAAGCCCACTTCATAGCCAACAACTCCTGATTGCCGACATCATAATTGCGTTCCGCAGACGAAAACTTTCTGGAAGAAAAAGCACACAGTTTCATCAAAGAACCATCAGAATCCCTCTGAGACAGAACGGCCCCTGCCCCAATCTCAGAAGCGTCAACCTCAACCTGAAAAGGAAGAGAAACATCCGGCTGACGCAACACAGGGGCAGAAGTAAATCGGCGTTTAAGCTCCCGAAAGGCCTCAACAGCCGCAGAGGACCAATTCGTCACATCAGCGCCTTTCTTCGTCAAATCAGTCAGGGGCTTAACCACACTGGAAAAGTTGGCAATGAAACGGCGACAGAAATTAGCAAAGCCCAAAAATTTTTGAAGGCTCTTCACAGATGTGGGTTGAATCCAGTCATGAATAGCTTGGACCTTAACAGGATCCATTTCCATAGACGAGGGAGAAAAAATAAAACCCCAAAAAGAGACCTTCTGAACTCCGAATAGGCACTTAGACCCCTTCACAAATATAGCATTATCACGAAGGATCTGGAATACCATCCTGACCTGCTTCACATGAGACTCCCAATCATCGGAAAAAATCAAAATATCATCCAAATATACAACCATGAATTTATCAAGATAATTGCGGAAAATGTCATGCATGAAGGATTGAAACACAGATGGAGCATTAGAGAGCCCGAATGGCATCACAAGGTATTCAAAATGGCCTTCGGGCGTATTACATGCAGTTTTCCATTCGTCACCCTGTTTAATACGAACAAGATTACATGCCCCTCGGAGGTCAATCTTAGTAAACCAACTAGCCCCCTTAATCTGAGCAAACAAATCAGAAAGCAAAGGCAAGGGGTATTGGAATTTGACCGTGATCTTATTAAGAAGACGATAATCTATACAGGGTCTCAAGGAGCCATCTTTCTTAGCAACAAAAAAGAAACTCGCTCCCAATGGTGACGAAGACGGCCGAATATGCCCCTTCTCCAAAGATTCCTTAACATAGCTCCGCATGGCGGCATGCTCTGGCACAGACAGATTGAAAAGTCGGTCCTTAGGGAACTTACAACCTGGAATCAAGTTAATAGCACAATCACAGTCCCTATGAGGAGGAAGGGAACTGGACTTGGGCTCATCAAATACATCCTGAAAATCCGACAAAAACTCAGGGACCTCAGAAGAAGGGGAAGAGGAAATTGACATCAAAGGAACGTCACTATGTAGCCCTTGACAACCCCAACTAGTCACAGACATAGTTTTCCAATCCAGCACCGGATTATGTTCCTGTAGCCATGGAAAACCCAGTACAACAACATCATGCAGGTTATGCAACACCAGAAAACGGCAATTTTCCTGATGTGCTGGAGCCATGTACATGGACATCTGCGTCCAGTACTGAGGTTTATCCTTGGCCAATGGTGTAGCATCAATGCCCCTCAAAGGAATAAGGCTCTGCAAAGGCTGCAAGGAAAAACCACAGCGCCTGGCGAATTCTAAGTCCATTAAGTTCAGGGCAGCGCCTGAATCTACAAATGCCATGACAGAAAAGGACGACAATGAGCAAATCAGGGTCACAGATAAAAGAAATTTAGGCTGTACAGTACTGATAGTAACAGACCTAGCGACCCTCCTAGTACATATAGGGCAATCAGAAATAACATGAGCAGAATCACCACAGTAAAAACACAGCCTATTCTGATGTCTGAATTCCTGCCGTTCTGTTCTAGTCAAAATCCTATCACATTGCATAGGCTCAGGACTCAGCTCAGAGGACACTGCCATATGGTGCATAGCTTTGCGCTCGCACAGACGCTGATCAATCTGAATGGCTAGAGACATAGATTCGCTCAAACCAGTATGCGTAGGGAAGCCCACCATAACATCTTTAACCCCCTAGCGACCGCCGATACGCCTTTTAACGGCGGCCGCTAAGGGTACTTAAACCACAGCGCCGTTAATTAACCACAGCGCCGTTAATTAACGGCGCTGTGGAAAAAGTAAACAGCGCCCCCCAGAGTCGGATTTTCTCCGGGGTCTCGGCTGCCGGGGGTAGCCGAGACCCCAGAGAACATGATTCGGGGGGGGTTTACCGACCCCGCTTTTGCGATCGCCGGTAATTAACCGTTTACAGGCGATCGCAAAAAAAAAAAAAACGCGATTTCTTTTTAATTTCTCTGTCCTCCGATGTGATCGCACATCAGAGGAAAGAGAAAGGGGGTCCCAGATAGCCCCCCGATACTCACCTATCTCCCCCGGTGCTCCTCGTGGCTCCCAGTGGGCGTCGCCATCTTCAAAATGGCGGGCGCATGAGCAGTGCGCCCGCCGGCCGGCCCCGGTAGAATCTTTGGGGTCTCGGCTACCGGGGGTAGCCGAGACCCCAAAGAGCATGATCGGGGTCGGTTTTACCGACCCCTGTTTTGCGATCGCCGGTAATTAACTGTTTACCGGCGACCGCAAAAAAAAAAAAAAAAAAAGCAAAGTGTAATTCTCTGTCCTCTGATGTGATCGCACATCAGAGGACAGAGAAATAGGGGGATTTGGGGACCCTATTATACTTACCGGTGTCCCTGGGTCCTCCTGCTGCTCCTCCTGGCCGCCGGCGTCTTCTGGGGAAAAGAAAATGGCGGGCGCAAGCGCAGTGCGCCCACCATCTGTCTCCATCTGCTGGCCGGCAGGAGAAGAGCAGTTGGGGCTAAAATTAGGGTTAGGACTAGGGTTAGGGCTAGGGTTAGGGTTAGGGCTAGAGTTAGGGTTAGAGCTAGGGTTAGGGCTAGGGTTAGGGTTAGGGTTAGGGTTAGGGCTAGGGTTAGGGTTAGGGCTAGGGTTAGGGCTAAGGTTAGGGCTAGGGCTAGGGTTAGGGTTAGGGCTAGTATTAGGGTTAGGGCTAGGGTTAGGGCTAGGGTTAGGGTTAGGGCTAGGGTTAGGATTCGGGCTAGAGCCAGGATTAGGGTTAGGGCTAGGGTTAGGGCTAAATTTAGGGTTAGGGTTGGGGCTAAATTTAGGGTTAGGGTTGGCGCTAAATTTAGGGTTAGGCTTCTTTCACACTTACGTCGGTACGGGGCCGTCGCAATGCATCGGCCCGACATACCGATGCACGTTGTGAAAATTGTGCACAACGTGGGCAGCGGATGTAGTTTTTCAACGAATCCGCTGCCCAATCTATGTCTTGGGGAGGAGGGGGCGGAGTTACGGCCACGCATGCGCGGTCAGAAATGGCGGATGCGACGTACAAAAAAAGTTACATTGAACATTTTTTTGTGCTGACGGTCCGCCAAAACACTGATCCAGTGCACGACGGACGCGACGTGTGGCCATCCGTCACGATCCGTCGGCAATACAAGTCTATGGGCAAAAAACGCATCCTGCGGGCACATTTGCAGGATCCATTTCTTGTCCAAAACGACGGATTGCGACGGATGCCAAACAACGCAAGTGTGAAAGTAGCCCTAGTGCTAGGGTTAGGGTTGGGGCAAAAGTTAGGGTTAGAGTTGGGATTAGAGTTAGGGTTTGGATTAGGGTTAGTATTAGGGTTAGGGTTGGCATTAGGGTTACGCTTGGGATTAGGGTTAAGGTTAGGGTTGTGATTAGGGGTGTATTGGGATTAGGGTTAGGTTTGAGGTTAGGGTTGAGATTAGGATTAGGGGTGTGTTGGATTTAGGGTTTTGATTAGGGCTATGGTTAGGGTTGACATTAGGGTTGTTTTGGCGTAAGGGTTGTGATTAGGGTTGAGCGAAACGGATCGTTCATTTTCAAAAGTCGCCGACTTTTGGCAAAGTCGGGTTTCATTAAACCCGACCCGATCCCTGTGCGGGGTCGGCCATGCGGTACGCGACTTTTGCGCCAAAGTCGCGTTTCGTATGACGCGCTTGGCGCCATTTTTTTCAGCCAATGAAGGGGCGTGGGCAGAGTGATGACATAGGTCTTAGGGGCGTGGACGCCTATCGCCATGTTGTCGCTTGTGCGCTGTAGCGATTTGCACTGTGTAACACCAGCTTTTCAGTTCAGGGACGGACGGAGGGGAGAGAGAGAGAGAGAGAGAGAGAGAGAGAGAGAGAAGAAAAAAAAAAATAAAAAATCCCATTGGCTTTGCATTGGGTTTCGTGTTTCGGTCGATCCTCGACTTTTCGCCATAATCGGCCGATTTCACTCGACTCGACTTTTGAGATAGTCGGGTTTCGCGAAACCCGGCTCGACCCTAAAAAAGTCAAGGTCGCTCAACCCTAGTTGTGATTATCGTTAGGGTTAGTGATTAGGATTATGGATCAGGTTCCGATTAGGGTTAGGGGTGTGTTGGGGTTAGGGTTGGAGCTAGAATTGGGGGGTTTCCACTGTTTAGGTACATCAGGGGGTCTCCAAACACGACAGCCAATTTTGCGCTCAAAAAGTCAAATGGTGCTCCCTCCCTTCTGAGCTCTGCCGTACGCCCAAACAGTGGGTTACCCCAACATATGGGGCATCAGCGTATTCGGGATAAATTGGACAACAACTTCTGGGGTCCAATTTCTCCTGTTACCCTTGTGAAAATAAAAACTTGGGGGCTACAAAATCTTTTTTGTGGAAAAAAAATATTTCTTATTTTTATGACTCTGCATTATAAACTTCTGTGAAGCACTTGGGCATTCAAAGTTCTCACCACACATCTATATAAGTTCCTTGGGGGGTCTAGTTTCCAAAACGGGGTCACTTGAGGGGGGTTACTACTGTTTAGGTACATCATGGGCTCTGCAATCGCAACATAACGCCCACAGACCTTTCTATCAAAGTCTGCATTCCAAAACGGCGCTCCTTCCCTTCCGAGCTCTGCCGTGCGCCCAAACAGTGGTTTACCCCCACATATGGCGCATCAGCGTACTCGGGATAAATTGCACAACAACAATTGCAGTCCAATTTCTCCTGTTACCCTTGTGAAAATAAAAACTTGGGGGCTACAATATCTTTTTTGTGCAAAAATTTTTTTTTTTTATTTTCACGACTCTGCATTCTAAACTTCTGTGAAGCACTTGGGCATTCAAAGTTCTCACCACATATCTGGATAAGTTCCTTGGGGGGTCTAGTTTCCAAAATGGGGTCACTTGTGGAGGGTTTCTACTGGTTAGGTACATCAGGGGCTCTGCAAACGCAACATAACGCCCGCAGACTATTCTATCAAAGTCTGCATTCCAAAACGGCGCTCCTTCCTTCCAAGCTCTGACGTGCACCCAAACAGTAGTTTACCCCCACATATGGGGTACCAGCATACTCAGGACAAATTGGACAACAAATTTTGGGGTACAATTTCTCTTGTTACCCTTGTGAAAATAAAAATTTGGGGGCAAAAAGATCATTTTTGTAGAAAAAATACGATTTTTTATTTTCACGGCTCTACGTTATAAACTTCTGTGAAGCACATGGGGGTTCAAAGTGCTCACCACACATCTAGATAAGTTCCATAAGGGGTCTAGCTTCCAAAATGGTGTCACTTGTGGGGGGTTTCTACTGTTTAGGCACACCAGGGGCTCTGCAAACGCAACATGGCATCCGATCTCAATTCCAGACAATTCTACATTGAAAAAGTAAAACGGCACTCCTTCCCTTCCAAGCTCTGCTGTGCGCCCAAACAGTGGTTTACCCTCACATGTGGGGTATCGACGTATTCAGGAGAAATCGCACAACAACTTTTGTGGTCTAATTTCTCCTGTTACTCTTGTGAAAATAAGAATTTGTGGGTGAAAAGATCATTTTTGTGTAAACAAAAGCGATTTTTTATTTTCACTGCTCTACGTTATAAACTTCCGTGAAGCACTTGGGGGTTCAAAGTGCTCACCACACATCTAGATAAGTTCCTTAAGGGGTCTAGTTTCCAAAATGGGGTCACTTGTGGGGAGTTTCCACTGTTTAGGTACATCAGGGGCTCTCTAAACGTGACATGGCGTCCGATCTCAATTCCAGCCAATTCTGCATTGAAAAAGTCAAACGGCGCTCCTTCACTTCCAAGTTCTGCGGTGCGCACAAAAAGTGGTTTACCCCCACATATGGGGTATTGGCGTATTCAGGAGAAATTGCATAACAAAATTTATGGTTACATTTCTGTTTTTACTCATGTGAAAATAAAAAAATGGTTCTGAATTAAGATGTTTGCAAAAAAAAGTTAAATGTTCATTTTTTCCTTCCATATTTTTTCAGTTCCTGTGAAGCACGTAAAGGGTTAATAAACTTCTTGAATGTGGTTTTGAGAACCTTGTGGGGTGTAGTTTTTAGAATGGTGTCACACTTCATTATTTTCTATCATATAGACTCCTCAAAATTACTTCAAATGTGATGTGGTCCCTAAAAAAAAATGGTGTTGTAAAAATGAGAAATTGCTGGTCAACTTTTAACCCTTATAACTCCCTAACAAAAAAACTTTTGTTTCCAAAATTGTGCTGATGTAAAGTAGACATGTGGGATATGTTATTTATTAACTATTTTTCGTGACATATCTCTCTGATTTAAGGGCATAAAAATACAAAGTTTGAAAATTGCAAAATTTTAAAAATTTTCGCCATATTTCCGTTTTTTTCATAAATAATCACAAGTAATATCGAAGAAATGTTACCACTAACATGAAGTACAATATGTGACAAAAAAATAATCTCAGAATCAGCGGGATCCGTTGAAATGTTCCAGAGTTATAACCTCATAAACTGACAGTGGTCAGAATTGTAAAAATTGGCTCGGTCATTAAGTACCAAATTGGCTCTGTCACTAAGGGATTAAGGGCTTCAGAAAAACCTTTTCTGAAAATAGCAGCCAGAGCATCCTCATTCCATTTAGTGAGCACAGACCATTTCCTAAATTTCTGGCAGTATAATTCTGCCGCTTCCTGACCTTGACACAGGGCCAACAGGGTTTTTTCTGCATGATCCACAGAATTAGGTTCGTCATACAATAATCCAAGCGCTTGAAAAAATGCGTCTACATTCAGCAATGCCGGATCCCCTGATTCAAGGGAGAATGCCCAGTCCTGAGGGTCACCACGCAGCAAGGATATGATGATTTTAACTTGCTGAATTGTATCACCAGAAGAACGGGGTTTCAAAGCAAAAAACAATTTGCAGTTATTTTTAAAGTTCAAAAACTTGGATCTGTCCCCAAAAAACAAATCAGGAGTAGGAATTCTAGGCTCCAAAGCCGGAGTCTGGACAACATAATCTTGGATACTCTGTACTCTTGCAGCAAGTTGATCCACACGAGAAAACAAACCCTGAACATCCATGCCAAAGCATAAATCCTGAACCACCCAGAGATCAAGAGGAAAAAAAAGACAAAACAGAGCACAGAAAAAAAATGGCTCAGAATTTTTTTTTCCTTCTTTTGAGATGCATTTAATTCATTTGCGGCCACTTGTACTGTTATGACCTGGTGGATTAGGAGAAACATGGGACGAGCTCTGAAGGAAGTGGTACCTGTACTGACCGCAGTCCTTAAGCTCAACACAACACTAGAAGTAGGGATGCTCCTGACACTCCCTAGGCACCTTGTCACAGCCGGAGAACTAACTACCCCTAAAGATAGAAGCAGGAAAGCTATCTTGCCTCAGAGAAAATCCCCAAAGGATAGATAGCCCCCCTACAAGTAATGACTGTGAGTGGAGAGGGAAAAGACATACACAGATTGAAACCAGGATGAGCACAGGAGGTCAGTCTAGCTAGATAGATAGGACAGGATGGAATACTGTGCGGTCAGTATAAAACACTACAAAAAATCCACACAGAGTTTACAAAATCTCCACACCTGACTAAAGGTGTGGAGGGTAAATCTGCTTCCCAGAGCTTCCAGCAACACAGAATTAATTCATACTGACAAGCTGGACAAAACATAGAAAGCACAGAACGGACAAGTCCACAACCTGTGGACAGAAAAGAGCAAGCAAGGACTTAACTTTGCTGAACTGGTCAGGATAACAGGGAAATCCAAAAGAGATGTGAATCCAACCAGGAACCATTGACAAGTGGCACAAGCTGAAGGAAAGAGCCAGGCTAAATAGCCGAGCAGAATAGACAATCAGTGAAAGCAGCTGCTAACTGCTAAATCCAAGGAGCAGCCATTCCACTTAAAACCACCGGAGGGAGCCCAAGAGCAGAACTCACAAAAGTGCCACTTAGAACCACCGGAGGGAGCCCAAGAGCGGAATTCACAACAACAGGGATCTCCAGTGACATTATACTCAGGAGCTCTTTATATAGTTTATAGTACTCAAGTAATACAGTGATCACCAGCAACATTATACATTATTATATTATTATATTATAGTATTATTATACATTATTATACACAGGAGCTCTGTTTACTGTGTCAGTGTATAATCTTTATTTTTTATATAGCGCTAACATATTCCGCAGCGCTTTACATTTTGCACACACTATCATCACTGTCCCCAATGGGGCTCACAATCTAAATTCCCTATCAGTATGTCTTTGGAATGTGGGAGGAAACCCACGCAAACACGGAGAGAACATACAAACTCTTTGCAGATGTTGTCCTTGGTGGGATTAGAGCCCAGGACTCAAGCGCTGCAAGGCTGCAGTGCTAACCACTGCGCCACCGTGCCGCCACTGTGTATAGTTAATACAGTTATCACTAGTGACATTATACACAGGAGCTCTGTATATAGTATACAGTAGATAGTGAAAGTGTACAGGTAACACATTGACTCACTGGTAACGTCCCTAGTAGAAGTCCTTCATCTTCGCTTTTCTTCTTCATCCAGTTCAGAAAACCATCACTTCTCCCAGCCAGGACTCGTCTCTGCAGAAAATAACAGTTATCTAGAGCACATTCCCCAATTTTTCCCCACTCTCTATACTACGCCAGATGAACAAAAAAGCAACCGTACCACCCTGCACAGAAACAGGACCTCTCCCCCCACACTGAAAACAGTATCCTCAAAAATAATATCCTTTAATTAGCCCCTACAGTAATAATATCCCACATTCTGAACCCCATGTGTCCTCCCTTTCTGGACCCCATTCTGCCTCATGTCTCTCCATACTGCCCCTATGTCTCTCCATATTGCCCCATAGTCATCCATAATAGCATAATGCATCCCACAGTCATATATAGTAGTATAATGGAGCTACCTATATATAATGCAGCCCCATAGTAGTATAATGCAGCCCCATGGAAGTATAATCCACCTGCAAAGTATAGTGCACCCCCATAATGATATGATGCAGCCCCATAGTAGCATAATGCAGCCCACAATATAATGTACCCCCATAGTATAATGCAGCCCCATAATATAATGCAGCTCCATAGCAGTGTAATGCACCCCCATAGCAGTATAATGCAGCCCCATAGTAGTATAATGCACCCCCATAGTATAATGCAGTCCAATAACAGTATTATGCACCCCATAGTATAATGCAGCCCCATAGTGTAATGCAGCTCCATAGTAGTATAATGCACTCCCATAGCGGTATAATGCATCCACATAGTAGTATAAAGCACCCCCATAGTATAATGCACCCCCATAGTATAATTCAGCCCCACAGTAGTATAATGCACCCCATAGTATAATGCACCCCATAGTATAATGCAGCCCCATACCGCGGCTTTACAAAAAAATAAAAAACTTTCGCTTTACCTGGCCGATATCCAGTGATGTCTTCCGCTAAATACATCTGAGGCGTGGACCTTCATTCTGGCATATGACAGTGACGCCATACGCCAGTGATGTGCACGGTGATGTTAGATGCCGGCCTATGATTGACTGGCAGCTGTTAACTGTTGCCGTGAGGGAGGAATTTCCCACACGGCCACAAATTTCTAATCATCGTGGGTCTGATGACACATGGGCAGTTACTGGAGTCCGCTAAGCAGAGGAGAAGGGGCCCACTGTGGGCCCCTCTGCTCGCTGGGCCCCATATGCCAGTAAGGGCAGTAATGCCCTGATGGGGGCCCTGGCTATACATTAGTACTATGGACAGCACTCTTCTGATTGTCATGGTTGTGTGCATGGGAGTGAACTAAGCTTTAACATATTACATGATTAAGCATACTACAATGTTTTCTTAATTGTGAATTCTTAAAAAACCTAGAAAACATCCGTGTTTTAAAGAAAAAAAATAGACAAGTCAAATAACTATGCTAGAGCTAGTAGCACTGTATTATGTTTGGTAAAGTGGTTTTACACTTTAAGGAAATTGGACCCCTAGTGCTTTTATACGCCTAAAATATCAAATACAGAATGTACTCACCCTCTCATAGTCGAGTGCCACCTCCTCATTGGCAACATTTGGCTACAGCAGTGACATCATGTTGACAGTGGGTATCACTATTGCAGCCAATAGCTAAGCTCAGGGAGTCATGGTTGCAAATTTGACTCGAGGAGGGTCAGTACTTGCTCAGTTTGTTATTTTACGGTATGTAGGAGTGTTTGACGTCCACTATCCTTAGGAAGGAATTTTCTTTAAGTAGTACTCAATGGCTGCAGAAAGTCCTTATGCATTTATTTGTAGTGGGCTTATTGTTTGGGAAAGACCAAAACAGCACATTTTAGAGCCCTTTAACAGTGGAAAAATATTGCTGGCACTCAGAGAAATATAATATCCCCAAAATAGTTATCTGCAGATGGAAATCTTTTCCACACTGACTTATAGAATGGCTCTCTTCAAAAGCCAATGTTCTTCCTCCTCCAAGAGGGATGATTTTTATATCCTTTTATCTTTTATCCCAGTAAGCTTTTCCTGGCATAATAGACACCCTGCACCAGCTTGGTACTTTATACTGGGAGAAACAGTACCCACTGCACCTCTGTCAAATGGCTCTTACAAAGACATAAAATCCCACCACTGCATTGGTGCAAAGTTTGAGGTCAGTTTCTTGACTAATCGGGAGTCAATCGATATTAGATAATTTAGAAAATCAGCTTCCTTTCCTTTAAAGAGAGCTAATTTGAATAAAAATATAATTTTACCTAATTCTTCAGGTATATCCCATTTAAGAAACCTATAGTGTGTAATGTACAATATTTGTTGCCAAAATTATTTACAAAACCATTTCATTGGAAGTTGTATATGACCTCTAAAGTGAACAATTATGGTTCTATCTCAAAGAACTTCAATTGCTTAAAAGCTTACTAAATATTTCTAATAATGTAGTCTAAATAAACAGTTCACTTAATTAGTCATAATTTGCAGAGATTATGGCAATTTAAGCACTTTTAAAGTAGAAGTGATTTTGTTTTATGAAAGCTCAACAATTTCTTTGAAGTTTTTGCCAAGGGCAAATATATGTAGATTTTGTTTCATTTGCTGAATATCTAAGTAGCTTATTCTTTATGAGGTTAGAGGTTGAGTTAAGATCGAGCTCATGAAATAGTGTTTGACAGATGGAGGTACTAATAAGGGTCATAGCCATATTAAATGGTCTCATAATACCTCTATAAAGTATAGCTGTTTTGCAGAACAAGCATGGGATATAAAAAATAATTAAGCTGGATTGTTGCCAAGAGAAAAACTTCAAAGTTTTACAATTCCCTGTAGTTTATGATTTCTTTTGTTTTATTTAAAGTGTACTGTTTTAATAAATACGTTAATCATTACTGATGGTATTCAGAACTAGTAAAAACCTTAACCATGAAGAGTTATGATTCTATTTTACAATGTCTTGCCTAATGACAATTTAGAACAATGAATAATGACAGATGAAGTAGACCAAAGACATTGGGATGTTGTTCCACAAATTCTACCACCCTTCACCTCCGCTGCCATGTCTAAGGCCAACATCACCATTTTGTATTAGTAGATTTAGAGCTAAAGTCCAACAATGTTCTTTTTATATAATGCATCATAGGCTATTATTAAAGAATAAGATATAGTGCTTGTGCAAGCCTTGTTTTTACAAGTTTTAGGTGATTTGGCATTTCTGTTTCAGTGTGTGTACATTGCATTTATGCTCTCTTTCCTTTTATGGGAATGGTTCGGTTGGGTAAAGAGTTATTTGCTTCATTTTATTTTATATTATTGAATATTATGGATAAATACATTTGAACTCAAAATGAAAAAAAATCTTACAAAAAATATCAGCAGCACTTGAGCAGTAAAATAATGTGTACATTCTCCTCAAAGCCTTTAGTGTTTGAGTGTTACCTATTAGATGCTCTTTTAGGCTATTTCTTCAGCATTCTGCTTGTAATAGGTTTCTCCATGTGTGGAGGAGAGAGAGGACAACAAGATGAAGTAGGATCTCATATATGTAACCCCCAAATGACCCTAAAATGGTTATCTGTAGTGTTGAGCATTCCGATACCGCAAGTATCGGGTATCGGCCGATATTTGCTGTATCAGAATTCCGATACCGAGTTCCGATATTTTTGTGATATCGGGAATCGGTATCGGGATTAAGATTCATGTGTAAAATAAAGAATAAAAATTAAAAATATTGATATACTTACCCTCGGACGCGCCCTGGTTGTCACCGCTGCAACCGCCATGCTTCCCTTCCTAAAAATGAGCGTGTTAAGGACCTTCATTGACGTTGCGGCTTGTGATTGGTCGCTGAGCGGTCATGTGACCGCTCACGCGACCAATCACAAGCCGCGACGTCATCGAAGGTCCTTAACACGCTCATTCCTAAGAATGACCACTCAGCGACCAATCACAAGCCGCGACATCATCGAAGGTCCCTAACGCACTCATTCTTAGGAAGGGAAGCATGGCGGTTGCAGCGGTGACAACCAGGGCGCGTCCGAAGGTAAGTATATCAATATTTTTTATTTTTATTCTTTATTTTACACATGAATATGGATCCCAGGGCCTGAAGGAGAGTTTCCTCTCCTTCAGACCCTGGGAACCATAGAGGATACCTTCCGATATTTGTGTCCCATTGACTTGTATTGGTATCGGATATCGGTATCGGCGATATCCGATATTTTTCGGATATCGGCCGATACCATCCGATACCGATACTTTCAAATATCGGACGGTATCGCTCAACACTAGTTATCTGTAGATGTAAAGCTTTTCAACATTAAAACTTATACAATGGCTTTCTTTAATAGATGGCACTAAAAAGCTAGTGTTCTACCTACTTCAGTAGAAATTATTTGTATGCCATTTTCCTCTTGTCCCAGAGCGCTTTGCTTGGCCTAAAAGGGAGAAACAGGTTTCTCTCAGAACGACCAGATGCTACATTATTTATGTGGCTTATTGACTTATCGGGAGTCTACCTATATTATAAAGCACCCCCCTGACCTCAGTGGTTGATACCTTTTAATGTCTAACTGAAAAGATGGTAATAAATTGCAAGCTTTCAAGACTACTCAGGTCTCTTTATCAGGCATAGACTAATAAAATTTTTTAATAATCTCATATTTATACACAACAGGGAACATAAATAATCCAATAGAAAAGACAAGTGACGTGAAGCAGAACTATCATTATGGGAGAGTGATAAACAGTTGTGGAAGTAAAGATTGGAACAGTTCATTCTACATCAACTAAGGAATTTGCTCCTCAGACTGTGTGGGGGCATCACAACACAGAACTAGACCCCAACCAGGAGACAATTAAACTTTCACACTCCTTATCGATGAACTGTTCCAATATTTATGGCCGCAACTGATAAAACTCTACCATAATGATAGTTCTGCTTCACATCACTTGTCTTATCTACTGTATTATTTCTGTCCCCTGTTGTGTATAAATATGTGATTCTTCAGATTTTGTATTAGTCTATGCCTGATGAAGAGACCTGAATAGTCTCAAAAGCTTGCAATTTATTACAGTCTTTTCAGTAAAGGTACCGTCACACTAAGCGACGCTGCAGCGATACCGACAACGATCCGGAATCGCTGCAGCGTCGCTGTTTGGTCGCTGGAGAGCTGTCACACAGACAGCTCTCCAGCGACCAACGATGCCGGTAACCAGGCGCTGTGCTTCTCTGCTCTGGCTGTGAGCACAGCGGCCGGAAAGCAGAGCGGTGACGTCACCGCTGTGCTTTTCGGCTGCCCGGCGCTCACAGCCAGAGCAGAGAAGCCCAGCGCCGAGGACAGACAGCGGTAGGTAAGTATGTAGTGGTTGTTTTTTTTACTTTAACGATGGTAACCAGGGTAAACATCGGGTTACTAAGTGCGGCCCTGCGCTTAGTAACCCGATGTTTACCCTGGTTACCAGCGAAGACATCGCTGAATCGGCGTCACACACGCCGATTCAGCAATGTCAGCGGGACGTCCAGCGACGAAACAAAGTGCTGGCCTTTCTGCCCCGACCAGCGATATCACAGCAGGGGCCTGATTGCTGCTGCCTGTCACACTGGACGATATCGCTAGCCAGGACGCTGCAACGTCACGGATCGCTAGCGATATTGTCCAGTGTGACGTTACCTTTAGCCATTTAAAGGTATCAGCCACTGAGGGCTCTCAAATCTAAACATTTTTCTATCTACTGGCTAACACGGTATAAAGACCAAAAAACTGGTCCAGGATACTTGTTAGTATAAGTGTAATATGTAGGTGCACATTCACATGGCAGCCATTAGCAGAAAACACCTAGAACATTAACACAGCTAGGGACCATACTGACTGGTTACATGTTGTCGTGGTGGAATGACTTTTACGCTGTTTAGATCAAAATAGTGCCAACTAGTGTTGAGCATTCCGATACCGCAAGTATCGGGTATCGGCCGATATTTGCGGTATCGGAATTCCGATACCGAGATCCGATATTTTTGTGATATCGGGTATCGGTATCGAATCAATAGGGATGTGTAAAATAAAGAATTAAAATAAAAAATATTGATATGCTCACCTCTCCGGCGGCCCCTGGACTTCACGCTGCTATCCGGGAGGCTTCTTTGTTTAAAAAGCGCGCCTTTCGGACCTGTGAATGACGTCCCGGCTTCTGATTGGTCGCGTGCCGCCCATGTGACCGGCACACGACCAATCAGAGGCCGCGACGTCATTCGCAGGTCCCCAATTCCTAGAATTAGCAGTTTTGTGAATGAGAATGACGTCGCGGCTTCTGATTGGCCGCGTGCCGGTCACATGGGCGGCACGCGGCCAATCAGAAGCCGCGACGTCATTCTCATTCACAAAACTGCTAATTCTAGGAATTGAGGACCTGCGAATGACGTCGCGGCCTCTGATTGGTCGCGTGCCGGTCACATGGGCGGCACGCGACCAATCAGAAGCCGGGACGTCATTCACAGGTCCGAAAGGCGCGCTTTTTAAACAAAGAAGCCTCCCGGATAGCAGCGTGAAGTCCAGGGGCCCCCGGAGAGGTGAGCATATCAATATTTTTTATTTTAATTCTTTATTTTACACATCCCTATGGATCCCAGGGCCTGAAGGAGAGTTTCCTCTCCTTCAGACCCTGGGAACCATGAGAATACCTTCCGATACTTGATGTCCCATTGACTTGTATTGGTATCGGATATCGGTATCGGCGATATCCGATATTTTTCGGGTATCGGCCGATACTATCTGATACCGATACTTTCAAGTATCGGACGGTATCGCTCAACACTAGTGCCAACTAATTACCCTATGTTTTTTAATACGTATTGCTAGTATAAATTTACTCACTGCAAAGTATCTATTTGTTGTTTTAATTCTAGGTTTTGTCTGCTATTTACTGCAGTGTAAATTTATACCTCTACACTGCACTTATATAAGCAAGGTTACAGAACTCGAAACATCTGTTCAGTTTTGTTTGTAATGTAGTCTTTTGGGTCACAAAGTGGTTCAATGTTTCAAATATGAAGATCAATTTCAAAAAGAGAAAGAAAATAATACTTTAAAGTTTGAAGGATCCAAAATTCTAGGATTATCTCTAGCATAGGCATCCGGGTTGTTTTTTAATAGTGATAAGCGAGCACTAAAATGCTCGAGTGCTTGGTACTTGAATCAAGCAGGTCGGGCGCTCGGATGGGCATGACTCGAGAAATGAGTATAATGGAAGTCAGAGGGAAACTCCAGCATTTTTCCAGAAGATCCTGCACGGAGGGCTGGGGAGACAGGAATAGCGCTGAAATTGATGGAATCAGTGCTCAAATGGAATGGGAACAGCATTGGGAAGATGCCTGGATGCATCTCTAACTCCCAGGTCGCTGCTGGGAACAATGTTGCCAGTATTACTCCACTTTTACAGACTGGCAATAAAACACACAGAACAGAAGAAAAAATTGATTTTACAGGAAAAGTAGTAGGAAACATGAATTCCTGTATAATGACTTGGATATAATGCAAAATTAAAAAGAGAAAAAAACACACTTCCTCAACCCCTTAATAGTCGGGCCATCTCTCACCATATTTCCCTGTCGCCTATGACTATAATAAATTACATAGTAAAAGGGGGAAATAAAACTACACCTACAGGTACTCACTGGTAAATGTAATTTTATCATTTTACTACCTTATCTGATCATGTGGTGTGTGTGACATGTGACATCCTTTTTAGAGATGAGCAAATATGTTCCGAAAACGATCGCTAAGCATAAATTCAGCACGAACATGGCACATTCTGATTCATGATTGGAAACACGAGCATTTTTTCTTAATATAATGCTAAGCATGCCGAGATGAGGAAACTTAAAGACATAATGCTCCTCTGGGAAATATGCTAATTATGCAAATTGTCTCTTCAGAGAGGAAGAGAACTAGAACTCTAGCGCCACCTATTGGAAGTAGCAATCTCAATTTGGCTATTATCCTAAGTCATGTGACAAGGCTCGTTAAAGGGTCAACATTTACTTGTAGGATTGCTACTTCCAATAGGCGGCACTAGAGTTCTAGTTCTCTTCCTCTCTGAAGAGACAATTTGCATAATTAGCATATTTCCCAGAGAAGCATTGCGGCTTTAAGTCTACTCATTTCGGCATGCTTAGCATGTCAATCTCCGCATGTTTAGCATGTCCATCTCCGCAAGGAGAAATTATGCTTCTTGGATATTGGTCAGACGCCTCTCCCACAGCCAAACCAGATCTCCACTTTGCACTGACGAGGGGCAGTACCACAAAACACAGTGTCTGCAAATTGAGATTCTGGTTTGGCTATTATCCTAAGTCATGTGACAAGGCTCGTTAAAGGGTCAACATTGACTTGTAGGATTGCTACTTCCAATAGGTGGCACTAGAGTTCTAATTCTCTTTCTCTCTGAAGAGACAATTTGCATAACTAGCATATTTCCCACAGGAGCATTGCAGCTTTAAGTCTCCTCATCTTGGCATGCTTTGCATGTCAATCTCTGCAAGGAGAAATGTTACTTCTTGGATATCAGTCAGATGTCTCTCACACCACCTAGCCAGATCACCATTTTGCATTGATGAGGGGCAGTACCCCGGGACACAGTGTCTGCAAATTGAGATTCTGGTTTGGCTATTATCCTAAGTCATGTGACAAGGCTTGTTAAAGGGTCAACATTGACTTGTAGGATTGCTACTTCCAATAGGTGGCTCTAGAGTTCTTGTTCTCGTTCTCTCTGAAAAGACAATTTGCATAATTAGCATATTTCCCAGAGGAGCATTGCGGTTTTAAGTCTCCTCATTTCGGCATGCTTAGCATGTCAATCTCTGCAAGGAGAAGTTATACTTCTTGGATATCGGTCAGATGCCTCTCATACAGCCAAACCAGATCTCCACTTTGCACTGACGAGGGGCAGTACCCCAAAACACAGTGTCTGCAGAATGAGATTCTGGTTTGGTTATTATCCTAAGTCATGTGACAAGGCTTGTTAAAGGGTCAAAATTGACTTGTAGGATTGCTACTTCCAATAGGTGGCTCTAGAGTTCTTGTTCTCGTTCTCTCTGAAAAGACAATTTGCATAATTAGCATATTTCCCAGAGGAGCATTGCGGTTTTAAGTCTCCTCATTTCGGCATGCTTAGCATGTCAATCTCCGCAAGGAGAAGTTATACTTCTTGGATATCGGTCAGATGCCTCTTATACAGCCAAACCAGATCTCCACTTTGCACTGACGAGGGGCAGTACCCCAAAACACAGTGTCTGCAGAATGAGATTCTGGTTTGGCTATTATCCTAAGTAATGTGACAAGGCTTGTTAAAGGGTCAACATTGACTTGTAGGATTGCTACTTCCAATAGGTGGCTCTAGAGTTCTTGTTCTCGTTCTGTCTGAAAAGACAATTTGCATAATTAGCATATTTCCCAGAGGAGCATTGCGGTTTTAAGTCTCCTCATTTCGGCATGCTTAGCATGTCAATCTCCACAAGGGGAAATTATGCTTCTTGGATATTGGTCAGACGCCTCTCACACAGCCAAACCAGATCTCCACTTTGCACTGACGAGGGGCAGTACCCTGAAACACAGTATCTGCAAATTGCGATTCTGGTTTGGCTATTATCCTAAGTCATGTGACAAGGCTCGTTAAAGGATTTGCAGGATTGCTACTTCCAATAGATAGCACAAGAGTTCTAGTTCTCTTCCTCTCTGAGGAGACAATTTGCATTCTTAATATCAGAAATAGTTGGCAAAATTTGGAAAAAGTGTGGGAAAATAATAGCATCGCCACTAAAATATTTTAAAGTAGATAATAGGTAGATGCAGTTGTGCTCAAAAGTGTACATACCTCGGCAGAATTTTTGCTTTTTGGGCCTTTTTTCAGAGAACATGAATGATAGCAACAAAACTTTTTCTCCTATCATGGTGGATGGGTGAAGCCATTTATAGACATTTACTGTGTTTCCTCTTTTTAAATCATAATGCCACCCAAAACATCCAAATGGCTCTGATCAAAAGATCACATACCCCATTTCTTAAAACCGTGTATTGCCCCCAATAACATCAATGACAGCTTGAAGTCTTTTGTGGTAGTTGTGGATGAGGTTCTCTAATTTCTCAGATGGTAAAACTGCCCACTCTTCTTGGCAAAAAGCCACCAGTTCCTTTTCATTTCTGGGCTATCTAGCATTAACTGCGCACTTGAGATCTTCCTAGAGTGGCTCAATGATATTGAGGTTAGGTGACTGAGATGGCCACTCCAGAACCTTCACTTTGTTCTGCTGTAGCCAATGACAGGTCAACTTGGCCTTGTATTTTGGATCGTTGTCATGTCTGAAAGTCAAAGTATGTCCCATGCGCAGCTTCCGTGTTGATTTGCCTCCAGTATTTGCTGATAACTAGTGTTGAGCATTCCGATACCGCAAGTATCGGGTATCGGCCGATACTTGCGGTATCGGAATTCCGATACCGAGATCCGATACTTTTGTGGTATCGGGTATCGGTATCGGATACATAGAGATGTGTAAAATAAAGAATTAAAATAAAAAATATTGATATATTTACCTCTCCGGCGGCCCCTGGACTCAGCGCGGGTAACCGGCAGGCTTCGTTGTTCAAAATCAGCACTTTTAGGACCTGAGAATCACGTCCCGGCTTCTGATTGGTCGCGGACCGCCCATGTGACCGCCACGCGACCAATCACAAGCCGCGACGTCACCGCAAGCTATTAGCGCGCTCATTTTTGAAAAATGAGCGCGTTAATGACTTTCAAAGACGTAGCGGCTTGTGATTGGTCGCGGCCACGCGACCAATCACAAGCCGCGACGTCACCGCAAGCTATTAACGCGCTCATTTTTAAAAATGAGCGCGTTAATGGCTTTCAAAGACGTAGCGGCTTGTGATTGGTCGCGTGGCCGCGACCAATCACAAGCCGCTACGTCTTTGAAAGTCATTAACGCGCTCATTTTTAAAAAGCCGCTATTAGCGCGCTCATTTTTAAAAATGAGCGTGTTAATGGCTTTCAAAGACGTAGCGGCTTGTGATTGGTCGCGTGGCCACGACCAATCACAAGCCGCTACGTCTTTGAAAGCCATTAACGCGCTCATTTTTAAAAATGAGCGCGTTAATAGCTTGCGGTGACGTCGCGGCTTGTGATTGGTCGCGTGGCCGCGACCAATCACAAGCCGCTACGTCTTTGAAAGTCATTAACGCGCTCATTTTTCAAAAATGAGCACGCTAATAGCTTGCGGTGACGTCGCGGCTTGTGATTGGTCGCGTGGCAGTCACATGGGCGGCCCGCGACCAATCAGAAGCCGGGACGTGATTCTCAGGTCCTAAAAGCGCTGATTTTGAACAAAGAAGCCTGCCGGTTACCCGCGCTGAGTTCAGGGGCCGCCGGAGAGGTAAATATATCAATATTTTTTATTTTAATTCTTTATTTTACACATCCCTATGGATCCCAGGGCCTGAAGGAGAGTTTCCTCTCCTTCAGACCCTGGGAACCATGAGAATACCTTCCGATACTTGATGTCCCATTGACTTGTATTGGTATCGGATATCGGTATCGGCGATATCCGATATTTTTCGGGTATCGGCCGATACTATCCGATACCGATACTTTCAAGTATCGGACGGTATCGCTCAACACTACTGATAACATGCTGCATTCATCTTTAATTCAACTTTGACCAAGTTTCCTGTGCCTTCGTAGCTCACACATCCCCAAAATATCAGCGATCAACCTCCATGCTTTACAGTAGGAATGGTGTTCTTTTCATCATAGGCCTTTCAAACCAACAAAAATTAAAACAAAGCTGGTTCTACAGTATATATGACATTAGTAATTTTTTTTAACAAATATATTTTGAGAATTGTACCAGGCAAAGCAGTTTTGAAAAATTTTAACCCATCGTGATTTTACATAAAGCAAGTTAAACTGTATGGATGACATTGAATCCATAAAAAGTAAACTTTTTTTTTAGCTTAAAAAAGCACCATAATGTAACAATAACCATGTTTAATTGTATGGATGTTAGGACTGGCAGAGCTCACCGAGTTAATATAGACATTATAATTGGTGCGTTCGCAGCCCGCGACCACAAATAGCAAGCTCATAACATGAAGTGATACTAGCGCATGGCAGTGCGGCCATGCAAACCTTTTTTAGCTGCAGCAGCTTCAGGACCTTCCTAGAGGACCAATGGAAGCTGCTACAACACCAGAGTAACTTCAGGACCTTCCTAGAGGACAAATGGGAGCTGCAGCAGTACCTGAGCATGTGACCCCTGACCTCCAATGAGAGGTCTTACCATGGGCATGCTCAGAATGGAAAAAGCAGGACTTAGTCCCAGAGACATCTGCTCACCACTGACCAGTACTGGCTACAATGGCTGAGCCTGGGAAAGCAGCAGAAACCATACACACAGTATCATGCTGAGCCAGATGCTGGGACCAACGTCTCCGCTGAGCAGGCTCCACTGTGGCTGGAGAAGAATGGGAGACCACAGAGGAGATGGCTCGAGATTCCTCCTGTGCAGAGGCGGGAACTCGACCTCTAACATTACCCCCCTCCTAGGGCTCCCCATCCTTGGGCCTTGCTACGCTTGAAGGCAGCAATGAGCAGCGGAGCTCGAATATTCTCAACAGGCTCCCAGGACCTGTCCTCTGGGCCATAACCCTTCCAGTCCACCAAAAATACTTTTTCCCACGTACCACCTTGCACTCCAAAATAGCGTTCACCTCGGAATCATCCGAAGACGAATCTGATGTCCCGGCAGATGACTTGGAAAACCAGGACATGTGTACGGGCTTTAAGAGGGACACATGAAAGGTGTCGTTGATACCTAGGCATGGAGGAAGAGCCAGATGACAGGGTTAACCTGTTCGAGGACCTTGAAAGGTCCCAAGAAGCGAGGAGCAAATTTAGTGGACTCAACTCGCAGCCTGATGTTGCGGCCGGAGAGCCACACTAAGTTGCTAGGAGCAAAGGTCGGAGTGGGGCGCCGATGTGCATCAGCGGAGGACCTCATTCTCTCCTTGGAGGCCTGGATGGCATCCTGAGTGCGGTCCCAAATATCCCGTGCCTCCACAGCCCAGTCTGCCACCCTGGAGTTGGTGGAAGACAAGGGCATAGGCACAGGAACCCGCGGATGCTGACCATAATTAAGGAGGAATGGAGTCTGACCACTGGAGTTGGCTACAGCATTGTTAAGTGCAAACTCCGCCCACGGTAGCAAGGATGCCCCGTCATCCTGCCTTGCAGAAATGAAATGTCACAAATATGTGACCAAGGTCTGAATGGTTCTCTGTACCAATACATTCGTCTCGGGATGATATGCTGAAGAGAGATTTAACTACATGCTGAGTAAACGAAAAGCTCTCTCCAGAACCGAGACGCAAACTGGGGACCCTGGTCACTGACAACTTTGTCCGGCATACCGTGTAGGTGGAAAATGTGTCTTATAAACAACGCTGCCAAGGCCTGTGCAGAAGGTAACCGTGGAAGCGGCAGCAGGTGCACCATTTTAGAAAAATAGTCGGTGATTACCCAAATGATGGTGCAGCCACGAGACTTGAGTCAGCCCACCACAAAGTCCATCCCGACCATCTTCCAAGACCTATCTGCGACCGGCAGAGGATAAAGTAACCCAGCTTACCGTTGTCAAGGAGACTTATTTTTGGCGCAGGAGACACAGGCCTGAACATAGTCTCCGACTTCACGGACCATATGCGTCCACCAGTACGTCCTCGCCAACAGCTCAGAAGTCCTCTTGGTCCATAAATGTCCACCCACCCTGGATGAATAAGCCCAAGAGAGAACCTCTGGTCGCAAATTAGTAGGTACAAATGTCTTACCCGGGGGGCACCGACTCTAGCGAAACTGGAGCCACGGTTCTCAGGCTCTCAGAAGGAACAATAACCTGAAGCTCCTCTTCCTCCTCCTCAGAAGACACAACGGAGCGAGAGAGAACGTCAGCAAGAATTTTCTTCTCCCCAGAGAGATAATGGAGGGTGAAATGGAACCAGGATAAGAATAAGGACCATCTGGCCTGGCGAGAATTTAGCCGTTGAGCTGCTTGTAAGTACACCAAATTTTTGTGGTCGTGAAGACTTGGAAGGGAAAGCGAGCCCCTTCCAGGAGGTGTCTCCACTCAGAGAAAGCCAACTTCATACCTAGAAACTCCCTGTCCCCAATGGAATAATTCCTCTCTGCTGGGATGAAGGTCTTGGAAAAGAAGAAGCACGGATGCTTCCGACCTTGAGCATCCTTTTGGAAGAGGACTGCACCAGCAGCAGCAGATGAGGCATCCACCTCCATCAGGGCGATGTAGGATGGGAGCGCTAGCTAAATGAGATTTTATAGAGAGGAAGGCCTTGGAAATTTCCTCCGACCACAATTTGGGATTTGCTCCCTTCTTGGTGAGGGTTACCAAGGGAGCTACTAAAGTCGAGAAATGCGGAATGAACTGATGGTAATAATTAATGAACCCTATAAAACACTGCACCGCTTTGAGAGAATGAGGTTGCTTCCAGTCCATCACAGCCTGTAGTTTGGCAGGATCCATAGCCAATCCCTGAACAGAGATGATATAACCAAGGAAAGATAAGGACTCCTGCTCAAACACACATTTCTCCAACTTGGCATAAAGAGAATTTGCCCGTATGAGGCCGAAGACCTTGCGAACCTCTCTCCGGTGGGAGTCAATATCTGGAGAGTAGATGAGTATATCATTTAGATAGACTACAATCGAGGTGGAGAGCATATCCCGGAAGATGTCATTCACAAAGTCTTGGAAAACAGCTGGGGCATTACAGAGCCCGAAGGGCATCACCAGATATTCATAATGCCCATCCCTTGTAATAAAAGTCATCTTCCATTCATCCCCCTCACAGATGCGAATCAGGTTATAAGCACCCCGCAGATCTAATTTGGAAAATACCCTTGCTCCCCATAGCCTATCGAAGAGTTCAGATATCAGGGGCAATGGGTACTTATTCTTGACGGTGATGGCGTTAAGACCCCTGTAATCTATGCATTGATGTAGTTCTCCGTTCTTCTGCACGAAGAAGAACCCCGCCCCTGCAGGTGACACTGACTTCCTAATGAACCCTCTTGCCAAATTCTCCTGGATGTATTGGGACATAGCCTCCTTCTCCGGGAGAGGGGATAGACCCATCCCCGAGGAGGTTCAGCTTCACGCATGAGGTCAATAGGACAGTCATATGGGCGGTGAAGCAGAAGGGTCTCCACAGCCTTCTTGGAGAACACATCTGCATTGGACCAATAACATTTGGGAAGGGAAGTAAGATCTGCGGGTATCTCTGTAGTGGAAACCTGAACGGACTCCCTCACACATCTGCCCAGATTCACTCCAACCCAATATCCTCCCTGTGGTCCACTCAATATGTGGGGAGTGGAAAAGGAGCCAAGGTATTCCTAGCAGAATCTCGTCTATTCCCTCTGGAATGACAAGAAAGGAGATAATCTCCTGATGGGAAGGGGACATAGATAATGAGAAAGGCATGGTCTGATGTGTGATTTGTGACGGCATTCTCGACCCATTCACTACTCGAACAGTCACCAGTTTGGCAAGCATCACCAGGAGTATTGCGTGGCGCTGAGCGAAGGCAGAGGACATGAAATTTCCCTCTGCTCCAGAGTCCACACAAAGCTCAACTGTTAGAGTGGATGAGCCTAAATAGATTGTCCCTTTAAAGGACAACTTGGAGGAAAATACCGCTGTTTCTTGACCATAGAATTATTATCTTGACCATAGAATTATTCCAAGAGGCCTACTTATTCAAATATATCCCACCTTACCCCTGAAAGATGAATAACTAACCATAAAATGGAAAGAAGCAGGATCCCTTGCTCCTTGTCCTTAATTCAGATCACTGATGAGAAAAATGGGTCTCTCTCAATGATATGGGTGAGGAAATTGGTCAACTGCAGAAATTAATGAAACAAGAAATAACCAACAAAGACCTTCAAAAGTTCTTTTAGGAACTGAAAAAGTATATAGAAAATCAGAAAAAAGAGATCAGTATAAAACTTCAAATCTCTGGTGACCTCCCACTAGAAATACATCTTATTCCTCACTTTTTTTCAACCAGTAAAGACAATAAGTCTACAACTGAATGTCAATCTAGACATTTAAGATGTACAAGGACCCAATTTGTGGGATTAAGAAAACGCCAGGAAACATCTTTTCAAAGGAGTGGGAATTATCCTGTTGACAAGCCAAAAGTAATCAACCTTTCTGCACATATCTTAACAAAAACCCAAAATAAAGTCCTTGAAAAAGGCTTAACCTTTTATCAATCAAACAGGAGGACTTCTCAATACAAAAGAGGAACAAGATGCCAAAGCCATTCTAAAATATCTGCTGGAGGGGAATGCATCAAAGGGAGTGAATCTCTGTGCATTTTTATTGCATTTCTATATATTTATATTTATAACTTGAACGCAAAATAAAAGAAATATATTTCTCTTTTACGAAAACTTGCATAGTAATCTTTCTGTGCATGGTAAAATCCTAGAAAAAAATTTTTCCCTGTGCAAATGAAATATGTACAGCTGCCCAGAGAAGGCTTGAAAATTAATCCAATGATCAAGGAGTTCTTTTACAAGATTGTTTGCTTGTTCCCAGGACAGTTGAAAGGAGCCTTTTGGAGACTCGTGAAATTTTTGTTGGTTTTACAAATCAAGCTGACATCTGTCATTATGAGGCGTATAGCCTCTTATGTCCTCTACAGTGTTATGGCAAAGGGAGATTGGACACTTTTATGTGTCTCCTCAAAGGATTGTCTTGTGATGCTGCCAACACAATTAATGCAGTGGCAATGTATTTTCTGCCAGTAAACTTAATTCATCAGCTTTTTAAGGTTAGTAGGATTAAAAGCAAGTCGGAAGAAAAATGTTGCATTTTCTATTTTGTTCACATTTCTCTTGAAAGTAATTATTGAAGATTGCATAATATACAATGTGCAGGCAGTAGCAGACTAATATATTGTATGTAATTGACTGTGTAAATTGACCATAATTTTCTTCAAATAGAAATGGAGAAAATTATACATTATGGCTAATGATCATACATTTTAAGTAATATATATTAATAATATGAAACAAATTCACTGTTACCAATCATATACTGATGTTACAAGCAGAATGCAGCTATAATTAATAATAGCAAACAGCTACATCTGCTGATTTTTCTATTTTATCGATAGATACCTATAAAGCCAAGATTTGATGTATTTTTCATGAACTCGCTACTAAGTAGTTCTATTGTAATGCCTCAAAGTTGGGGATTACATTAATGTTTTTATTTAATTATCTGTACTTGGAATATGTCTTCAAATATTTGAATTGATGCAATGTTTTAAAGTGTAGTATGCAACACACACTAAGGGTTAACCCCATTACTTACAGTTAAAACCAGAAGTTTACATACACTATATAAAAAGACACATATGCATGTTTCTCCCAATATTTGACATGAAATTAAAATAAGCCTTTCCTGTTTTAGGTCAGTTGGGTTTACCATAATTATTAATATTTGCAAAATGCCAGAAAAACGAGAGAGAGAATGTTTTAAGGCTTTTTTATTACTTACTGCAAAGTCAAACAATTACATGCATTTCATTAGTATTTGGTGCCATTCCCCTTAAACTACTTGGGTCAAACATTTTGGATATCCTTCCACAAGCTTCTTACAATAGTTGGTCTGAATTTGGGCCCATTCCTCTTGACAAAACTGGTGTAACTGATCCAGATTTGTAGGTCGCCTTGGTCGCACCTGCCTTTTCAGCTTTGCCCATAAATTTTCAATTGGATTGAGATCAGGGTTTTGTGATAGCCACTCCAAAACATTGACTTTGTTATCCTTAAGCCACTTAACCATTTTGGCAGTATGCTTCGGGTCATTGGAAGACCCATTTCCCCTGAGCTTTAACTTCATGGCTGATGTCTTGAGATGCTCCTTCAGAATTCCTACAAAATTTTCTTTTTTCCTGATGTCATTTTGTGAAGTGCACCAGTCCCTCCTACAGCAAAAGAACCCCACAACCTGACGCTGCCATCCCCGTGTTTCACAGTTCTACCTTTTTCTTCCAAACATAATTATGTGTCATTATGCACAAAGTTCAGGTTTTAGACAATAGGACATGTCTCCAAAAATTAAGCTCTGTGTTCCTGTGTGAATTTGCAAACATTAATCTGGCTTTTCTGCTTCGTTTGGAGTAATGGCTTCTTCCTAGCAGAATGGCCTTTCACCCCATGTTGATACAGTACTCGTTTCACTGTGGATAGTGATGCAATATTACCAGCTTCTGCCATCATCTTTACAAGGTCTTTTGCTTTTGCACTTGGGTTGATATGCACATGTCAGACCAAAGCACATTCATCTCTTGGACACAGAACTCATCTCCTTCCTGAGTGGTATGATGGTTGGACATTCCCATCTTGTTTGTACTTGCATATAATTGTTTGTACAGATGAACGAGGCTCCTTCAAGTATCTTGAAATTGCAAAATTGCACCCAAGGAAAAGCCAGACTTGTGCAAGTCCACAATTCTCTTCCTGATAGCTTAGCTGATTTCTTTCTGTGCTACATATCCTCAGTGTTCGTTTCTGCCTGTAACCCTGTGCACACTGCAATCTGTCTGACTGATGAAGGTCATTGTAGGACTGAAACCTTCCTTTATTTTGATTTGCCTGCACAGAATAAAATTATCTGCTTACAACATTTACCTAAGTGCCAAATTTTCTACAAGACTAGTTGATTTCTTTAGATTTTCCCATGATGCTAGACAAAGAAGCAATGTGTTTCAGGTGTGCATTAGAATGTATCCACAGCTGTGTCTCTAATTAACACAGATGTTGGCAAAAAAAAGCTTTCAGAAGCTTCAAACACATGACATTATCATATGGGCAGTCAAGAATTTTTTAAAGGCATTGTAATCTTAGTGTATGTAAACTTTAGACTTTGCAGTAAGTAATAAATATTCCTTAAAACATTCTCTCTCCCTCATTATTCTAGTATTTGGCAAATATTAATAATTATGGTAATGCTAACTGACCTAAAACAAGAAAGGTTTGTTGTGATTTCATGTCAGATATTGAGAAAAACATGCATAGGTTTCTTTTCATATAGTGTATGTAAACTTCAGGTTCAACTGTAGATCCCAGATAGGAAATAGCTATGTGGGTAGTGTTTAGTTAATAAAATGCAACAACCATGGTTTCTAGTTAGAGTAAAGCAAAGTATAAGCAATGGAGCAGCCACAGCAAGAATATAGGAGAGCAACACGGTAACTGTTCCAGCAGGATGATATGGGGAAATATCTGAAGAATATGCAGTATGCCTGTTTCACCCCTTAATATGAGGAATCCCCTGATTCACAGAAGCATTGAATATGCCTAGTATGCAGGGTGTCCCCTGTGGCATAGCCAAGGATGGCCAGGAACCAGTTGATGAAATGGACCATCAACCAAGGCCAACTGGGGTGTAGCAACCCTGTATAGAGTGGAAAATGTCCTGGTAATAATAAGTATTATAGACATAAGGATGAATGACCTCGGGGAGATCAAAATATCCAACACCGCGGAGACACCATCACGTGTTTTTCAACGCAGTGATCCAGAACACTGCTCACCATCCCTTATGGGAAATATGCAAATGCATGTAGAAAAGCCGCGGACACACCATCACATGTTTCTCAACGCAAGCAATAAATAGCCAGGTCTTTCACCGGGAAGGAACAACCACGGGAAGGGCAGCATCCAAAAAGGAAAACCACCTATGCCAAAACATGGTATCCATCCACAAACAGCTGTTTCGCAGAGACACCATCACGTGTTTCTCAACGCAGTGATCCAGAACACTGCTCCCATCTCTTACGGATGGATACCATGTTTTGGCATAGGTGGTTTTCCTTTTTGGATGCTGCCCTTCCCGTGTTCTGGTTCACTGCGTTGAGAAACACGTGATGGTGTCTCCGCGGTGTTGGATGTTTTGATCTCCCCGAGGTCATTCATCCTTATGTTTATAGTCCTTTCACTAGGCACTGCTCCTAATAGCTAGTTTCCTACTCCACACTGAGGAGGGGCAAATACCCCGAAACAGCTGTCTGTGGATGGATACCATGTTTTGGCTTAGGTGGTTTTCCTTTTTGGATGCTTCCCTTCCCTTGGTTGTTCCTTCCCGGTGAAAGACCTGCCTATTTATTGCTTGCGTTGAGAAACACGTGATGGTGTCTCCGCAGCTTTTCTACATGCAGGTAATAATAAGAGCTTAGTTTTGTTTTCCAGGTTAACCAACAGCTTATACGGACTCTCCTGGAACATAACTATACTGCATTCCCATTTATTCCTAATTAGTTTGCTTCTGCAGCTCTTAACTGATGTCTCTGAAATCTTTTGTGCCAGCATTGTGCTGTTACAAACTTTCTGCCTTGTAAGTAAACTTTATTTTTCTGCAACATCATGCCTGCTGATTTCATGCATTTTTCCTCTCTGCATCAACTTTATTCCAGCCCTGAGAGAACTGCAAATGCTGGTGTCACCCTTGCACATTTGCAACCAGATAATTACCACTGCGACATTGCTCCAGGTGCTGGTCTCCACCAATGACACTAGGGATCCGATCCCCACATGGTGTACTGGGTTCCCTTGTGTGCTGCACTATCACGATGGCACTTGGGCTGGCACTGAACAGCTTTCTCTTGTTGCAGTGCTGTGTTATAGTTTGACTTTACTATACAGTCCCCAATACACAATGGATTAAATTCAGTCAAACCAGCCAATATTGGTGGGATAGGTCAATTAACTAATGTGTATGGGGGCCTTCTGACTGTACCCTTACAGATAATGGGGGTGCAAGGTTAGGCTGTTAGAATAATGTAAGATAATGGCTGATAAGCCTCTGCAAGTGGCAGCAGCTTTCTCCTCTCCATTTATTAAAACAAACCTAGCATTCATGTGTATGTGGCAGAGGCGTAGCTAGGGTTTCAGCTTAGGGGGGTCGAAAAATCTGAGTGGGCCCCTAACGAGGTACCCCTGACTACAGCTACATGGTGCACCCTAATTGTGAGCATAGGGGAACATCAGCAGATGACCGCACTATAAATGAAAATACATCTATATAAAAACACTGATACTACTATATGAGGACCATATATTGGTAGATCGAGTTCTACAGACCATATAAGAGATCACAGCACAGTTATAGATAATAACTTACAGATGACGTTCTTTCTGATGGAATCGTTCACTTTTCTCGTCTGTTCCATCTGGCCCAGCCCAACAAGACAACTTCTCCACCAGGACTCGTCTGCAGAAATTATAATGACACATCAGACTTCTCACATTTCCAGCCCCGTCCCCATCTATCCCCAACCTGCACAAACTCCTCATTCTGCTGATACCCAATACTGAGCAGCTGCTGCTGTATGTGTCCCTATTACTGCCCCTGATACCCCAATACTGAGCCGCTGCTGCCGTATGTGTCCCTGTTACTAAACCTGATACCCCAATACTGAGCCACTGCTGCTGTATGTGTCCCTATTACTGCACCTGATACCCCAATACTGAGCCGCTGCTGCCGTATGTGTCCCTATTACTGCACCTGATACCCCAATACTGAGCCGCTGCTGCCGTATGTGTCCCTATTACTGCACCTGATACCCCAATACTGAGCCGCTGCTGCCGTATGTGTCCCTGTTACTACACCTGATACCCCAATACTGAGCCACTGCTGCTGTATGTGTCCCTATTACTGCACCTGATACCCCAATACTGAGCCGCTGCTGCCCTATGAGTCCCTATTACTGCACCTGATACCCCAATACTGAGCCGCTGCTGCCGTATGTGTCTCTATTACTGCCCCTGATACCCCATACTGAGCTGCTTCTGCCCTATGTGTCCCCATTACTGCCCCTGATACCCCAATACTGAGCCCCTGCTGCCGTATGTGTCCCTATTACTGCCCCTGATACCCCAATACTGAGCTGCTGCTTCTGTATGTGTCCCCATTACTGCCCCTGATACCCCAATACTGAGCCGCTGCTGCCGTATGTGTCCCTATTACTGCACCTGATACCCCAATACTGAGCCGCTGTTGCCGTATGTGTCCTACAGCACCTGCTGTGCCCCTTACATAGTAATAATGACTCTTTTGTGCTCTCTAGATAATAAAGTTCACCCCTAGAAAACATTAATGCCCTGTGCTAGTGCCCTCCACATTTTGTCCCTAAAAAGTAAAAATACCACACATGAAATTTTGATGGTCTCAGTACTGAGTGCCCATATAACAATAATGTTTAAGTTCCCACTTAACATTTAATAATGTCCCCTAAGTAGCCTACATGTACAGCTTGACTATACACAGTGTGGTGGGCCCACAGCTTTCCTATGCACAGTATAATGCCCCCACAGCTCCCCTATACACAATATTTTGAACCCACTGCCCCCCATACACAGTATGATGGGCCCACAGCTCATACATACATTATGTCCATTAGAGTTCCCCTATACATAGAATGATGTCCTCAATGATCCCCCAAAACACAGTATAATAGTTAATAGTGTTCTGACACTGTGTCTCTTGCACTGAGAAAATATAGAAAAACTGACTGAACAGCAATCTAATCTGAACTGGTGCATAACCAAAAAAGTCATATAGCAAATAGATTAATGGCTGCACTCAAAATTAATCAGTGCTAGAGCAAGGAAATGTGCGATACATGAAATGTGAAGAGCATAATGGCTTGTGAAATATATGAAAAAACACATGAGATTCTTAGCACAAGATTTGGCCAAAAGTTGTGAGCCCATCCACCAATCGTCAAGGTAATCTCAGAACGGATGGATACCTGAGCTGACTGCCTCGTGTGAACACTTACCTATGGCTAATAACATGGTAAAGCCTGCTTATATAGGAAGCTCAGAACCAATGTGCACTGCGGATTTTGTTTTCCATAGGTTTACATGGTACTCTACAACACATGGAAAACTGCAGCAGATCCACAGCAAAATCCACAATGTGTGCACATACCCTTGACGCGCCATTCCAGCTGTCAAATAAAAAAAAATGCTGGAGTGATGCTTAAGGGAATGTGCACACGTCAGGATTTCTTGCAGAAATTTTCCTGACAAAAAACGGACATTTCTGCCAGAAATCCGCATGTTTTTTTCGCGTTTTTTGACGTGTTTTTTGTGCGTTTTTTCCCAAATGCATAGAATTGCGGGAAAACGCAGGAAATCCACAAAAATAATGAACATGCTCATTTTTTTACCGCAATGCGTTTTTTTCGCGGAAAAAAACGCATCCATGTGCACAAAACATACAGAATGCATTCTAAATGATAGAATGCATAATGTATGCGTTTTAATGAGTTTTTATAGCGTTTTTAGTGCGAAAAAAACGCGAAAAACCTGAACGTGTGCACATAGCCTAAATGTGATGTAGCTTATGGCTTACCCAGCTGGTTAGTATAATATGCCCCTACCTCCCCATCCCAGAGAACAACTATTACATGTGATGGAGGGCATATAATCGGGTAACCATCTAATAATCAGCCCCCCAGTGCCTGTCGCCCCTCACCCACCTCAGCCCTCACAATACCCTTAGCTTCTCACATTCACCACCCAATTCCCTGTCCCCCTCCCCCACCTAAGCCCCCACAACACCCCCATCCTCTCACATTTACCCCCCAGGTACTATGACATGCCTATCAATCTTATCCCCACTTACCAATGAAGATTGCAGCAGGACCAGGAAGTAGCTGAATAAAATGCAGGCGGGCACTAGGACCCAGCGTGCTGCCCTGAGCTAGTCCCAGCGTGCACACTGCACAGGGAGGGAAGAAACCTGCAGCCCGGGAGAAGCTTCTCTCAGGTCGGTCAGCACAATACAGTGCAGGAGGGAGACTTGTCACTGTGCTGCCATTTTACTGCTCTCCTCCTGTACTGTATTGTGCCTCAGCACAGAAGTGGCAGTGCCGGCTCCCAGTGGGCCCCTTCATGTGACAGGGCCCGGGGCGATGGCCCCCTCTGCCCCCCAAGTCGCTACGCTACTGGTATGTGGTTCTTAGAAAAGATAACTGTATGTCAAAAGTAATCAGATGTGTATGTCCAGCTGAACTTTGCAAAAACCTAAGATATTATGCTTAAAACAGATGCTTTCTTAACTTAGAAGTTAATCAATTGACATGACTCTGTTGTCAGATATCCTGGGGCTAGTGGCTCCTTCCCTGTCTATAACACTAGGGGTGCCCTAGCATACCCTGCTCCTGGGATTAATTCTAATGGTAAAGACACCTGGGCTACATACTTTAGTGAGCTCCTGAATCTACTCTTAATCTGTTCCCTCCCCCTCCCAGAGAAGTGGGGAGTAGTATTGTATGAAAATGCACAAACCAGACTAACAAGGCAATACGTACTAGGATGAAGGAAAATACAAATCACACAAATATGCACTCACAAAAGTGAAAAAAGTGGAAAACTGGAAAGTGAAAAAAAGGAAAAAACAAAGTAGGAGCGAAGGCGAGGAAATGGACACAACTTAATAACCAAGCAACAGTCTTTAGATAAACATTCAAAATGCCTCCTCAAACAATCAACTTCTCCAGCTCCAGAGCCAGACAGCAAAAAACTAATACACTGGCATCTCTCATAGCCAGAGGCAAGTATATATATATATGTTTACTTACAACTTAAATATGGAGATTCACAGGTACGAACAGTTTACCAAACGGACAGGCAGCAGGGGTGTCCTCTTGAGCCTCTACCATCTCTTTCTCAAAATTGGAACTTAGTGAAGGAATTACTACCCCTTTCTATTGTAGAGAAATTAATCTACCCTTAATCTCTTAATCTCCAGGGAAGTGGGGAGTAGTAGTGTATGAAAATACACCAACCAGACTAACAAGGAAATATGTACAGGTATAAAGGAAAATACTATTCACATCCATATGTACTCACAAACAACAAAGTGGAACACTGAAGAGTGAAGGAAGGAATATCAAGATAGAGGAAACACACACAACTGAATAACCAAGCAAAAGTGTTTAGTTAAACACTTCAAACACATTCTCAAACCACCAGCTACACCAACTCCAAAGCCTGGTAGTAAGAAACTAATACTGGCATCCTTGATAGCCAGAGGTGAAGATATAAATAGGAGAGGGAGGTGGCCAACACTGAACAACTGAAACTATCATCGCTGAAATGCTCTAGAAGCTTTCAACAGAATAGTTTAACCCCTTCTCTGCTAGCAGAAACCAACACCATTTAATATGATAGTGATGTGCTTCAAATTAGTGCAGGATAATGGGATATCAGATGCTGCTGTCTTTTGGCAGCTCTCTGTCACGATAAATTCATAACACCTGGTAAAAAAAGCATTTGTTTTTTTGTAAGAAGGTTTTAGCATAGCATACATGAAGTACAAGGAATCTGTCATGTAAAAGAATGCTGATAACCTGCAGATATGGGGTGAATCTACAGCTAAATAAATTTCTGCCACCTTACATTGCTCACTGCTGGTAGGAAATGAAAAGTGAAACACAGTCTCAGTCACCGATCTGTGCATAGAGAGCAGCGGCTGTACCAACGATCCAGGCACTATCTGACAACAGGCTCAACAATAGGGTCTTCAGTAGTGTTGAGCGATACCGTCCGATACTTGAAAGTATCGGTATCGGATAGTATCGGCCGATACCCGAAAAATATCGGATATCGCCGATACCGATATCCGATACCAATACAAGTCAATGGGACATCAAGTATCGGAAGGTATTCTCATGGTTCCCAGGGTCTGAAGGAGAGGAAACTCTCCTTCAGGCCCTGGGATCCATAGGGATGTGTAAAATAAAGAATTAAAATAAAAAATATTGATATATTTACCTCTCCGGCGGCCCCTGAACTCAGCGCGGGTAACCGGCAGGCTTCTTTGTTCAAAATCAGCGCTTTTAGGACCTGAGAATCACGTCCCGGCTTCTGATTGGTCGCGGGCCGCCCATGTGACCGCCACGCGACCAATCACAAGCCGCGACATCACCGCAAGCTATTAGCGCCCTCATTTTTGAAAAATGAGCGCGTTAATGACTTTCAAAGACGTAGCAGCTTGTGATTGGTCGCGGCCACGCGACCAATCACAAGCCGCGACGTCACCGCAAGCTATTAACGCGCTCATTTTTAAAAATGAGCGCGTTAATGGCTTTCAAAGACGTAGCGGCTTGTGATTGGTCGAGTGGCCGCGACCAATCACAAGCCGCGACGTCACCGCAAGCTATTAACGCGCTCATTTTTAAAAATGAGCGCGTTAATAGCGGCTTTTTAAAAATGAGCGCGTTAATGACTTTCAAAGACGTAGCGGCTTGTGATTGGTCGCGGCCACGCGACCAATCACAAGCCGCTACGTCTTTGAAAGCCATTAACGCGCTCATTTTTAAAAATGAGCGCGTTAATAGCTTGCGGTGACGTCGCGGCTTGTGATTGGTCGCGGCCACGCGACCAATCACAAGCCGCTACGTCTTTGAAAGCCATTAACGCGCTCATTTTTAAAAATGAGCGCGTTAATAGCTTGCGGTGACGTCGCGGCTTGTGATTGGTCGCGTGGCCGCGACCAATCACAAGCCGCTACGTCTTTGAAAGTCATTAACGCGCTTATTTTTAAAAATGAGCGCGTTAATAGCTTGCGGTGACGTCGCGGCTTGTGATTGGTCGCGTGGCCGCGACCAATCACAAGCCGCTACGTCTTTGAAAGCCATTAACGCGCTCATTTTTAAAAATGAGCGCATTAATAGCTTGCGGTGACGTCGCGGCTTGTGATTGGTCGCGTGGCCGCGACCAATCACAAGCCGCTACGTCTTTGAAAGCCATTAACGCGCTCATTTTTAAAAATGAGCGCATTAATAGCTTGCGGTGACGTCGCGGCTTGTGATTGGTCGCGTGGCGGTCACATGGGCGGCCCGCGACCAATCAGAAGCCGGGACGTGATTCTCAGGTCCTAAAAGCGCTGATTTTGAACAACGAAGCCTGCCGGTTACCCGCGCTGAGTCCAGGGGCCGCCGGAGAGGTAAATATATCAATATTTTTTATTTTAATTCTTTATTTTACTCATCTCTATGTATCCGATACCGATACCCGATACCACAAAAGTATCGGATCTCGGTATCGGAATTCCGATACTGCAAGTATCGACCGATACCCGATACTTGCGGTATCGGAATGCTCAACACTAGTCTTCAGTCAGTCACTGTCGAGTTCGAGGTTACAGCGACTACTCTCTGTACACTGAGTGGTGACTGAAACCATTCTAGTGCCAACCCTATGACTGAAACAGCAAGGCTGCTGGAAGGAATAAAATTAATTTTCTCTTGGCAAAGGTACTCTGTGCAGGTGCCTTACTGGGTCTGATTGCGATTAAACCTTCAGATTGCACCATATCTGCAGGATAATAGTGTAATGTACATTATTAGGGTTGAGCGAAACGGGTCGGCCATTTTCAGAAGTCGCCGACTTTTGGCAAAGTCGGGTTTCATGAAACCCGACCCGACCCCTGTGTGGGGTCGGCTATGAGGTCGGCGATCTTCTGAATCTGGTATCGTAATTCCGAAACCTGAGTTCCGATATGTTTGCAATATTAGGAATATTAGGAATATACTCACCCTCGGACGCGCCCTGCTTCTTTCCGGCAGCCTTCCTTCCTAAGAATCAGTGCTTGAAGGACCTTCGGTGACGTCGCGGCTTGTGATTGGTCGCGTGAGCGGTCACATGGGCAGTCGCGTGACCAATCACAAGCCGCGACGTCATCTAAGGTCATTCACGCGCTGATTCTAAGGAAGGAAGGCTGCCGGTTAGTACCAGGGCGCGTCAGAGGGTGAGTATAGCAATATTTTGTATTTTAATTCTTTATTTTACACTTAAATATGGATCCCAGGGCCTGAAGGAGAGTTTCTTCTCCTTCAGACCCTGGGAACCATTGGAAACCCAATGCACTGCATTGGGTTTCGTGTTTCGGCCGACCCCGACCCCGACTTTTTTATAGGATCGGCCGATTTCACTCGACCGACTTTTGAAAAAGTCGGGTTTTTGTGAAACCCAACCCGATCCTATAAAAGCAAAAGTTGCTCAACCCTATACATTATATGTCCCCTTTAAATAGTAAGGTAGCTTTCATTATCTCTATATAAGGATTATTTAGGCCTGTGCTACACTGTGACTTTTTTGAGAGCTACTGCCTTATTTTAACCATGAGCAACTGCAATTGTCTCAATTGCATTGCACTCAATGTATAGCTTTGGACTGCAGCTCTATTTAAATAGGTAAAATCAATTAGGACTGCTACAAAACGTCACAGTGTATCCCAGACCTTAGGGCTCATACACACATGCGAAAAACTCGGATGAGTCTCGCACGTCAATAACCGACACTGCACCCGGCACTCAGGAGCAGAGCGTGTGGCTGAATGTATTGCTACGTGGCCGCATGCTCCGATCCGAGTGCCGGGTGCAGTGCCAGGTATTGATGTGCGAGACTCATCTGAGTTTCTCGCATGTGAGAATGAGCCCTTACTGTGAGTAGTATGACTACTCTAAAGAGGTTGGCCACTACTTTTTTATTGATTACCTATACTTAGAATAGTCCATCAATATTTGACAGGTGGGGATGTGACACCCGAAACCTCTGCTCACCAGTAGAGTTGAGCGACCTTGACCTTTTTAGAGTCGAGCCGGGTTTCGCGAAACCCGACTATCTCAAAAGTCGGGTCGAGTGAAATCGGCCGATTATGACGTAAAGTCGGGATCGACCGAAACACGAAACCCAATGCAAGTCAATGGGGCAGCATAGTCGGTAGTGAGTGGGGGCCAGGAAAACACCTAGAGTGCCCATTTTAATGTCAAAACCATCCATTCTTCTTAATGAAGCTTGTCAAGCGTAATTTACCTTATAATAATTGGAAGGCATTTGAAATTTGGGTTCATTTGGCTAAAGTTGTGGTGGGTAGGGCTGGTTCAAGTAATTAGTGGGCCCAGGAAATCTGGACCACGTCACGGCAGTGGAGCAGGGAGAGGTAAGTATTTCAACTTTGCAAGTGCTGTGAACCTGAGCAAGCAGGGGGGGCCCACTCGTTGGCATTGGCACTGGCACAGGGCCCCTCAAAGTACAGCGGTGTGTTTGCACGGCGGGGGCGCCTCCCACCGGCAGCAACACTTTTGCGTACCATGAGAGGCCCTGTGCCAGTGATGTCGCCAACTAGTATTCCTCCCCCCACCTGATGAAGGAACCTGCACTTTCATCTGCACCTTCCTGTTTGTCCCCGTGTAAGGTGGTATGGTATGCGGGAAGGGGGACCTGACTTTCAGCAGGGTCACAATCTTGCAGTGTAGCGTGCACGGGAAATGTTGCGTTATGGGTCAATGTACCAGCAGACTCATCTATCACTGGCTGGGCAATGGGCAGGATGAGGAGGAAACACAGATATAGGCCCAAAGAATAAAGTGGGCTAAATGCAGTTCAAAATTGGTAACACAGGAGTAACCAGGGGGCATTGCAGTGGAGGACAACTGGAATGAGAGGCTGACACAGAGAGTAGGCCCAAATCAGTAAGTAGTCGAAATGCAGTTCAAAATTGGCAACAGTAGTAAACAGGTGGCACAGCTTTGTTCAGTGGAGGAGAACAGCAAGGAGTGGCAGACACCGATAGTAGGCCCCAACCCAACTAGTAGCCCAAATGCAGTCTAACATTAACAACTACTTAACAAGCGCCTGAAAACGGAATTTCAGGACAGGAAACCAGGAGAACAGCAAGGAGCGGCAGACACCGATAGTAGGCCCCAAACCAACTAGTACGCCAAATGCAGTTGTTCCGTTTAACCACAATTTAATGAGAGCCTGAAGATAGAAGTTCAGGAAAGGCAACCTGGAGAACACCTTGGAGTGGAACACACCATCTCTCTACACCCCATACCCAATTTGTAGGTCTAATGCAGCGTAGTTTCCAACAACTACTAAACGAGAGCATGATGATCGAAGCATTGGCGAGGAAACCTGGGGAACACCTTGGAGTGGAACACACCATCTCTCTACACCCCATACCCAATTTGTAGGCCTAATGCAGCGTAGTTTCCAACAACTACTAAACGAGAGCATGATGATCGAAGCATTGGCGAGGAAACCTGGGGAACACCTTGGAGTGGAACACACCATCTCTCTACAGTGGAACACACCATCTCTCTACACCCCATACCCAATTTGTAGGCCTAATGCAGCGTAGTTTCCAACAACTACTAAACGAGAGCCGGAAGATCGAAGCTCAGGAAAGGCAACCTGGAGAACACCTTGGAGTGGAACACACCATCTCTCTACACCCCATACCCAATTTGTAGGCCCAATGCAGCGTAGTTTCCAACAACTACTAAACGAGAGCCGGAAGATCGAAGCAATGGAGAGGAAACCTGGGGAACACCTTGTAGTGTAACACACCATCTCTCTACACCCCATACCCAATTTGTAGGCCTAATGCAGCGTAGTTTCCAACAACTACTAAACGAGAGCATGAAGATCGAAGCAATGGAGAGGAAACCTGGGGAACACCTTGGAGTGGAACACACCATCTCTCTACACCCCATACCCAATTTGTAGGCTTAATGCAGCGTAGTTTCCAACAACTACTAAACGAGAGCATGATGATCGAAGCATTGGCGAGGAAACCTGGGGAACACCTTGGAGTGGAACACACCATCTCTCTACAGTGGAACACACCATTTCTCTACACCCCATACCCAATTTGTAGGCCTAATGCAGCGTAGTTTCCAACAACTACTAAACGAGAGCCGGAAGATCGAAGCAATGGAGAGGAAACCTGGGGAACACCTTGGAGTGTAACACACCATCTCTCTACACCCCATACTTAATTTGTAGGCCTAATGCAGCGTAGTTTCCAACAACTACTAAACGAGAGCATGAAGATCGAAGCAATGGAGAGGAAACCTGGGGAACACCTTGGAGTGGAACACACCATCTCTCTACACCCCATACCCAATTTGTAGGCCTAATGCAGCGTAGTTTCCAACAACTACTAAACGAGAGCATGATGATCGAAGCATTGGCGAGGAAACCTGGGGAACACCTTGGAGTGGAACACACCATCTCTCTACAGTGGAACACACCATCTCTCTACACCCCATACCCAATTTGTAGGCCTAATGCAGCGTAGTTTCCAACAACTACTAAACGAGAGCCGGAAGATCGAAGCTCAGGAAAGGCAACCTGGGGAACACCTTGGAGTGGAACACACCATCTCTCTACACCCCATACCCAATTTGTAGGCCCAATGCAGCGTAGTTTCCAACAACTACTAAACGAGAGCCGGAAGATTGAAGCTCAGGAAAGGCAACCTGGGGAACACCTTGGAGTGTAACAAACCCTCTCTCTACACCACGGAAGGGCTGATTCTTAGGAAGGAAGGCTGTCGGAAAGAAGCAGGGCGCGTTCGAGGGTGATTATATTCTTATTAGGTATATACTCACCCTCGGACGCGCCCTGCTTCTTTATTTGTAATGAATGTTTATTTGCAATGTGGTTTTGACTTACTCTATTTTTTTGGTAAATAATGATTTTATTATTTTCATTGTTTTGCATCTTCTTGGCAATAATATAAAGAAGACGCGACAGGACAACACTCGGTGGATGCCATATCTGTGTTTAAAATTGAAAAAACCTTTCAGTTAACTACTTGCAGGAGAAAGTTATTGTAGCTGGTGGCCATTTTTAGTACTGTACCAGAATTTTGTTGTATGTGTTTGTTTTTAATGTTAAAATGTCTGCATTTGATATCTCTCCAGTATTTTCTTTTTTATAAGCAAAATACTTATTTTTATATTTTCTGATGTTGGTTCCAGGGGTACACGGGCAGCAGTGGTGTGGTCAGTGGAGGACTAGTGGAAGGAGTGACCACAGACAGGCATCGAAGGCCTAAAATAATAACACATGGCTGTAGGCAATTTTAAATTGGTTCCAGGGGTACACGGGCAGCAGTGGTGTGGTCAGTGGAGGCCTAGTGGAAGGAGTGACCGCAGACAGGCATCGAAGGCCTAAAATAATAACACATGGCTGTAGGCAATTTTAAATTGGTTCCAGGGGTACACGGGCAGCAGTGGTGTGGTCAGTGGAGGCCTAGTGGAAGGAGTGACCGCAGACAGGCATCGAAGGCCTAAAATAATAACACATGGCTGTAGGCAATTTTAAATTGGTTCCAGGGGTACACGGGCAGCAGTGGTGTGGTCAGTGGAGGCCTAGTGGAAGGAGTGACCGCAGACAGGCATCGAAGGCCTAAAATAATAACACATGGCTGTAGGCAATTTTAAATTGGTTCCAGGGGTACACGGGCAGCAGTGGTGTGGTCAGTGGAGGCCTAGTGGAAGGAGTGACCGCAGACAGGCATCGAAGGCCTAAAATAATAACACATGGCTGTAGGCAATTTTAAATTGGTTCCAGGGGTACACGGGCAGCAGTGGTGTGGTCAGTGGAGGCCTAGTGGAAGGAGTGACCGCAGACAGGCATCGAAGGCCTAAAATAATAACACATGGCTGTAGGCAATTTTAAATTGGTTCCAGGGGTACACGAGCAGCAGTGGTGTGGTCAGTGGAGGCCTAGTGGAAGGAGGGACCGCAGACAGGCTTCGAAGCCCTAACATAATAAATTGGGCTGGCTGTAGGCAATTTTAAATTGGTTCCAGGGGTACACGGGCAGCAGTGGTGTGGTCAGTGGAGGCCTAGTGGAAAGAGGGACCGCAGACAGGCTTCGAAGCCCTAACATAATAAATTGGGCTGGCTGTAGGCAATTTTAAATTGGTTCCAGGGGTACACGGGCAGCAGTGGTGTGGTCAGTGGAGGCCTAGTGGAAGGAGTGACCACAGACAGGCATCGAAGGCCTAACATAATAAAAATGTCAATACAATGGTATTGTCAGTGGCAGGCATTGAAGGATGTCAGCGCATAGACTAAACATTGGTGGAGCTGTGAGATAATTTTGCAAGTGGTAGAGCACTGTTTGAGCTGGGGGGGGGACTGTCTTGTGGCCGGCGGTACAGGCCCAGGGCCCCTCATATTACAACGGTGTGTCTGACGTTGGGTGCGCACCACCACCGCCAGAGACACTTTATTGTACTAGGAGGGACCGAGTGGCAGTGCCGTCGACCAAAAGCGGGCTCACCCACCTCTTCAGACAAACTGCACTCTCACGGGTGCTGTCGCCAAGTGTCGATACCACGGCCCCGTGTGGGGAGTTTGGCCATTTAGTGAGGTGTAAACATGTCGTATGCTGGACAATCAGGTGCAGAAAATTACGAGATTGGAAAAGGCATTCAGAATAGTCCACAGGCAAGACCTTTTCATAGGAAAGCTAGGTGTCAGCCGGGCAAGGTGGGGCAAAAGATTTCGAAATCCAGTTGTGGTTCATTTTAATGAAGGTTAGATCATCTACATTTTGGGTAGCCAGACAAGTCCTTTTTTCTGTTAGTATTGAACCTGCAGCACTGAATACTCTTTCTGATAGGACACTAGCTGCCGGGCAAGCAAGCTCCTGCAATGCATATTCTGCCAATTCTGGCCAGGTGTCTAATTTTGATGCCCAGTAATCAAATGGGAATGACGGTTGAGGGAGAACATCGATAAGGGATGAAAAATAGTTTGTAACCATACTGGACAAATGTTGTCTCCTGTCACTTTGAATTGATGCTGCAGTACCTGTCCTGTCTGCGGTCATAGCAAAATCACTCCACAACCTGGTCAGAAAACCCCTCTGGCCAACGCCACTTCTGATTTCTGCCCCTCTAACTCCTCTGGTCTGCTGGCCCCTGCAGCTCGTGTGAGAACGATCACGGGCGCTGTGTGCAGGGAATGCCAGAAGCAAACGGTCAACAAGAGTTGATTGTTTGGTTGCTAATATTAGTTCCAAGTTCTCATGTGGCATTATATTTTGCAATTTGCCTTTATAGCGAGGATCAAGGAGGCAGGCCTACCAGTAATCGCCATCATTCATCATTTTAGTTATGCGTGTGTCCCTTTTGAGGATACGTAAGGCATAATCCGCCATGTGGGCCAAAGTTCCAGTTCTCAAATCTGCGGTTGTGCTTGGTTGAGGGGCAGTTTCAGGCAAATCCACGTCACTTGTGTCCCTCAAAAAACCAGAACCCGGCCTTGCCGCGCCACCAATTTCCAGTGGCCCCGGAAAAGCTTCCTCATTAAAAATATAATCATCCCCATCATCCTCCTCGTCCTCCTCCTCCTCTTCGCCCGCTACCTAGTCCTGTACACTGCCCTGGCCAGACAATGGCTGACTGTCATCAAGGCTTTCCTCTTCCTCAGCTGCAGACGCCTGATCCTTTATGTGCGTCAAACTTTGCATCAGCAGACGCATTAGGGGGATGCTCATGCTTATTATGGCGTTGTCTGCACTAACCAGCCGTGTGCATTCCTCAAAACACTGAAGGACTTGACACATGTCTTGAATCTTCGACCACTGCACACCTGACAACTCCATGTCTGCCATCCTACTGCCTGCCCGTGTATGTGTATCCTCCCACAAAAACATAACAGCCCGCCTCTGTTCACACAGTCTCTGAAGCATGTGCAGTGTTGAGTTCCACCTTGTTGCAACGTCTATGATTAGGCGATGCTGGGGAAGGTTCAAAGAACGCTGATAGGTCTGCATACGGCTGGAGTGTACGGGCGAACGGCGGATATGTGAGCAAAGTCCACGCACTTTGAGGAGCAGGTCGGATAACCCCGGATAACTTTTCAGGAAGCACTGCACCACCAGGTTTAAGGTGTGAGCCAGGCAAGGAATGTGTTTCAGTTGGGAAAGGGAGATGGCAGCCATGAAATTCCTTCCGTTATCACTCACTACCTTGCCTGCCTCAAGATCTACAGTGCCCAGCCACGACTGCGTTTCTTTCTGTAAGAACTCGGACAGAACTTCCGCGGTGTGTCTGTTGTCGTCCAAACACTTCATAGCCAATACAGCCTGCTGAAGTTTGCCAGTAGCTGCCCCATAATGGGAGACCTGGTGTGCAACAGTGGCAGCTGCGGATGGAGTGGTTGTGCGACTGCGGTCTGTGGACGAGCTCTCGCTTCTGCAGGAGGACGAAGAGGAGGAGGAGGGGGTGCGAACGGCTACAGCCAATTGTTTCCTAGACCGTGGGCTAGGCAGAACTGTCCCAAACTTGCTGTCATCTGTGGACCCTGCATCCACCACATTTACCCAGTGTGCCGTGATGGACACGTAACGTCCCTGGCCATGCCTACTGGTCCATGCATCTGTTGTCAGGTGCACCTTTGTGCTCACAGATTGCCTGAGTGCATGGACGATGCGCTCTTTAACATGCTGGTGGAGGGCTGGGATGGCTTTTCTGGAAAAAAAGTGTCGACTGGGTAGCTCGTAGCGTGGTACAGCGTAGTCCATCAGGGCTTTGAAAGCTTCGCTTTCAACTAACCGGTAGGGCATCATCTCTAACGAGATTAGTCTAGCTATGTGTGCGTTCAAACCCTGTATACGCGGATGCGAGGCTAAGTACTTCCTTTTTCTAACCATAGTCTCATGTAGGGTGAGCTGGACTGGAGAGCTGGAGATCGTGGAACTAGCGGGGGTGCCGGTGGACATGGCAGACTGAGAGACGGTGGGAGATGGTATTGTTGCCGCCGGTGCCCTAGATGCAGTGTTTCCTACTACGAAACTGGTGATTCCCTGACCCTGACTGCTTTGGCCTGGCAAAGAAACCTGCACAGATACGGCAGGTGGTGCGGAAAATGGTGGCCCTACACTGCCGGAAGGGATGTTGCGTTGCTGACTAGCTTCATTGGCCGAGGGTGCTACAACCTTAAGGGACATTTGGTAGTTAGTCCAGGCTTGCAAATGCATGGTGGTTAAATGTCTATGCATGCAACTTGTATTGAGACTTTTCAGATTCTGTCCTCTGCTTAAGGTAGTTGAACATTTTTGACAGATGACTTTGCGCTGATCAATTGGATGTTGTTTAAAAAAATGCCAGACTGCACTCTTTCTAGCATCGGATACCTTTTCAGGCATTGCAGACTGAGCTTTAACCGGATGGCCACGCTGTCCTCCAACAGGTTTTGGCTTTGCCACGCGTTTTGGGCAAGATACGAGCCCGGCAGATGGAACCTGTTGCGATGTTGATGCCTGCTGCGGCCCCTCCTCCTCCGCTTCAGAACTGCTGCCGCCTGCACCCTGTTCCCCCAATGGCTGCCAATCGGGGTCAAGAACTGGGTCATCTATTACCTCTTCTTGTAGCTCGTGTGCAACTTCGTCTGTGTCACCGTGTCGGTCGGTGGTATAGCGTTCGTGATGGGGCAACATAGTCTCATCAGGGTTTGATTCTTGATCAGCACCCTGCGAGGGCAATGTTGTGGTCTGAGTCAAAGGACCAGCATAGTAGTCTGGCTGTGGCTGTGCATCAGTGCACTCCATGTCAGATTCAACTTGTAATGGGCATGGACTGTTAACTGCTTCACTTTCTAAGCCAGGGACGGTATGTGTAAAGAGCTCCATGGAGTAACCCGTTGTGTCGCCTGCTGCATTCTTCTCTGTTGTTGTTTTTGCTGAAGAGGACAAGGAAGCGACTTGTCCCTGACCGTGAACATCCACTAACGACGCGCTGCTTTGACATTTACCAGTTTCACGAGAGGAGGCAAAAGAGCTAGAGGCTGAGTCAGCAAGATAAGCCAAAACTTGCTCTTGCTGCTCCGGCTTTAAAAGCGGTTTTCCTACTCCCAGAAAAGGGAGCGTTTGAGGCCTTGTGTAGCCTGACGACGAACCTGGCTCCACAGCTCCAGACTTAGGTGCAATATTTTTTTTCCCACGACCAGCTGATGCTCCACCACTACCACTACCCTCATTACCAGCTGACAATGAACGCCCCCGGCCACGACCTCTTCCACCATACTTCCTCATTGTTTTAAAAACGTAAACAAACTAACGGTATTTGTTGCTGTCACACAAATTACACGGTGAGCTATAACTTCAGTATGATTTAGCTACCCCTTTACAGGTGAGTGAGACCACAACGAAAATTAGGCACAATGTTACACACTCTGTTGTTGGTGGCAACAAATGAGAGAGATGCCACACACGCAGGACTGTCACTGAAGCACAAATGTAAATATTAATCTCCCACTGATTTGATTTTTTTTTTTTTAAGGGAGACTTTAGGAAAAAAAAAATAGAATAAAATGTTTTTTTCAGGAAGAATTTAGAAACCAAATAAAATAAAATGATTTTTTCAGGGAGAATTTAGAAAACAAATAAAACAAAAAAAGCCTTTCTATGGCCCACTGAGTGAGAGATGACGCACACAGGAGTCAGGAGTGGCACACAAGCCCAGAGGCCAATATTTATCTCCCACTGATTGATGTAGTGATTTTTTCAGGTAGATTTTGGAACCCAAATCAAGCTAAAAAAAATAATAGGCTTTCTATGGCCCACAATTGGAGAGAGAGAGAGAGATGGCACACCCAGGAGTCAAGACTGGCACACAAGCAGAAAGGGCAATATTAATCTCCCACTGATTTGTTTTTTTTTTTTTTTTTCAGGGAGACTTTAGGAAAAAAAAATAGAATAAAATGATTTTTTCAGGAAGAATTTAGAAACCAAATAAAATAAAATGATTTTTTCAGGGAGAATTTAGAAAACAAATAAAACAAAAAAAGGCTTTCTATGGCCCACTGAGTGAGAGATGATGCACACAGGAGTCAGGAGTGGCACACAAGCCCAGAGGCCAATATTTATCTCCCACTGATTGATGTAGTGATTTTTTCAGGTAGATTTTGGAACCCAAATCAAGCTAAAAAAATAATAGGCTTTCTATGGCCCACAATTGGAGAGAGAGAGAGAGATGGCACACCCAGGAGTCAAGACTGGCACACAAGCAGAAAGGGCAATATTAATCTCCCACTGATTTGTTTTTTTTTTTTTTTTTTTCAGGGAGACTTTAGGAAAAAAAAAATAGAATAAAATGATTTTTTCAGGAAGAATTTAGAAAACAAATAAAATAAAATGATTTTTTCAGGGAGAATTTAGAAAACAAATAAAACAAAAAAAGGCTTTCTATGGCCCACTGAGTGAGAGATGACGCACACAGGAGTCAGGAGTGGCACACAAGCCCAGAGGCCAATATTTACCTCCCACTGATTGATGTAGTGATTTTTTCAGGTAGATTTTGGAACCCAAATCAAGCTAAAAAAAATAATAGGCTTTCTATGGCCCACAATTGGAGAGAGCGAGAGAGATGGCACACCCAGGAGTCAAGACTGGCACACAAGCAGAAAGGGCAATATTAATCTCCCACTGATTTGTTTTTTTTTTTTTTTTTTTCAGGGAGACTTTAGGAAAAAAAAAATAGAATAAAATGATTTTTTCAGGAAGAATTTAGAAAACAAATAAAATAAAATGATTTTTTCAGGGAGAATTTAGAAAACAAATAAAACAAAAACAGGCTTTCTATGGCCCACTGAGTGAGAGATGACGCACACAGGAGTCAGGAGTGGCACACAAGCTCAGAGGCCAATATTTATCTCCCACTGATTGATGTAGTGATTTTTTCAGGTAGATTTTGGAACCCAAATCAAGCTAAAAAAAATAATAGGCTTTCTATGGCCCACAATTGGAGAGAGAGAGAGAGAGATGGCACATCCAGGAGTCAAGACTGGCACACAAGCAGAAAGGGCAATATTAATCTCCCACTGATTTGTTTTGTTTTGTTTTTTTTCAGGGAGACTTTAGGAAAAAAAATTATAGAATAAAATGATTTTTTCAAGAAGAATTTAGAAACCAAATAAAATAAAATGATTTTTTCAGGGAGAATTTAGAAAACAAATAAAACAAAAAAAGGCTTTCTATGGCCCACTGAGTGAGAGAGGACGCACACAGGAGTCAGGAGTGGCACACAAGCCCAGAGGCCAATATTTATCTCCCACTGATTGATGTAGTGATTTTTTCAGGTAGATTTTGGAACCCAAATCAAGCTAAAAAAATAATAGGCTTTCTATGGCCCACAATTGGAGAGAGAGAGAGAGATGGCACACCCAGGAGTCAAGACTGGCACACAAGCAGAAAGGGCAATATTAATCTCCCACTGATTTGTTTTTTTTTTTTTTTTTTTCAGGGAGACTTTAGGAAAAAAAAAATAGAATAAAATGATTTTTTCAGGAAGAATTTAGAAACCAAAGAAAATAAAATGATTTTTTCAGGGAGAATTTAGAAAACAAACAAAACAAAAAAAGGCTTTCTATGGCCCACTGAGTGAGAGATGACGCACACAGGAGTCAGGAGTGGCACACAAGCCCAGAGGCCAATATTTATCTCCCACTGATTGATGTAGTGATTTTTTCAGGTAGATTTTGGAACCCAAATCAAGCTAAAAAAATAATAGGCTTTCTATGGCCCACAATTGGAGAGAGAGAGAGAGATGGCACACCCAGGAGTCAAGACTGGCACATAAGCAGAAAGGGCAATATTAATCTCCCACTGATTTGTTTTTTTTTTTTTTTTTTCAGGGAGACTTTAGGAAAAAAAATTATAGAATAAAATGATTTTTCACGAAAAATTTAGAAACCAAATAAAATAAAATGATTTTTTTAGGGAGAATTTAGAAAACAAATAAAACAAAAAAAGGCTTTCTATGGCCCACTGAGTAAGAGATGACGCACACAGGAGTCAGGAGTGGCACACAAGCCCAGAGGCCAATATTTATCTCCCACTGATTGATGTAGTGATTTTTTCAGGTAGATTTTGGAACCCAAATCAAGCTAAAAAAAATAATAGGCTTTCTATGGCCCACAATTGGAGAGAGAGAGAGAGATGGCACACCCAGGAGTCAAGACTGGCACACAAGCAGAAAGGGCAATATTAATCTCCCACTGATTTGTTTTTTTTTTTTTTTTTTCAGGGAGACTTTAGGAAAAAAAAATAGAATAAAATGATTTTTTCAGGAAGAATTTAGAAACCAAATAAAATAAAATGATTTTTTCAGGGAGAATTTAGAAAACAAATAAAACAAAAAAAGGCTTTCTATGGCCCACTGAGTGAGAGATGACGCACACAGGAGTCAGGAGTGGCACACAAGCCCAGAGGCCAATATTTATCTCCCACTGATTGATGTAGTGATTTTTTCAGGTAGATTTTGGAACCCAAATCAAGCTAAAAAAAATAATAGGCTTTCTATGGCCCACAATTGGAGAAAGCGAGAGAGATGGCACACCCAGGAGTCAAGACTGGCACACAAGCAGAAAGGGCAATATTAATCTCCCACTGATTTGTTTTTTTTTTGTTTTTTTTCAGGGAGACTTTAGGAAAAAAAAAATAGAATAAAATGATTTTTTCAGGAAGAATTTAGAAAACAAATAAAATAAAATGATTTTTTCAGGGAGAATTTAGAAAACAAATAAAACAAAAACAGGCTTTCTATGGCCCACTGAGTGAGAGATGACGCACACAGGAGTCAGGAGTGGCACACAAGCTCAGAGGCCAATATTTATCTCCCACTGATTGATGTAGTGATTTTTTCAGGTAGATTTTGGAACCCAAATCAAGCTAAAAAAAATAATAGGCTTTCTATGGCCCACAATTGGAGAGAGAGAGAGAGATGGCACATCCAGGAGTCAAGACTGGCACACAAGCAGAAAGGGCAATATTAATCTCCCACTGATTTGTTTTGTTTTGTTTTTTTTCAGGGAGACTTTAGGAAAAAAAATTATAGAATAAAATGATTTTTTCAAGAAGAATTTAGAAACCAAATAAAATAAAATGATTTTTTCAGGGAGAATTTAGAAAACAAATAAAACAAAAAAAGGCTTTCTATGGCCCACTGAGTGAGAGAGGACGCACACAGGAGTCAGGAGTGGCACACAAGCCCAGAGGCCAATATTTATCTCCCACTGATTGATGTAGTGATTTTTTCAGGTAGATTTTGGAACCCAAATCAAGCTAAAAAAATAATAGGCTTTCTATGGCCCACAATTGGAGAGAGAGAGAGAGATGGCACACCCAGGAGTCAAGACTGGCACACAAGCAGAAAGGGCAATATTAATCTCCCACTGATTTGTTTTTTTTTTTTTTTTTTTCAGGGAGACTTTAGGAAAAAAAAAATAGAATAAAATGATTTTTTCAGGAAGAATTTAGAAACCAAAGAAAATAAAATGATTTTTTCAGGGAGAATTTAGAAAACAAACAAAACAAAAAAAGGCTTTCTATGGCCCACTGAGTGAGAGATGACGCACACAGGAGTCAGGAGTGGCACACAAGCCCAGAGGCCAATATTTATCTCCCACTGATTGATGTAGTGATTTTTTCAGGTAGATTTTGGAACCCAAATCAAGCTAAAAAAATAATAGGCTTTCTATGGCCCACAATTGGAGAGAGAGAGAGAGATGGCACACCCAGGAGTCAAGACTGGCACATAAGCAGAAAGGGCAATATTAATCTCCCACTGATTTGTTTTTTTTTTTTTTTTTTCAGGGAGACTTTAGGAAAAAAAAATAATAGAATAAAATGATTTTTTCAGGAAGAATTTAGAAACCAAATAAAATAAAATGATTTTTTCAGGGAGAATTTAGAAAACAAATAAAACAAAAAAAGGCTTTCTATGGCCCACTGAGTGAGAGATGACGCACACAGGAGTCAGGAGTGGCACACAAGCCCAGAGGCCAATATTTATCTCCCACTTTTTTTTTAATGTTCCAGGGAAAATTTATAAACCCAATAAAAAAAATAATAAATAGGCTTTCTATGGCCCACTATCTGAGAGACAGAGAGAGATGGCACGCTTAGGACTGGCACACAAGCCCAAAGGCCAATATTAATCTCCCTTTTTTTTTTAAGGGAGAATTTATAAAACCAAAAAAAAAAAATAAATAGGCTTTCTATGGCCCACTATTTGTGAGAGAGATGGCACGCTCAGGACTGGCACACAAGCCCAGAGGCCAATATTAATCTCCCACTTTTTTTTTTTTGGTTCCAGGGAAAATTTATAAACCCAATAAAAAAAAAAAATAGGCTTTCTATGGCCCACTATCTGAGAGAGAGAGATGGCACGCTTAGGACTGGCACACAAGCCCAAAGGCCAATATTAATCTCCCACTGATTGATTTATTGATTTTTTCAGGTAGAATTTAGAACCCAAATAAAGCAACAAAAAAAAAAATGGGCTTTCTATGGCCCACTGAGTGAGTGATGATGCACACAGGAGTCAGGAGTGGCACACAAGCCCTGAGGCCAATATTTTTCTCCCACTGATTGATGTAGTGATTTTTTCAGGTACATTTTAGAACCCAAATCAAGCAAAAAATAAATAGGCTTTCTATGGCCCACTATTTGTGAGAGAGATGGCACGCTCAGGACTGGCACACAAGCCCAGAGGCCAATATTAATCTCCCACTTTTTTTTTTTTGGTTCCAGGGAAAATTTATAAACCCAATAAAAAAAAAAAATAGGCTTTCTATGGCCCACTATCTGAGAGAGAGAGATGGCACGCTTAGGACTGGCACACAAGCCCAAAGGCCAATATTAATCTCCCTCTGATTGATTTATTGATTTTTTCAGGTAGAATTTAGAACCCAAATAAAGCAAAAAAAAAAAAAAAATGGGCTTTCTATGGCCCACTGAGTGAGTGATGATGCACACAGGAGTCAGGAGTGGCACACAAGCCCTGAGGCCAATATTTTTCTCCCACTGATTGATGTAGTGATTTTTTCAGGTAGATTTTAGAACCAAAATCAAGCAAAAAAATAAATAGGCTTTCTATGGCCCACTGAGTGAGTGATGATGCACACAGGAGTCAAGAGTGGCACACAAGCCCTGAGGCCAATATTTTTCTCCCACTGATTGATGTAGTGATTTTTTCAGGTAGATTTTATAACCCAAATCAAGCAAAAAAATAAATAGGCTTTCTATGGCCCACTGAGTGAGAGATGACACAGACAGGGATGGCACTCTAGCAGAAATGTCAATCTTAATCTCCCACAAAAAAAAAAAAACAGGGAGTGTCCTTCAATTACTATCTCCCTGCAGTAATCTCAGCCAGGTATGGCAGGCAGCAATAAGGAGTGGACTGATGCACAAATTAAATAAAAAGTGTGGACAAACAAACAAGATAGCTGTGCAGAAAGGAAGGAACAAGAGGATTTGTGCTTTGAAAAAAGCAGTTGGTTTGCACAGCGGCGTACACACAGCAATGCAGCTATCAGGGAGCCTTCTAGGGCAGCCCAATGAGCTACAGCGCTGAGGGGGAAAAAAAAAAAATGTAGCTTCCACTGTCCCTGCACACCGAAGGTGGTGTTGAGCAGTGGAAATCGCTACAGCACAAGCGGTTTGGTGGTTAATGGACCCTGCCTAACGCTATCCCTGCTTCTGACGAAGCGGCAGCAACCTCTCCCTAAGCTCAGATCAGCAGCAGTAACATGGCGGTCGGCGGGAACTCCCCTTTATAGCCCCTGTGACGCCGCAGACAGCAAGCCAATCACTGCAATGCCCTTTTCTAAGATGGTGGGGACCAGGACCTATGTCATCACGCTGCCCACACTCTGCGTTTACCTTCATTGGCTGAGAAATGGCGCTTTTCGCGTCATTGAAACGCGACTTTGGGGCGTACCGCATGGCCGACCCCGCACAGGGGTCGGATCGGGTTTCATGAAACGTCGGCGACTTTTGAAAATGAACGACCCGTTTCGCTCAACCCTACTCACCAGCTGTTACTTGCGCTGGTGGTGGTCAGGAAATTCTTGGTTATTGTAAGAATACAGCAACTCCATCAAAACTATAGTTAATAATAATAATAATCTTTATTTTTATATAGCGCCAACATATTCCGCAGCGCTTTACAGTTTTGCACACATCATCATCATAGTTGCTTTGATTGGACACTACATCCCTTATTAATTTAAAAAGGGAGTGGATCTGTAGATCTGTAGTATCTGTTAGTGGCCACTATTAAAATGACAGGACTTTTGTGTTCCAGCAGCATCCCAGAACTTCCCGTTGCCAGAAACAGTTCATTGGCGAATGTTCCAGGTGTCCTACCTCCACTAACCAGATATTGATGGCCTATTTGAAGAATAGACCACTGATAAAAAGTAGTTTTTAAAATGTTTAACTCATAATTATGCAGATTAAGTACATAAGTACTTAAAGAGATAAGACACTGGGATCTCTGGAGCACATGGCTGAATCTTGCTGTAATAGGGCATCTAAAGTGTTCTATGTGGACAAGGTCTATCTCCATAACTTTCTAATTTTAGATATATGGTACCGAGCAAAGCACCATAAGATAAACCATGTGTTGCATCATGGAATCCATGTGCCGCCGCAATGCCCCTAAAATTGCTCTATTGTGCAGGAGTTCTTTGAATCAATGTATAAAAATGGCCTGATGTTAATAATTGGCAATGTTGCATTTTTCACTTTCAAATATTGCCATAGTAAAATTGTGAAAAAGGAAAAATTTCTAAATAATAACATGAATTCAAAATGTTAAATTTTGCAGCTCTAGGTTACTCAGCACCTTTCAACATTTTTTCCACTTTACAATATCCTATATAGTTGATACTGGGAAAGCTTGAGGGGTTAGATGATGATTAAACTGATTGGATGTGTAGCAGGATTTAGATTGTGCTTTATTAACCTAACATTTCCTCGATTCCATGTTGTTTATAGAAAAACTGGCTTTTTGTAGCGTTAATTTGATTTTTTTCAGATAACAACCTTGTTGTCGAAAACATGATGGAGGTAAGCATATGGATAATCAGAAAGAAAAGAAAATCTCCTACTTTAGCTGGAAAAATAAATACTTTTTGTGCAGATAAAATCAACCTAGCATCTCAGACCTGAAGCACGTCCTTTCTCTCAGCTGAAAGCCTCTTGTATGTCATAAGGGGCCATTTAGTTTTCAGCAAATTGTTGTAGGCAGAGATTCAAACATCTATAAAATTCTGATCCAGGAGAACGGCTTATAGACAATATTCACATATAAATGAGTTGAAATGTTCGTTTATGTGCATTTTTCCCAGTAAATGAAATCTAGAACTAAATATATTTATTTTTCTTTGCATTAATCAGTACAAGTGAGTACATGAAACTTTGTATTCAAGGAAGGTTGAATTTTCTACTGCTTTCCCCAAACTTTATTTTTCTTTTTCCTACCTGTAAAAACTCTATAAATATTCATAAAAACTTTTCATTCCCCCCAAAAGATTAATTTACTGTAATGGCATTGATGAGCAAGGCAATATTCTATCTAGGTTTTTCATTTATACTGAATTGTAAGGAGGCTAGGAACTTCGAGAGGCTTAGAGGAAATAAACTCTTGACATGTAACCTGAGAACATTGAAAATTAAACATTTTCAAGAGAATTTAACCCCTTAAGCCCCGAGGGTGGTTTGCACGTTAATGACCGGGCCAATTTTTACAATTCTGACCACTGTCCCTTTATGAGGTTATAACTCTGGAACGCTTCAACGGATCTTGGCGATTCTGACATTGTTTTCTCGTGACATATTGTACTTCAATTTAGTGGTAACATTTATTCGATATAACTTGCGTTTATTTGTGAAAAAACGGAAATTTGGCGAAAATTTAGAAAATTTCGCAATTTTCCAACTTTAAATTTTTATGCCCTTAAATCACAGAGATATGTCACGCAAAATACTTAATAAGTAACCTTTCCCACATGTCTACTTTACATCAGCACAATTTTGGAACCAAAATTTTTTTGTGTTAGGGAGTTATAAGGGTTAAAAGTTGACCAGCAATTTCTCATTTTTACAACACCATTTTTTTTTTGGGACCACATCTCATTTGAAGCCATTTTGAGGGGTCTATATGATAGAAAATACCCAAGTGTGACACCATTCTAAAAACTGCACCCCTCAAGGTGCTCAAAACCACATTCAAGAAGTTTATTAACCCTTCAGGGGTTTCACAGGAATTTTTGGAATGTTTAAATAAAAATGAATATTTAACTTTTTTTCACACAAAATTTATTTCAGCTCCAATTTGTTTTATTTTACCAAGGGTAACAGGATAAAATGGATGGCAAACATTGTTGTACAATCTGTACTGAGTACGCTGATACCCCATATGTGGGGGTAAACCACTGTTTGGGCGCATGGCAGAGTTTGGAAGGAAAGGAGCGCCATTTGACTTTTCAATGCAAAATTGACAGGAATTGAGATGGGACGCCATGTTGCGTTTGGAGAGCCCCTCATGTGCCTAAACATTGAAACCCCCCACAAGTGACACCATTTTGGAAAGTAGACACCCTAAGGAACTTATCTAGATGTGTGGTGACCACTTTGGCCCACCAATTGCTTCACAGAAGTTTATAATGCAGAGCCGTAAAAATAAAAAATCATATTTTTTCACAAAAATGATCTTTTCGCCCCAAATTTTTTATTTTCCCAAGAGTAAGAGAAGAAATTGGACCTCAGAAATTGTTGGCCAATTTGTCCTGAGTACGCTGATACCCCATATATGGGTGTAAACCATTGTTTGGGCGTATGGCAGAGCTCGGAAGGGAAGGAGCGCCATTTTACTTTTCAATGCAAAATTGACTGGAATTGAGATATGATGCCATGTTGCGTTTGGAGAGCCCCTGATGTGCCTAAACATTGAAATCCCCACAAGTGACACCATTTTGGAAAGTAGACCCATTAAGGAACTTATCTAGAGGTGTGGTGAGCACTTTGACCCAACACGTGCTTCACAGAAGTTTATAATGCAGAGCCGTAAAAATAAAAAATCATATTTTTTCACAAAAATAATCTTTTCGCCACCAATTTTTTATTTTCCCAAGGGTAAGAGAAGAAATTAGACCACAAAAGTTGTTGTGCAATTTGTCCTGAGTGGGACGATACCCCATATGTGGGGGTAAACCACTGTTTGGGCGCATGGCAGAGCTCGGAAGGAAAGGAGCGCCATTTGACTTTTCAATGCAAAATTGACTGGAATTGAGATGGGACGCCATGTTGCGTTTGGAGAGCCCCTGATGTGCCTAAACATTGGAACCCCTCACAAGTGACACCATTTTGAAAAGTAGACCCCTTAAGGAACTTATCTAGATGTGTGGTGAGCACTTTGACCCAACAAGTGCTTCACAGAAGTTTATAATGCAGAGCCGTAAAAATAAAAAATCTTATTTTTTCACAAAAATGATCTTTTCGCCCCCAATTTTTTATTTTCCCAAGGGTAAGAGAAGAAATTAGACCACAATAGTTGTTGTGCAATTTGTCCTGAGTGCGACGATACCCCATATGTGGGGGTAAACCACTTTTTGGTTGCATAGCAGAGCTCGGAAGGGAAGGAGCGCCATTTGACTTTTCAATGCAAAATTGACTGGAATTAAGATGGGACGCCATGTTGGTTTGGAGAGCCCCTGATGTGCCTAAACATTAAAACCCCCCACAAGTGACACCATTTTGGAAACTAGACCCCCTAAGGAACTTATCTAGATGTGTTTTGAGAACTTTGAACCCCTAAGTGTTTCACTACAGTTTATAACGCAGAGCCGTGAAAATAAAAAATCTTTTTTTTTTTCACAAAAATGATTTTTTAGCCCACAGCTTTGTATTTTTACAAGGTTAACAGAATAAATTGGACCCCAAAAGTTGTTGTCCAATTTGTCCTGAGTACGCTGATACCCCATATGTGGGGGGGAACCACTGTTTGGGCGCATGGCAGAGCTCGGAAGGGAAGGAGCGCCATTTGGAATGCAGACTTAGATGGATTGGTCTGCAGGAGTCACGTTGCATTTGCAGAGCTCCTGATGTACCCAAACAGTACAAACCCCCCACAAGTGACCCCATATTAGAAACTAGACCTCCCAAGGAACTTATCTAGATGTGTTGTGAGAACTTTGCACCCCTAAGTGTTTCACTACAGTTTATAACGCAGAGCCGTGAAAATAAAAATTCTTTTTTTTTTTTCACAAAAATGATTTTTTAGCCCCCAGCTTTGTATTTTCACAAGGGTAACAGAATAAATTGGACGCCAAAAGTTGTTGTTCAATTTGTCCTGAGTACGCTGATACCCATATGTGGGGGGGAACCACTGTTTGGGCGCATGGCAGAGCTCGGAAGGGAAGGAGCGCCATTTGGAATGCAGACTTAGATGAATTGGTCTGCAGGCGTCACGTTGCATTTGCAGAGCCCCTGATGTACCCAAACAGTAGAAACCACCCACAAGTGACCTCATATTGGAAACTAGACCTCCCACGGAACTTATCTAGATGTGTTGTGAAAACTTTGAACCCCCAAGTGTTTCACTACAGTTTACAACGCAGAGCCGTGAAAATAAAAACCTTTTTTTTCCCACAAAAATGATTTTTAGCCCCCCAAATTTTTATTTTCCCAAGGATAACAAGAGAACTTGGACCCAAAAAGTTGTTGTCCAATTTGTCTCGAGTACAATGATACCCCATATGTTGGGGTAAACCCCTGTTTGGGCGCACGGGTGAGCTCGGAAGTGAAGGAGCACTGTTTTACTTTTTCAATGCAGAATTGGCTGGAATTGAGATCGGACGCCATGTTGCGTTTGGAGAGCCCCTGATGTGCCTAAACAGTGGAAACCCCCCAATTATAAATGAAACCCTAATCCAAACGCACCCCTAACCCTAATCCCAACTGTAACCCTAACCACACACCTAACCCTGACACACCTCTAATTCTAATCCCAACCCTAATCCCAACCGTAAATGTAATCCAAACCCTAACCCTAGCCCTAACCCTAGCCCTAACCCTAATGGGAAAATGGAAATAAATACATTTTTTTAAATTTTATTATTTTTCCCTAAGGCTAGGTTCACATTGCGTTAGGGAAATCCGTTTAGCGCTAGCGGATTGCGCTAACGCAATGTCTTTTTAGGTGTCGTGTTTAGTGGTCGCGTTAACGTCCCCGCTCTGGAAGATCGGGGATCGGACCTCGGGCGCGCCGCGGATGCTGCAAGCAGCGTCTGAGGCGCGCCACAAAAGAATGGCACCTTGCTAGCGCGAGCCGAAAATGGCACGCTCTAGCGATACGCTACACCCGAAAATCACATTGCTGTCAATGGTTGTGCTAACGGACCCGTTGCACGGCGTTAATTGTGACATTTTCGGCGTGCAACGCTGTCCGTTAGCGTTAACCCATTAACGCAATGTGAACCTAGCCTAACTAAGGGGGTGATGAAGGGGGGTTTGATTTACTTTTATAGCGTTTTTTATATCAGATTTTTATGATTGGCAGCCGTCACACACTAAAAGACGCTTTTTATAGCAAAAAAGTTTTTGCGTCTCCACATTTTGAGACCTATAATTTTTCCATATTTGGGTCCACAGAGTCATGTGAGGTCTTGTTTTTTGCTAGACGAGTTGACGTTTTTATCGGTTACATTTTCGGACACGTGACAGTTTTTGATCGCTTTTTATTCCGATTTTTTGTGAGGCAGAATGACCAAAAACCAGCTATTCATGAATTTCTTTTGGGGGAGGCGTTTATACCGTTCCGCGTTTGGTAAAATTGATGAAGCAGTTTTATTCTTCGGGTCAGTACGATTACAGCGATACCTCATTTATATCATTTTTTTTATGTTTTGGCGCTTTTATACGATAAAAGCTATTTTATAGAAAAAATAATTATTTTGGCATCGCTTTATTCTGAGGACTATAACTTTTTTATTTTTTTGGTTATGATGCTCTATGGCAGCTTGTTTTTTGCGGGACAAGATGACGCTTTCAGAGTTACCATGGTTATTTATATCCGTCTTTTTGATCGCGTGTTATTCCACTTTTTGTTCAGCATTATGATAATAAAGCGTTGTTTTTTGGCTCGTTTTTTTTTTTTTCTTACGGTGTTCACTGAAGGGGTTAACTAGTGGGCCAGTTTTATAGGTCGGGTCGTTACGGACGTGGCAATACTAAATATGTGTACTTTTATTGTTTTTTTGTTTTTTTTTTAGGTAAAGAAATGTATTTATGGGAATAATATTTTTTTTTTTCTGCTTTATTTAGGATTTTTTTTTTTTTTACAAGTGTGGACATTTTTTTTTTTACTTTTTCACTTTGTCCCAGGGGGGGACATCACAGATCACCGATCTGACAGTGTGCACAGCACTCTGTTAGATCGGTGATCTGACATACAGCCGGGCAGGATTAGAGCTGCAGCTGCAGCCTGATCCTGACCCGGAAGTGCTCCCTGCAGGACCCGGATGCAGCCCCGCGGCCATTTTGGATCCGGGGACTGCAGGGAGAAGACGCTCGGTACACGGTGAGTACATCACCGTGTACCGATCGTCTCAGGGAAGCCCGCAGGGAGCCCCCTCCCTGCGCGATGCTTCCCTGCACCGCCGGCACACCGCGATCATCTTTGATCGCGGTGTGCCGGGGGTTAATGTGCCGGGAGCGGTCCGTGACCGCTCCTGGCACATAGTGCTGGATGTCAGCTGCGATAGGCAGCTGACACCCGGCCGCGATCGGCCGCGCTCCCCCCGTGAGCGCGGCCGATCGCATATGACGTACTATCCCGTCCCTGGGAATTAAGTCCCAGGTCACCTGGACGGGATAGTACGTCATATGGGATTAAGGGGTTAAAAATGATATAGTAAAAAAAAAACAGAAGAATAAAGGACAAAGAGTTTCATATATCTTAATTAATGATGAGCGAGTATTATCGGTAATGCTCGTTACTCGCCTGAACTTTGCTGTACTCACGGTACTCAGCATTTCCAGTCTCGCTTGGTGGTAGCTTGGGCCTCCGCCCTGCATGATTGGTGCTCTTTACAGAGCCAATCAACATGCAGGGATTGTCTGCCATGCACTGTAAATCTTCCCCTGACGAAGCTGCTGCGGCAGCGATACGCGTGGGGCTTGCTCTCACCATACCCCCTGTATTTCTTTGGGCTACTTCGCCGGTTCCTCCACCTGCCACATGGAGACTTAATCCTGGTTGATAACCCTGTGCCACCAATGTTGCTGCTCTTTATCAGCTCCATTTACCGCTGTAATCTGATTATTGACAGGTTGTATACACTTTGATTGCCCTGGGTATTACTACCTAAGTTGGATTTCGCTGTACACATACACGGGCAGTGTGGACACCTGTCCTGGATGGCGGGGTTTCCGGACACACTTTACACAGTGTGCGGTAGACAGGCCAGTGTGGTTAGTTCTTAGGGTTATTCCATGTGGGATCTTTCATATGGAGCATATAGGTTGATTTGGAGGTATTCATGATGCTGTCGGCATACTGATGAGACTTCTACTTGCCTTGGGGTATGGTGTATGTATAGTTCTGTATATCATGTTTTAAATGTTTTTAATATGTGTTTTGAGGTGTAATAAAGGTGTTTTGATATATTCACATATATATGCTTTTCTCACTCTTTTGTGCGGTTGTGCATACCACATGAGTCTGTCCTTTTCTCGGTTTTGACCTGTTGTGACATACAGACTTGGTATCGCACCCCCTTATGCTTATTAGCTTACATATGATATTGGTGCACCCCCATCTTTTTCTCATTTGTATGCACTGTAAGTCCGGCGTCACACTCAGCGTAGGTAAATATGGTGCGTATTTTACGGTCGTAATACGCAGAAAAAATCCCAAAATGTTGATCCGTATGTAATCCGTAGGCAAGGTGTAGTCGCATATTTTGCACATGTAATGTTGCGTATGTAATCCGTATGACATCCATAAGGCGTTTTTTTTCACGCAACCTGCCAAAATGGATATTTAACGGTTTTGGAGGCTGTAATTAATTTAAATAAGCCTCATCAACCCTATTTAAGGCCTCTACAACAGGTGGCACCCTCCCATATGGCCATTTTGTGGTTGTCCATCTGTTGGTGTGTTGTGGTAACGTTTGCACCATGTCTGACCTACTGCATGTCACTCCAACTCAGTGGGTTTTGTTTAACTGGGTCTTGTTGTGTCGGTTTGGCCAGCCATACCCTGTGATTGTCAATCCGCGAAGAAGGAGAAGAAGAATGTGGGTGCATCCTCTTTTGACTCAACGCCTCACTAAAGGTCATTTTCAGAAGCTCTATACAGCTCTGCGGGCACATCCTGATAAGTTCTACCTACACTGTCGAATGACAATACCAACATTTGATATCTTGTTGGAGACAGTATGTCCAGGCCTCACATATCAGGACACCATTATGCGAAAAAGCATATCCGCAGAGGAAGTGTCTTCTCCTTACCTTACGGTATGTATTCAACATCCTCACATAATGTATGATGATGATGTTTTATTTTTCAGGGTTGTTTGCTATCAGCTATTTCTAAATATATGTTTTCCTTAGGATAAAACCACACTAAAAATATCTATTTTAATGTTCTACTTATGTACACTAGGTACAGATAGATTTTTTTCATTGATATTCCTGTTTTTTTTGTTAACCAACATACTTGCGCTTTATCATGTGTTGTCTAAACTATTTTACTGAACTAATATGTTTTTTGTGTCCTTTCAGCTTCCTGTCAGCTGGCTTGTCTTATGCGGGACTATACCTGGAGTTTCTCATTGGTCGCTCCACCATTTCTGGCATTGTGCGTTCCACATGTATTGAAATATGGGACAAACTCCATGAACTTGTTATGCCTGAGCAAAAAATGGCTGATTGGCTAAAAATAGCCTGTGGGTTCAATGACACCTGTAACTTCCCACACTGCATTGGAGCCCTGGATGGGAAACATATCAGGGTGCATAAGCCGCCGAACCCTGGCTCCCAATTCTACAATTATAAGCAGTTTTTCTCTGTAGTTCTGTTAGCTGTAGTTGACAGTAACTACACGTTTATAATTGTAGATATTGGGGCCTATGGGTGAAACAGAGACTCAAGGGTCTTTAATTCGTCCATTATGGGTCGGCGGCTATGTGAAAACCAGTTAGATCTCCCACCACCACAACTCCCAGGCTCCAATGCTGAAGCAGTGCCATATGTTCCTTTGGGAGATGAGGCCTTCCAATTGACAAGGAATGTCATGAGGCCTTATCCCAGGCGCAACCTGGATCACCGGCAGCGTGTTTTTAATTTGAGGCTTTCCAGGGTGCGTAGACTGGTGGAGTGTGCTGTTGGGATTCTGTATGCCAAATGGCGTCTCCTCCAGTCTGCCACTCAGCTGAGTGAGGCTACTATTAATGAAGTGATTAAGGCTTGTGTTGTTTTGCACAATTTTACTAGACTTCATGATTGCCTGTCAGTTGTTCTTGGTGAAGAAATGTTGCCCAATGTGAGTAGCCCTACACCATATGGTCCTCCTCTGCGCCGTCCCCTTTCTGGAATCAAAGTGAGAGATGTTTTCACAAATTATTTTGTTTCTCCTCAGGGTGCTTCTCCCTGGCAAGATTATGCTGTTTCTCAGTTATGATTTTCTTATTTTCAAAATATATTATCAACATAAAATATTTTTGTCTACACAAACAGTACTCTGTGTGTTGTATTTCCTTAATTACCAGGTGATTATGAACAGAGCATATGTGTGTGATGTAATAATGATTTGGCTCTTGACAACATTTTTTACTTAGAGCAAAAGCCTTTTCTTGTAAACTTTTAACCATATTTTTTTCATATGGTTATAATATTTTTTGGGGTTTTGTATTTTTTTTGAAAAACAAAACAGAACAAAGTGCAAATACAGCACAAAATAAACAAAAAATGGTTATGTGTAACAAAGTAAACAAAAAACACTTTGGCTTACAAATTCCTGTAAGTTGGCGGTGGTGATGGTGGCAGCTCTGGGTCCTGTTCAGGGGCCTTTGTTGGGCCAATTGTCCTTCACCCTGTGTGGATGCTGTGGGTTGCTGTGCCTAATACAGGTCTTGTTCATATTGGCCAGTTGGATATTGGCCATAAGGTATTTGTCTCTGGCCCTCATGCTGATGGACATATTGGCTGGACTCATACCCACCCCCACAATGCCATGTTGTCCAAACCCAGGTTGTGACCAGCCTACAGCACTGGGTATGGACAAGTGCCCATATTGGGAAGGTGGGTTGTAGGCTGCCATTTGTTACGGTGCTGGCCTTTGTTCATTTTGGGTTGGGAGGGGTTGAGGTGTAGACATACGTGGAGGAGGTGCTTCAAATCCTGATTGACCATGCACCTGTTGAGTTATTTGAAGGCGCAAGAGGTTAGTTTGTGAAAGCTGCTTTCTCTCAAGAAATTCAAAAACATCATAAGGGTTATTTGGGGGGGTGTTTAAATCAATCAGGATTTGAATACACCCTCTCACATGTAGCCTCACTTCACGGGAAAGAGGACGAAGGTACCGGGCCAGGCTTTGAGCAAAAGCCTCCTCTCCATCATCCGTGGCTGCCCTGTCCAAATAATTGAGGACCCCAGCGTCAACATCCCTCCTAGTGGCTTGCAGCTCTCTCCTTCTGCTGCCTCTGCATAAAGCCACAGATGCCTGTGGGGAGGACACCAGTGGGAGATAGGGCTGCTGCTGTGTCCATGCTCTTCCTGGCTTACAGAATCAGGTGGTGCTGCTGATGTTGATGGTGGTGCATCTTGTAAACTTGGTACAGTCTCTTGTGATGCAGAAGCCAATGTTACAGGAAGGATGGGGATGTGGAAGCGAAAGATGGGCGTGCCACCTCTTCGTCAACAGCAAATGGATCTATCACAACCTCCGAGTCCGACACGGTCTCCCTCTCAGTGAGGTTGGATTGAGTTCCGTTATGAAAAAAATTAAAATAATACACAAAATAAATATTTGAGCCATTTTCAAACATATGTTTATTATACATGTGTGACCTCGTCTCTCGGTAATTACCTACATGCAACCTCAGATCCTCACAAGATCTCCTTCTGTATGACCCTCTTATCTCCTATACCCACAATCGTATACAAGATTTATCTCGTGTATCACCCCTACTGTGTTAACCACTACCACAACACATCAGACTCTCGCCTACCATTGAAAGCTTCAAAAAAGAGCATGAAGACCCACCTCTTCCGACAAGCATATAACCTGCAGTAACCACCGATCGACCAAACCACTGCATGAACAGCTCTACCCTCGCCTACTGTATTCTCACCCATCCTTGTTGTAGCTTGGGAGGCTTTGCGGGCAGGGTCCTCTCGCCTCCTGTACCAGTTATGTTTTTTTTGTATTTAAAAAAATATTTTTTTGAATATGTTTACCCCTTCTTACATGTAAAGCGCCAAGGAATAAATGGCGCTAGAACAAGAAAAAATAAGATTAATACTAATATTGAAAAAAAAAATGTTGTGGTGTTTTTACTTACTGTCTTAGATCTATACTATCCACGAGGTCAATCATCCGTGCCTTTATAGACTTTCTACTAGGCACTGCTCCTGATAGCCAGTTTCCTACTCCACACTAACGAGGGGCAAAAACCCCGAAACAGCTGTCTGTGAATGGATACCATGCTTGGCATAGGTGGTTTTCCTTTATTGGATGTTTTCCTTTATTGGATGCAGCCCTTCCCTTGGTTGTTCCTTCCCGGGGAAAGGCCTGGCTATTCACTGCCTGCGTTGAGAAACACGTGATCGTGTCTCCGCAGCTCCTCTACATGCATTTGCATATTTGGGGGCAGTGTTCTGGATCACTGCGTTGAGAAACACGTGATGGTGTCTCCGCGGTGTTGGATGTTTTGGTCTCCACGAGGTCAATCATCCGTGCCTTTTTAGATCTATACTGGCATCCAAAAAGGAAAGTCTATCGTAATGTATGTACTTTCTTTTTTTGGTTGGTGCTGCTGACCCACTTCTTGCCCGCTGCTGCCTTTCCCGCCGGTACTGGTCCCTGATGCTGCGCCATCGTGTCATAACATCATCCACTGCAATGACATGGTAACAAATATTTTTTATCATCATTCTGCACATTGCTTAAAACAGTTGGCATTGATAGATCATATTTGAACGATGATAATAAAATGCCTTCTTAAATGATTTGCATAAAGTTACAATTGCTTAAAAAAAAACATTATACACAAGAAAAAGAAACATCACAAGGACAGGATCCACACCCCTCTGTACCAGTTTTGCGTAAATAAAAATAGTACCCAACACAACATATATATTAGCTATGTACGTAAAACCTTTTTCATGTTAATCATCTTTGTTTTTGCCGAAAAATGGCAAAAAATACCATACTAAGACCAAAAATATTCTTCCTGCAATCATGTAGGTAAAGCATTTTTCAAAGTTAATTAATGTCGAAACATGAGTGTACTTACAAAGTTGTGTCTGCTCCGCACGTGGCCTTTGGGCATAATCTGGGAATAGGATCCCACAGATGGTCCTCCAAGCTGTCTCTTTCCTGGCCCGGTTGGCATAGTTGGATCACGCTGGTCCCAGATCTCAGGCCGTTCTTGGACCAGGATGAGGAGCATATCGACGTTGATTATGCTGGCCATGCTGCTTGGTACTTTGTGGAGGCGAGCGCAAGACTTCCGGGATGTCTGTGTGGCTTTTTCAGCTAATTAGCATGTCTGAGCTTCCTGATTGAGTGCTTGGCACAATTCCTGGCACCTGGAGATGTCTGGAGATGTCTGGCATATTTCTCGCAAGTCACACTGCTGGTCCGTGTGTAATCCATATTTTTTGTGTAATCTTTTTTTTTTGCGCCCCCATAGACTTTCATTGGCGATTTTTTTGCACAATACGGTGATAAACGCAGCATGCTGCGTTCTTCTATGGCCGTACAAGACCGTATAATACGGATCCGTAAAATATGGCAGATAGGAGCTGGACCATAGAGAATCATTGTACCGTGTGCAATTTGTATTTACTGCGCCTCTCATACGTCCATAAAACTCGCTAGTGTGATGCCGGCCTTATGCCGCATCCATCTTTGTTGTGGTATTACAGTGATTGGCTGACCGCACAGCATCACCAGGTCTGTAAGAGACCTAGAGCCACCCGGCTCAGTGCATTCAGCTCCAGAATCAGACAGTGTAGGAAGAGCTGCTGCAAGGATAGGGTCATATTTGGGGATTTACTTGTTAGTGTGGGTCTATCATTGCTGAGTCCACATATCCAGCTAAACCAACAGTCCTTCTAAGGACTAATTATGGGGTCTGTAGATTGCAGTGCTATGTAAGCAAGGGAGTGTGTGGTTTTTTTGCTCCTTAAACATCATCAGCTTGTTGACAATGCAGACTATGGCCAGATCATTTTAATACAACAGTGTGAAAATCCAGCAATTTTAAACGGATTTGCCCGTCCCAGGCATCACATCTGAGTGCGCAGAAAATTGAGGCATTTTTTGTGGTACTGTAGTATTCTTTTGAGTGTCTTATAAGATTTTTTACAGCATTTTGCTGACCCAAAAAATATTTAGCTGCTCAAAAAAAATTTAGCTGCCCCTCGCTGAGAATAAACGTCTCAGCGAGGAAAGGCAAGTTTAGGACCTGGTATAAGAGAGATGCCGTAAAGTGGCTACCAGGTACACAAAAAATTGGCCAATTTTATGCGCTAAACGCTCTTATTTTTCATAATTCTAGTGCAGTAATGCAGTTCAGTTTTCATGTTTCATGTTTGCATGTTTTAGCGCTGCAGTGTGCTGCCTTATTTACTTGGCTATATATGAGTTGGCGACTCTAGGTTCAGTACCTGTTCACACTTAGTCTATGTTTGGATGTGACGGTCAGTCTTTTGAAATGTATTCTTTAGCCTTTTGACTGAGCACTCCGCCTCCTAGTCACAGGTGTTTTAATTACAGCAAGTTTAGGACCTGGTATAAGAGAGATGCCGTAAAGTGGCTACCAGGTACACATAAAATTGGCAATTTTTATGCGCTAAACACTCTAATTTTTCATATTTCTAGTGCAGTAATGCAGTTCAGTTTTCGTGTTTCATGTTTGCATGTTTTAGCGCTGCAGTGTGCTGCCTTATTTACTTGGCTATATATGAGTTGGCGACTCTAGGTTCAGCACCTGTTCACACTTAGTCTATGTTTGGATGTGACGGTCAGTCTTTTGAAATGTATTCTTTAGCCTTTTCACTGAGCACTCCGCCTCCTAGTCACAGGTGTTTTAATTACAGCAGGTCCATTACGCCTCCATAGAGAGAGAGAATTTTATTCTAAGAAGAGGTTTCACAGGTACCCATTCAGATGGAGACGTTTATTCTCAGCGAGGAAAGGCAAGTTTAGGACCTGGTATAAGAGAGATGCCGTAAAGTGTCTACCAGGTACACATAAAATTGGCCATTTTTATGCGCTAAACGCTCTCATTTTTCATATTTCTAGTGCAGTAATGCAGTTCAGTTTTTGCGTGTTTCATGTTTGCATGTTTTAGCGCTGCAGTGTGCTGCCTTATTTACTTTGTGATGAAATTATCACCTGTGCAATACTAAGGAAATCCTGAACACATGACCTGTTGTGGGGTCTTGAGGACTGGAGTTGAGAAACACTGCCCTAGTTCAATAGACTACTTTGGGGTAAAAAATTAAAAATATAGGCCAAATATTAAACAGTCTGGTATCTCCGTCAAACGCCAAATCATTCTGTGAGCTACAAATTGTGTCATTTCAGGGCTGCATTGCCCTTTTTTTTGCTTTGTCTTACCCTAGTTCAATAGACTACTTTCGGGTAAAAAAATTTCAAAATACAGGCCACGTATTGAACAGTCTAGTATCTTCGTCAGACGTCTGATGTGCTACAAATTGTGGCATTTCAGGGCTACATTGCCCCTCATTTGTTGTGTCTTACCTAGTTATTACCAACATTTTGAACAAATTTTACCTACGTTCCAGAGAATTAAAACTCTGTAGTTTGCTCCAAATTCAGCCATTTGTAGTGAACGGGGAAAAGGATGGGGAAGTGGACATGATGCTGATGGTGCATGCAGAGGCCGAGGCCATGGGCAAGCTGAAAGTGGGCCACAACAAACACCCACATTGTCTTGCTCGACCTTCCTGTCCCAATTACTAGGGGACCGCAGCACACCACTATTGAACCCAGAGCAGTGTCAAAAAGGTTGTTGGTTGGATAGCAAAAAATGATTCCAGTTACTTTGCCACCACAACCCACCATGTTTTGCACACGGTCAAGTCTGAGCAGCCGTGAGTCTGGTCCGCATATTACTCCCCCTGATCCTCCTTCCTCCCACCGTGCCGAGTGCCCGGAAACAACAGACCCCACACTTGGACACTCCGATGAGCTGTTCACTTTTCCATTTACAGATTTAGGACTCTCGGCTGGTTAACTTGAAGCATGGAAAGATTAGAGTCACATGCAGCTCAAATATTTGAGCAGCCATGGTCACACGAAGGCAAAGGTGGGAAAGTGTAACAAGAGGTGGACAATGATGAGACACAATTGCCAGAAAGTCCGGAAGAGGACCAGGGTGCAGATGTGGAAGATTAGGTGGTGGATGATAGAGTGACTGACCCAACCTGGCAGGAGGACATGCAGATCGAGGACAGCAGCACACATGGGGAAGGTGGCATAGCACCTCAACAGGCAGGTAGAAGCAGTGTGGTGGCCAGAGACAGAAGGCATGCATCCGTTTCCCCTAACACCAATATGACGGATGTTGCCATTCAAACTGTTTGGTCTTCCAAATTATGGTTGTTTTTTATAGACTCTGCTGGTAACCCCAAACAGGCCATTCGCCTGCATCAGCAGGGGTAGCAAAACTACCAGCCCGACCACCACCAGCATGATCAGGCACATGGCAGCAAAGCACTCGAATTTGTGAGCCGAACCCCAGGCTCCAGGAACAGTGTCTGCGGGTGACATCAATGCTTCTTCCACTGTTTTGCGTATAAGCCAATCCCCTGTACATGGTGCATGAGAAGACGCTTCGTGCCCCGCACCTGTCATTGTCCATAGTCAACTAGCACCATCATCAAGCACATCCTTGTCCCAGCGCAGCCTTCAGTTATCCCAACCACAGTCATTAGAATTCAAGAGGAAATACGCAGAAAATGCCCCACAGGCCACAGTACTAAATTTAAAAATTTCTCATCCACTTGCGGTCGAAATGTTGTCTTTTAAGCTCATGGAGATGGAATCTTTATGCAAACTGATGGCATCCAAGGGTACTCGGTCCCAGGCCGCCACTATTTCTCCCGGTGTGCCATACCAGCATTACATCAGCACGTGAGGCACAACATTACCCGTGCCCTCAACAATGCTGTTACTGGGAATGTCCACCTAACCACGGAGACGTGGACAAGTGCTTGTGGGCAGGGATGGTACATCTCACTGATGGCACACTGGGTTAACATTGTAGAAGCCAGGACCCAGTTGGACTTTGGGATGGAACACATCCTCCCGACGCTGAGGATTGCGAGCCCTATGTCAGTCAGGGTTGTCCCCACAGTGTACAGCTCCTGCACCGTCTCCTCCTCCTCTTCAGCCTCCTGAAGAGTTGTGAACAGCTCTGAAACAGCAGTCAGATTTGTGGCTTATACAGCTAAACCTACAGCCAGGCATGGTCATGTGTGACAATGGCCGGAACCTGGTGGTGGCTCTGAGGCGAGGTGAGCTCACACACATACCATGCCTGGCCCATGTGCTTAACCTCGTCCTTCAACGGTTTCTCAAATGCTACCTGGAGCTGTCGGATCTGCTTGTGAAAGTACGCTGCCTGTGTGCCCATTTTAGAAAGTCAGCTACAGCTTTAGCCGCCCTTGCCATGCTTGAGCAGCATTTTCAGCTTCCGGCTCACCGACTGGTGTGTGATGTCCCCACATGTTGGAACTCTACACTGCATATGTTGGAAAGTATTTGTGAGCAGAAGAGGGCAGTATTTGGCTACCAGCATCAAAAAGGACATCGTTATTCAGTTCAGACTCCACACATAAGACCTCAGGAGTGAACATTGATGTCAGACATGTGTACCATCCAACAAAAGTTTGAGGACTCCACCAAGATGGTGAGCGATGGTGAGCATCACCATCCCACTTCTCTGCATTCTGAAAAGTTCTCTGCTCACAATGAAGGAGGATGCATTGCAGGAGGAGTACGAGGACATGGAGCAAGGAACCACACAGGGTGATTGCACACAGCCCAGCCTCATGTCGTCCCAAGGTGGATTGGTAGACAATGAGGAAGAGGAGGAGGAGGAAGAACAGGAGCTACTTTCATGCACTATAGATGGTATTACCTGCACAACTGCCATACCATCTGTTCAGCGTGGATGGCCTGAGGACACGGAGGAGGAGGAGGAGGGCAGCATTGCCAGTCATCCTGTTGGTGATGACACAGAAGTCTTGCCTGTTAGAAGTCTGGCACGCATGGCTGACTTTATGATGCGCTGCCTTTCCCGTGACCCTCGCATTATGTACATTTTCATTGACAAGGATAACTTTCAGTCTCTTCTTCCAGAGGAAGACAGGTCTACTAAAATAGTGCAGTACCAGATGGCCCTTGTTGCGGAATTAAAAAAATTCCCATCTGAGAACACTGGCGGCAAACGTCATAGTTCGTTGGACAACCAAGAAGTATAGGTGAGAGAGACACAACTCCAATCCAGCAGAGGCAGGGGAATACTGGCAAAGTTCTGAGAGCGTTTTCTTAGACCCTCTTATTGCCCTGGCACTGAGGCAAGGGGCACTGCCACAAGGAGTGCAATGTTTTGGAAGATGTGGAAGATGCTGAGGGAGTACCTTGCTGACTGTGCCAATGTCCTCCATGATTCCTCTGTGCCTTTAAATTATTGGGTATCCAAGCTGAAAACATGGAATGAACTGGCTCTCTATGCCTTGGAGGTTCTGGCCTGCCCTGCCACTAGCGTTTTGTCAGAGCGGGTTTTCAGTGCCGCTGGTGGAATTATAACTAATAAGCGCATCCGCCAGTCAACGGAAAATGCTGACAGGTTGACTCTTATAAAAAGGAACAAGGGCTGGATTGGGCCAGACTTTTCTACACCACAGAATGAAAACAGCGAAACATAACCTCCAATACAGCGTCTTTTTTGGGGAGGTGTATTCTCATCATGCACCACACATGGGTATACGCTTCTTGATTTTGGCTATTTAGCATTATCCTCCTCCTCCTCATCATCATCATCCACCACCACTATAACATCAGGGTCAACATGTTCTGAGATGCTACAGCCACTCTATTTTTTGCAAGGGTGTTTATGATGCACGTAAATAATGAAATAAAAAAAAAATGTGTAACCTTGGGGGGAAATGTTTGTCAGACCATACATTTAGTCTATGGGCATTCCAAATATAGGAGATCCACTCCATTAAATTGGGAATAGATTCTTTGGAGGACATCCTCCACGTCTCTTCAGACACCATCACTAGAACACGAGGGTGAACGTATTCCGTGATGCAACAGTCACTCTAATTTTTGGCAAGGATGTTTCTGATGCCCACATCTAATTAAATAAAAAAAGGGTACCCCCAGGTGGAAATGTTTGTCAGCCCTTGCACTTAGTGTATGGGCATTACAGGTATAGGAGACCCGCTCATTTATAAAAGGAGCATTTTTTTATTAGGCCCTCCTCCACATCTCTTTCACGGAGCATTGGAGTGCCTCCTAATTTTTTGCAGGCCTTGCATTCACTGCAAGGTAAGCACTATGAGAGACCCACTTCCTATTAATGGAGAACATTGTTTTCAGGAGTTCCACCTCTACGTCTCTTGCAAGGCTTATTGGGGTGCGTGTTACTTGGGTGCCGGGCAGGTCTTGCATGCAATGCATAGGTTAACAGTATGGCAGTACCGAACGAAAAAAATGGTAACTTTGGTTTCAAGTGGCCATCCAGTACATGGGCTCAAAGGCTTATTGGGGCGCGTGTAACTTTGGTGCAGGCAGGCTTTGCATTCAATGCATAAGCAAACAGTATGGCAGTAGCAAACTCATAATAATGGGAACTTTGGTTTCATGTGGCTATCCAGGATGTCTGTTCAATGGGGTGTTAGTGTGCGTGTATCTTTGGTGCAGGGCAGGCCCTGCATTCAATGCATAAGCAAACAGTATCTCAGTATCAAATTCATAATAATGAGAACTTTGGTTTCATGTAGCCATCCAGTACGTGGGCGCAAAGGCTTATTGGGGTGCATGTTACTTTGGTGCAGAGCAGGCCTTGCATTCAATGCATACGCTAATGGTATGGCAGTGCCAAAAGAAAAAAAATGGGAGCCTTGGTTTCATGTGGCCATCCAGTACATGGGTTCAAAGGCTTATTGGGGTGCGTTTAACTTTGGTGCAGGGCAGGCCTTGCATTCAAAGCATAGGCAAACAGATGAGCCCTGCTTTGTGTAGCACAGGTGATCAGATGATTGCAGCTTCAGGTCTCCCATGGAGACTTCTGAAGCAGGTAAAAAGTTAAACAAAAGTTTTTAAAAATATATCACAAATTAAAAAAATATAAAAGTTTAAATCACTACCCATTCATCCCATTCAAACTAAAACAATAAAAAAAGCTTCACATGTTTGGGATCGCCGTGTTCATAATCGACCAACCTATTAATATTTAAAAAGAATTATTCTGATCGGTAAACAGCATAATGCGAAAAAAATAAAAACACTAGAATTACGGGTTTTTTTGGTCGCTGTAACATTGCATTAAAATGCAATGAAGGGCCATCAAAACATCGTATCTACCAACAAATTGTGTCAACAAAAATGTCCGCTCTGCACGCAAAAAATAAGCCATAACCCAGATTCTGAAAAATGGAAACATTACAGTTCTTGGAAAATGGCAACTTTCGTTTTTTTATAGAATTTAGATTTTTTTTTTACTAATTAAATAAAAAAAGAACCTATACATATATATACAAACTCAAAAAATAATTCCCGCTAGGGTATATTTTAGAAAAAAAAACATACAGAAAAACCCTTTAAAAATTGCTTTATTAGTTGAAAAAAATTGAAAAATTCAAGAATTTTTTTTTTTATAAAAACCACCTCTCAATCCTTAGGACAGAGGCTAGTATAAATAAATAAATAAATTATATATATATTATATAGTATTCCTGCCGTGTCCCTACTTGGACCCTAATATTCTGGTAGCCTTCCTGACCGCGGAGGTTGGCACCCTAAAGTTCGACATGGCTCCCCCACTCCACATCGTTTATCCCTTAAGTCGCTGTAAGCCCCTGGTCTAGGAAAGTAAATCCAACATGCATACCAAACAAAATGTCTATGGCACTTGCTATGTTAAATACAGTCTATATTGCCTGAGATGTCACCCAAGCTATATTTATGTGGATCTCTATTTGTCTTCTCGTTCAGAGTTCATATAGTGGATTTTAATTATGAAATGATGCAGATAGTGCCTGTATATTGTCTCAATTAAACCACAGGGATAAAAAATGAGTATATAAGCATCGGTATCCACAATTACTACATGCCTGCATATTGAGTCATGTAAATCAGCAGACTTCAGCAGACTTAAACTAGAAGCACACTGTAATTCAGCAGTATGCAGACAATAGAGCTATAATATCACAATTGTAAAATCATATGGTGTTAGGGCTAGCGGAACGCACCAAATAATTAAATAGATATAATAAGGTGCGTTCGCAGCCCGGGGTCCACCGTGCAGAGATGGAACCTGCTGCTAAGTAATGACGGACTATATAGTGATACAATGAGGATATACACATTGGTTAACTTCACCCTGTATGAAGAAAGCGATCCCTGTTAAGTCACAGGGTCGCGGTACCGCACAGAGAGCGCAAGCAAGGAACCACAGAGCTCTATCCCAGGACACAGGATTAGAGCTAGTGTAGACCTCTTGCGATCGACACCACAATTGGGGTATCAGAGGTAACTAATATGCACAGAAGTGCATGCTCTGCCACACTAGCGGACGCCACTAACCACCCAGACTTGGATAAGGTAAGCGCTCTAATAGCGCACGGCGCTGCACTGGCGGTCACAGCAGTTAGACGCTGTTTCCAGTGTTAAAGCTGTGAGTTCAGCCGGGCGCTAGATTGCAGCCATACACCTTACGCGAACAGTCATACACAAGGGATGGGTTTTTGAAGGAACGACTTGCACTCATCAACACACACACAATAACAATTGTATACTAGTGCATGGCCATGCGGCCATGCAAACCTTTTATAGCTGCAGCAAGTACAAGACCTTCCGAGAAGGACCAATGGGAGTCTGCCACAGAAGAAGAACACCTTTATGACCTTCCTAGAGGACCAATGGGATTACCTGCAGTATCTAAGCATGTGACCCCCGACCTCCAATGGGAGGTCATCCCGTGGGCATGCTCAGAAAGGGAAAATCTGGACTTAGTCCCAGAAAGACCTGCTCTCTGTTGAACATTGCTGGCTACAAGAACAGAGCCTGGAAGGGCAGTAGTAACCAGTCGTCCAGTATTAGCCTGAGCTAGACGCTGGGACCGACGTCTCCGCTGAGGAGACTCCACTGCGGCTGGAGAAGAATGGGAGACCACAGCAGAGATGGTTCGAGATTCCCCCTGTGCAGAGGCGGGAACTCGACACCTAACATATGGTCAATTAAGTAGACCAGCAGTTAGGATTGGCATCTATTCATAGACAAAACAAACAGCCCCATTTTGCAATAGATACAGTATATGAGATCACAGTGGATCACTTAGCTTAACTGTAGTGATAGTCCCATGTTCCTACGCGTTTCGCCCCCTCCTTATGTCAGGACTCGTCAGAGGACCAAGTAAAGGAGTATGCCACAGTGGGGAGACAAAAGAAAATGGGTGGGGATGGGCTGAACAACTTATTTAAATCCGCGGGACCGAAAGTACCTTAGCCAAAAGCATTCATGGTACATTCGCTCTCCCTTCATTCTCATGCTTGCCGCGCTGGATACTGCATCTGGTATTCGGATGTACTTCCGGTTGGTGGAACGCAGATGCGTGTCAGCCTGGTCTCTTGTGGCTAGGTGAACTTCCAGGATTTGAACCGCAAAGTGCGCTCCACTCAAAGAAACATGCGCACTACATTTATTTCCTTACAATTCTAAATATCTTTTTTATACACCATAGTATAGATCTAATTTCCAATTAGACAATAAGGATTGATCCACTAACATGCGCATTATGCTCATTATCATGACATTTTTAAATACTTCTTTTTAGAGCATTCATCACATATATATTATTAAAACTTAGAGGCTAAACATAATGCATACATTTGTCTTATTTTGTTATATTATGCACAGCCCAAAAATGGGTCATACATATCGGAGCCGAAAACAATTATGTGGCCCAGAACTTGGGTTATTTATAAAACCCCTCCCATATAAATATACTAGAAAGATTAGTTTGGGTGCTTCCACTGCTATAATGCTCAATTCAACATTGGCACACATACACCAAGAATTGGTTCATTTTGCTTATTGGGTTCATTTATCAGAAAATGTATTTTCTCCAAAACGACAAACACTCATATGAAGCTTGCAAAGCTAATCTACTCATTTAGACCCATGGGCTCAAACTATCCAGCCAGAGTATCGTATCCACCTACTTTTCCTTTGCAGAATTTTATTGTCCCAATTACCCTGTCTAGTAGGTGAACTAACCACTTCAATAGCTCAGAATTTAATGCTCTCAATATCACCTCCATGCTGGGAGTTCACATGTCTCGCTATTGGGGTATCTCTCTTGTTCCTGATATCTCCCAGATGTTCCCCTATTCTGACACGTAATTGTCTCTTGGTTTTACCCAGATAATCTTTAAGACAGGAACAAGTGCATAAATAAATGACCCCCTCAGTCTTACAGTTTGTAAAGCATTTATTTTTGTAAGTTCTTTCAGTATCCGAGCTCTGGAATGTATTAGATGGTGTAATACATCTGCAAAAGCTACAGTGTCCACATCTAAAGGTCCCAACTACGGTTGAGCGACCTTGACCTTTTTAGAGTCGAGTCGTGTTTCGCGAAACCCGACTATCTTAGAAGTCGAGTCGAGTGGAATCGGCCGATTATGGCAAAAAGTCGGGTATCGCCCGAAACACGAAACCCAATGCAAGTCAATGGGGGAGCATAGTCGGCAGTGAGTGGAGGCCAGGAAAACACCTACACTGCCCATTTTAATTGCAAAAACATCCATTCTTGTTACAGAAGCTTGTCAATCGTAATTTAGCTTATAATAATTGGAAGGCATTTTAAATTGGGGGTCATTTGGCTAAAGTTGTGGGGGGTAGGGCTGGTTCAAGTAATTAGTGGGCCCAGTAAATCTGAACCACGTCATGGCAGTGGAGCAGGGAGAGGTAAGTATTTCAACTTTGCAAGTGCTGTGATCCTGAGCAAGCAGGGGGGGCCCACTCGTTGGCATTGGCACTGGCACAGGGCCCCTCAAAGTACAGCGGTGTGTTTGCACGGCGGGGGCGCCTCCCACCAGCAGCAACACTTTTGCGTACTATGAAAGGCCCTGTGCCAGTGACGTCGCCAACTAGTATTCCTCCCCCCACCTGATGAAGGAACCTGCACTTTCATCTGCACCTTCCTCTTTGTCCCCGTGTAAGGTGGTATGGTATGCGGGAAGAGGAACCTGACTTTCAGCAGGGTCACAATCTTGCTGTGTAGCGTGCACGGGGAATTCTGCGTTATGGGTCAATGTACCAGCAGACTCATCTATCACTGGCTGGGCAATGGGCAGGATGAGGAGGAAACACAGATATAGGCCCAAAGAATAAAGTGGGCTAAATGCAGTTCAAAATTGGTAACACAGGACTAACCAGGGGGCATTGCAGTGGAGGACAACTGGAATGAGAGGCTGACACAGAGAGTAGGCCCAAATCAGTAAGTAGTCGAAATGCAGTTCAAAATTGGCAACCGTAGTAAACAGGCGGCACAGCTTTGTTCAGTGGAGGAGAACAGCAAGGAGTGGCAGACACCGATAGTAGGCCCCAACCCAACTAGTAGGCCAAATGCAGTCTAACATTAACAACTACTTAACGAGAGCCTGAAAATGGAATTTCAGGACAGGAAACCAGGAGAACAGCAAGGAGTGGCAGACACCAATAGTAGGCCCCAAACCAACTAGTACGCCAAATGCAGTTGTTCCATTTAACCACAATTTAATGAGAGCCTGAAGATAGAAGTTCAGGAAAGGCAACCTGGAGAACACCTTGGAGTGTAACACACCATCTCTCTACACCCCATACCCAATTTGTAGGCCTAATGCAGTGTAGTTTTCTACAACTACTAAACGAGAGTCAGAAGACCGAAGCAATGTGGACGAAACCTGGGGAACACCTTGGAGTGGAACACACCATCTCTCTACACCCCATACCCAATTTGTAGGCCTAATGCAGTGTAGTTTTCAACAACTACTAAACGAGAGTCGGAAGATCGAAGCAATGTGGACGAAACCTGGGGAACACCTTGGAGTGTAACACACCGTCTCTCTACACCCCATACCCAATTTGTAGGCCTAATGCAGTGTAGTTTCCAACAACTACTAAACGAGAGCATTAAGATCGCAGCAATGGCGAGGAAACCTGAAGAACACCTTGGAGTGAAACACACCATCTCTCTACACCCCATACCCAATTTGTAGGCCAAATGCAGTGTAGTTTCCAACAACTACTAAACGAGAGCCGGATGATCGAAGCTCAGGAAAGGCAACCTGGAGAACACCTTGGAGTGGAACACACCATCTCTCTACACCCCATACCCAATTTGTAGGCCTAATGCAGTGTAGTTTCCAACAACTACTAAACGTGAGCATGAAGATCGAAGCAATGGAGAGGAAACCTGGGGAACACCTTGGAGTGGATCGCACCATCTCTCTACACCCCATACCCAATTTGTAGGCCTAATGCAGTGTAGTTTCCAACAACTACTAAATGAGAGCCGGAAGATTGAAGCTCAGGAAAGGCAACCTGGAGAACACCTTGGAGTGGAACACACCATCTCTCTACACCCCATACTCAATTTTTAGGCCTAATGCAGTGTAGTTTCCAACAACTACTAAACGAGAGCATGAAGATCGAAGCAATGGAGAGGAAACCTGGGGAACACCTTGGAGTGGAACACACCATCTCTCTACACCCCATACCCAATTTGTAGGCCTAATGCAGTGTAGTTTCCAACAACTACTAAACGAGAGCCGGAAGATCGAAGCTCAGGAAAGGCAACCTGGAGAACACCTTGGAGTGGAACACACCATCTCTCTACACCCCATACCCAATTTGTAGGCCTAATGCAGTGTAGTTTCCAACAACTACTAAACGAGAGCATGAAGATCGAAGCAATGGAGAGGAAACCTGGGGAACACCTTGGAGTGGAACACACCATCTCTCTACACCCCATACCCAATTTGTAGGCCTAATGCAGTGTAGTTTCCAACAACTACTAAACGAGAGCATTAAGATCGAAGCAATGGCGAGGAAACCTGGGGCACACCTTGGGGAGGCAGACACCGTTAGTAGGCCCTACCAAAGTTGTACCCCCAATGCAGTTTTAAAATTCCTAGAGGCTGAAAACAAGACTATTGACGCTTAGCTTTTTTCAAAGGAACACAGCTGAATTGAGTGGCGCAGACAGACACAGGTAGTAGGACTTAAACCAAAAATGTGGCTCACTGCAGCTTAAAAAAGTTACAGGGGTACACAAGCAGCAGTGCTCTGGGCAGTGGAGGACAATTTCAATAGTGGACCGCAGACAGACTTTGTACGCCTACTATTAAAAGAAGGATGCTCTATGCAATTTAAAATAGGTTCCAGGGGTCCACGGGCAGCAGTGGTGTGGTCAGTGGATGAGTATTGGAAGGAGGGACCGCAGACAGGCGTAGTAGGCCTAACATAACAAAATTAGGCTGTAGACACTGTAAAATTGGTTCCAGGGGTACACGGGCAGCAGTGGTGTGGTCAGCGGAGGAAAATTGGAATTAGGGACTGCAGACAGACTTTGTAGGCTGTCCCCTGTGGACCATGCATCCAACATATTAACCCAGTGCGCCATAATGGACACGTAACTTTTTGTGGACATGCCTACTGGTCCATGCGTCTCTTGTCAGGTGCACCTTTCTACTGTTTGATTGCCTGAGTGCTATGACAATGCAGACTTTTTCATGCCGGTGGAGGGCTGGGATGGCTTTTCTCGCAAAAGAAATGTCGACTGGGTAGCTTGAACCGTTGCACAGCGTAGTTCATCTGGGCTTTCTAAATATAAAACAAAGAAAAAAAGGAGGCTACATGCACTTTCAGCTGGATTCCAGGGGTACACGGCCAGCATTGGTCTGGTCAGTGGAGAACTATTGGAAGGAAGGACCGCAGACAGGCATCGAAGGCCTAACATAATAACAGATGGCTGTAGGCAATTTTAAATTGGTTCCAGGGGTACACGGGCAGCAGTGGTGTGGTCAGTGGAGGCCTAGTGGAAGGAGTGACCGCAGACAGGCATCGAAGGCCTAACATAATAACACATGGCTGTTGGCAATTTTAATTTGGTTCCAGGGGAACACGGGCAGCAGTGGCCTGGTCAGTGTAGTAGTAGTAGAAAGAACGGACCGCAGACAGGCATCGAAGGCCTAAAATAAATTAAATTGGGCTGGCTGTAGGCAATTTTAAATTGGTTCCAGGGGAACACGGGCAGCAGTGGTGTGGTCAGTGGAGGCCTAGTGGAAGGAGTGACCGCAGACAGGCATCGAAGGCCTAACATAATAACACATGGCTGTTGGCAATTTTAAATTGGTTCCAGGGGAACACGGGCAGCAGTGGCCTGGTCAGTGTAGTAGTAGTAGAAAGAACGGACCGCAGACAGGCATCGAAGGCCTAAAATAAAAAAATTGGGCTGGCTGTAGGCAATTTTAAATTGGTTCCAGGGGTACACGGGCAGCAGTGGTGTGGTCAGTGGAGGCCTAGTGGAAGGAGTGACCGCAGACAGGCATCGAAGGCCTAACATAATAACACATGGCTGTAGGCAATTTTAAATTGGTTCCGTGGGTACACGGGCAGCAGTGGTGTGGTCAGTGGAGGCCTAGTGGAAGGAGTGACCGCAAACAGGCATCGAAGGCCTAACATAATAACACATGGCTGTAGGCAATTTTAAATTGGTTCCGTGGGTACACGGGCAGCAGTGGTGTGGTCAGTGGAGGCCTAGTGGAAGGAGTGACCGCAAACAGGCATCGAACGCCTAAACTAAAAAAATTGGGCTGGCTGTAGGCAATTTTAAATTGGTTCCAGGGGTACACGGGCAGCAGTGGTGTGGTCAGTGGAGGCCTAGTGGAAGGAGTGACCGCAGACAGGCATCGAAGGCCTAACATAATAACACATGGCTGTAGGCAATTTTAAATTGGTTCCGTGGGTACACGGGCAGCAGTGGTGTGGTCAGTGGAGGCCTAGTGGAAGGAGGGACCGCAGACAGGCTTCGAAGGCCTAACATAAAAAAATAGGGCTGTTAGCAATTTAAAATTGGTTCCAGTGGTACAAGGGCAGCAGTACAATGGTCAGTGGAGGCCTAGTGGAAGGAGGGACCACAGACAGGCTTCGAAGGCCCAACATAAAAAAATAGGGCTGTTGGCAATTTAAAATTGGTTCCAGGGGTACACGGGCAGCAGTACAATGGTCAGTGGAGGCCTAGTGGAAGGAGGGACCGCAGACAGGCTTCGAAGGCCTAACATAACAAAAATGTCAATACAATGGTATTGTCAGTGCCAGGCATTGAAGGATGTCAGCGCATAGACTAAACATTGGTGGAGCTGTGAGAGATAATTTTGCAAGTGGTAGAGCACTGTTTGAGCTGGGGGGGGGGGACTGTCTTGTGGCCGGCGGTACAGGCCCAGGGCCCCTCATATTACAATTGTGTGTCTGACGTTGGGTGCGCACCACCACCGCCAGAGACGCTTTATTGTACTATGAGGGACCCAGTGGCAGTGCCGTCGACCAAAAGCGGACACACCCACCTCTTCAGACAAACAGCACTCTCTCGGGTGCTGGCGCCAAGTGGCGATACCACGGACCCGTGTGGGGAGTTTGGCCATTTAGTGAGGTGTAAACATGTCATATGCTGGACAATCAGGTGCAGAAAATTACGAGATTGAAAAAGGCATTCAGAATAGTCCACAGGCAAGACCTTTTCATAGGAAAGCTAGGTGTCAGCCGGGCAAGGTGGGCCAAAAGATTTCGAAATCCAGTTGTGGTTCATTTTAATGAAGGTTAGATCATCTACATTTTGAGTAGCCAGACGAGTCCTTTTTTCTGTTAGTATTGAACCTGCAGCACTGAATACTCTTTCTGATAGGACACTAGCTGCCGGGCAAGCAAGCTCCTGCAATGCATATTCTGCCAATTCTGGCCAGGTGTCTAATTTGGATGCCCAGTAATCAAATGGGAATGACGGTTGAGGGAGAACGTCGATAAGGGATGAAAAATAGTTTGTAACCATACTGGACAAATGTTGTCTCCTGTCACTTTGAATTGATGCTGCAGTACCTGTCCTGTCTGCGGTCATAGCAAAATCACTCCACAACCTGGTCAGAAAACCCCTCTGGCCAACGCCACTTCTGATTTCTGCCCCTCTAACACCTCTGGTCTGCTGGCCCCTGCAGCTCGTGTGAGAACGATCACGGGCGCTGTGTGCAGGGAATGCCAGAAGCAAACGGTCAACAAGAGTTGATTGTTTGGTTGCTAATATTAGTTCCAAGTTCTCATGTGGCATTATATTTTGCAATTTGCCTTTATAGCGAGGATCAAGGAGGCAGGCCAACGAGTAATCGTCATCGTTCATCATTTTAGTAATGCGTGTGTCCCTTTTGAGGATACATAAGGCATAATTCGCCATGTGGGCCAAAGTTCCAGTTCTCAAATCTGCGGTTGTGCTTGGTTGAGGGGCAGTTTCAGGCAAATCCACGTCACTTGTGTCCATCAAAATACCAGAACCCGGCATTGCCGCGCCAACAATTTCCAGTGGCCCCGGAAAAGCTTCATCATTAAAAATATAATCATCCCCATCATCCTCCTCGTCCTCCTCCTCCTCTTCGCCCGCTACCTCGTCCTGTACACTGCCCTGGCCAGACAATGGCTGACCGTCATCAAGGCTTTCCTCTTCCTCAGCTGCAGACGCCTGATCCTTTATGTGCGTCAAACTTTGCATCAGCAGACGCATTAGGGGGATGCTCATGCTTATTATGGCGTTGTCTGCACTAACCAGCCGTGTGCATTCCTCAAAACACTGAAGGACTTGACACGTCTTGAATCTTCAACCACTGCACACCTGACAACTCCATGTCTGCCATCCTACTGCCTGCCCGTGTATGTGTATCCTCCCACAAAAACATAACAGCCCGCCTCTGTTCGCACAGTCTCTGAAGCATGTGCAGTGTTGAGTTCCACCTTGTTGCAACGTCTATGATTAGGCGATGCTGGGGAAGGTTCAAAGAACGCTGATAGGTCTGCATACGGCTGGAGTGTACGGGCGAACGGCGGATATGTGAGCAAAGTCCACGCACTTTGAGGAGCAGGTCGGATAACCCCGGATAACTTTTCAGGAAGCACTGCACCACCAGGTTTAAGGTGTGAGCCAGGCAAGGAATGTGTTTCAGTTGGGAAAGGGAGATGGCAGCCATGAAATTCCTTCCGTTATCACTCACTACCTTGCCTGCCTCAAGATCTACAGTGCCCAGCCACGACTGCGTTTCTTTCTGCAAGAACTCGGACAGAACTTCCGCGGTGTGTCTGTTGTCGCCCAAACACTTCATAGCCAATAGAGCCTGCTGACGTTTGCCAGTAGCTGCCCCATAATGGGAGACCTGGTGTGCAACAGTGGCAGCTGCGGATGGAGTAGTTGTGCGACTGCGGTCTGTGGACGAGCTCTCGCTTCTGCAGGAGGACGAGGAGGAGGGGGTGCAAACGGCTACAGCCAACTGTTTCCTAGACCGTGGGCTAGGCAGAACTGTCCCAAACTTGCTGTCCCCTGTGGACCCTGCATCCACAACATTCACCCAGTGTGCCGTGATGGACACGTAACGTCCCTGGCCGTGCCTACTGGTCCATGCATCTGTTGTCAGGTGCACCTTTGTGCTCACAGATTGCTTGAGTGCATGGACGATGCGCTCTTTAACATGCTGGTGGAGGGCTGGGATGGCTTTTCTGGAAAAAAAGTGTCGACTGGGTAGCTCGTAGCGTGGTACAGCGTAGTCCATCAGGGCTTTGAAAGCTTCGCTTTCAACTAACCGGTAGGGCATCATCTCTAACGAGATTAGTCTAGCTATGTGGGCGTTCAAACCCTGTGTACGCGGATGCGAGGCTAAGTACTTCCTTTTTCTAACCATAGTCTCATGTAGGGTGAGCTGGACTGGAGAGCTGGAGATCGTGGAACTAGCGGGGGTGCCGGTGGACATGGCAGACTGAGAGACGGTGGGAGATGGTATTGTTGCCGCCGGTGCCCTAGATGCAGTGTTTCCTACTACGAAACTGGTGATTCCCTGACCCTGACTGCTTTGGCCTGGCAAAGAAACCTGCACAGATACTGCAGGTGGTGCGGAAAATGGTGGCCCTACACTGCCGGAAGGGATGTTGCGTTGATGACTAGCTTCATTGGCCGAGGGTGCTACAACCTTAAGGGACGTTTGGTAGTTAGTCCAAGCTTGCAAATGCATGGTGGTTAAATGTCTATGCATGCAACTTGTATTGAGACTTTTCAGATTCTGCCCTCTGCTTAAGGTAGTTGAACATTTTTGACAGATGACTTTGCGCTGATCAATTGGATGTTGTTTAAAAAAATGCCAGACTGCACTCTTTCTAGCATCGGATACCTTTTCAGGCATTGCAGACTGAGCTTTAACCGGATGGCCACGCTGTCCTCCAACAGGTTTTGGCTTTGCCACGCGTTTTGGACAAGATACGGGCCCGGCAGATGGAACCTGTTGCGATGTTGATGCCTGCTGCGGCCCCTCCTCCTCCGCTTCAGAACTGCAGCCGCCTGCACCCTGTTCCCCCAATGGCTGCCAATCGGGGTCAAGAACTGGGTCATCTATTACCTCTTCTTGTAGCTCGTGTGCAACTTCGTCTGTGTCACCGTGTCGGGCGGTGGTATAGCGTTCGTGATGGGGCAACATAGTCTCATCAGGGTCTGATTCTTGATCATTACCCTGCGAGGGCAATGTTGTGATCTGAGTCAAAGGACCAGCATAGTAGTCTGGCTGTGGCTGTGCATCAGTGCACTCCATGTCAGATTCAACTTGTAATGGGCATGGACTGTTAACTGCTTCACTTTCTAAGCCAGGGACGGTATGTGTAAAGAGCTCCCTGGAGTAACCCGTTGTATCGCCTGCTGCATTCTTCTCTGTTGTTGTTTTTGCTGAAGAGGACAAGGAAGCGACTTGTCCCTGACTGTGAACATCCACTAACGACGCGCTGCTTTTATATTTACCAGTTTCACGAGAGGAGGCAAAAGAGCTAGAGGCTGAGTCAACAAGATAAGCCAAAACTTGCTCTTGCTGCTCCGGCTTTAAAAGCGGTTTTCCTACTCCCAGAAAAGGGAGCGTTCGAGGCCTTGTGTAGCCAGACGACGAACCTGGCTCCACAGCTCCAGACTTAGGTGCAATATTTTTTTTCCCACGACCACCTGATGCTCCACCACTACCACTACCCTCATTACCAGCTGACAATGAACGCCCCCGGCCACGACCTCTTCCACCAGACTTCCTCATTGTTTTAAAAACGTAACCAAACTAACGGTATTTGTTGCTGTCACACAACTTACACGGTGAGCTATAACTTCAGTATGATTTAGCTACCCCTTTACAGGTGGGTGAGACCGCAAGGAAAATCAGGCACAATGTTACACACTCTGTTTTTGGTGGCAACAAATGAGAGAGATGCCACACACGCAGGACTGTCACTGAAGCACAAATGTAAATATTAATCTCCCACTGATTTGATTTTTTTTTTTTTTTTCAGGGAGACTTTAGAAAAAAAAATAATAGAATAAAATGATTTTTTAAGGAAGAATTTAGAAACCAAATAAAATAAAATGATTTCTTCAGGGAGAATTTAGAAAACAAATAAAATCAAAAATAGGCTTTCTATGGCCCACTGAGTGAGAGATGACGCACACAGGAGTCAGGAGTGGCACACAAGCCCAGAGGCCAATATTGTTCTCCCAATGATTGATGTAGTGATTTTTTCAGGTAGATTTTGGAACCCAAATCAAGCAAAAAAAATAATAGGCTTTCTATGGCCCACAATTGGAGAGAGAGAGAGAGACGGCACACCCAGGAGTCAAGACTGGCACACAAGCAGAAAGGGCAATATTAATCTCCCACTGATTTTATTTATTTTATTTTTTTTCAGGGAGACTTTAGAAAAAAAAATAATAAAAAAAAATGATTTTTTCAGGAAGAATTTAGAAACCAAATAAAATAAAATGATTTTTTCAGGGAGAATTTAGAAAACAAATAAAACAAAAAATAGGCTTTCTATGGCCCACTGAGTGAGAGATGACGCACACAGGAGTCAGGAGTGGCACAGAAGCCCAGAGGCCAATATTGTTCTCCCAATGATTGATGTAGTGATTTTTTCAGGTAGATTTTGGAACCCAAATCAAGCTAAAAAAATAATAGGCTTTCTATGGCCCACAATTGGAGAGGGAGAGAGAGAGAGAGATGGCACACCCAGGAGTCAAGACTGGCACACAAGCAGAAAGGGCAATATTAATCTCCCACTGATTTGATTTTTTTTTTTTTTCAGGGAGACTTTAGAAAAAAAAAATAATAAAAAAAAATGATTTTTTCAGGAAGAATTTAGAAACCAGATAAAATAAAATGATTTTTTCAGGGAGAATTTAGAAAACAAATAAAACAAAAAATAGGCATTCTATGGCCCACTGAGTGAGAGATGATGCACACAGGAGTCAGGAGTGGCACACAAGCCCAGAGGCCAATATTTATCTCCCACTGATTGATTTATTGATTTTTTCAGGTAGAATTTAGAACCCAAATCAATCAAAAAAATAAATAGGCTTTCTATGGCCCACTATTTGTGAGAGAGATGGCACGCTCAGGACTGGCACACAAGCCCAGAGGCCAATATTAATCTCCCACTTTTTTTTTTTTCAGGGAAAATTTATAAACCCAATAAAAAAAATAATAAATAGGCTTTCTATGGCCCACTATCTGAGAGAGAGAGATGGCACGCTTAGGACTGGCACACAAGCCCAAAGGCCAATATTAATCTCCCTTTTTTTTTTCCAGGGAGAATTTATAAAACCAAAAACAAAAAAAAATAAATAGGCTTTCTATGGCCCACTATTTGTGAGAGAGATGGCACGCTCAGGACTGGCACACAAGCCCAGAGGCCAATATTAATCTCCCACTTTTTTTTTTTTTTTTTTTCAGGGAAAATTTATAAACCCAATAAAAAAAATAATAAATAGGCTTTCTATGGCCCACTATCTGAGAGAGAGAGAGATGGCACGCTTAGGACTGGCACACAAGCCCAAAGGCCAATATTAATCTCCCACTGATTGATTTATTGATTTTTTCAGGTAGAATTTAGAACCCAAATAAAGCAAAAAAAAAAAATAAGCTTTCTATGGCCCACTGAGTGAGTGATGATGCACACAGGAGTCAGGAGTGGCACACAAGCCCTGAGGCCAATATTTTTCTCCCACTGATTGATGTAGTGATTTTTTCAGGTAGATTTTGGAACCCAAATCAAGCAAAAAAATAAATAGGCTTTCTATGGCCCACTGACTGAGAGATGGCACACACAGGAGTCAGGAGTGGCACACAAGCCCTGAGGCCAATATTTTTCTCCCACTGATTGATGTAGTGATTTTTTCAGGTAGATTTTAGAACCCAAATCAAGCAAAAAAATAAATAGGCTTTCTATGGCCCACTGAGTGAGAGATGGCACTCTAGCAGAAATGCCAATCTTAATCTCCCACAAAAAAAAAAAAAAAAAATATTAAGGAACTGTCCTTCAATTACTATCTCCCTGCAGTAATCTCAGCCAGGTATGGCAGGCAGCAATAAGGAGTGGACTGATGCACAAATTAAATAAAAAGTGTGGACAAACAAACAAGATAGCTGTGCAGAAAGGAAGGAACAAGAGGATTTGTGCTTTGAAAAAAGCAGTTGGTTTGCACAGCGGCGTACACACAGCAATGCAGCTATCAGGGAGCCTTCTAGGGCAGCCCAATGAGCTACAGCGCTGAGGAAAAAAAAAATGTAGCTTCCACTGTCCCTGCACATCGAAGGTGGTGTTGGACAGTGCAAATCGCTACAGTACAAGCGGTTTGGTGGTTAATGGACCCTGCCTAACGCTATCCCTGCTTCTGACGAAGCGGCAGCAACCTCTCCCTAAGCTCAGATCAGCAGCAGTAACATGGCGGTCGGCGGGAACGCCCCTTTATAGCCCCTGTGACGCCGCAGACAGCAAGCCAATCACTGCAATGCCCTTCTCTAAGATGGTGGGGACCAGGACCTATGTCATCACGCTGCCCACACTCTGCGTTTACCTTCATTGGCTGAGAAATGGCGCTTTTCGCGTCATTGAAACGCGACTTTGGCGCGAAAGTCGCGTACCGCATGGCCGACCCCGCACAGGGGTCGGATCGGGTTTCATGAAACCCGACTTTGCCAAAAGTCGGCGACTTTTGAAAATGAACGACCCGTTTCGCTCAACCCTAGTCCCAACAGATCTCTGATCCAACCATGTACCTTCTTTTTTGGGGGGGATGTAATGGCTACTGACAACTTGATCTTTTATTGATCTCCCTCTTCTGTATGTCACTGATAGATACGGGGAGATCCATTTAGCCAAATCGGGGTCAGTTTTTAAAATTTCCCAATATTTTCTTAATGTTTCCATTACTTCTGGCTGTTGGTCATCATATGAGCCTATAAGTCTGGTTATGGAATCCTCATTATTCGGTTTACATGGATTAAGCAAAGTGGGTCTATCAGTAGTCCTAGCGTCATAGCATGCTTGATCTATCAGAGCCCTAGGATATCCACGATCACAAAATCTCTTTTTTAACTCCTTAGACTTGTTGTGATAGTCAGTGTCGGTGGAAGAGTTCATCCTGAGTCTGAGGAACTGCCGCTGAGCTCAAAGTGTGGCACCCAAGAAAAAATGAACTTTGTCTCTCTGGAAGCTGCAGTAATGCAGGCATGCACAGAGCAAATTACAGACACTGCTCATCACTGAGAGCGGTTGATGTAAGTAGAGATGAGAGAATATTTCAATGTTCAGTTCAGATTACGACCACCGAATTTGCAATATTCGACAATTAATTCAGCAATTATTCGCCAAACATAACCAAACGCCATTCTTGTCTATGGGAGACAAAAAAAGCATGCACAACAAATCATAATTGCCCCAAATGCTGCCAAAACACATCAAATGAGGTACAGTCACCAGGAAAGTGGAGTCAATTCACTCACAGTACAAATTGTAGCATGGCACTGCTGCAAAAAGCCAGGTATTTGCAGCTTTCAATTGAACGTCACAGTAATATCAGATGGGTGAGGAATCGGAGAAGGCCTCTTTTTCTGGGAGCCCTGTCACCACATGCCACAACTTTACCTGCTTTCATGCTGAGCCACACTCAGGTGGCACAAATATCAGTTTCGTAGACTACCATTGTCAGAAAAATGTATTTATAGTAACATAGGTAGTGGAGTCCAAGGAAGTGGAGGCCTGAATGTCTCGGCGGCCTACTGCTACAGGCAACACACATGAAGGAAACCCAACCAGGACTGTTCACATTTCCAAAAAATTTTGGCAGACATAACCAAAGTGGCATCAATTTCACCACAGTAGAAATAGTATAATAGGGACCAACAGGTCTTCCGCTACGCCCAATCCAGCAGATGGACATCCAACTAGGAGGGTTCACATTTAAACAAATTAGGGCCGTACACCACAGAAGTGGCATCATTTTCACGAGAGTTGAAATAGTATAATAGGGACAGACAGGTCTTCCACTATGCCAAATCCAGCACATGAAATAGCAAAAAAGGCAGATCCAGCACATGGACACTCAACCATGAGTGTTCAAATTTTCAAAAAAAATTTGGCAGACAATACCAAAGTGGCATCAATTTCACCACAGTAGAAATAGTTTAATAGAGACCAACAGGTGTTCCACTATACCCAATCCAGGAGATGGACACCCAACCTGGAGTTTGTCATTTTAAAAAACGAGGGCTTGACACCACTGAAGTGGATTAAATGTCACAATAATAGAAAGAGTATAATAGGGACCAACACGTCTTCCACTACAGCCAACCAAGCAGACCAACCATCGCTGTTCACATTTCCACAAATTTGTGTTAACATCAGCAGTAGCAGCAGCAGCCACAGCAGGCACAGAAGCCACACTCAAGTATCACAAAATGTAGTTATGTGATATTAATATATCACACTAAAAATGCAATTTCACCTAGTCTGTACAGTCTGCGATCGGGGTGAAAAGTCCTTGAAGATCCATGACTTCTTCATCTTGATGAAAGTTAGGTGGTCTACACTTTCAGTGGATAGCCATCTGCGCTTATCCTTCAGGACACCACCAGCAGCACTGAAGACACGTTCTGACAGAACACTGGCTGCTGGGCTCGATAAAACCTCCAAGGCGTGTGAGGCGAATTCGGGCCACTCATTCATTTTGGAAGACCAAAATGTGAAAGGGTCCAAAACCTCCCTGATGATATTAATATTAATTTCTAGATACTCCTGCACCATCCTCTCCATTCTTTAACCACATGTAAGACTTGGACTCTGTAATGTTGGTGCATGCCCTGGTCTAAAAAAAGTGTCAAACGACTAACAGAAATTGCTTCTTCCACTTAAAATACTACTGCTGCTGCTACTGCTAATGTTTTGGCATTGACAAATTGACATGTCGGAGGCTGGAAGTCTAGAGCTGCAATGCAAACTGTGTGCTTCACTGCTGTCTTGGGAAAAAAAAACTCTCTTAATGTTGTGTAAAAGCCTGTTTCAGTAATCCAGGATTCGAAGGTCCCTTTTCAGGGTGGGAACCATATGACAAAATTTGGTTTTACAATGTGGATCTAAAAGAGTGGCAACCCAGTAGTCAGTAGTATTCCTGTATGATGTCTAGCAACAGAAAAAAAGTTTTGGTTATGTGCGTGAGATCTGCAGACAGCTAAATTTCAACCCAACAAAATGACAAAGTGTGATATGGCGGGATGTCTAACCTTTTTCAAGTGAAAAATTATAATTTTTTTTAATGTGCGTTAGGTCTGCAGTTTTATATCACCACAGCACTAAATGACAAGGTTTGATACAGAAGGCTGTTTCACATTTAGCTAGTGAAAAAATATTATTTAGAATGCTATACAACCACCTAGCTAACTAGCTAAAATCTTGCTTCTAACAGTGTCAGTGTCAGGAGCAGCCTCTCTGCGCTGTTACGGTGTCAACATGGCGCTAAAACAAAATGTCCACTTTTTATATGGAGAGGGACATGTGCTTTCAGCAGCCAATGACACAAGCCGTGGTGTCAGAACATTGTGGATGTTTCCTGCATAAAGTTAGGAAAAAAGAAAAACAAACAAACAAAAAAAAAGGTTTACAAGAACACCATGCCTCTGAACTCGGAAAACCCAGTCCCCTCATCAAACACATGCACAATGCTCATGACTCACCACCATTATCGTTGCAAAAGTGCTAAATATACTTTTGTGGCAACCATTTTCCCCACACTTTTTACCGAATGTTACCGATTTTTACCGATTTTATAAAATGTTGCTCTTGTTTCCTATCATGAATCTGAATGTACCATATTCGTGCCGAATTTATGTTTGATGATCGTTTTCCAAACAGAAGTGCTCATCACTAGCAGCAAGCATGCCGTGGCATTGAGCGACAGCACACTCTGTGCTGATGCCCTGCAGAGCCAGCTGTCAGTCAGCGCTTACAACTGCTGCCCTTATTGCATTTACGCTCTATTTCTATTTATGCTTCTGAATAGAACAAACAGAATTTACAAAAATGTGTATATATCCATGGTTTAATTACATTAGTTTTGTTCTAACTCTTTCCCACAAAATTATGCATACTATGCATACATCAAGATTACAGATAATTTACTGCAATATGATGTGCAGATATGATGTTACATCAGTTACATTTACTTCAGTTACAACAGAGATTTTGTCAGGGATGTTATCAAAAATACATTAAGCAGTCCAGTAAGTGACTCATTTCTGGAATAAGGGTCTCTGCCTTTACAGTACAGACCAAAAGTTTGGATACACCTACTCCTTTAAAGATTTTTCTGTATTTTCATGACTATGAAAATTGTACATTCACACTGAAGGCATCAAAACTATGAATTAACACATGTGGAATTATATACTTAACAAAAAAGTGTGAAACAACTGAAAATATGTCTTATATTCTAGGTTCTTCAAAGTAGCCACCTTTTGCTTTGATGACTGTGTTAACCCCTTCTTGGGAACCTGTGGTTCTGCTGTGGAACAAGTTCAGAGCATTCTTGAGAGCTGAGTGATTGTGGAGCTCTATGGAGTTCTTTCTGTGGGGAGCTGAAAAGCAAGAGAAAGCATTCTAAGAATCAAATGGTTTGCTCTCATGTGAATTTGTGAGTGACTGCTGGAAGAGAGACGGTATCCTGTACTTTGTGTTGAGAGGGACCTGGACAAACCCCGTTGAAGTGCTCTCCCATGCCGTATCATGAGGCTACCAAACTGTAAGTCCCTGGTGTGTGGGCTTGGCATCGGCCAACAAGATTCGGAGCTTTGTTTTTCTATAGCTGTTTTGGTGCCAAAAATCTTGGGACTAGCTGCAGCCGATGCAAGTGATATGCCTGAGTAACATAGTAACATAGTAACATAACATAGTAACATAGTTAGTAAGGCCAAAAAAAGACATTTGTCCATCCAGTTCAGCCTATATTCCATCATAATAAATCCCCAGATCTACGTCCTTCTACAGAACCTAATTGTATGATACAATATTGTTCTGCTCCAGGAAGACATCCAGGCCTCTCTTGAACCCCTCGACTGAGTTCGCCATCACCACCTCCTCAGGCAAGCAATTCCAGATTCTCACTGCCCTAACAGTAAAGAATCCTCTTCTATGTTGGTGGAAAAACCTTCTCTCCTCCAGACGCAAAGAATGCCCCCTTGTGCCCGTCACCTTCCTTGGTATAAACAGATCCTCAGCGAGATATTTGTATTGTCCCCTTATATACTTATACATGGTTATTAGATCGCCCCTCAGTCGTCTTTTTTCTAGACTAAATAATCCTAATTTCGCTAATCTATCTGGGTATTGTAGTTCTCCCATCCCCTTTATTAATTTTGTTGCCCTCCTTTGTACTCTCTCTAGTTCCATTATATCCTTCCTGAGCACCGGTGCCCAAAACTGGACACAGTACTCCATGTGCGGTCTAACTAGGGATTTGTACAGAGGCAGTATAATGCTCTCATCATGTGTATCCAGACCTCTTTTAATGCACCCCATGATCCTGTTTGCCTTGGCAGCTGCTGCCTGGCACTGGCTGCTCCAGGTAAGTTTATCATTAACTAGGATCCCCAAGTCCTTCTCCCTGTCAGATTTACCCAGTGGTTTCCCATTCAGTGTGTAATGGTGACATTGATTCCTTCTTCCCATGTGTATAACCTTACATTTATCATTGTTAAACCTCATCTGCCACCTATCAGCCCAAGTTTCCAACTTATCCAGATCCATCTGTAGCAGAATACTATCTTCTCTTGTATTAACTGCTTTACATAGTTTTGTATCATCTGCAAATATCGATATTTTACTGTGTAAACCTTCTACCAGATCATTAATGAATATGTTGAAGGGAACAGGTCCCAATACTGACCCCTGCGGTACCCCACTGGTGACAGCGACCCAGTTAGAGACTATACCATTTATAACCACCCTCTGCTTTCTATCACTAAGCCAGTTACTAACCCATTTACACACATTTTCCCCCAGACCAAGCATTCTCATTTTGTGTACCAACCTCTTGTGCGGCACGGTATCAAACGCTTTGGAAAAATCGAGATATACCACGTCCAATGACTCACCGTGGTCCAGCCTATAGCTTACCTCTTCATAAAAACTGATTAGATTGGTTTGACAGGAGCGATTTCTCATAAACCCATGCTGATATGGAGTTAAACAGTTATTCTCATTGAGATAATCCAGAATAACATCCCTCAGAAACCCTTCAAATATTTTACCAACAATAGAGGTTAGACTTACTGGCCTATAATTTCCAGGTTCACTTTTAGAGCCCTTTTTGAATATTGGCACCACATTTGCTATGCGCCAATCCTGCGGAACAGACCCTGTCGCTATAGAGTCCCTAAAAATAAGAAATAATGGTTTATCTATTACATTACTTAGTTCTCTTAGTACTCGAGTCGTGGGTGTATGCCATCCGGACCCGGAGATTTATCTATTTTAATCTTATTTAGCCGATTTCGCACCTCTTCTTGGGTTAGATTGGTGACCCTTAATATAGGGTTTTCATTGTTTCTTGGGATTTCACCTAGCATTTCATTTTCCACCGTGAATACCGTGGAGAAGAAGGTGTTTAATATGTTAGCTTTTTCCTCGTCATCTACAACCATTCTTTCCTCACTATTTTTTAAGGGGCCTACATTTTCAGTTTTTATTCTTTTACTATTGATATAGTTGAAGAACAGTTTGGGATTAGTTTTACTCTCCTTAGCAATGTGCTTCTCTGTTTCCTTTTTGGCAGCTTTAATTAGTTTTTTAGATAAAGTATTTTTCTCCCTATAGTTTTTTAGAGCTTCAATGGTGCCATCCTGCTTTAGTAGTGCAAATGCTTTCTTTTTACTGTTAATTGCCTGTCTTACTTCTTTGTTTAGCCACATTGGGTTTTTCCTATTTCTAGTCCTTTTATTCCCACAAGGTATAAACCGCTTACACTGCCTATTTAGGATGTTCTTAAACATTTCCCATTTATTATCTGTATTCTTATTTCTGAGGATATTGTCCCAGTCTACCAGATTAAGGGCATCTCTAAGCTGGTCAAACTTTGCCTTCCTAAAGTTCAGTGTTTTTGTGACTCCCTGCCAAGTCCCCCTAGTGAAAGACAGGTGAAACTGTACAATATTGTGGTCGCTATTTCCTAGATGCCCGACCACCTGCAGATTTGTTATTCTGTCAGGTCTATTAGATAGTATTAGATCTAAAAGTGCTGCTCCTCTGGTTGGATTCTGCACCAATTGTGAAAGATAATTTTTCTTGGTTATTAGCAGAAACCTGTTGCCTTTATGGGTTTCACAGGTTTCTGTTTCCCAGTTAATATCCGGGTAGTTAAAGTCCCCCATAACCAGGACCTCATTATGGGTTGCAGCTTCATCTATCTGCTTTAGAAGTAGACTTTCCATGGTTTCTGTTATATTTGGGGGTTTGTAACAGACCCCAATGAGAATTTTGTTACCATTTTTCCCTCCATGAATTTCGACCCATATGGACTCGACATCCTCATTTCCTTCGCTAATATCCTCCCTTAAAGTGGACTTTAGACAAGACTTTACATAGAGACAAACCCCTCCTCCTTTCCGATTTTTACGATCCTTTCTAAACAGACTGTAACCCTGTAAGTTAACTGCCCAGTCATAGCTTTCATCTAACCATGTCTCGGTTATTCCCACTATGTCAAAGTTACCTGTAGATATTTCTGCTTCTAGTTCTTCCATCTTGTTTGTCAGGCTTCTGGCGTTTGCGAGCATGCAGTTTAGAGGATTTTGTTTTGTTCCAATATCCTCGCTGTGGATTGTTTTAGAAATGTTCTTACCTCCCTTCTGAGTATGTTTTCCTGGATCTTCTTTGTTCAAGTCTAATGTTTTTCTTCCCGTCCCCTCTTCTTCTAGTTTAACGCCCTCCTGATGAGTGTAGCGAGTCTTCTGGCGAATGTGTGTTTCCCAGGTTTGTTGAGGTGTAGTCCGTCTCTGGCGAGGAGTCCATCGTACAAGTAATTCACACCGTGGTCCAGGAATCCGAATCCTTGTTGTCTGCACCATCGTCTTAGCCAGTTGTTTGCATCAAGGATCATGTTCCATCTCCTGGTGCCATGCCCGTCTACTGGAAGGATAGAAGAAAAAACTACCTGTGCATCCAGTTCCTTTACTTTCTTCCCCAACTCTTCAAAGTCTTTGCAGATTGTCGGTAGGTCCTTCCTTGCCGTTTCATTGGTGCCAACATGTATCAGAAGAAATGGGTGGACGTCCTTGGAGTTGAAAAGCTTTGGTATCCTATCGGTCACATCCTTGATCATCGCACCTGGAAGGCAGCATACTTCTCTTGCAGTTATGTCCGGTCTGCAGATGGCTGCTTCTGTGCCTCTCAGTAGTGAGTCTCCCACCACCACCACTCTTCGTTGCTTCTTGTCTGTACTTTTTGCTGTCACTTGTTGCTGTGTGCCCTTTTCTTTTTTGCTTGCTGGTATTGCTTCATCCTTAGGTGTGCCATCTTCATCCTCTACAAAGATTTGATATAGGTTCTTCAGTTGTGTGGTTGGTGATTTCTCCATGGTCTTCTTGCTTCTTTTGGTCACATGCTTCCACTCATCTGCTTTTGGAGGTTCTCTGACACTTTTTTCACCTTCTGTGACCAGTAGAGATGCTTCTGTTCTGTCTAGAAAGTCTTCATTCTCTTTGATGAGTTTCAAAGTTGCTATTCTTTCTTCCAGACCCCGCACCTTTTCTTCTAAAAGGGCCACTAGTCTACACTTCTGACAGGTGAAATTTAATTCTTCTTCTGGTCGATCTGTGAACATGTAGCACATGCTGCAGCTCACCATGTAGATTGTCACATCTGCCATGTTGCTCCTAGATCCTGCTGACTTGCTGTGTGTTTTCCTTCTTGTGTAATCTACTCAGCCAAGCTTTCTTCCATTAATGTCCTACAGGCAAAAATTTGCGCGAGTAGAGGCTTCCCTCGGGTTAATGGTACTATAATATTAGATACCCAGATATCCTTAGATTAATTGTTTTAGAGTTCCTGTTATACCTACCGTATATATATATTGTATTGTGGGTTTTGATATATTTATACTCAGTGTGCCATCCCAGGGGGTCCCATAATACCACCTCAGCCAATTTATATCTGTTTTCTTAGTACCTGACTTGATCTGTTGTACAGGTACATTTATTCTATATCCCAGTGTAACACACTCAAATAGGGAACCTTGGGATTGGCACATATATTTTAGCTCCGGCTGAGTGAGTGTACTCAACAAGGGAATTTCAGTCTGTTTCTTTCAAATACTAAATCTCACCCCTACTGTTATCTTAGTAAAGACAATATGGAGATTTCTGCCTCAGTCTCGGTTTGTGACCGACTGGATTTATTAGGACCTCTGGTTGTTACAGAGCTATAGCAGTCGGCTTACTTCCTCTCTGGTGCTTTAGCAGGATGTTTGGTGTTATCTCTCAGGAGACTGCTAAAGCTAAGTTGCTTCGCCCTTGTTTATCTCCCTTCTTATCTTTAGTGTTCAGTGGGGACTGACCAGTGCTTATCTCACCATTCCCTATTCAGGGCCTAGCTCTAGGGATATACAGGGCTTACGTTCCTACTCAGCGATTGGTGTGGAACCAATTTAGCGATGGTGGGGGAGGCAGGGTGGTATTAGATCTGCCTAGGGGTCTCCACTCCCCCTTTCCCTAGTATTTGAGCTTCTTTACCCTCTTGCTCTCATGCTGCAATTAGTCTTCCCACACAGTGCATGACACAAAGGGGTTCAAATACATGACTGATGAAAGTGATTCAGAGACTGTTATCAGTCCAAAGATTAAAGGTACCGTCACACATAGCGACGCTGCAGCGATACCGACAACGATCCGGATCGCTGCAGCGTCGCTGTTTGGTCGCTGGAGAGCTGTCACACAGACAGCTCTCCAGCGACCAACGATCCCGAGGTCCCCGGTAACCAGGGTAAACATCGGGTAACTAAGCGCAGGGCCGCGCTTAGTAACCCGATGTTTACCCTGGTTACCATCCTAAAAAGTAAAAAAACAAACGCTACATACTTACCTTCCGCTGTCTGTCCTCGGCGCACTGCTTCTCTGGTCTGGCTGTGAGCGCCGGGCAGCCAGAAAGCAGAGCGATGACGTCACCGCTCTGCTTTCCGGCTGACCGACGCTCACAGCCAGAGCAGGAGGAGAGCAGAGCACAGCGCTGGAGGACAGACAGCGGTAGGTAAGTATGTAGTGTTTGTTTTTTTACTTTTAGGATGGTAACCAGGGTAAACATCGGGTTACTAAGCGCGGCCCTGCGCTTAGTTACCCGATGTTTACCCTGGTTACCAGCGAAGACATCGCTGAATCGGTGTCACACACGCCGATTCAGCGATGTCTACGGGGAGTCCAGCGACGAAATAAAGTTCTGGACTTTCTTCCCCGACCAACTATCTCCCAGCAGGGGCCTGATCGCTGCTGCCTGTCACACTGGACGATATCGCTAGCGAGGACGCTGTAACGTCACGGATCGCTAGCGATATCGTCTAGTGTGACAGTACCTTTAGAGGTACAACTAATTAAATTACACGTCCAAGGAGTATAATGCCATTAATGCAGTATGATCTAAGCAAATATTAAACAAACAAGTGATGCTGAAAGTTTGGTAAAGGCATCCGAAGGCTGGAAAAAAGGCACTAACTCTTAATCACTCATCATCATCAAATATGAGGATTGAGGACTATGACATCACACAAAACATGGAATCTTTTTAACATTGTCATTCAATGAATACCAAGTGCTCTTGCAAGTATAAGCCTCCAAGAAATATGCAGTGAGGACAATGCTAGCTGACAATGTATCAACAGAAAACATGGGTTGCGCAAATGTTATTTCTTGCTTGTGTAAATGCCATTTAACATGTCAGCACAGATGAAAGTTTCTGGATGAAAATGGTGACTAACAATTTTAACATCTGGCATATTCTGACTGACTTCAGAAACACTGAAATAAAGCGAGCAAAGAACACCTCCTACATCTATCCCACAAGGACCATGCAATGTCACAATATGAGCAGCAATGTCTACACGCCATAAATGATCATCCAGGACGTTCCGTTGGGAACTGTCTCACCCATCTGGCCAATTCACTTCCTTTTGTTCATGTCATTTCACATTAATTTTACTCTAATTCCCTGCGATGGTAAAGACCACTTCATTCCCGTTAACTACGGTCAACATGCAATGGCTTTAGTAAAGATTTGCTAGACGAATAACCAAAATGCAATATGTAGAGATCTAACAGCTCAGGAAAATGGGGTGGTAGCTTTTCTCCAGTGCAATGTTCATGTTTACTAATTGAACATGAAAGATCTTATACTTTAATACGTATATTATCAAGGGACATGCAAATTACTGCGATTATCTTGGCAGACCTTTCTGGATAAAATTATGTAGAAATATGGAATGTAAAGATAACGCTTAGTTCAGCCATAAATGTAAAAGATCTTACATGTGACATGAGCTCTATTCTTCCTTACCTGAATGATGATATTATTAAAACTGTTATCTACAATATGAATCATGATTGTATCTGAAATAAAAAAAACTGGCGTTTACATTTTGGAATAGAATAAACAACATTATGAAGATAGTCAAAGGGTTCTTTTCATTAGCTGTATGTTGTTGCAGTAGTCATGGTTTTATTCATTAGCCTAAGGGACACTGATGGTATGTATCACACATATATACCCACCCTTTCGCCACGGGCAATTTTCTTTTTTTTTTTCTTTTTTTTTTCTTTTTCCTCCCCTTCTTCCATCAATAGAGTTGTTTGAGGGCTTGATTTTTGCGGAACGAGTCGTACTTTTGATTTACTCTATTCGTTCTACCGCACAGTGTACTGGAAGAAACAAAAATTCCAAATGTGCTGAAACTGCAAATATAGTGCAATTCAACTTTTTTTTACCATGTTCACTCTATGGTAAAAATGACCAAGGAATATGATTCTCCAGATCAATATGAGTACACAGATACCAAACATGTATGTTTTTTTTATGTAAGTGGGGAAAAATATTCAGAACTTTGTAAGAATAACATTTTTTGCTTCTGTCCCCATTTTTTGATACCTGTAATGTTTCATTTTTGGGGGGATATGGGTCTGTTTGAGGACTTATTTTTTGCACCCTGAGCTAACATTTTTATTGATAGCATTTTGTGGTAGATATGATGTTTTGATTATATCTGATTGCATATTATTGCAACCATTGAGAAGGACAAAAAACATAATTCTGGTGTTTGATTTTTTTTCTGTTAAGTCATTTAATGATTGGATTAATTTATCCTATATCTTGATAGATCAGATATTTCTGAATGCAGAAATACCAACTATGAGTATTTTTAATTTTTTTTATTGTTTTATTTTCAGTGTGGCAAATGGCGGGTGATTTGAACATTTTTTCATATTTTTTTTAATTTTATTTTTACTTTTCATTGTATTTAATTGTCCCTTCAGTCCCTTCAGGGGTCTTGAAGCTGCAATCATCTAATCGCTTATGCTTAACATATATACATTCAAATTACTAATACTGACCTACAAAGCCATCCATATCCTGTCTCCTCCATATATCTCTGAACTAATCTCCCGATATCTTCCCTCACGTAATCTCCGGTCCCCCCAAGACCTCCTACTCTCCTTCACACTTATTTGTCCCTCACCCACCTGCATCCAAGACTTCTCCCGAATATCCCCCAACCTCTGGAATTCTTTGCCCCAACATGTCTGACTATCAACCGCATTTGGATTCTTCAGATGGAACCTGAAAACCCACCTCTTCAGGAAAGCCTACAGCCTGCACTGACCCTGCTGCCTCCTCACCTCTACCAGAGCTCATGCAACCCTCAACCTACTGTCTCCTTCCCCACCATCCTGTAGAATGTAAGCCCACAAGGGCAGGGTCCTCGCCCCTCTGTATCAGTCTGTATTTGCTAGTTTGCTTACTGTAAGTGATATCTGTAATTTGTGTGTAACCCCTTCTCATGTACAGCACCATGGAATCAAAGGTGCTATATAAATAAATAATAATATATATGCTATATAAGACAGAAATTGCAATCTTTTATTTACACCAGCCACAGGTCACCGTTCACCTGAGGATCATAATGACCATCACGGGAGTCATCACCTGTCCCCTAGTTGTCATGACAACCAATCATTGCCCCCGATCATGTCATGGGAGCACCGATGGAATTGTAGATTGATGTGCTTCACACTAGCGCGTGGTAAATCCTGCTGTCAGAGGTTGACAGCTGGCTTTAACAGGTTAACGGCCACGAGTGGAGCAGCACTTCTCATGAGACTATTAAAACAAATGATGACTAATTAAATCAGCCATCATTTGCCGGGAAAGATGTGGGCTCGATGTCCAAGCCCGCATCAACGGTAGGTACATGCTATGTGATGTAAATGTATGCCATATGTCATCCATTTGGGACCTTTATAGCATATCAACAAAATGTCTAAAACTATGGAAGATTTGCTATAATCATTTATTTGGCTGTCCACAATTCCTCTTAGACTATATTGACACAGAAGAGTATTTTTCTTTTGAGTGGGCGTAAGACAGTCTATTGGCCCCCATTTTATTCAGAATCTCTTCATATGGAACTCCCTTATGTTTTTCTAACAATTGACAATTAATTGGCATCTATAAAGTTAATCTGCTCTCTGCTGCAGATTAATAGAAAATACAAAACTACTTGGAAATTGAGATTGCAGATTAACTGACCGGGCAGCTGTACAGGTTGCAACAATGGCATGTCCACTGCTTTTGGAGCAACTTTTCGTCAGCTTTTGGGTCAGTAGAAGTGTACATCTTGTACATACTGTTCAAACTGAAATTTTTCTGCATGTTGCCATTATACCTTGCCACTAGGGTTGAGCGACTTTTATTTTTATAGGGTCGAGTCGGGTTTCACGAAACCCGACTTTCTCAAAAGTCGGGTCGAGTGAAATCGGCCGATCTTATAGAAAAGTCGGGGTCGGGGTCGGCGGAAACATGAAACCCAATGCAGTGCAATGGGATACTAATGGTTCCCAGGGTCTGAAGGAAACGAAACTCTCCTTCAGGCCCTGGGATCTATATTAATGTCTAAAATAAAGAATAAAAATAAAAAATAAGGATATACTCACCCTCGGACGCGCCCTGGTTCTAACCGGCAGCCTTCCTTCCTAAGAATTAGCAAGTGAAGGACCTTTAATGACGTCGCGGCTTGTGATTGGTCGCGTGACCGCTCATGTGACCGCTTACGTGACCAATCACAAGCTGCGACGTCACCGCAGGTCCTTCATTCGCTCATTCTTAGGAGGGGAGACTGCCGGTTAGAACCAGGGCGCGTCCGAGGGTGAGTATATCAATATTTTTTATTTTTATTCTTTATTTTACACATAAATATGGATCCTGATACCGATTCCCGATATCGCAAAAATATCGGAACTCGGTATCGGTATTCCGATACCCGATAAGAAGATCGCCGACCTCATGGCCGACCCCACACAGGGATCGGGTCGGGTTTCATGAAACCCGACTTTGCCAAAAGTCGGCGACTTCTGAAAATGACCAATCCATTTCACTCAACCCTACTTGCCACAGATATTTTGCAGTCACTCAAGGATATTCTTCCGCCTGCCTTTACAGATATCTGATGGCAGCTAATGTTAGATTCCTCTTTCTGTCGTTTTTCCAGGTCAAGGTAGTGTAGGTATTGCTTCTTTAACTTTCATTTTGCACACTATGCTTCCAACGACGTCTTTTTGATCACTTAATGCCTTTGTATCTTTTTGTATCCCTTTCCTTGTTTATGCAAGGTAATGGCTTGTCTTCTTAGCTTCTCTGACTCTAATTAATACTCAAGAATATAAATGAAATGGAAACAATTGAATGTGAACATTAGGTGAAGATTCCTCAATAAAAATCTATCACATTTGCAGTATGTAATAATAGCCAAAAGGTGCTTGATTAGGTGCATGCAAAATTTGTAATTTTTTTTAATGGCCATCGGCTCGATCTCAAGCGATGGCAACTTGATGGTTGAGCAATCTGTAGGATGATTGATCTTGTCTAAGCCACCAGGGTCTTCTCTACCATTATCTTTATAGTATTAAGCCATTAGCTTTCTAGTTTTCCTCTTTGCTTTGTTACTTCTATTTTTTAACCATAATGTCCTTCTCCATTGATTGCTAACTTTTTGTTTGATATATCCAAAGTAGGCGTAGATTGGTGATTCTCGTTTCGAGTGATACGTCTCAAATGATTGGTTAAGGGTTTGAATAATTCTGAGACAGCAAAGAGGCATTTTGTGTTCAATTTGAATAAGCACTAATTTTATCTATTGTGCTTTGTGTGAGAAAAATACAAATGTGGCACTCACCAAGTAGAAAAAAACTTTTTTTTTATTAAGGCATATACAGAATGGGTGATAAAAACAAACAGTCCACAATCTACAATAGTTTCATTTTATCCATGATGATTTCTCGCTGCCTGATGAGTATTGGCAAAAACCGTCATTTTTAACCCATATGGTACACATTTATACAATGCAAAATAAATTTTTTTGCACCTGACTACATTAAGAAAACATTTAAAAATCACTGAAACAAGAAAGATTTATTTTAAAAATACCAAAAAATTGTTCCTTTCATTCAGATTCATGGGTCCTAATTAGACATGAGCGAATATTTCAATATTAGGTTCGGCTGGCGATTGAAAAATTTGCACTACCTGCCGATTTAATAGTCGATTTAATTGCTGAATATAGCCGAACATACACAGCACAAAAGCTGGTGTTTCTCACGCTGTGTGATCTCTCGCAGTTTTTATTTAAATTATTAATTTAAATAATTAAAAAATACGGCAAGGGGTCCCCTTCTATTTTTGATAACCAAACTTGCTAAAGCAGACAGCTGAGAGTTGCGGTTTTAGGAAGTTTTACCCCCAGCAGGTCGTCCCCAGGTACACTTCTCCCACAGGTACACTTTGCCCCCGAACATTTCACCCCCAGCATTTCGCCCTCAGGTTTTTTCGCTCCTGCACATTTCGCACCGCACATTTCGCCCCCAGCAGTTCGCCCCCGGATGTTTCACACCCAGCAGTTCGCCCCCGGATGTTTCGCCCCCAGCAGTTCGCCACTGGATGTTTCGCACCCAGCAGTTCGCCCCTGGATGCTTCGCACCCGGATGTTTCACCCCCAGCAGTTTGCCCCCCGATGTTTCGCCCCCGGATGTTTCGCACCCGGATGTTTCGCCCCCAGCAGTTCGCCCTCGGATGTTTCGCCCCCAGCAGTTCGCCCCCAGCAGTTCGTCCCCAGATTTTTTGCCCCCAGCAGTTCGCCCCAGATGTTTCGCCCCCAGCAGTTCATCCCTGGATGTTTTGCCTCTAACAATTTGCTCCTGGATCTTTCGCATCCGGGAAAGACCTGCCTGAACTGAACATTGGCAGGTTCGCTTATCACTAATAATACACCATATGAGTCTAAGATATAGAATTCTGATCAGATTAGTTTTTTTATTCTAAAACTTTGTTTTCTAGATGAGTAATTTTACAAACAGACAGGAAAATAGTAGGATTTTATTGGTTACTAAGGAGGTCGTGCCCCCTTGGTAGCAGAACGGATCCTGGCTCCCTATGATACATTCAGGGCTGCTTGTTCACAGCCCTCTGCAAAGCTCTTCTTCACCCTACACTCATGTGCTCTGTCCTGGACAAGAGGAGAGCTCCCCCCTGCCTGTGTAAAGCCGTTACAGGATGGAACACATGGGGGAGGCTTTGCAGAGGGCTGTAAACCAGCAGCCCTTTATACATCATAGGGAATATATTGTTAGTTGCATGCTCCTGTGCAGCCACACCCTCTAGAATCCATCCACAAGTACTGCTACTAAGGAGAAACAACCTCCTTAGCAACCACTGAAATCCTGCAGCACATGGAGCTTTAACTTGGATGAGACTTTTCACACAGAAGTGAAGCTGCTGGAAGGTCTCCTTTGGAAATGAATATCGTGGGCACAGGTACTATAACATAACTTTTTTTTGTAGAGTTATGCTTTAACTGTATATTTTAAAACTGTTTTAACAAGAAACATAAAAAGGTATAGAAGGGAAGGATTAGAGAAAAAGAGAAAATACAAATTACAGGTTATAATGCTTGAATTATTTTACAGCTAAAAACACTGCTGTCAAAACATACAAAATGTGACCATGAACTAAAATTCAAAGCTGTAGGCAATGCCTCTCAGATAATCCATCAAGCTTCTATTATTGAAATATTGCACGATACGTTTAACCCTTGCTGAAATTGTAGCATACTTTTTGAATCTTGCAGCGATGGGATTTCCTGCTATTATCTGAATAAATTCAAAACTATGGAGCTCTTGCTGATGTTTCAGACAGTTAATGAACCGGTATATATTTTGGAAAAGAGTGCCACATGTTTCGCTGTTGATCATTCAATGTTCATTCATACGCATTCCAGAATTGAACTGGAAACAAAGGTGCTTGACGTCCTCTGCGATTCATTCGACCGATATAACTGTCTTCAAAATAGTTGGCAATAGGTATTGCTTCTTGTGGAAAGTCAGGATCTTCTACCAATTCTTCAAATGATTGCACAACATTCTGTGGTGGTAGAAAGGCCAGGGCAGGTATCATGCGTATCCAAAGGGCAAATTCATGGTCACCTTGGTATTGCATCTTGAGTCCTTCATTTTGAACTTTACGCCAAACCGACTGTGATAGGTGGAAAAAGCAACCAGTCTTCACAAGGTTGTGGAATTCACTTTCAAATGCCTGTATTGCAGCTAGTTCAAAATCCAGCATCAGGTTGTCTGGCTGCAGTCCAGGCTGCAAGTTCTTCAGCTCTTGCAGCAACCTCTGGTGTGTAGAACGGCTCTTGTCTGTCAGCAGGGTGTACACCAGCGGAACAACAAGGCGGCTATGGACTACATGGATTGTGTAAAGTTGCTTAAACAAGGCTGGTATAGTGAAAAACACGCCATCAGCAAGCCACTCTTTACTTTGTGCCAGTAGATGGAGATTGTCTCTTGTTAAAATATCAACATACGGCTGTGTCCATTTCCTAATTTAAAACGAAAGAATTAGTAGAGGAAATAACAGAAAAAGTGTAACAAGCAGCAGGCAGAGAATTTTGGGATAAATTCACAAAAAAATAATATATCCTAATCAGAAGACTGTGTTCATATCTCACATTAAAAACTCACATTTTGCTCCAGATTTTCTGATTTCATAACAAAAACACTGAAGCAAAATCTAGTGTGAAAGGGCCAACCAATAGTTTTTTACAACACATATTGTCCCAGTGGAAAATGATATATTTTTGTTTAAAATTAAAATTACTTCCAAACTTGAAATAGGTCACATATTTAGGGTACCTTTAGACCCTTCAACTAGACGGCCGTTCAGCACGGCCCATCGCCGCCATGCTGAACGGCCGTCTAGATGACAGCCGCATCCAGACGTGGCGTGCGGCTGGATGTCTGAATGAATGACTGGGCGGGCCTCCCGCCTGAATGGGGCGTTCCATTCAGGTGGATGGGCATGCTAGTCGTTGGGTGGGCAGCGTGGACGTTCATGACGTCATGACGTTCATGCCTATGTTATGGGGGACTTCAACTACCCTGAAATAGATTGGGGAACAGAAACCTGCAGTTCCAGCAAAGGTAATCGGTTTTTGACAACTATGAGAGACAATTACCTTTCTCAACTGGTTCAGGACCCAACAAGAAGGGGGGCACTGCTAGACCTAATATTCACCAACAGGCCAGACCGCATAGAAAATATAAGGGTTGGGGGTCACTTGGGAAATAGCGATCACAAAATAATAAGTTTTCATGTATCCTTTAAAAAGATGTGTAGTAGAGGGGTTACAAGGACACTAAACTTCAGGAGGGCAAATTTCCAACTGGTGAGAGATGATCTTGGTGCAATTAACTGGGACGATATCCTGAGACACAAAAATACACAAAGAAAATGGGAGACATTTATTAGCATCCTGGACAGGACCGGTGCACAGTATATACCGTATGGGAATAAACATACTAGGAATAGGAGGAAACCAATATGGCTAAATAGAGCTGTAAGGGGCACAATAAGTGACAAAAAGAAAGCATTTAGAGAATTAAAGGAAGTAGGTAGTGAGGAGGCATTAAATAAATACAAAAAATTAAATAAATTCTGTAAAAAGCAAATCAAGGCAGCAAAGATTGAGACAGAGAGACTCATTGCCAGAGAGAGTAAAAATAATCCTAAAATATTCTTTAACTACATAAATAGTAAGAAACTAAAAAATGATAGTGTTGGCCCCCTTAAAAATAGTCTGGGTGAAATGGTGGATGAGGATGAGGAAAAAGCCAATATGCTCAATGACTTTTTTTCATCAGTATTTACACAAGAGAATCCCATGGCAGGCAAAATGACTAGTGATAAAAATTCCCAATTAAATGTCACCTGCTTAATCCAGCAGGAAGTGCGGCGGCGTCTAAAAATCACTAAAATTGACAAATCTCCGGGCCCGGATGGGATACACCCTCGAGTACTGCAGGAATTAAGTACAGTCATTGATAGACCATTATTTTTAATCTTTAAAGACTCCATAATAACAGGGTCTGTACCACAGGACTGGCATATAGCAAATGTGGTGCCAATATTCAAAAAGGGGACAAAAACTGAACTCGGAAATTATAGGCCAGTAAGCTTAACCTCTACTGTGGGTAAAATCCTGGAGGGCATTCTAAGGGATGCTATACTGGAGTATCTGAAGAGGAATAACCTCATGACCCAGTATCAGCATGGGTTTACTAGGGGCCGTTCATGTCAGACTTATTTGATCAGTTTCTATGAAGAGGAAAGTTCCGGATTGGACCAAGGGAACTCAGTGGATGTAGTGTATATGGACTTTTCAAAAGCTTTTGATACGGTGCCACACAAAAGGTTGATACATAAAATGAGAATAATGGGGATAGGGGAAAATATGTGTAAGTGGGTTGAGAGCTGCCTCAGGGATAGGAAACAAAGGGTGGTTATTAATGGAGCACACTCGGACTGGGTAGCGGTTAGCAGTGGGGTACCACAGGGGTCAGTATTGGTCACTCTTCTTTTTAACATATTTATTAATGACCTTGGAGGGGGCATACAGAGCAGAATTTCAATATTTGCAGATGACACTAAACTCTGCAGGGTAAGCAATACAGAGGAGGACAATTTTATATTACAGGATGATTTATGTAAACTAGAAGCTTGGGCTGATAAATGGCAAATGAGCTTTAATAGGGATAAATGTAAGGTCATGCACTTGGGTAGAAGTAATACGATGTATAATTATGTGCTTAATTCTAAAACTCTGGGCAAAACCGTCAATGAAAAAGACCTGGGTGTATGGGTGGATGAAAAACTCATATTCAGTGGCCAGTGTCAGGCAGCTGCTACAAAGGCAAATAAAATAATGGGATGCATTAAAAGAGGCATAGATGCTCATGAGGAGAACATAATTTTACCTCTATACAAGTCACTAGTTCGACCACACTTAGAATACTGTGCACAGTTCTGGTCTCCGGTGTATAAGAAAGACATAGATGAATTAGAGCGGGTGCAGAGAAGAGCGACCAAGGTTATTAGAGGACTGGGGGGTCTGCAATACCAAGATAGGTTATTTCACTTAAGGCTATTTAGTTTGGAAAAACGAAGACTAAGGAGTGATCTTATTTTAATGTATAAATATATGAGGGGACAGTACAAAGACCTTTCTGATAATCTTTTTAATCATAGACCTGAAACAGGGACAAGGGGGCATCCTCTACGTTTGGAGGAAAGAAGGTTTAAGCATAATAACAGACGCGGATTCTTTACTGTAAGAGCAGTGAGACTATGGAACTCTCTGCCGTATGATGTTGTAATGAGTGATTCATTACTTAAATTTAAGAGGGGACTGGATACCTTTCTGGAAAAGTATAATGTTACAGGGTATATACACTAGATTCCTTGATAGGGCGTTGATCCAGGGAACTAGTCTGATTGCCGCATGTGGAGTCGGGAAGGAATTTTTTTCCCCAATGTGGAGCTTACTCTTTGCCACATGGGTTTTTTTTGCCTTCCTCTGGATCAACATGTTAGGGCATGTTAGGTTAGGCTATGGGTTGAACTAGATGGACTTAAAGTCTTCCTTCAACCTTAATAACTATGTAACTATGTAACTATGTTGTCTCATTGAGAGGATTGTGCAGGACGCAAAAAACGCCAGTAAGGCTTTTGGCCTAAGGCATAACTGAATGGTCCATTAGGCTGGGGTCATATGCAGCATTAATGTGTAAATCCCATCCACATGCTGATGAAAAAATTTTGTTTACAAAAAAAAGCATGCAGTGCAGCATGTCAATGTATGCTGCCATTATACAAAGAAAATTCCAGCCATTCAGACAAGGGGCTGAAATCCTGCACTAAAACCTGCACCTAAATCCATAGAGTTAAGTGAAGATTTTGATACAGAATTAGGGTACCACAATAGTGGTCACAATTGCAGGCACAAATAGATTCCTGTGGGATCTGCAATTCCAACCGCAATTACAGCCGCTGCGGAGATGCCGCTCTGCAATCCCCTTCCGTCAGTGGGCACGAGGCCTCAGGCTTTATCCAGACAAGCTGGATTTACAGGCATATTCCGTGCTGTGTTTCCTGCCTGAAACCCGCCCTTTCATGTCTATGGTGCGGGTTACGGGCGGATTCCGGCTGGGGCCGGAAAACGCCCCACCGGAAAATAGCTTCAAAGCTATTTTCCGGCGGATCCCGTGCTTAAGTCGCCCATTCAAGGGAATGGGCAAGAGGGAAACCTCCCAAAAATGCCTGGAAATCACGGGAAATACGCTCGGTTTAGCCAATGGCAGGGCATGGCCACACCCATAGCAGAGCTTGGCCATGTCCCCTATTTGCAGAAGCGTTTTGCCAAAGCGCTTGCAAAATGCTTAAAAAGTGCTTGCAAGCAGCAGGCAAAACGCCTCTGAAAATCCTAGTGTATCTCACCTGAGCTCCGGAGTTCAGCCCGACCTGTCCACGGATCTGCAGGACTGAACTACAAGAGCCGAGGAATCAGCCGGTGATGGCAGTTCAGCCCATGCATGCCGAAGACAGGCGAGGCTGAACTCCAGGACAGGTATGGCCAGTACAATGCTGCATATTTGGAATTAGTGTTGGCCGATCCGATCACTGAAGATCGTAATTTATTAAGATTTTCAGGCTGATCGTCTTTTTAAATTACGATCCGATTTGTAGCCAGATCATGATGATGATCTGAATTAGAAATCGGAATCCTCCGTAATCTGAAAACACTGTCCAGGCATACACGCCTGAACAGTGTGCGTATATATACACACACACACACTGTACAAGTGTACAGCGTGTGTGCATATTTAGCTTTAGTAAATGGCTTCAGGCTGTTAAAAAATAAACAAACCCAGTTACTCACCTCTTGATCCAGTGTCCAGTACTGGCTCCGGCTCCTAGCCCAGCTGTTCAGGGAATCCCAAAATTCAGGCGGCGCATCACCGCCTTTGTGCCTGCCGTACTATAACTACAATGGAGAGTGATCCCAGGACCGCTCACTAGACGGTCCTGGGAAAGCACCATATCACGTCACAGAACAGCCTGGCACATGTGCAGAGGTGGTGATGCACAACCCAGAATGCATAGCGTTGGGATTTCAGAATTCGCTGCACCACCGGAGACAGCGCTGGACACCGGAGAGAGAGTTGAATAACTGGGTTTGTTTATTTTTTAACAGCGCAGCTTGGGGCCATTATATATATGCAAGAAAGCTGTAAGAAGAGTGGCTCAACTGAGATTGTTGCTGAGGACTCAGTGTGCTGCTAGAGCAGGGGTTGGCTTCCACCAGTACTTAACATGCATCCATGAAGATAGACCTCCGCGCTGCTGAAGTCCTATACAAATCCTTTATTGCATTACAAAGTTCCAAAAGTGCCAGACCACCATCACCCACCCACATATATACATATATGTACACACACACTGTTCGGGCGTACAGTGTGCATATATATTTATATATACCGTATATATATATATATATATATATATATATATATATATATATATATATACTGTGTATATATATATATATATATATATATATATATATATATATATATATATATATATAGCTCTGGAGATTGGATCGGAATTAATTCCAATCTTTCGGTATGATCAGCCCGATCTGATCCTATCTTTCCAGTGATCTGCCAACACTAGTTGGAATCAGTAGGCCTCAATATATTATATTACCCTCAAAGTTTCCCTTGAAGGCAAAAATCATATAGTATTTTATATCAGCACCTTATAGTCTAGCATTTTTCACATTTGTGCAAAATAAACTTTGCAAAAATTATGCATGATAGAATTGTTTTAATTCAATGTTAAATGGTTAAGTAGCTTACCAGTCATGCAGAAGGAACTGCTGTTGGACACCATCAATTCTGATCTCCTGGAACTCCAGGGGGATAACAAGTTGATCAAGGGTTTGAGGTAACCTTGGGATATTGCCAAGTTGCCTTGCTAATCGTATTGTCCTCTTCAGTGATGCTTTCCTTGGGAGAAGTGCTGCAACATTAGAATGGGCTCCTGAAACGACGTCTGTGAGAATCTGTTGTGGTGTCTCCTGTGTTGTCCTTGCCCTGGTGACTGCCTCATTAACAAGTCGGATTGCTTCAGGTCTTGCAGCTTGTGCTGCATGACTGTGAAGACTGACTACTTTCACAACTTCGCCAGATTCTTCATTGGTCCAAACACGTCCCTTGCATGTCGACTGTTTTTCACATACCCAGATCCCAATTCCGATCTTTGAATGTGATCGGAAACTGGAAATCGGAAGTGCGTATTTTTTTTTTTGCGCAATGCTTGTGATCGACACATGAACCACCCAATGAAGAGCCTGTGAAGTGTGGTCACTTCCTGAAACGCTAGTAGGTATTTTAACTACTGGCATGACTGTGATTGGCTGTGATCAGCCACTATAAAAGGCTGGCGCCGCCATTTTGTGCTCACTCTACTGTGAATTCAGTTAGGGAGAGCTTGTCTCTGTCGTTAGAGAGAGAAAGAGAGAAAATATTGTGTCTCTATTAGTGTTTTTGTCCTATCTATTTTAACACCTCCTGTGTTAAAGTACCTTCACTGACTGTGCTTCACTACCCTGTGCTTTTTTCCTTAAGGCCTGCACAGAGTTCTGTGGAGCCAGCAGCGTCACTGTGCAGCATATACTGGTCTGCTTACTGCATTCTCTGCAGATTGCAGCGCCTGTCTTTTTGCTGGTTCAGCACACCATCCACCAATCTTTTATTTTGTTCGGACTGCAGCCATTGAGAATTGGATAGATAGATAGAGGGAACAAAAGTTGGGTGATCCTATACCTCTTAGTGAAGACTGGGGAGGGGAGAGGTGTGGAAATTGGGAAATATTCTTACCTAGGGTTGAGCGACTTCTCCTTTTTTCAGGTCGAGTCGGGTTTCACGAAACCCGACTTTCTCAAAAGTTGGGTCGAGTGAAATCGGCCGATCCAATTGAAAAGTCGGGGTCGGGGTCGGGGATCGGCCGAAACTCGAAACCCAATGCAAGTCTATGGGTTTTTTTATTTTTTTTATTTACTTCAGGGTGATATAGCAGAAAAGCCGGTAATTCAATTACAGGCTTTTCATTTCTCCTGCCAAAACCCGACATGATATGAGACATGGTTTACATAGAGTAAACCATGTCATATCCCCCTTTTTTTGCATATTCCACACTACTAATGTTAGTAGTGTGTATATGCAAAATTTCGACGCTCTAGCTCTTAAATTTAAGGGTTAAATCACGGAAACAATTGGCGTGGGCTCCCGCGCAATTTTCTCCGCCAGAGTAGTAAAGCCAGTGACTGAGGGCAGTTATTAATAACCAAGTGCCAGAATAGGCATATCTTCCAGATGTGCCTATTTTTGGGGTGGCTGGGGGCAGATGTTTTTAGCCAGGGGGGCCCAAAAACCGTGGACCCTCTCTAGGCTATTAATATCTGCCCTCAGTCACTAGCTTTACTACTCTGGTGGAGAAAATTGCACGGGAGCCCACGCCAATTTTTTCAGCGATTTATCCCTTAAATTGCCTTTAACCCTTAAATTTGCATCTGGAAGATGCGCCTATTCTGGCACTTGGCCACTCTCTTCCCATTCCCGTGTAGCGGTGGGATATGGGGTAATGAAGGGTTAATGTCACCTTGCTATTGTAAGGTGACATTAAGCCAGATTAATAATGGAGAGGTGTCAATTCTGACACCTATCCATTATAAAACCCTTTGCATTAAATGGTTAAAAAAACACACACATTATTAAAAAGTATTTTAATGAAATAAAAACACAGGTTGTTTTAATATTTTATTGTACGCTCAATCCACCTGAAGACCCTCGCTCTGTAACAAATTACAAATAATAAACCAATTATGTCCCACGCTCCAGGGACATCCAGCAGGGGGCGCATCACCGCGAATGAAGGTAACTACAGGTCATTGACCTACATTACCTTCATTTGCTGGGGTTTACAGCCACGAGCACAGCTGCATTAGCAGAGTTCCTGGCTGTAAAATATTTTAACCCCTTCAGATGGATTTACAACGTGGGACGTTTATTATTTTTTATTTGTTACAGAACGAGGGTCTTCAGGTGGATTACCTGTATAATAAAATATTAAAACAAACGGTGTGTTTATTTCATTAAAATACTTAATAATGTGTGTGTTTTTTTAACTCTTTCATACAATTGGATTAATAATCGATAGGTGTCAGAATTGACGCCTCTCCATTATTAATCTGCCTTAATGTCACCTTACTATAGCAAGGTGGCATTAACCCTTCATTACCCCATATCCCACCCCTACACGGGAATGGGAAGAGAGTGGCCAAGTGCCAGAATAGGCACATCTTACAGATGTGCCTTTTCTGGGGTGGCTGGGGGCAGATGTTTTTAGCCAGGGGGGCCAATAACCGTGGACCCTCTCCAGGCTATTAATATCTGCCCTCAGTCACTGGCTTTACTACTCTGGTGGAGAAAATTGCGCGGGAGCCCACCCCAATTTTTTCCGCAATTTAACCCTTAAAGGGAAACTGTCACCTGAATTTGGAGGGAACAATCTTCAGCCACGGAGGCGGGGTTTTGGGGTCTTTGATTCACCCTTTCCTTACCCGCTGGCTGCATGCTGGCTGCAATATTGGATTGAAGTTCATTCTCTCCCCTCCGTAGTACATGCCTGCACAAGGCAATCTTGCCTTGCGCAGGCGTGTACTATGGAGGGCAGAGAATGAACTTCAATCCAATATTGCAGCCAGCATGCAGCCAGCGGGTAAGGAAATGGTGAATCAAAAACCTCGCCTCCTTGGCTGAAGATTGTTCCCTCCAAATTCAGGTGACAGTGTCCCTTTAAATTTAAGAGCTAGAGCGCCGAAATTTTGCATATACACACTACTAACATTAGTAGTGTGGAATATGCAAAAAAAAGGGGGATATGACATGGTTTACTGTATGTAAACTATGTCTCATATCATGTCGGGTTTTGGCAGGAGAAATGAAAAACCGGTAATTGAATTACCGGCTTTTCTGCTATATCGCCCTGAAGTAAATATAAATATATATATATATATACATATATATACATATATATATATATGTGTTTCTATGATATATATATATATATATATATAAACGAAACCCAACTTTGGACTATAGATCGCCGACCTCCGTCCCGATTCCAGAGTGGGATCGGGTCTGGTTTCACGAAACCCGACTTTGCTAAAAGTCGGCGACTTTTGAAAAGTGCCGATCTGTTTCGCTCAACCCTATTCTTACCTACTATTAGCAGAATATTTGTAACTTCCACTTTTGCACCGTAAATTACGCCCCCACAGTGCAACTGCTAGAAAAATTCCTAATACTACCACCTGCATTTTGTGTGTGATTGTACTCTAATTGGAATCACCACAATACTTCCAATTAGTGTTGGTTTACACCTCTGTGCAGCAGTCGAGGTGTAATCACACTATCGTATTTTTGTTGTGGGATTGTGCCGCCTTGCACATTCTCACCTAGTATTCACAGAATATTTGTAGATTCCACTTTTGTACTGTAGATTACGCCCCCACGGTGCAACTGCTACAAAAACTCTGTGATACTTTCAGATTTTGATAAATACAGTTCACACAACACCAGTTCATATTCTTTTAGGCGACACCAGTTTCTATTAAATAGCATTATCATTAAAAAAAAATTTATGCTTTTTCCCTTGCATTATCTTCATTCAAAATATATGAGGTACATTTGTACCTATGCAGCTTGTTATGGATGCAAAAAGATCTCGACCCCTTATCTCGGAAGCGGGTGGAGATATTTTATTGAAATTTGGCCAATATATTCTGGACCAAAAATGTAGAGATGTCACGAAATTTCAGCCCTCTACGTCTTTTCAAAAAAAAGTTATTGCAATTTTAAAACGGAATAGTTACAATTGTACCTATTCAGCCGGATAAGGGTTAAAGTTTACGCCAGACTAGATCCAATTAGTGTTTCTTACACCTGTCTGCAGCTTTACAGGTTTAGGCACACTAAATAGGAGAACTCTTCTGCCCTTCCGCCCATCTAAGTCTAGAAAGATGAGGAAGGCAGGGAGTAAGGGACGTGGTCACGGCCACAGTCACAGAAGTGTTGCAGGGAGAGGATATGGAGAATCTTTGCCTGCTGCGGGCACAAGTGACTCAGCCACTAGCTATTCCCGGGAACAGTCCTTCATGTGCAGCTTTGTTGGAGGTCATGGTATCCCATTGCTAGGGGAGGAACAAATTAAAACCGTTGTTGGATAGATGACAGCTGCGGCATCAACTTCAATTTGTTCCTCATCCTCCCAGATACAGAGCACAGAGTCCGCTCATGTCAGTGTAGAGCACCGCTCTGCTTCTTCACCACCACCTGCCAAATAACCCAGGCAGTTAGAGGGACAAGTACAGGAGCCATCTTTACTTCTGTTTGAAGAATCTGTTGGCTGTGGATCAGGAGACCAGTCAGGCAGTATTTGACAACAGGAAGAAGAGCTTTTAAGCAGTGATGCCCAACTTTTATTTCTCTCAGAAGAAGAAGAGGCGGGTAGCCCTGTGCACACAGTCAGCCGACCACAGTACGCATCAGATGATGGTGAAACTCAGGTGGCATTAGCTGGTGCGTCCTGCAGTATACAAACAACCTGGGAGGAGTAATCGTCTGAGGTTTTGGAAGAGGGTCCAACAGATGATGAGGTCCTTGATCCATCATGGTGTGAGTGACAGCAAAGTGGTGGTGGTAGCAGCTCAGAGGAAGAGATTCCCACAACAGTAATAATATAATAATAATATTCTTTATTTTTATATAGCGCTAGCATATTCCGCAGCACTTTACATTTTTGCACACATTATCATCACTGTCCCCGATGGGGCTCACAATCTAAATTACTTATCAGTATGTATTTGGAATGTGGGAGGAAACCGGAGTGCCCGGAGGAAACCCACGCAAATACGGAGAGAACATACAAACTCATTGCAGATGTTGCCCTTGGTGGGGTTGGATTCCAGGACTCCAGCGCTGCAAGGCTGCAGTGCTAACCACTGCGCCACCGTGCCACCTGGTAGTACAGCAGCAGAGGGCCAAAAAAGAAAGTAGAGTGAGGGGCCAGAGTTGGTTGCCTGTAGCCTCCACTTCGGCACCCGGAAGGAGCAGGACCCATGCAAAAACTGTGTGGTGCCTGGGCCTTTTTTGATCAAGTTGCCGATGACATTACAACAGTCAGATGCAATCTGTGTCATCTAACTCTGAAGCGAGGGAAAAACATCCACAACCTCAATACCACCAATATGTTGAGGCATTTGAGGAACAAGCACATTGCGGAGTGGACAAGTCACATAAAAAATCTTGCCCAACCTGCAGCTCCATGTGTCACCTCTTCCACTTACGTTGTAGCTTGTTCCTCCCAGAAGAGAGAGGGAACGTCCTCCTGCAGTAGTGTACAGACAGCCATCGTGACTGTCACACTGCCACCAACCTCACAATCCCGGTTATCCTCACAGTCCCAGTCTATCCTGCAACCATCCATCCCACAGTTATGGGCTCAAAAAAGGAAATTCCCAGCAAGCCAACCCAAGCACAGGCCCTCAATGCTAGCATTTCAAAACTGCTGGCCCTTGAAATGCTATAATTCAGGCTGGTGGACACGGATGCCTTTCACAACCTCATGGCATTGGCAGTCCCACAATACTATGTTCCTAGCCGCCACTATTTTAGTTGAAAAGCCGTCCCTGCCCTGCAACAGCACATGGAGAAAAATATTAAGCGTGCGCTACTTAACGCCATCAGCAGCAAGGTCCACCTGACTACGAATGCGTGGACCAGTAAGCACGGTCAGGAACGCTACATTTCCCTCACTGCCCATTGGGTAAATGTGGTGGAGCCGGGTACAGAAGTGGATAGTGGCACTGCGCAGGTCCTTCCAACGCCAAGGATTGCAGGACTTTCGTCTGTTCGCATTGCCTCTTCCTCCTACGCCCCTTCCTAGTTACATAGTAACATAGTAACATAGTTAGTAAGGCCGAAAAAAGACATTTGTCCATCCAGTTCAGCCTATATTCCATCATAATAAATCCCCAGATTTACGTCCTTCTACAGAACCTAATAATTGTACGATACAATATTGTTCTGCTCCAGGAAGACATCCAGGCCTCTCTTGAACCCCTCGACTGAGTTCGCCATCACCACCTCCTCAGGCAAGCAATTCCAGATTATCACTGCCCTAACAGTAAAGAATCCTCTTCTATGTTGGTGGAAAAACCTTTTCTCCTCCAGACGCAAAGAATGCCCCCTTGTGCCCGTCACCTTCCTTGGTATAAACAAATCCTCAGCGAGATATTTGTATTGTCCCCTTATATACTTATTCATGGTTATTAGATCGCCCCTCAGTCGTCTTTTTTCTAGACTAAATAATCCTAATTTCGCTAATCTATCTAGGTATTGTAGTTCTCCCATCCCCTTTATTAATTTTGTTGCCCTCCTTTGTACTCTCTCTAGTTCCATTATATCCTTCCTGAGCACCGGTGCCCAAAACTGGACACAGTACTCCATGTGCGGTCTAACTAGGGATTTGTACAGAGGCAGTATAATGCTCTCATCATGTGTATCCAGACCTCTTTTAATGCACCCCATGATCCTGTTTGCCTTGGCAGCTGCTGCCTGGCACTGGCTGCTCCAGGTAAGTTTATCATTAACTAGGATCCCCAAGTCCTTCTCCCTGTCAGATTTACCCAGTGGTTTCCCGTTCAGTGTGTAATGGTGATATTGATTCCTTCTTCCCATGTGTATAACCTTACATTTATCATTGTTAAACCTCATCTGCCACCTTTCAGCCCAAGTTTCCAACCTATCCAGATCCATCTGTAGCAGAATACTATCTTCTCTTGTATTAACTGCTTTACATAGTTTTGTATCATCTGCAAATATCGATATTTTACTGTGTAAACCTTCTACCAGATCATTAATGAATATGTTGAAGAGAACAGGTCCCAATACCGACCCCTGCGGTACCCCACTGGTCACAGCGACCCTGTTAGAGACTATACCATTTATAACCATCCTCTGCTTTCTATCACTAAGCCAGTTACTAACCCATTTACACACATTTTCCCCCAGGCCAAGCATTCTCATTTTGTGTACCAACCTCTTGTGCAGCACGGTATCAAACGCTTTGGAAAAATCGAGATATACCACGTCCAATGACTCACCGTTGTCCAGCCTATAGCTTACCTCTTCATAAAAACTGATTAGATTGGTTTGACAGGAGCGATTTCTCATAAACCCATGCTGATATGGAGTTAAACAGTTATTCTCATTGAGATAATCCAGAATAACATCCTTCAGAAACCCTTCAAATATTTTACCAACAATAGAGGTTAGACTTACTGGCCTATAATTTCCAGGTTCACTTTTAGAGCCCTTTTTGAATATTGGCACCACATTTGCTATGCGCCAGTCCTGCGGAACAGACCCCGTCGCTATAGAGTCCCTAAAAATAAGAAATAATGGTTTATCTATTACATTACTTAGTTCTCTTAGTACTCGTGGGTGTATGCCATCCGGACCCGGAGATTTATCTATTTTGATCTTATTTAGCCGGTTTCGCACCTCTTCTTGGGTTAGATTGGTGACCCTTAATATAGGGTTTTCATTGTTTCTTGGGATTTCACCTAGCATTTCATTTTCATTCCTCAGATTCCTCCACACAGCAGTTGGCACCATCTACATCCACAAGGATTGGTGAACCGTCCACTGACACGACCAAGTTGAGCACTGCCGTGGCCAAACATCAACAGGCCATGTTGAAATTAATTAGTTTGGGGGATACAAGCCACACTGCAGAGCAGCTGTGGAATGCCATCAAGCAGAAGAGCGACCAGTGGTTTGGGCCGCTCAACCTCCAGCCAGGTATGGTGGTGTGTGACAATGGGCGAAACCTGGTGGCAGCTCTGGGTCTAGCTAATATGACTCACATCCCATGCCTGGCACATGTGTTAAATTTGGTCGTGCAGAGCTTTCTTAAAAGCTGTCCGGATCTTGAAGATCTTCTACACAAGGTCCGTGGTTAGTACGCTCACTTGCGCCGTTCGAGCGTACACAATATGCGCATTGCAGCTCTGCAGCGAAGATTTAACCTGCCTGAATACCGCCTCATATGTGATGTCCGCACTAGGTGGAATTCCATGTTGCATATGCTGGAGAGGTTGTGTGAGCAGCAGCAGGCAGTAATGGAATTCCAGCTGCATCAGGCACAAACGAGTCGCACAGCTCGCAGCCCACACTTCACATGTGCCGAGTGGGCTTACATGAAGGACATCTGCTGTGTTTTGCGGCCCTTTCATGATTCCACTCTCATGTCGAGCGCAGATGATTAAATAGTCAGCATAACTGTACCCCTCATATGCCTCCTTGAAAAAACTATGCTAAGGATCAGGGATGCAGTTTTAGACGAGGAGGAGGAGGAGGAACAAATGCTGACAATGCTTTCTGTATCGGGACAGTCTACCCACAGCTCTACGAGTGGGTTGTTAGCCAGGCAACACAGCAACTCACAAAGGTCCAGACAGGGGACACTTTTTGATGAAGTGGAGGGGGAAGAATTGGAGGAGGAAGTAGTATGGCCAGAGGAGGTTGGTACACCACACACTTGTAGTCATCATTTACAGCAAGGATGGGGGGATGCAGAGGGGACAGAGAACATGCCTCAAGCAGGGGACAGTGGGGCGTGGCCAGTTGGCAGTCTGCAACACATGAGTGATTTCATGCTGCTGTGTCTTCGAAACGACCACCATATCGCTCGCATTCTCAACACTGATGATTACTGGGTGGCCAGCCTCCTGGATCCTAGCTACCGGGACAACCTACAAACCCTGATAACACCGTGGAACCGGGATCGTAAAATGCAAGAGTTCCAAGACACACTGGTAGATTAGATGATGTCCTCATTTCCACCTGAGAGGACTACTTTGAGTGTTTCACATGGCAGCTCAGTGCCTCCAGGATGGAAAGGAAGCCATCCACAGAGCAGGAGCAGCACCTCTGCAGAAGGCCAGTTCATTCTTGCCAAAATGTGGCAAAATTTTGTGTGCCCGCAACCACGTCATGCACCATCCCATACGGTTCCATTCAGCAGGACGCAGCATTACAGTCAGATGGTGGCAGACTACATGTCCAGCCATGTCAGTGTGTCTCAGGATGGTTCTGCGCCCTTTAAGTTTTGGGTCTGCAAGCTTAATATATGGCCAGAGCTTAGTCAGTATGCCTTGGAGGTGCTGGCCTGCCCCGCTGCCAGTGTGTTATCAGAGCGTGTCTTTAGCGCCGCTCGTGTAGTCCTAACAGACCAATGCACGTGCCTATTCACCGATAACGTTGACCGCCTAGCTTTTATAAAGATGAACCAGGCCTCGGATATTGCCAGACTTTGCAAGCCCTGCACCAGATGAGACTGAATAAACACGTCTGGCAACAGTCTCCAGGTCCAGACTTGGCCCTCTGGCACCACTAGATGGATCAGCCCACCTGGGCTTCAGCACCGTCAGCTGTTGCTCGGAAGTGTCAGTCGCACAATGAACAACCGCTGCTTTGTTTACGAGGTTCAGCACCACAAGCTTTACTCTGGCTGTGCCACTGGCAAATCAGATACTCCAGTCCACCTACAAATACTCCAGTCCACCTGGGCTTCAGCACCTTTAGCTGTTGCTCGGAATTGTCAGTAGTACAGTGTCGGGGTTCAGCAACGCAAGCTGGACTCTGGCTGTTCTACTGGCAATTCAAATTCTCCTGTCCACTTACAATGAATCCTGTCTGCCTGGGCCTCAGCACCGCTAGCTGTTGCTCGGAAGTGCACATAGCAGAGTGAACACCCGCTGCCGTGTTGTTGGGGTTCAGCAACGCAAGCTGGACTCTGGCTGTGCTACCGGCAATTCAAATTCTGCTGTCCACTTACAATGAATCCTGTACCACTGGGCCTCAGCACCACCCGCTGTTGCCCTGCACTGTTTCCTCTGTTAGCTGGTTCTCAAGAGTGCCGGCAGGACAGTTGCCTCCTAGCTTGGCTCCAGGTTCCGGTAGCATAGACTGGTAATTGGGTAGATGCACAACTTGCTTCTGCTCCGTGCCCCAGTAGAGTTAGCTGGGTCTCCAGAGTGCAGGTAGTCCAGGCGGCTCATGCTGTGGCTCCAGGTTCCAGTAACAGAAGCTGTCCTTTATTTTGGGGGTTAGTAACACATGTTAACCCTGCAGTCCAATACGAGTTCCAGAACTGCCAGATGGTTCTCGATAGTGCCATTGGCACTTATACCTTCTGCTTAGTAACAGGGTTCCAGCAGCACTAGAAGGTTCTCGCTAGTGCCAATGGCACTTATACCTTCTGCTTAGTAACAGGGTTCCAGCAGCACCAGATGGTTCTTGCTAGTGCCAATGGCACTTATACCTTCTGCTTAGTAAGAGGGTTCAAGCAGCATCAGATGGTTCTCGCTAGTACCAATGGCACTTATACCTTCTGCTTAATAACAGAATCCCAGCACCACCAGCTGGTTCTCGATAATGTCTTCGTCACAGGTTCCTTCTACTGTGTATACGGGTTCCATTAACATCAGCTGGTCCACGAATGTGCTTTCGGACACTGATACTTCTTGCTGTTCCTCCATGAACCTGAATTACATGCTTCACAAATTACAATTATAAATATAAGTACCAAAAGAAGAAGAACTAGAAGAACCAGACGAAGGACAACGGGAAGAAGAAGAACAGGAACCAGAGGAAGAAGAACCAGAGGAAGAAGAACCAGAGGAAGAAGAACCAGAGGAAGAAGAAGCCGAAGAAGAACCCGTACAAGAGGAAGAAGACCCAGAAGAAGAAGAAGAACCAGAGGAAGAAGACGATGAAGCAAAGGATTAGGAAATGGAAGAACCAGAACCACCAGTACCCAAATCACCAGAACCAGAAGAACCAGATACCATAAGACCAGGAAAAAAAGGAATAAGCAGAATAAGAATAAGCAGAATGATAAAATGCAGAAGAAGAAAAAAAATAAGTCTAAGCAGAAGAAGACAAAACAGTGTATGGGGGTGAGTCCATTCCTCCTCGTGGTACCCCTGGAGACTCCCTGCTGCTGCGGGGCAAGCTGAACGCAGACCCCTCCCGGTGAGAGTCCCCTGAGACAGGCCTCCCAGAAGGTGTATTTTTCAAATGTCACTAAACCATGCAAAGTTCTTATATTTAAACATACTTCAACAGAGGAATAGGGCAAGCAAAATTATTATTATTTTTTTTTTAACAATAAACACATTTTCTTAAAAAAGCTATCAGAATGAGCTATTTAAAAAAGAAGGATGAAAAAATTAAATTGATAGTGAGTAGAACTCGGTACCATTTATTGTACCCAGGGCAAGGAACAGCACACATGACATCAATGCTGCTGCCGCGGAATGATGTGCAGACAAAAATGTAGGCAGGACTCATGCTACAGCGCACTCTATTTTGGATTGTGGTGCGCAGCTTTAGATCTCGTCAACATTTTTATTGACTGTGGCGACTGGGCGTTAGCTGTAGACTAGAGCCTTCCAGCATCTTGTCATGTGCGACATGGGTCAGAAAGATATTGGTGTGATTTCGGGTCATCAGTATCTATAGTGAATTTTGTGGTTTTCCCCGCTGGTTCCAGTGTATGGCCTCCCTTCATCTCAGGCGTAGATTGCAGAGGAAGTGACAGACAATCATTTAAGAACCATTTTTGCCCTTGATCTTAGCGGAAAAAAGAGCGAAGCAGGCACCTCGGCCTGGGAGATCCACGGGCGTGATAGTGGTATCTACAACGCCGTAGCCACCATTGAAGAATAAAATGAAATGAATGAAGAAAAAGTAAATTCCAAAGAGTTTGCCAAGCATTACGTTATTATTTTGACCCATAGACCAAATGTGCCCTATTATAACCGCTGTTCATACTAAAAACAGTACTTGTGCCCATTATTATTTGATTTCTCTGGCTCTGCCTCCTCTGATTACCAATTCTACATGTTATTTTGCTGTTTTTAATCATTTAGAAAACACCACAATGTAAAATAGGTGTTTTAGGAATTCCAATTTTTTATCCCCACTGACTTCAACGAGGATCGGAAATCGGAATTTCCGATCAACAATTTTCAAGTGTGATCGGACCGATCCTTTCTGATCCAATTTTTCGGGTGATTGATCAACCCTACTGTTAACCCCTTTCTGACTTTGGATGGGATATTACATCCGAGGTCAGATCCCCTGCTTTGATGCGTGCTCCGGCGGTGAGCCCGCATCAAAGCCGAGACATGTGAGCTGTTTTGAACAGCTGACATGTGCCCACAATTGTGGTGGGTGGAATCATGATTCACCTGCCGCTATTAACTAGTTAAATGCCGCTGTCAAACACTGACAGCAGCATTTAACTTGCCCTTCCGGCCATCCGGCCCGAAATGCACGCATCGCTGACCCCGTCACGTGATCGGGGGTCAGCGATGAGTCGGCATGACAACCAGAGGTCTATTGAAGACCTCTATGGTTGTTGATGCCAGATTGTTGTGATCGCCACCCTGTGGTGGGCGCTCATAGCAATTCAAGAATTCTACTACATAGAAGCGATCTGAGCTTCGCTCCTATGTAGCAGAGGCGATCAAGTTGTGCCAGCTTCTAGCCTCCCATGGAGGCTATTGAAGCATGGCAAAAGTAAAAAAAATGTTTTAACAAATATGAAGAAAAATATATAAACGTATAAAAGTTTAAATCACCCCCCTTTCGCCCCATTCAAAATAAAACAATTAAAAAATCATATATACACATATTTGGTATCGCCGTGTTATTGCCCGATCGATCATTAAAAAAAAGGATTAACATGATCGCTAAACGGCATAGCGGGAAAAAAAATTCAAAACACCAGAATTACAACATTGCATTAAAATGCAATAACGGGCGATCAAAAGAAGGTATCTGCACCAAAATGGTATCATTAAAAATGTTAGCTCGGCGCACAGAAAATAAGCCCTCACCCGACATCAGATCACGTGTTTGGTGTCTATGAACTCATAATGACCTGGAGAATCAAAATGACAGGTCAGTTTTAGCATTTAGTGAACCTAGCAATAAAGCTAAACAAAAAACCAGTGTGAGATTGCACTTTTTTTGGCAATTTCAACGTAATTACGTATTTTTTTCCCATTTTCTAATACATGACATGCTAAAACCAAGGATGTTGTTCAAAAGTACAGCTTGTCCTGCAAAAAATAAGCCCTCACAAGGCCATATTGACTGAAAAATAAAAAAGTTATGGCTCTGAGAAGGAGGGGATCGAAAGACGAAAACGAAAAAGTGAAAATATCCGTGGTCATGAAGGGGTTAAATATGGGTCTTAGATTTTTTGGGGCCCACCAAAATTGCATCAATAAGTAGACTATGACGTTAAAAAAAAAAAGTTGTAGTACTAAAATTGTACAATATTTAGTGAAATTATATGCTATGCGTGTGGTGTACAAAACACATCAATACATATAAAAACTGTAGCTATATATTTTTTTGCCAGATAAAGATTTTTTGGTCAGCAAAACGATGTCCAAAAATGTTGTAAGACACTCCAAAAAATACTACAGTACCAAAAAAAGGCCAGAATTTTCTGCGCACTCACATCTGAAAAACAGTTTTAAATTGCCAGATTTTCATGCTGTTGTATTAAAATGACCTTGCTGTATTCTACAGTGTGACCAAGCAAATAAAGGAAGAAAAGAAAAGGCCTCTGGATTGCTTTTTGTAATAAAATTTGCAGGATTCAGATGCCAAAAAAATGAATCCTAGCCACAGATACCTGCAGCTAGGTATATATAAAATAGGCATCAGCAGACAGTAATGGACTCTCTTGATGTATGCAGTGAGATCTATATACTCACATACAGTGTCTGCATGCCTTCCACTTATGTGGATATGTGCACATAGACTCCCCTGCCTACCTAGCACTGCATTCAATATACCCTCTAATTAGCCCTAAAAAGGACTGTTGGTTTCTCAGGATTTGTGGATTGAACACTAGCAGACCCACACTAACTATTAAAAGAATGAATCTAACCCTATCTCACAGCAGCTCTCCGTACACTCGCTAAGTCCGGAGCAAAATGCGGCGAGCAGGGCGGTGCCAGGTCTCTAGTAGACCTGATGACGCTGTGCGGCCAGCCAATTAATATAATACCACAACAAAGATGGCTGCGGCATTACAGTGCATGCCAGACAATCCCTGCATGTTCATTGGCACTCTAAAGAGCGCCAAAATTGAAGAGCGGAGACTCGAGCTCCCACCGAATAATCCAAGAAATGCTCGGTGCTCACCGAGTACACCGAGTACTGTGAAACTCGGGCGAGTAACGAGTAATGGCGAGCAAGTTTGCTCATTACTACTGTTAACCCTTTTAACTTCCTAACAACTAAAAAATTATGTTTAAAAACTTGTGCTGATGTAAATTAGACATGTGGAAATATTATTTATTAACTATTTTCTATGACATAACTCTCTGATTTAAGGGTATAAAAATAAAAAAATTGGAAATTGCAAAATTTTCTAAATTTTCCAGTTTTGTTCAGAAATAATCGCACGTCATATCAACGAAATTTTAGCACTACCATAAGGTACAAGATACAAGAAAACTTTCTGAAAATCACCAGATTCTGTTGAAGAATTCCAGAGTTATTACCTCAAAAAGTGACAGTGGTCAGAATTGCAAAAATTTGCCTAGTTAGTAAGATGAAAACAGGCTTTTGGGTGAGCGGATTAAAGGCATAATTATTTTTTTAAGCACAGTCACAATTTGTACAGATAAAGTGGTAGAGTAGAATTTTTTTTTAGACAAAGTACTCATTAAAAAATGGCTGCAACTTAGGGGCTCTCCCAATGGGTTATGACATTATGACATCCGCAAACCATAACAGTAAAATCTGCACTATAGTATTTCGTTCATTCCCTTCTGAGTTTTGCACTGTGCTTGAAAAATATTCCTCATTTACATGTAGGGTATTGGTGCACTCAAGAAAAAAATGGGCCTCAGTTTGTTGTAAAAAAAAATGTCCTATTAATCTATAGAAAAATTAAAAACTTGGGGCTAAAACAAGATTTTAGTGGTAAAAATGTAATTTATTCTTTCTTCACTGCTCAACAGTATAAAATTCTGTGAGGCACATGTGATGTCAATATGATTACTGCACCCCTAACTATATTAAAAACCATAAATCTCCATGTTCATCTTAGCTAACATCATTATTCACCTCACTCTTTTAGCATGCTGCTATAGCTATTTATACACTGACAGCTCTTGATTCTGGTTTCTATCTTAATTCAATATATACACTATTCACTACCAAACAATGCCACTTATTTACTATTACAGCACCTTGCTGCTGTTCCAATTAGTCTTCCTGGACTCCATCCATACTTACTAATGGAACTGAGGTTATTTTATACATCTATTCTGAGGAGAACCTCAGCTCTTTTAGAACCTTTAGTTGACTAGAGTTTATCCAAGATTGCTGCTAGCCACAACATGGCTGTTCAATATCTTATGACTGACCATTCTCTTACAAACAACACTTTTAGAACTAAGGGTACCGTCACACAGTGCAATTTTGATCGCTACGACGGCACGATTCGTGACGTTCGAGCGATATAGTTACGATATCGCAGTGTCTGACACGCTCCTGCGATCAGGGACCCCGCTGAGAATCGTACGTCGTAGCAGATCGTTTGAAACTTTCTTTCGTCGTTTAGTGTCCCGCTGTGGCAGCATGATCGCATGGTGTAACATATATCGTATACGATGTGCGCATAGTAACCAACGGCTTCTACATCGCACATACGTCATGAAATTATCGCTCCAGCGTCGTAGATTGCAAAGTGTGACAGCAGTCTACGACGCTGGAGCGATATTGTTACGATGCTGGAGCGTCACGGATCGTACCGTTGTAGCGATGAAAATTGCACTGTGTGACGGTACCCTAACTGTATTTAAGAGCAAATGAGGCCTCCTAATTCCTCACTGCAACACAGTTTTATCCCAAATGACTTGGATTAGCAAATAAGGCCTCCTGGCTGAACCTCAATATTAGAACTAATGATTTTTAAAATCAAATTAGGCCTCCTGATTTCGCACTGCAACACAATTTTATCCCAAACAATTTGGATTAGCAAATAAGGCCTCCTGGCTGAACCCCAATTTTAGGACTAACAATTTTTAATAACAAATGGGGCCTCCTGATTCCTCACTGCAACATAGTTTTATCCCAAATGATTTAGATTAGCAAATAGGGCCTACTGGCTGAACTCCAATATTGAGACTAACGATTTATAAGAGCAAATGGGGCCTCCTGATTCCTCAATACCAAACAGTTTTATCACAAATGATTTGGATTAGCAAATACGGTCTTCTGGCTAATCCCCTCCTTATTCCTCACTGCAACACAGTTCTATCACAAACGATTTGGATTAGTAACCAACCCCTATATTAGGCCTAACGGTTTTTAAGAGCAAATGGGGCCTCCTGATTCCTCACTGTATCACAGTTTTTGCTCAAATGATTTAGATTAGCTAATGGTGCCTCCTGATTGCAACACAGTTTTTACACAGTTAGGGTACCGTCACACAGTGCAATTTTGATCGCTACGACGGCACGATTCGTGACGTTCGAGCGATATAGTTACGATATCGCAGTGTCTGACACGCTCCTGCGATCAGGGACCCCGCTGAGAATCGTACGTCGTAGCAGATCGTTTGAAACTTTCTTTCGTCGTCTAGTGTCCCGCTGTGGCGGCATGATCGCATGGTGTAACATATATCGTATACGATGTGCGCATAGTAACCAACGGCTTCTACATCGCACATACGTCATGAAATTATCGCTCCAGCGTCGTAGATTGCAAAGTGTGACAGCAGTCTACGACGCTGGAGCGATATTGTTACGATGCTGGAGCGTCACGGATCGTACCGTTGTAGCGATGAAAATTGCACTGTGTGACGGTACCCTTAGATGTTGGAAGATCGGTTTTACACAGGACAGGATCCTATCTAACTAACTGAGTAACTGACAAGTTTACTTGCAGCAGCAGGATTGGCCTCTCTACGCTGTTACACTGAGAAAATTGTGCCACTAAAACAAGATGTCCACTTTTTATATCGACACGGACATGGGAATTTGAGATTGGAGAACGTTTTCCCCCAAAAATCGCTCATTTCTAGACATTTTATCCCATGCTCTACACTGCCACTTATGTAGAAGTTTCTGTGGAAAACTCCCAAATCTGTGATTTTTAACAGAACCATTCATTATAATGAGGCAGGCAGAGTAAGGGTACCGTCACACTGAAACGACGCTGCAGCGATACGACAACGATGTTGATCGCTGCAGCGTCGCTGTTTGGTCGCTGGAGAGCTGTCACACAGACAGCTCTCCAGCGACCAACGATCCCGAAGTCCCCTGGTAACCAGGGTAAACATCGGGTTACTAAGCGCAGGGCCGTAAACGTAAAAAAAAAACCCATTACATACTTACATTCCGTGTCTGTCCTCCGGCGCTCTGCTTTCCTCTGCACTGTCAGCGCCGGTCAGCCGGAAAGCAGAGCGGTGACGTCACCGCTGTGCTTTCCGGCTGGCCGGCGCTGACACAGGATGCAGGAGGAGTGCAGAGAAGCAGAGCGCCGGGGACAGACAGCTGAAGTTAAGTATATCGTGTTTGTTTTTTTTACGTTTACGCTGGTAACCAGGGTAAACATCGGGTTACTAAGCGCGGCCCTGTGCTCAGTAACCCGATGTTTACCCTGGTTACCAGTGAAGACATCGCTGAATCGGCGTCACACACGCCGATTCAGTGATATCAGTGGGAGATCCAGCGACGAAATAAAGTTTCAGACGATCTGCTACGACGTACGATTCTCAGCGGGGTCCCTGATCGCAGTAGCGTGTCAGACACAGCGAGATTGTAACGATATCGCTGGAACGTCACGGATCGTGCTGTCCTAGCGATCAAAGTGCCACTGTGTGACGGTACCCTTACTCTTGATTCTGTCTGGTCTCTTTTTCTGTGGTGCATGTCTTTATGGAAGTGCACACAAATGTAGTCAATTGTGCTTTTGTGCATGCCTAAAAAGATGGAACACTGCTGAAACAGAAGCCTTATAGAGTCTAAAGTGAGTAAAGAGTAACATCTGCTTTATTCAGTGTAATAGCTTTGTGAGGGGTTTTGTCTGAATCCTATTTTTCTTAGATTAACCCCTATTAATTCTGACCATTGTCACTTTATGCGGTAATAACTATGGAACGATTCAATGTATTCCAGTAATTCTGAGACTGTTTTTCGTGACATATTGCACTTCGTGATAGTGGTAAAATTTGTTCAATGCGACTTGCGTTTATTTGCAAAAATATTGGAAATGTAGCTAAAATTTAAAGAAAAAAAATTGCAATTCTCTAACTTTTAATCTTTTCATTCTTAAACCAGTTACTCATGCTGTGCAAAATAATTAATAAATAACATTTCCCATATGTATACTTTACATCTGCATCATTTTAAAAGTGTAATTGTATTTTGTTAGGATGATAGAGAGGTGAAAAGCTTAACAGCAATTTCTTGTTTTTTCAACAAATTTACAAAACCAGTTTCTTTATGGACCTATTAAGATTTCAATGGACTTTGAAGGGCCATTTTCTTGGAAACTCCCTTAAAGTGATAATATTTTAAAAACTGCACCCCTCAAATACTTTAAAACTATTGTCAGGGGAAAAAAATTACCTCTAAAGTGTTGCTTTAGCAAACAAGGTAACAGCAAAAATTGGACCCCACAATTTTTTACCCACTTTCCTACGAGCGCGGTGATACCCCACATGTAGTCATAGTAACATAGTAACATAGTAACATAGTTAGTAAGGCCGAAAAAAGACATTTGTCCATCCAGTTCAGCCTATATTCCATCATAATAAATACCCAGATCTACGTCCTTCTACAGAACCTAATCTATCTGGGTATTGTAGTTCTCCCATCCCCTTTATTAATTTTGTTGCCCTCCTTTGTACTCTCTCTAGTTCCATTATATCCTTCCTGAGCACCGGTGCCCAAAACTGGACACAGTACTCCATGTGCGGTCTAACTAGGGATTTGTACAGAGGCAGTATAATGCTCTCATCATGTGTATCCAGACCTCTTTTAATGCACCCCATGATCCTGTTTGCCTTGGCAGCTGCTGCCTGGCACTGGCTGCTCCAGGTAAGTTTATCATTAACTAGGATCCCCAAGTCCTTCTCCCTGTCAGATTTACCCAGTGGTTTCCCGTTCAGTGTGTAATGGTGATATTGATTCCCTCTTCCCATGTGTATAACCTTACATTTATCATTGTTAAACCTGATCTGCCACCTTTCAGCCCAAGTTTCCAACTTATCCAGATCCATCTGTAGCAGAATACTATCTTCTCTTGTATTAACTGCTTTACATAGTTTTGTATCATCTGCAAATATCGATATTTTACTGTGTAAACCTTCTACCAGATCATTAATGAATATGTTGAAGAGAACAGGTCCCAATACTGACCCCTGCGGTACCCCACTGGTCACAGCAACCCAGTTAGAGACTATACCATTTATAACCACCCTCTGCTTTCTATCACTAAGCCAGTTACTAACCCATTTACACACATTTTCCCCCAGACCAAGCATTCTCATTTTGTGTACCAACCTCTTGTGCGGCACGGTATCAAACGCTTTGGAAAAATCGAGATATACCACGTCCAATGACTCACCGTGGTCCAGTCTATAGCTTACCTCTTCATAATAACTGATTAGATTGGTTTGACAGGAGCGATTTCTCATAAACCCATGCTGATATGGAGTTAAACAGTTATTCTTATTGAGATAATCCAGAATAACATCCCTCAGAAACCCTTCAAATATTTTACCAACAATAGAGGTTAGACCTACTGGCCTATAATTTCCAGGCTCACTTTTAGAGCCCTTTTTGAATATTGGCACCACATTTGCTATGCGCCAGTCCTGCGGAACAGACCCTGTCGCTATAGAGTCACTAAAAATAAGAAATAATGGTTTATCTATTACATTACTTAGTTCTCTTAGTACTCGTGGGTGTATGCCGTACGGACCCGGAGATTTATCTATTTTAATCTTATTTAGCCGGTTTCGCACCTCTTCTTGGGTTAGATTGGTGACCCTTAATATAGGGTTTTCATTGTTTCTTGGGATTTCACCTAGCATTTCATTTTCCACCGTGAATACCGTGGAGAAGAAGGTGTTTAATATGTTAGCTTTTTCCTCGTCATCTACAACCATTCTTTCCTCACTATTTTTTAAGGGGCCTACATTTTCAGTTTTTATTCTTTTACTATTGATATAGTTGAAGAACAGTTTGGGATTAGTTTTACTCTCCTTAGCAATGTGCTTCTCTGTTTCCTTTTTGGCAGCTTTAATTAGTTTTTTAGATAAAGTATTTTTCTCCCTATAGTTTTTTAGAGCTTCAATGGTGCCATCCTGCTTTAGTAGTGCAAATGCTTTCTTTTTACTGTTAATTGCCTGTCTTACTTCTTTGTTTAGCCACATTGGGTTTTTCCTATTTCTAGTCCTTTTATTCCCACAAGGTATAAACCGCTTGCACTGCCTATTTAGGATGTTCTTAAACATTTCCCATTTATTATCTGTATTCTCATTTCTGAGGATATTGTCCCAGTCTACCAGATTAAGGGCATCTCTAAGCTGTTCAAACTTTGCCTTCCTAAAGTTCAATGTTTTTGTGACTCCCTGACAAGTCCCCCTAGTGAAAGACAGGTGAAACTGCACAATATTGTGGTCGCTATTTCCTAAATGCCCAACCACCTGCAGATTTGTTATTCTGTCAGGCCTATTAGATAGTATTAGGTCTAAAAGTGCTGCTCCTCTGGTTGGATTCTGCACCAATTGTGAAAGATAATTTTTCTTGGTTATTAGCAGAAACCTGTTGCCTTTATGGGTTTCACAGGTTTCTGTTTCCCAGTTAATATCCGGGTAGTTAAAGTCCCCCATAACCAGGACCTCATTATGGGTTGCAGCTTCATCTATCTGCTTTAGAAGTAGACTTTCCATGCTTTCTGTTATATTTGGGGGTTTGTAACAGACCCCAATGAGAATTTTGTTACCATTTTTCCCTCCATGAATTTCAACCCATATGGACTCGACATCCTCATTCCCTTCGCTAATATCCTCCCTTAAAGTGGACTTTAGACAAGACTTTACATAGAGACAAACCCCTCCTCCTCTCCGATTTTTACGATCCTTTCTAAACAGACTATAACCCTGTAAGTTAACTGCCCAGTCATAGCTTTCATCTAACCATGTCTCGGTTATTCCCACTATGTCAAAGTTACCTGTAGATATTTCTGCTTCTAGTTCTTCCATCTTGTTTGTCAGGCTTCTGGCGTTTGCGAGCATGCAGTTTAGAGGATTTTGGTTTGTTCCAATCTCCTCACTGTGGATTGTTTTAGAAATGTTCTTACCTCCCTTCTGAGTATGTTTTCCTGGGTCGTCTTTGTTCGAGTCTAATGTTTTTCTTCCCGTCCCCTCTTCTTCTAGTTTAACGCCCTCCTGATGAGTGTAGCGAGTCTTCTGGCGAATGTGTGTTTCCCAGGTTTGTTGAGGTGTAGTCCGTCTCTGGCGAGGAGTCCATCATACCAGTAATTCACACCTTGGTCCAGGAATCCAAATCCTTGTTGTCTGCACCATCGTCTTAGCCAGTTGTTTGCATCAAGGATCCTGTTCCATCTCCTGGTGCCATGCCCGTCTACTGGAAGGATAGAAGAAAAAACTACCTGTGCATCCAGTTCCTTTACTTTCTTCCCCAACTCTTCAAAGTCCTTGCAGATTGTCGGTAGGTCCTTCCTTGCCGTGTCATTGGTGCCAACATGTATCAGAAGAAATGGGTGGACGTCCTTGGAGCTGAAGAGCTTTGGTATCCTATCGGTCACATCCTTGATCATCGCACCTGGAAGGCAGCATACTTCACTTGCAGTTATGTCCGGTCTGCAGATGGCTGCTTCGGTGCCTCTCAGTAGTGAGTCTCCCACCACCACCACTCTTCGTTGCTTCTTGGCTGTACTTTTTGCTGTCACTTGTTGCTGTGTGCCCTTTTCTTTTTTGCTTGCTGGTATTGCTTCATTCTTAGGTGTGCCATCTTCATCCTCTACAAAGATTTGATATCGGTTCTTCAGTTGTGTGGTTGGTGATTTCTCCATGGTCTTCTTGCTTCTTTTGGTCACATGCTTCCACTCATCTGCTTTTGGAGGTTCTCTGACACTTTTTGCACCTTCTGTGACCAGTAGAGATGCTTCTGTTCTGTCTAGAAAGTCTTCATTCTCTTTGATGAGTTTCAAAGTTGCTATTCTTTCTTCCAGACCCCGCACCTTTTCTTCTAAAAGGGCCACTAGTCTACACTTCTGACAGGTGAAATTGGATTCTTCTTCTGGTCGATCTGTGAACATGTAGCACATGCTGCAGCTCACCATGTAGGTTGTCACATCTGCCATGTTGCTCCTAGATCCTGCTGACTTGCTGTGTGTTTTCCTTCTTGTGTAATCTACTCAGCCAAGCTCTCTTGCAATAATGTCCTACAGGCAAAAGAAGCTTGAATCCCTGGTTTGGTGATGCTTTCGAAGCAGCTGGTCCCGGCTGTACCCAACGATCTTCTAGCTTAGGGAGACTTCGCTTCTCCCAGAAGGCACCTGGAATATGCAAATTAGCCTCCTGAAGCTTGAATCCCTGGTTTGGTGATGCTTTCGAAGCAGCTGGTCCCGGCTGTACCCAACGATCTTCTAGCTTAGGGAGACTTCGCTTCTCCCAGAAGGCACCTGGAATATGCAAATTAGCCTCCTGAAGCTTGAATCCCTGGTTTGGTGATGCTTTCGAAGCAGCTGGTCCCGGCTGTACCCAACGATCTTCTAGCTTAGGGAGACTTCGCTTCTCCCAGAAGGCACCTGGAATATGCAAATTAGCCTCCTGAAGCTTGAATCCCTGGTTTGGTGATGCTTTCGAAGCAGCTGGTCCCGGCTGTACCCAACGATCTTCTAGCTTAGGGAGACTTCGCTTCTCCCAGAAGGCACCTGGAATATGCAAATTAGCCTCCTGAAGCTTGAATCCCTGGTTTGGTGATGCTTTCGAAGCAGCTGGTCCCGGCTGTACCCAACGATCTTCTAGCTTAGGGAGACTTCGCTTCTCCCAGAAGGCACCTGGAATATGCAAATTAGCCTCCTGAAGCTTGAATCCCTGGTTTGGTGATGCTTTCGAAGCAGCTGGTCCCGGCTGTACCCAACGATCTTCTAGCTTAGGGAGACTTCGCTTCTCCCAGAAGGCACCTGGAATATGCAAATTAGCCTCCTGAAGCTTGAATCCCTGGTTTGGTGATGCTTTCGAAGCAGCTGGTCCCGGCTGTACCCAACGATCTTCTAGCTTAGGGAGACTTCGCTTCTCCCAGAAGGCACCTGGAATATGCAAATTAGCCTCCTGAAGCTTGAATCCCTGGTTTGGTGATGCTTTCGAAGCAGCTGGTCCCGGCTGTACCCAACGATCTTCTAGCTTAGGGAGACTTCGCTTCTCCCAGAAGGCACCTGGAATATGCAAATTAGCCTCCTGAAGCTTGAATCCCTGGTTTGGTGATGCTTTCGAAGCAGCTGGTCCCGGCTGTACCCAACGATCTTCTAGCTTAGGGAGACTTCGCTTCTCCCAGAAGGCACCTGGAATATGCAAATTAGCCTCCTGAAGCTTGAATCCCTGGTTTGGTGATGCTTTCGAAGCAGCTGGTCCCGGCTGTACCCAACGATCTTCTAGCTTAGGGAGACTTCGCTTCTCCCAGAAGGCACCTGGAATATGCAAATTAGCCTCCTGAAGCTTGAATCCCTGGTTTGGTGATGCTTTCGAAGCAGCTGGTCCCGGCTGTACCCAACGATCTTCTAGCTTAGGGAGACTTCGCTTCTCCCAGAAGGCACCTGGAATATGCAAATTAGCCTCCTGAAGCTTGAATCCCTGGTTTGGTGATGCTTTCGAAGCAGCTGGTCCCGGCTGTACCCAACGATCTTCTAGCTTAGGGAGACTTCGCTTCTCCCAGAAGGCACCTGGAATATGCAAATTAGCCTCCTGAAGCTTGAATCCCTGGTTTGGTGATGCTTTCGAAGCAGCTGGTCCCGGCTGTACCCAACGATCTTCTAGCTTAGGGAGACTTCGCTTCTCCCAGAAGGCACCTGGAATATGCAAATTAGCCTCCTGAAGCTTGAATCCCTGGTTTGGTGATGCTTTCGAAGCAGCTGGTCCCGGCTGTACCCAACGATCTTCTAGCTTAGGGAGACTTCGCTTCTCCCAGAAGGCACCTGGAATATGCAAATTAGCCTCCTGAAGCTTGAATCCCTGGTTTGGTGATGCTTTCGAAGCAGCTGGTCCCGGCTGTACCCAACGATCTTCTAGCTTAGGGAGACTTCGCTTCTCCCAGAAGGCACCTGGAATATGCAAATTAGCCTCCTGAAGCTTGAATCCCTGGTTTGGTGATGCTTTCGAAGCAGCTGGTCCCGGCTGTACCCAACGATCTTCTAGCTTAGGGAGACTTCGCTTCTCCCAGAAGGCACCTGGAATATGCAAATTAGCCTCCTGAAGCTTGAATCCCTGGTTTGGTGATGCTTTCGAAGCAGCTGGTCCCGGCTGTACCCAACGATCTTCTAGCTTAGGGAGACTTCGCTTCTCCCAGAAGGCACCTGGAATATGCAAATTAGCCTCCTGAAGCTTGAATCCCTGGTTTGGTGATGCTTTCGAAGCAGCTGGTCCCGGCTGTACCCAACGATCTTCTAGCTTAGGGAGACTTCGCTTCTCCCAGAAGGCACCTGGAATATGCAAATTAGCCTCCTGAAGCTTGAATCCCTGGTTTGGTGATGCTTTCGAAGCAGCTGGTCCCGGCTGTACCCAACGATCTTCTAGCTTAGGGAGACTTCGCTTCTCCCAGAAGGCACCTGGAATATGCAAATTAGCCTCCTGAAGCTTGAATCCCTGGTTTGGTGATGCTTTCGAAGCAGCTGGTCCCGGCTGTACCCAACGATCTTCTAGCTTAGGGAGACTTCGCTTCTCCCAGAAGGCACCTGGAATATGCAAATTAGCCTCCTGAAGCTTGAATCCCTGGTTTGGTGATGCTTTCGAAGCAGCTGGTCCCGGCTGTACCCAACGATCTTCTAGCTTAGGGAGACTTCGCTTCTCCCAGAAGGCACCTGGAATATGCAAATTAGCCTCCTGAAGCTTGAATCCCTGGTCAAAAAGTTCTGTTTGGACAAACGGCAGGGCTTGGAACAAAAGGAGCAGTATTTGAATTTTGGAACAGAAATTTGACTGAAAGAAATGATAGGCACCATTAGCATTTGGGGGTCCCTAGGGTGTCTAAAGAGCAGAAGCCCCCACGAGTTACCCCATTTTGTAAACTGCACCACTCAAGAATTTTATTCAGGAGTGTAGTGACCCACAGGTACTACACAGAATTTCATAACATTAGGTCATCATTAGTGATGAGCGAATATACTGGTTACTCGAGGCTTCTCGAGCATGCTCGGGTGTCCTCCGAGTATTTTTTTAGAGCTCAGAGATTTAGTTTTTCTTGCCGCAGGTGAATTATTTACATCTGTTAGTCAGCATAAGTACAAGTGGGGGTTGCCTGGTTGATAGGGAATGGAAGGAGCGCCATTTCACTTTTTGAATGTAAAATTTACTGGCATAATTAGAGGACGCCATGTCTTATTTGGAGAGTGAAAAAAAATCACAGATCTTCACTGTCCCATATCATAACATTGTGCTTTCTGATAAAACATCAGATGGCAATTGACCATTTTATACACCAAAGTGAGCGAGACCTTACTCTGATTCTTGTGGTCCTCACTGCTGACATTAGTTCATTAAAAGAATGTACCATTTACAACATCATTGTTTCCTGTTCGTCAAACAGTTTTTTACCACGGTGTCCCCTGTTGTGAATTCTGTGGCTGAATTCACTCCTGTGGTCACAAGTGGTACTGCAGCCTCTGAGCTTCCTCCCTCAGGTGTTCTGGTGAGCTCGTTAACTGCTTCATTACTTAACTCCGCCTGATGCTGCTATCCTTGCTCCTTGTCAATGTTTCAGTGTTGGATCTGAGCTTCTCCTGATTGTTCCTGTGACCTGCTGCTCTGTATAGCTAAGTGCTTTTTGGTTTTTTTTGTTGCTTTATTTCTGTCCAGCTTGTCTTTTGTTTTGCTGGAAGCTCTGAGACGCAAAGGGTGTACCGCCGTGCCGTTAGTTCGGCACGGTGGGTTTTTTTTGCCCCCTTTGCGTGGTTTTGCTTTAGGGTTTTTTGTAGACTGCAAAGTTCGCTTTACTGTCCTCGCTCTGTCCTAGAATATCGGGCCCCACTTTGCTGAATCTATTTCATCCCTACGTTTTGTCTTTTCATCTTACTCACAGTCATTATATGTGGGGGGCTGCCTTTTCCTTTGGGGAATTTCTCTGGGGCAAGTCAGGCCTATTTTTCTATCTTCAGGCTAGCTAGTTTCTTAGGCTGTGCCGAGTTGCCTAGGTAGTTGTTAGGCGCAATCCACAGCCGCTTTTAGTTGTGTTTAGGATAGGATCAGGTGTGCAGTCTACAGAGTTTCCACGTCTCAGAGCTCGTTCTTGTATTTTTGGGTATTTGTCAGATCACTGTGTGCGCTCTGATCGCTAAGCACACTGTGTTTCTGGATTGCCTTCATAACACCTGTCATTAGCAGACATAACAGTACAAGGAGCCCAACTAATGATTCTCAATAGAAGGAAAGAAAAAGTTCTGACATCATTTTTTTTTTTTTTTTTTTTCTGCTCTGTGTTCACTTTTTTTTTTTTCCCCTAGACATTTGGGTGATTCTGGACACAGGTGTGGACATGGATATTCAGGGTCTGTGCTCTTCAATGGATAATCTCGTTATAAATGTACAAAAAATTCAAGATACTATTGATCAGAAATCTATGTTAGAACCAAGAATTCCTATTCCTGATTTGTTTTTTGGAGATAGAACTAAGTTTCTAAGTTTCAAAAATAATTGTAAGCTATTTCTGGCCTTGAAACCTCATTCTTCTGGTAATCCTATTCAACAGGTTTTGATTATTATTTCTTTTTTGCGCGGCGACCCTCAAGACTGGGCATTTTCTCTTGCGCCAGGAGACCCTGCATTGAGTAGTGTCGATGCGTTTTTCCTGGCGCTCGGATTGCTGTATGATGAGCCTAATTCAGTGGATCAGGCTGAGAAAAATTTGCTGGCTTTGTGCCAGGGTCAGGATGATATAGAAGTATATTGTCAGAAATTTAGGAAATGGTCAGTACTCACTCTGTGGAATGAATCTGCGCTGGCAGCTTTGTTCAGAAAGGGTCTCTCTGAGGCTCTTAAGGATGTCATGGTGGGATTTCCTATGCCTGCTGGTTTGAATGAGTCTTTGTCTTTGGCCATTCAGATCGGTCGACGCTTGCGCGAGCGTAAATCTGTGCACCATTTGGCGGTACTGCCTGAGGTTAAACCTGAGCCTATGCAGTGCGATAGGACTATGACTAGAGTTGAACGGCAGGAATACAGACGTCTGAATGGTCTGTGTTTCTACTGTGGTGATTCCACTCATGCTATTTCTGATTGTCCTAAGCGCACTAAGCGGTCCGCTAGGTCTGCCGTCATTGGTACTGTACAGTCCAAATTCCTTCTGTCCATTACCTTGATATGCTCTTTGTCGTCGTTTTCTGTCATGGCGTTTGTGGATTCAGGCGCTGCCCTGAATCTGATGGATTTGGATTATGCTAAACGTTGTGGGTTTTTCTTGGAGCCTTTGCGGTGTCCTATTCCATTGAGAGGAATTGATGCTACACCTTTGGCCAAGAATAAACCTCAATACTGGGCCCAGCTGACCATGTGCATGGCTCCTGCACATCAGGAAGTTATTCGCTTTCTGGTGTTGCATAATCTGCATGATGTGGTCGTGTTGGGGTTGCTATGGCTACAAACCCATAATCCAGTATTGGATTGGAATTCCATGTCGGTATCCAGCTGGGGTTGTCAGGGGGTACATGGTGATGTTCCATTTTTGTCGATTTCGTCATCCACCCCTTCTGAGGTCCCAGAGTTCTTGTCTGATCATCAGGATGTATTTGAAGAGCCCAAGTCCGATGCTCTACCTCCGCATAGGGATTGTGATTGTGCTATCAATTTGATTCCTGGTAGTAAATTCCCTAAAGGTCGATTATTTAATTTATCCGTGCCCGAACACGCCGCTATGCGCAGTTATGTGAAGGAATCCCTGGAGAAGGGACATATTCGCCCATCGTCATCACCACTGGGAGCAGGGTTCTTCTTTGTAGCCAAGAAGGATGGTTCGCTGAGACCGTGTATTGATTACCGCCTTCTTAATAAGATCACTGTTAAATTTCAGTATCCCTTGCCATTGTTATCTGACTTGTTTGCTCGGATTAAGGGGGCTAGTTGGTTCACTAAGATAGATCTTCGTGGTGCGTATAATCTGGTGAGAATCAGGCAAGGAGGTGAATGGAAAACTGCATTCAATACGCCCGAGGGTCATTTTGAGTATCTAGTGATGCCGTTCGGACTTGCCAATGCTCCATCTGTGTTTCAGTCTTTTATGCATGACATCTTCCGTGAGTATCTGGATAAATTCCTGATTGTTTACTTGGATGACATTTTGATCTTCTCAGATGATTGGGAGTCTCATGTGAAGCAGGTCAGAATGGTTTTTCAGGTCCTGCGTGCTAACTCTTTGTTTGTGAAGGGATCAAAGTGTCTCTTCGGTGTGCAGAAAGTTTCATTTTTGGGGTTCATCTTTACCCCTTCTACTATCGAGATGGATCCAGTTAAGGTCCAAGCCATCCAGGATTGGATTCAGCCGACATCTCTGAAAAGTCTGCAAAAGTTCCTGGGCTTTGCTAATTTTTATCGTCGCTTCATCTGTAATTTTTCTAGCATTGCCAAACCATTGACCGATTTGACCAAGAAGGGTGCTGATTTGGTTAATTGGTCTTCTGCTGCTGTGGAAGCTTTTCAGGAGTTGAAGCGTCGTTTTTGTTCTGCCCCTGTGTTGTGTCAGCCAGATGTTTCTCTTCCGTTCCAGGTCGAGGTTGATGCTTCTGAGATTGGAGCAGGGGCGGTTTTGTCACAGAGAGGTTCTGATTGCTCAGTGATGAAACCATGTGCTTTCTTTTCCAGGAAGTTTTCGCCCGCTGAGCGTAATTATGATGTGGGCAATGGAGAGTTGCTGGCCATGAAGTGGGCATTCGAGGAGTGGCGTCATTGGCTTGAAGGAGCTAAGCATCGCATGGTGGTATTGACTGATCATAAGAACTTGACTTATCTCGAGTCTGCCAAGCGCTTGAATCCTAGACAGGCCCGTTGGTCGTTATTTTTTGCCCGCTTCGACTTTGTGATTTCGTACCTTCCGGGCTCTAAAAATGTGAAGGCGGATGCTCTGTCTAGGAGTTTTGTGCCCGACTCTCCGGGTTTATCTGAGCCAGCGGGTATCCTCAAGGAAGGAGTCATTGTGTCTGCCATCTCCCCTGATTTGCGGCGGGTGCTGCAAAAATTTCAGGCGAATAAACCTGATCGTTGTCCAGCAGAGAAACTGTTCGTCCCTGATAGGTGGACTAATAAACTTATCTCTGAACTTCATTGTTCGGTGTTGGCTGGTCATCCTGGAATCTTTGGTACCAGAGAGTTAGTGGCTAGATCCTTCTGGTGGCCATCTCTGTCACGGGATGTACGTACTTTTGTGCAGTCCTGTGGGATTTGTGCTAGGGCTAAGCCCTGCTGTTCTCGTGCCAGTGGGTTGCTTTTGCCCTTGCCGGTCCCAAAGAGGCCTTGGACACATATTTCGATGGATTTCATTTCTGACCTTCCCGTTTCTCAAAAGATGTCAGTCATTTGGGTGGTCTGTGATCGCTTTTCTAAAATGGTCCATCTGGTGCCCTTGGCTAAATTGCCTTCCTCCTCTGATTTGGTACCTTTGTTCTTTCAGCATGTGGTTCGGTTGCATGGCATTCCTGAGAATATTGTTTCTGACAGAGGTTCCCAGTTTGTTTCAAGGTTTTGGCGAGCCTTTTGTGGTAGGATGGGCATTGACCTATCCTTTTCCTCGGCTTTCCATCCTCAGACTAATGGCCAGACCGAACGAACCAATCAGACCTTGGAAACATATCTGAGATGTTTTGTTTCTGCAGACCAGGATGATTGGGTGTCCTTTTTGCCGTTGGCTGAGTTCGCCCTTAATAATCGGGCCAGCTCGGCTACCTTGGTTTCTCCATTTTTTTGCAATTCTGGGTTCCATCCTCGTTTCTCTTCAGGACAGGTTGAGTCTTCGGACTGTCCTGGTGTGGATTCTGTGGTGGATAGGTTGCAGCAGATCTGGACTCAGGTAGTGGACAATTTGATCTTGTCCCAGGAGAAAGCTCAACTTTTCGCTAATCGCAGACGCCGTGTGGGTCCCCGACTTCGTGTTGGGGATCTGGTTTGGTTATCTTCTTGTCATATTCCTATGAAGGTTTCCTCTCCTAAATTTAAACCTCGTTTTATTGGTCCGTATAGGATTTCTGAGGTTCTCAATCCTGTGTCTTTTCGTTTGACCCTCCCAGACTCCTTTTCCATACATAATGTATTCCATAGGTCGTTGTTGCGGAGATACGTGGCACCTATGGTTCCTTCTGTTGAGCCTCCTGCCCCGGTTTTGGTGGAAGGGGAATTGGAGTATATTGTGGAGAAGATTTTGGATTCTCGTGTTTCTAGACGGAAACTCCAGTATCTGGTTAAATGGAAGGGTTATGCTCAGGAAGATAATTCCTGGGTTTTTGCCTCTGATGTTCATGCTTCCGATCTTGTTCGTGCCTTTCATGCGGCTCATCCTGGTCGGCCTGGGGGCTCTGGTGAGGGTTCGGTGACCCCTCCTCAAGGGGGGGTACTGTTGTGAATTCTGTGGCTGAATTCACTCCTGTGGTCACAAGTGGTACTGCAGCCTCTGAGCTTCCTCCCTCAGGTGTTCTGGTGAGCTCGTTAACTGCTTCATTACTTAACTCCGCCTGATGCTGCTATCCTTGCTCCTTGTCAATGTTTCAGTGTTGGATCTGAGCTTCTCCAGATTGTTCCTGTGACCTGCTGCTCTGTATAGCTAAGTGCTTTTTGTTTTTTTTTGTTGCTTTATTTCTGTCCAGCTTGTCTTTTGTTTTGCTGGAAGCTCTGAGACGCAAAGGGTGTACCGCCGTGCCGTTAGTTCGGCACGGTGGGTTTTTTTTGCCCCCTTTGCGTGGTTTTGCTTTAGGGTTTTTTGTAGACTGCAAAGTTCGCTTTACTGTCCTCGCTCTGTCCTAGAATATCGGGCCCCACTTTGCTGAATCTATTTCATCCCTACGTTTTGTCTTTTCATCTTACTCACAGTCATTATATGTGGGGGGCTGCCTTTTCCTTTGGGGAATTTCTCTGGGGCAAGTCAGGCCTATTTTTCTATCTTCAGGCTAGCTAGTTTCTTAGGCTGTGCCGAGTTGCCTAGGTAGTTGTTAGGCGCAATCCACAGCCGCTTTTAGTTGTGTTTAGGATAGGATCAGGTGTGCAGTCTACAGAGTTTCCACGTCTCAGAGCTCGTTCTTGTATTTTTGGGTATTTGTCAGATCACTGTGTGCGCTCTGATCGCTAAGCACACTGTGTTTCTGGATTGCCTTCATAACACCTGTCATTAGCAGACATAACAGTCCCCTAGTTCTACTTTTGATGCATCAGTAGAAGACCACCCTCTTAAGGAGACCAGATCTTCAATAGAAAATTACGTTTTAATGCAATATTGAGTGGTCTTATAAAGGTTTAACTGTAGTATACACTGTATACTTACCCTTTTGTTGGACAATTAATGTAAACTTAATTGCATTTACTTGAAGAAAGGTAAAATGTTAATTAAATAAGGGATCAATTTATCAGTGTTGCTAAATTCGTGGTGACACCATCTATAATCAATTTAGTAATTTGCACATTAATGACACCATAGTTATACATGTAGTAATATAATCTCTAATTGTTATCAATGATGTGTTTTAAGCCATGCTGATAGCTTGAACTTTATCAATAAGTGCATGTTTCATGCAAGTCACTAGAAACATCTACCATACTTTTTTTTGCTAATGGATCCAGTCTAGTTTAGTTTTTCATCTTGAAGATAATTACATTGCCTCCAACCAGCTGTGAATTCTTGTCATACAAGGATGCGCTATCGATTAATTCCAACACCATGGCACAATTTGTAGCAATGTCGATCAATGATTAAGTCACTGTTTGAAATAGTAATAATTAAGCACCTTTTGTACAAAGCACCCATTAATTATTTCAATTGATTGAACACCAGTCATTTCCTGGTTGTATCTAATATTGTGATCAAGGATCAGTCACTTAATAAAAATCAAAGAACTTTAGGCGAAGCAGAAAGAGCATTAGTAGTAGCATAAACTATTTCTGATAATTAAGGTTAATAGAAGTTAGAGAGGTGCCTTGCATGTTATTTTAGGCTATAACTATATTGCTAATTAGGAAGAAGACAAATATTAAAAGAATGAAAAGCGAATTGGGTTAGGCACTTACTGATTTCATTAGCTTAACTTAATTAACACACTGTTTGTTCATTGCTATACTTAGGAAAATGGAAAGTGAATTGTTTATTCTCGATTTTCTTCAGTGGTTAATGTAAAACACAGAACTTTTAAGGAGTTCCTAAGCAGAATGCTTCTTTAATCCTGCTTTGTTCACTTGATGCGTTGTCTCTCTCCTTTTATCCAATTTGTGCTTGTATTGTGGATAATGGATAAAGTCCTAAAAGGTGGGCATTAGTAGATATGAATTTGAAAAATATGGCTTTTGATTATTTTCTTTTATAGAAAGCTTTTCTACATTGTTTGACCACTATATGCAGAAAAGTTTGTAGATTGTCTTCTTCAAATGTTACACTATCGCCATTACGTGACATAGTCATCCTGTTAGGTTATAGGTTGAACTTGGTGAACTTAAGTATTCCTTCAACCTTAAAAACTATGAAAGTATGTTAGCAGTTGATACATCTGGAACTTTCCCTACTTTTGGGGTCCATTTTTAAAAGCCTTAAAACAACTCTTTAGGTTACTAATTTATGTTAAATATATAAGGATCTTGAGAATAGAATGTTCACTAGAAGTGTTATTCCTACGATGGTGTGTTAACTCCAGTCCATATGTTAAAGAATAACTTACCATTCTCTAGAGGTCTGATTGCTAGGACCTACAATGATCCCTAAAATGATGTTCTGGAGCCGCCTTATAATGTCCCATCTTAAATGCATTGCACACGCTTGATCTCCACTTCATTCTCTAGCGGACAACCAGAAATAGTTGAATTCTGTACCCATAAATAATTAATAGAGCAGATGTCATCTCTTAAAGGTATAGCGTCAGCATCTCTGCCTGCAGTTCCTCTCCCCTGCAGAGAGGTCAGTGTAATAATAATAATACTAAATTTTATTTATATAGCACCAACATATTCTGCAGCACTTTACAATTAAGCGGGGACATGTACAGACAATAAATTCAGTACAAGTTAAGACAATTTAAACAGTGACATTAGGAGTGAGGTCCCTGCTCGCAAGCTTACAATCTACAAGGAAATAGGGGGACACAACAGGTGAAAAGTAATTGTTATTTCAGGTTTGGCAATTATAATAAATAGGGATTTTCATACAAAGCTGCTTGATCCGGTCATCAGCCCATGTGTTTAAGTGCAATAGTCAAGTATCAAGTGCAGTTATCATGTGTATGGAGGGTGTGGAGACAGATGAATAGTAGGGTGCAGATTCAGAGTAATATTTGGAAGGAGGGAACAGGGCAAAGTTAGTTTACTGAGTAGTTGATGTGGTAGGCTTGTTTGAAGAGATGGGTTTTCAAAGCTCGCTTGAATAGGTCGGGACTAGGTATCAGTCTGATCGTCTGGGGAAGTGCATTCCAGAGAGCTGGCGCAGCATGAGAGAAGTCATGGAGACGGAGTTGTGAGGTTCGGATTACAGGGGATGTTAGTCTTAGGTCATTTGTAGAACGGAGGGCATGTGTGGGGCGATAGACAGAGATGAGAGAGGAGATATAAGGTGGTGCAGAATTGTGGAGAGCTTTGTGGGTGAGAGAGATGAGTTTATACTGGACCCTGTAGCGAATGGGTAGTGTTTTGACCTGGTGGTCAGGACAATAATGGACCTGGTGGTTAAGAGCACACGGAATGACCTGGTAGTTACTGATAATAAAGGACGAGCTCTGGGACGTGGGAACTCTGCTGACCGCAATCCCTAATCCCATCACACACACACTAGAAATAGCCGTGGATTGCTCCTAACGCTCCCTATGCAACTCGGCACAGCCTAAGAAACTAGCTAGCCCTGAAGATAGAAAAATAAAGCCTACCTTGCCTCAGAGAAATTCCCCAAAGGAAAAGGCAGCCCCCCACATATAATGACTGTGAGTAAAGATGAAAATACAAACACAGAGATGAAATAGATTTAGCAAAGTGAGGCCCGACTTACTGAACAGACCGAGGATAGGAAAGGTAGCTTTGCGGTCAGCACAAAAACCTACAAAAAGACCACGCAGAGGGCGCAAAAAAACCCTCCGCACCGACTCACGGTGCGGAGGCGCTCCCTCCGCGTCCCAGAGCTTCCAGCAAGCAAGACAACAACAAAATAGCATGATGATATAGAAGATGCTAAGCACAGCCTAAATAGGGGAGGTGCACAGTCATAGGTGCCCAAACCTGAATGTATACAATATAAAGTGACTAGCACACTCCAGCGTGTTGTGATGCAAAAAAAGTGGGGATTTATTACATACAGTAAATCACAAACGTTTCGGTCGATACTGGACCTTCATCAGTGTGCTAGGTATAATTGTATACTTGTATGGCCCCAAAGACAATAGAATACTCGGATTTGCATCAATCAGACATGCTGGAAAAAAAGGCAACAAGCCGGGAAGAAACAGAACCAGGCTGGTCAACTGACGGTGAGTCAGAATAATAGGTGGCGCTGAGGCTTAAAAGAGCTGTCAGTACGCCGGGACACTAGGGATAAATGCGGTATCCACCGCTAATAGAGTGTGTCATACACTCTATTAGCGGTGGATACCGCATTTATCCCTAGTGTCCCGGCGTACTGACAGCTCTTTTAAGCCTTGTTGCCTTTTTTTCCAGCATGTCTGATTGATGCAAATCCGAGTATTCTATTGTCTTTGGGGCCATACAAGTATACAATTATACCTAGCACACTGATGAAGGTCCAGTATCGACCGAAACGTTTGTGATTTACTGTATGTAATAAATCCCCACTTTTTTTGCATCACAACACCCTGGAGTGTGCTAGTCACTTTATATTGTGAACAACAAAATAGCAAGCTGGACAGAAAAATAGCAAACCAGAGAAAAACAGGTAGGCACTTAGCTTCTATAGTGAAGACAGGTCACAAGAACGATCCAGGAGTGAACAAGACCAATACTGGAACATTGACAGGTGGCATGGAGCAAAGATCTCAGTGGAGTTAAATAGAGCAGCCAGCTAATGAATTAACCTCGTCACCTGTGGAAGGAAACTCAGAAACACCCACAGCCACCAGAGGAACTCCATGGATAGAACCAGCCGAAGTACCATTCATGACCACAGGAGGGAGCCCGACAACAGAATTCACAACAGGGTAGCCAGTGTAATGACTGGCACAAGATGGAGGCATCAGTGAAGCGGCAGGACAAAAATATGACTCTGGCTGCAGCATTCAAGATGGATTGGAGAGGAGAAAGTTTGGTAAGAGGGAGACCGATCAGAAGAGAGTTGCAATAGTCCAGACGGGTATGAATAAGAGTGACCGTAAGAGTCTTAGCAGTTTCAATGGTGAGAAAAGGTCGGATTCTGGAGATGTTTTTAAGATGCAGGTGACAAGAGCGAGTGAGTGTTTGGTTATAGGGAGTAAAGGAAAGTTCGGTGTCGAATATGACCCCAAGACGGCGGGCATGCTGCTTGGAAGTTATGGTTGAACCCTCCAGGGTAATTTTGATGTTGGCTAGAGTGAGGTTAGTAGAAGGGAGAAACACAAGAAGTTCCGTTTTGGGGAGATTTAGTTTCAGGTAGAGGGAGGACAAGATGTTAGAGACAGCAGACAGACAATCATTGGTATTTTGAATTAGGGTAGGGGTGATGTCAGGGGAAGAAGTGTATAATTGGGTGTCATCAGCATAGAGATGATACTGGAACCCAAATCTGCTGATTGTTTGTCCAATAGGGGCCATGTAAAGAGAGAAGAGGAGGAAACCTAGGACTGAGCCTTGCGGAACCCCGATAGTAAGGGAACGAGGAGAGGAAGAGGAGCGGCAAAAGATACAGTGGAGGAGCGGTCAGAGAGGTAGGAGGAGAACCAGGAGAGGGCTGTGTCCTTGAGGCCTATAGAGCGGAGCATAGTGAGGAGGAGCTGGTGATCCACAGTGTCAAATGCGGCAGAGAGATCCAGGAGAATCAGCAGAGAGCAATGACCTTTGGATTTAGATGTTATTAGATCATTAGAGACTTTAGTGAGGGCAGTTTCGGTGGAGTGTAAAGAGCGGAAACCAGATTGTAAGGGGTCAAGAAGAGAGTTATCCGAGAGATAGCGGATTAGACGGGAGTGGACCAAGCGTTTCAGGAGTTTAGAGATGAAGAACAGGTCTGCAGTTAGCAGTGCAGTTGTGGTCCAGGGATGGCTTTTTAAGTAAAGGGGTTATGATGGCATGTTTAAATGAGGGAAAGATACCTGAAGCAAGAGAGAGGTTAAATATTTTAGTCAGGTAAGTGGTGACCACTGGTGAGAGAGACTGCAGGATATGTGAAGGAATGGGGTCACTGTTGCAGGTTGTAGGCCGAGCAGAAGCGAGGAGCTTGGAAACTTCTTCTTCTGAAACAGGCTCAAAGATGTCTAGTGAGCTTGAGGTGCTGCAGGGAAGGGGATCCAGGCACTAAGGAGATTGCGCTGAGATATTTTGATGGATGTGGTTGATTTTTTCTAAGAAATAAGTGGCCAGATCCTCACCGCTAAGGTTGGTGATGGGGGCCTGTACTTTACGTTTCAGGAGGGAGTTTAACCCCTTTCTGCCATTAGACGTACTATTGCGTCCATGTGGGGTGGGCTTTACTTCCCAAGGACGCAATAGTACGTCATATGCGATCGGCAGCGCTCACGGGGGGAGCGCCGCCGATCGCGGCCGGGTGTCAGCTGTTTATCGCAGCTGACATCCGGCACTATGTGCCAGGAGCGGTCACGGACCGCCCCCGGCACATTAACCCCCGGCACACCGCGATCAAAGATGATCGCGATGTGCCGGCGGTACAGGGAAGCTTCCCGCAGGGAGGGGGCTCCCTGCGGGCTTCCCTGAGCCCCCCGCAGCAACGCGATGTGATCGCGTTGCTGCGAGGGTCTCACCTCCCTCCCTGCTCTCTCCAGCCCCGGATCCAAGATGGCCGCGGATCCGGGTCCTGCAGGGAGGGAGGTGGCTTCACAGAGCCTGCTCAGAGCAGGCACTGTGAAGGCTGCAGCGCTGCATGTCAGATCAGTGATCTGACAGAGTGCTGTGCAAACTGTCAGATCACTGATCTGTGATGTCCCCCCCTGGGACAAAGTAAAAAAGTAAAAAAAAAAAATTTCAAATGTGTAAAAAAAAATAAAAAAAAATATTCCAAAATAATGAAAAAAAAAATAAAAATATTATTCCCATAAATACATTTCTTTATCTAAATAATAAAAAAAAAACAATAAAAGTACACATATTTAGTATCGCCGCGTCCGTAAAGGCCCGACCTATAAAACTGGCCCACTAGTTAACCCCTTCAGTAAACACCGTAAGAAAAAAAAAAAAAAAACGAGGCAAAAAACAACGCTTTATTATCATACCGCCGAACAAAAAGTGGAATAACACGCGATCAAAAAGACAGATATAAATAACCATGGTACCGCTGAAAACATCATCTTGTCCCGCAAAAAACGAGCTGCCATACATCATCATCAGCAAAAAAATAAAAAAGTTATAGTCCTGAGAATAAAGCGATGCAAAAATAATTTTTTTTTCTATAAAATAGTTTTTATCGTATAAAAGCGCCAAAACATAAAAAAATGATATAAATGAGGTGTCGCTGTAATCGCACTGACCCGAAGAATAAAACTGCTTCATCAATTTTACGAAACGCGGAACGGTATAAACGCCTCCCCCAAAAGAAATTCATGAAAAGCTGGTTTTTGGTCATTCTGCCTCACAAAAATCGGAATAAAAAGCGATCAAAAAATGTCACGTGCCCGAAAATGTTACCAATAAAAACATCAACTCGTCCCGCAAAAAACAAGACCTCACATGACTCTGTGGACCAAAATATAGAAAAATTATAGCTCTCAAAATGTGGTAACGCAAAAAATATTTTTTGCAATAAAAAGCGTCTTTCAGTGTGTGACGGCTGCCAATCATAAAAATCCGCTAAAAAACCCGCTATAAAAGTAAATCAAACCCCCCTTCATCACCCCCTTAGTTAGGGAAAAATTAAAAAAATGTATTTATTTCCATTTTCCCATTAGGGCTAGGGTTAGAGTTAGGGCTAGGGTTAGGGCTAGGGTTAGGGCTAGGGTTAGGGTTAGGGTTAGGGCTAGGGTTAGGGCTAGGGTTAGGGCTAGGGTTAGGGCTAGGGTTAGGGTTAGGGCTAGGGTTAGGGCTAGGGTTAGGGTTAGGGCTAGGGTTAGGGCTAGGGTTAGGGCTAGGGTTAGGATTAGGGTTAGGGCTAGGGTTAGGGCTAGGGCTACAGTTTGGGTTGGGGCTAAAGTTACAGTTAGGGTTTAGATTACATTTATGGTTGGGAATAGGGTTGGGATTAGGGTTAGGGGTGTGTCAGGGTTAGAGGTGTGGTTAGGGTTACTGTTGGGATTAGGGTTAGGGATGTGTTTGGATTAGGGTTTCAGTTATAATTGGGGGGGTTTCCACTGTTTAGGCACATCAGGCGCTCTCCAATCGCGACATGGCGTCCGATCTCAATTCCAGCCAATTCTGCGTTGAAAAAGTAAAACAGTGCTTCTTCCCTTCCGAGCTCTCCCGTGTGCCCAAACAGGGGTTTACCCCAACATATGGGGTATCAGCGTACTCAGGACAAATAGGACAACAACTTTTGGGGTCCAATTTCTCCTGCTACCCTTGGGAAAATACAAAACTCGGGGCTAAAACATATTTTTTGTGGGAAAAAAAAAGATTTTTTATTTTCACGGCTCTGCGTTATAAACTGTAGTGAAACACTTGGGGGTTCAAAGTTCTCACAACACATCTAGATTAGTTCCCTGGGGGGTCTAGTTTCCAATATGGGGTCACTTGTGGGGGGTTTCTACTGTTTAGGTACATTAGGGGTTCTGCAAACGCAATGTGACGTCTGCAGACCATTCCATCTAAGTCTGCATTCCAAATGGCGCTCCTTCCCTTCCGAGCTCTGCCATGCGCTCAAACGTTGGTTTCCCCCAACATACGGGGTATCAGCGTACTCAGGACAAATTGGACAACAACTTTTGGGGTCGAATTTCTCCTCTTACCCTCGGGAAAATACAAAACTGGGGGCTAAAAAATAATTTTGGGGGGAAAGATTTTTTTTTTTAATTTTCACGGCTCTGCGTTACAAACTGTAGTGAAACACTTGGGGGTTCAAAGCTATCACAACACATCTAGATGAGTTCCTTAGGGGGTCTAGTTTCCAAAATGGTGTCACTTGTGGGAGGTTTCTACTGTTTAGGTACATTAGGGGCTCTGCAAATGCAATGTGACACCTGCAGACCATTCCATCTAAGTCCTCATTCCAAATGGAGCTCCTTCCCTTCCGAGCCCTCCCATGCGCCCAAACAGTGGTTCCCCCCCACATATGGGGTATCAGCGCACTCAGGACAAATTGGACAACAAATTGTGGGGTCGAATTTCTCCTGTTACCCTCGGGAAAATACAAAACTGGGGGCTAAAAAATAATTTTTGTGGGAAAAAATTTTTGTTTTATTTTTACGGCTCTCCACTATAAACTTCTGTGAAGCCCTTGGTGGGTCAAAGCGCTCAGCACACATCTAGATAAGTTCCTAAGGGGGTCTACTTTCCAAAATGGTGTCACTTGTGGGGGGTTTCTACTGTTTAGGTACATTAGGGGCTCTGCAAACGCAATGTGACACCTGCAGACCATTCCATCTAAGTCTGCATTCAAATGGCACTCCTTCCCTTCTGAGCCCTCCCATGTGCCCAAACAGTGGTTCCCCCCACATATGGTGTATCATCGCACTCAGGACAAATTGGGCAACAAATTTTGGGGTCCAATTTCTCCTGTTACCCTCAGGAAAATACAAAACTGGGGGCTAAAAAAATAATTTTTGTGGGAAAAAAATTTTGTTTTATTTTTACGGCTCTGCATTATAAACTTCTGTGAAGCACTTGGTGGGTCAAAGTGCTCACCACACCTCTAGATAAGTTCCTTAGGGGGTCTACTTTCCAAAATGGTGTAATTTGTGGGGGGTTTCAATGTTTAGGCACATTAGTGGCTCTTCAAACGCAACATGGCGTCCCATCTCAATTCCTGTCAATTTTGCTTTGAAAAGTCAAACGGCGCTCCTTCCCTTCCGAGCTCTCCCATCCACCCAAACAGTGGTTTACCCCCACATATGGGGTATCAGCGTACTCAGGACAAATTGTACAACAACTTTTGGGGTCCAATTTCTTCTCTTACCCTTGGGAAAATAAAAAATTGGGGGCAAAAAGATAATTTTTGTGAAAAAATATGATTTTTTATTTTTACGGTTCTACATTATAAACTTCTGTGAAGCACTTGGTGGGTCAAAGTGCTCACCACACCTCTAGATAAGTTCCTTAGGGGGTCTACTTTCCAAAATGGTGTCACTTGTGGGGGGTTTCAATGTTTAGGCACATCAGTGGCTCTTCAAACGCAACATGACGTCCCATCTCAATTCCTGTCAATTTTGCATTGAAAAGTCAAACGGCGCTCCTTCCCTTCCGAGCTCTCCCATCCGCCCAAACAGTGGTTTACCCCCACATATGGGCTATCAGCGTACTCAGGACAAATTGTACAACAACTTTTGGGGTCCAATTTCTTCTCTTACCCTTGGGAAAATAAAAAATTGGGGGCAAAAAGATAATTTTTGTGAAAAAATATGATTTTTTATTTTTACGGTTCTACATTATAAACTTCTGTGAAGCACTTGGTGGGTCAAAGTGCTCACCACACCTCTAGATAAGTTCCTTAGGGGGTCTACTTTCCAAAATGGTGTCACTTGTGGGGGGTTTCAATGTTTAGCCACATCAGGGGCTCTCCAAACGAAACATGGCGTCCCATCTCAATTCCAGTCAATTTTGCATTGAAAAGTCAAATGGCACTCCTTCGCTTCCGAGCTCTGCCATGCGCCCAAACAGTGGTTTACCCCCACATGTGGGGTATTGGCATACTCAGGACAAATTGTACAACAATGTTTGGGGTCCATTTTCTCCTGTTACCCTTGGTAAAATAAAACAAATTGGAGCTGAATTAAATTTTTTGTGAAAAAAAGTTAAATGTTCATTTTTATTTAAACATTCAAAAAATTCCTGTGAAGCACCAGAAGGGTTAATAAACTTCTTGAATATGGTTTTGAGCACCTTGAGGGGTGTAGTTTTTAGAATGGTGTCACACTTGGGCATGAGAAATTGCTGGTCAACTTTTAACCCTTATAACTCCCTAACAAAAAAAAAATTGGTTCCAAAATTATGCTGATGTAAAGGAGACATGTGGGAAATGTTACTTATTAAGTATTTTGTGTGACATATCTCTGTGATTTAATTGCATAAAAATTCAAAGTTGGAAAATTGCGAAATTTTCATAATTTTCGCCAAATTTCCGTTTTTTTCACAAATAAACGCAGGTACTATCAAATAATTTTTACCATTGTCATGAAGTACAATATGTCACGAGAAAACAATGTCAGAATCACCAGGATCCATTGAAGCGTTCCAGAGTTATAACCTCATAAAGGGACAGTGGTCAGAATTGTAAAAATTGGCCCGGTCATTAACGTGCAAACCACCCTTGGGGGTAAAGGGGTTAAGGTTTCAAAAAGTCGTTTTGGGTTGTTGGATAGTGAGGTGATGAGGGTGGTGAAGTAGGATTGTTTGGCCAGATAAAGGGCAGAGTTATAGGTTTTGAGCATGAAATTATAGTGGATGAAGTCTTCTGCTAAGAGAGATTTTCTCCACTGCTGCTCTACACACCTTGGGCAATGTTGAAGAAAGCGTTTTTGCATAGTGTGCCAGGGCTGCTGTTGTCTGTGTCAGGTCTTTCTGCATGTAGAAGGTGCTGCTTCATCTAGGGCATTCTTCAGTGTATTATTGAAGTGTGACAATGCTAAGTCTGGATAGGAGAGGGAGGAGATGGGGGCTAGAGATGTGTGGAGATTGTCCACAAGCTGCTAAGTATTAATGGTACGTGTATTCCGATAAGTGTGGTAAGTGTGGGTGTCCCGGGTGAGGAGACAATCCTTTGCAGAGAGGGAAAGAAGGTTGTGGTCTGAGAGCGGAAGAGGGGAGTTCGTAAAGTCATGCAGCGAGCCGGGACGGGAGAAATCCAGGTCCCGAGTATTCCTGTCCTCATGCGTAGGAGAATTAGTAAACTGTGAGAGGCCAAATGAAGAAGTTAGAGAAAGAAGATGAGAGGCAGATTGGGAGAGGGGATCACTGATGGGGATGTTAAAGTCTCCCATGATGAGGGCGGGGATGTCACAGGATAGAAAGTGAGTAAACCAGGTGGCAAAGTGGTCTAGAAACTGGCGGGAGGAGCCTGGAGGGCAATAAACAACCACTCGCAAGGAGAAGGGCTTAAAGAGTCTGATGGCATGGACTTCAAAGGAAGGAAATGTGAGTGAGGGAACAGGGGGTTGACCTGGAAAGCACGTTGTGATGAAAGGAGCAAACCAACACCTCCACCCTGTCTGTTCTCAGGTCTGGTGGTATGTGAAAATTTCAGCCCACCAAATGAGAGTGCGGCAGCAGCAGTGGTGTCTGAATGCTGGATCCAGGTTTCTAGAATAGCCAGAAGGTTAAGGGAATTAGAGAGGAAAAGATTGTGATTTGTTACACACAGACCATGCATTCCAGAGAGCACAGTGGAAAGCGATATGAGAAGGCATGCACTGAATGTTAATAAGATTAGCAAGGTTTCTATATTTAGCTGGATGAGAGTAATGTATGCTGGTGGAGGGAGGCCCAGGGTTGGGGGAGATGTCACCTGCAACTAATAGAAGGAGAAAAAACAGAAAGAGCAGGTGGTGGGATGATTTGTATGAACGTTTTGAGTGCTGCATGGCGGTAGTGGCTGGTTTGGAGTGGGTAAGAAGTGTCAGTAGAGCCTCAGAGTTATCCATGGGTGAGGGGAGAAGGGAGGGGTGGTTATAGAGAGAGTGCCCAGAATGTGTTAAAGGGTGGGCGAGTTGTGAGAAAGCAGAAGTAAAAACAAATAAGAAGCAGATTGATATGATTAATGCATAATGTAGTATGACTGACCAAGAAGCATGATTGTTTGAAACACTTATGCACCTTACCTGTCTCCTGCCCTGTCTAACTGCCATTTTCTAACTGCCAAGCACTTTAAACTGTTGCACTTAAAATCTGTTGCACACGCAAACCCGTGCGTGCTATCCCAGCCAGAATAAATATATATGAAATGGAGTAACTGCTAGCATCAGGAACCAAATGGTCACAATCAGCAATTAACCAATTAGCATAAGGCTAGAGCAGGCATTACTATGGAGGGTAAACAACCAATGCTGAACAAGGCCATAAAGCAGTGGGACAAAAGGAAAAAAAATAGCTTTGAAAACTTTAAATCAGAAACCAAAAACAGAAAAAAACAACAACACAGGAGTGATGGATAAAATACCATGTGCAAAGCTTGCTAAATATGATTCAGTTCACACTTGCAGTCAGCACACAAATGGATGTATGGATAAAATACCATGTACAAAGCTTGCTAAACATGGTTCAGTTCACACTTGCAGTCAGCACACAAATGGATGGATGGATAAAATAACTGTGTGAAGAAGAGAAGAGAGGAACATCAGCTTCAATGCCATTTTCTAACTGCAAAGCACTTTAAACTGTTGCACTTAAAATCTGTTGCACACACGAACCCGCGCCCGTGCTATCCTAGCCAGACTAAATATATATGAAATTTAACCCATAGTGTACTAATTTAACCCTAGAACGCATACCTGGGGCCTCGGAGGCCTGCCAGGTTACTTGTTTTCTATTTTCCGTAAAAGTACTTTAGTTAGAAATTTGAAAATCTAGGTAATCCTGAGGTATATAGTTGTTAGTAATTTCCAGTTATTCATATATTTTTATGTTACAGACATTTCGGTATAACAACCTTTTTTTGGGACCACCCCATATTCACGCACCTGGGGCCTTTTAGGCCTGTACTAGGTTTACATGTGATACTCAGTCTTTTTGTCTGTATTGTTGCTGGGGAAGAACTTTTATGACTCTAAAACACTCGCTAAAAACTCTCTAAACACTCTAAAAACACTTGCTCTGCCAATTTTCAATTCAGGAAAAAATATTACAATTGATAATTACTTTACCAATTTTGAAATGGCCAACTTTTTGCTTCAAAAGCAACTTACACTTGTTGGTACTATGAGGCCAAACCGCCGCAAAATTCCTCCAATCATGAAGCACAATGCACAGCGAGCAATCTACGAGTGTGTATTCGGTTTCTGCAATCAAGCAACAATGGTGTCTTATAAAGCCAAGAAAGAAAAATCCGTGATATTACTGAGTACAATGCATCATGATGGAGGTATTGACACCAATGACAGAAGATAAAAAACGAAATCATACTGCATTATAATAAGACAAAAGGAGGTGTCGACAAGATGGACGAAATGATTGGAGAGTATTCGTGCAAAAGGCAGACTAAACATTGTCCTGTTGCCCTTTTTTCCAATATCCTTGATGTGTCTGCCCTCAATAGCTACATTGTTTATTGTCAAACTAATCCAGAATTCCATGCCAACAGGAAAGACAAGAAACATCTATTTTTGACAGAACTTTGTTATGAACTTTTGATGCCTACTATGATGGAGAGAAGCAGCATGATATGCTTATCAAGGCAAATTACGGAGGCAATGATCCGATGTGGAATACGCTTTCTGGAACATCCAGAGCAAAGAGAAAAAAAATGAAAGCGCTGCTATATTTGTCCAGCAAAGAAGGAAAGAAAATCAGAGCGTTTCTGTTCTACTTGCGGACAAAATGTATGCAAGGAACATTCAGCCGAAAAAATAATATGCGAGACTTGTCGGCGGAAAATGTAAAGTTACAAATAAATATTCCTGCACCAAGTTTGCTACAACCAAAAAATGCTTTCATAACAAAATTGCATATAGAATGCCTATACTTGGCGTGCCTGTTTACTTACTTTTTTGTTGTCTTATGCACATAATTATGTTTTGAAATATACACATCTTAGGCTGTGTTCCAAGTAGCGCTTGGGTTTGCCAGAAGGGGATCCATAATGGATCTGACTTCCTGGTAACTCCAGCTAAGGCTGAAGGAATGGCGGGATTCCGCCAGCCTTAGCTGGGGTCACCAGGAGGTCAGATCCATTACGGATCCCCTCCTGGCGGACCCCAGCGCTAGTTGTAATGCATCCTTACCTTGCAATTGTAAAATACATTTTGAAAAGTATTTTTATTTGAGTTATTCCATGTTATTTGCACACAGGCCTAAAAGGCCCCAGGTGCGTGAATATGGGGTAGTCCCAAAAAAAGGTTGTTATACCGAAATGCCTATAACATAAAAATATATGAACAACTGGAAATTACTAACAACTATATACCTGAGGAATACCTAGAGTTTCAAAATTCTAACTAAAGAAATTTTACAGAAAATAGAAAACAAGTAACCTGGCAGGCCTGCGAGGCCCCAGGTATGCGTCCGCCAGCCTTAGCTGGGGTCACCAGGAGGTCAGATCCATTACGGAATCCCATCCTGGCGGACCCCTGTGCTAGTGGGAATGCATCCTTACTTTGCAATAAACTTTGAAAGTATTTTTATTTGAGTTATTCCATGATAATTGTAAACAGGCCTAAAAGGCCCCAGGTGCGTGAATGTGTAGATTTCTATGGGTATGCGTTCTTGGGTTAACTCATGTTCAAAAACTCTATCAAATGCTATTCATACAGCAATGCTTTTAACATGGTTTTCAAAATTGCTTCAGTACAAAACATGTCTTTGAAGCATTTTCCACTTGAAAGCAAAGACAGGTACTGCATTTTGTATTACCACATTGAAAGGGGACATTTCAATCTGCAAAAGAAACCCAAGATTGAGCTACAAAAGTTGCCACAAAATCTATAATAAATACTCACCAGAAGTGTACCCATCCTAATAAATCCAAAATTATAATTGCTTTTGAAAGTACTCTATGGCTTAACATGGGTAGCACCTGTGTGCATAGCTGTTAAAAAGGATACAGCAGGCCTCCACAAATAAAGGGAAGGGGCAGCACAGGTGCAAACTACTGAAAAAAACAGACACCCCCCACACCTACCAGATTATGAAGAGGTTGGCTGCCTAGTAGAAACAATTAGGAAATTTCATTTATTTTGCATCCATACAAAAGCAGAAGAGTCCATGTGAGGAGACTGTGGTTGCTACTTTAAAGTACTGTGTGTGTGGAGGTCCTGGGTGCTGGACAGGACTGTGACTGTGGTCGCAGTACTTTGAAGCAGTGACCACAGTAGCCTCACAGGGATGCGCTGCACATAATCTGATCTACATATACAGCAATCAGCACTTGGTCACAGCGATAGTAATTACCTATAAAGGATATGAATTCCGATTCCCCATGCAGCATCCAGTACTCTACCACAGCGAAGGCAGTCGCCATTTATGGACGCGCTACATTTAATTTAGCCACATTTAATTTTGCCTGCTTTAACAGCATTCAGGCATTTTCCTCTAATCATCCTTCAAGCTTATTTGAAGCACACTGTCTTATCCTTCTGAACCAGCAAGATACTCTGATGAAGGTCCAATGTGAGACCAAAAACGTTCAGTTATTTCTTCTGTTTTTGTCTGTATGCAAAATAAATGAAATTTCCTCATCTTTCATCAATTTGAGTGCCAAGTTTATTTTTGCTTAGATTACGGGTTGGATACCATACTTGAGCATGTCATTTTTTGTTGAGTGCCTTGTCGTTCTCTACTTTTAGTAGAAAAAATTGCACATTGATATGGCTTGCGTAGGATGCTAGTCACACAGGTAAGTGTGATGCAATGTGTCTGGCTTGCAGCCTATTAATGATACCTTTGTATTATCAGGCGGGCTACCTGTGTTTTATATGTTTTTATGGCTTACTTTATACCAATAATTAGAGACAAAGTAAAGGGACACATTATTTTAAAATCTGGAATATGAGAATTACATCACTTTTATAACACAGTTTAGAGTATAAAGCTCAGTAAATCTACATTGTTTTTGTATTGTGCCAGTTATTACATTTTATCTTCCATTTATATACGATGATGACTATAAGGTTATGTGTACACATCTAGAAATGCCGCAGAAATTTCCACAGCAATTCTGGAACTCCCTGACGCGGGAAAAACGCATGCAGAATTGGCATGCGTTTTCCTGCTAAACACTAGTCTTTTACAAGCATAATTAGCTTGCAGAATGCTAGCGTTTTCCAAGCGATCTGCAGCATCGCTTGGAAAACTGATTGACAGGTTGGTCACATTTGTCAAACATAGTGTTTGACAAGTGTGATCAACTTTTTTTAATTGATGCTGCCTATGCAGCATCAATAGTAAAAAGATCTAATGTTAAAAATAATAATAAAAAAAATCATGATATTCTCACCTTCTGGTGTCCCGGCAGTCTTCCCGCTCCTCGCAATGCTCCCATTAACAGTAATGCATTGCGAGAATGACCTGTGATGACGTACGGTCTCGCGAGACTGCTTCATCATCACAGGTCATTGTCGCTAGGCATTATTGGGAACGGAAGCATCGCGAGGAGTGGGAAGACTGCTGGGGACGCCGGAAGGTGAGAATATCATGAATTTTTATTTTTATTCTTTTTTTTAACTATTATTTGGTTCCCAGGGCCTAGAGAAGACTCTCCTCTTCTCCACCCTGGGTACAAACCACACATGATCCGCTTACTTCTTGCATGGTGGGCATAGCCACATACGGAAAGTAAGTGGATCAATGCATTTCTATGTGTGCGGAATCCCTGTGATTCCGCACAAGGAATGAACATGCTGTGTTTTTTCCAGAATGTGATTCCGCCGTGGAAAATAACGCAGCATGTGCACAAAAATGCAGAATGCATTATAAAAATGGGATGCTTAATGTATGCATTTTTTTCGCGTTTTATAATGTTTTATAGCAACAAAAACACTAAAGAAATGCAAAATTTCCTGAACGTGTACACATAGCCTAAACTTATCAGGCTTTTGTTTAACATTTATTTCGCTGATTAACCTTTCAATATCCATGTGTACTTTAGACTATTGAACAATCTGTTTACTTTCTCTTCCTCATACATCTGCATGATCTGTGGATTTTCCCCTTCCTATGCTATTGGATAAAATATATTTTATAACCCAGTCCCTATTTCTAACCTAGCTTGTTGATGTCTTTTTTTTTCCTCAATTCACTGCACCAGTAAGCATCTTCTCATTGGATACAATCCAGGGACCCTATAGCAAAGCGCAAATCCTAGAATAGGAGTGAAAAGATAAACATTATGGAGCCTGGAAGCAAAGGGGCTAGTGCCAAGATCTACCATAGTAAATCTTTTAGAACTGACAAATTCATTACAGGTATGTTCTTTCTGCCTTCTCCTAGATTGTGTTAAAGTCAAGTTCAACTTTTGTTTTTTGTTGTTGTTTATTTAGTATTTTCCCAGGTTCAATTGTACATCTGCACATATTCACAATTGCCTGTAAGATAGACATGCAGATTTTTCTTTATCATTGTACTAAGGGTAAATACAGAATATTTTTCTAGGTAATCAAAAAAACTAACATTGTGACATCACTCAGCATTAAACAGATTAAAAAGAATTTCAGGCTAAATATTGGTTTAGAGACTTTTTTGTAGGCTAAGTATTTTTCACTGTAAAAGAAAAGTATTAGCTATAAACCAAAATTTGAATTATTAAACTGGTATAACAGTGGTCAGTGAGCTGTTAAAAGTTATCAAGTACCATCAATACTCTTTAACGTTACCATTTTCTTCATAAATGGTAATACTTTTTTTGGCATAAGTCAGAAGCATTTTTCCATATTTGACATTGAAACGTGTTATTGAACTTTAATAAATTGCATTATTATAACAGGACATAGTAAATTCCTAACAAATATCATAACACAAATAATATCGAAGTTTCTCTTCAGTGGGAAAACTTAAAAGGACAATTAGTTGTGTATGAAAACAAACATTAGACGTTCTTGTACACTAATGTGATGGTATAAGTAGATAAAATTGTTAATTTTTGCTAAAAGGTCTCATCTTTTCTATTTTATAGAACAGCAAATATATCTTTAAAACCTTACTATTTGGCACTTATTTTGGCTATATTGTAACTATTTATGATCATAGGGGTAGTATAAAAAATCTTCAAAAAGAAATTGAAACTCTTAGATCTCCTCTTCAAGAACTAACTGTGGGGTACGACAATAAAAAGGAATGAAGAGTTAAAACACATTTTGGGATTCAGTGATCATCTGCCTGCTGAGACACAAGTTCCAAAATTACATGCAAAATGATCATTGAAGGAAGGTTTTATGCATTTGTTATAAAAATGATTGATTTACATTGAAAGGTCTTATTTCACTGTAATAAAAAGTATGCATTTCTTTATATGCAAATTATTTAACTTATTTTTTTTTTAGAATGGGAGGAATTGACATCTATAAAGAAAGTTGAAGCTGCTGACTTCATACAAAAAACAAGCAAACATTATTTTAATGATCTGAGCACAATAAACCAAATTGGAAGAGAAGCAATCATTAGCAGAAAATAGAAGAATATTTGTCTCAATCATCTAGTTAGCAGCATTTTCCATAAATTATTTGTTGTGATACAATTGGACTATTCATCATGGCTCCTTATGGAAATACCTCTCAGTCTCCCTGATTGTAATGCAGAATTTGTTTACAGATACTCGGCAACCGAAAACAAATGAGGGAATTATATTGTGTGAATTAAAACCTAATTACCATTAGAGCTGAAATTTACATGAACCAGTGTCTTGGCATATTTTACAAATGCTAAGCAAACAATCTGTAATAGAGACAGTAGAACTGATTATAATACAGAACTTATGACAACTCTGAATGAGTGCACACAACTACTACTATCAGGAATTCCATCAGTGGTAACTAGCGAAATCTAGAATAGTGGCAAAACATAAGTCCAGTTAAAATGCCATTTTAATGATATTTTGTTACCATCACTCTATTTTTTTCATGTTTTTATTCTGATCACCCCCTTTGTTCAGATTAACGACATGAATCGTTAAAGGGTTATTCCATAGGTTGAAAATTGCTCATTAGTGCATTGTCTGCTGATTGTGTTTGCATGTTTTCATACCTGCTTTACTTGTCTAATTTGAAAACTATATATGCCACAAGGATACCGTGTCCTGTTGTCACATTTGCTTTCTGTACATGTGTGTACCTATTTAGCGTTTCTTATTATGTCCTTTTTTTGGGAAGCTGTTGTGAATTCTGTTGTCAAGCTCCCTCCTGTGGTCATGAATGATACTTCGGCTGGTTCTGTCCATGGGCTTCCTCTGGTGGCTGTGAGTGGGGCTGCGGCTTCTGAGTCTCCTTCCACAGGTGACGAGGTTAATTCGTTAGCTGGCTGCTCTATTTAACTCCACCTAGATCATTGCTTCATGCCACCTGTCAATGTTCCAGTATTGGTCTAGTTCACTCCTGGATCGTTCTTGCGACCTGTCTTCTCAGCAGAAGCTAAGTTCCTGCTTGTTTTTCTCTTGTTTGCTATTTTTCTGTCCAGCTTGCTATTTTGATTTTTGTCTTGCTTGCTGGAAGCTCTGGGACGCAGAGGGAGCGCCTCTGCACTGTGAGTCGGTGCGGAGGGTCTTTTTGTGCCCTCTGCGTGGTCTTTTTGTAGTTTTTTGTGCTGACCGCAAAGTTACCTTTCCTATCCTCAGTCTGTTCAGTAAGTCGGGCCTCACTTTGCTAAATCTATTTCATCTCTGTGTTTGTAATTTTCATCTTTACTCACAGTCATTATATGTGGGGGGCTGCCTTTTCCTTTGGGGAATTTCTCTGAGGCAAGGTAGGCTTTATATTTCTATCTTTAGGGCTAGCTAGTTTCTTAGGCTGTGACGAGTTGCATAGGGAGCGTTAGGAGCAATCCACGGCTATTTCTAGTATGTGTGATAGGATTAGGGATTGCGGTCAGCAGAGTTCCCACGTCTCAGAGCTTGTCCTATATTATTAGTAACTATCAGGTCATTCCGTGTGCTCTTAACCACCAGGTCCATTATTGTCCTAACCACCAGGTCATAACAGTAAAATGTAATTATAGGGTAATCTTAAAAAAATAATAATGTGGCAACAGATGGGGTTGTGTAAAAGGAAAAATAAAATCCAATCGGCTGCTAAGAATATAGAAGCTGCTAGAAACAGAAGCAATGCCTCTGACACCAGCCATTCAGACTGCAGTACTGCCAGTGTATGGCAAGGTGGCCGTGAAAAAATTAAATTTAAAATGTAACTTTTAATATTTCCTTAATAAGACCAGTGGTGAAATGAAGCAAAAGAAGTAAACAACAAAACAATCACATAGACAAAAAGCGTGACTCAATGTGAAAAACTCAAACTCCGCATCGATGGGGACTATAACACCCCAGCTCACTTATATCATTCATAGTTATCTGACGACAGACTAGCAGGAAAATATGTGGCACATAACACATTAGAAAAAGTGTCACTGTATCACTGCAATTCCTATATATGTTTATGCAAGGGAGAGCGTGACATATACTGTACCGCAATATGGAACAAAAAGGCCACTATGATTTCTGTATAAACATTCATTCAGAAGTAAGGAACGATCTCACCCGGTTTCTTGTCAGAGGAACCCGGGCGGTACTTTAGTTTGGTTCAAAGGTCCTGGAAATCCAGGGGGAGGGGGGGAAGAAAATCCAAGTCCTCTACCACATCAATGCCTACCACTAGGATATCCAGGTAACATTTGATGACCATATCCCCATCATCTCCCGACGCGTTTCAATTTATCAAATCATCAGGGGAGGAAGATATGAAAAGGAAAAGGAAAAAAGGGGAGTTCCTTTGTATTAGAAGGTGTGCATGCTCCGTGCACAATATAAGACCGGATTAAGAAAATGTTTGTACCCTTTAAATTGTTCCAGAAAATGAATTATTCCTCTCAGAAAATTATTGTAATTGCAAATGTTTTGTTATTCACATATTTATTTTCACAGCACAAAAAAACTGAGAAAAAGGCAGATTGGTCTTAATTTAACACTAAACCCCAAAAATGGGCGGGCAAAATTATTGGCACCTTTCCAATCAACTATGCTTCAAGCATTTGATGCTTGTTCAAAGTGACCTGTGGAAAGTAACAGGTGTGGACAATATGAAAATCACACCTGAAACCAGATAAAAAGGGGAGAGGTTGATGCAATTTTTGCATTGCACGTCTGTGTGTGCCACATTAAGCATGGGGATCACAAAGAGGAGATGAGAACTTTCTGAATACTTGGAAATCAAAATTGTTCAATAATCTCAAGGTTGCAGATCCATCTCCAGAGATCTTGATGTTCCTTTGTCCATGTTACGCAGCATAATCAAGTTTACAACCCATGGCACTTTAGCTATTTTTCCTGGACATTGACGGCAGAGAAAATATGATTAAAGGTTGTATAGGAGGATAGATTAGATGGGAGATAAGCAGACCCAAGCTGTCCTGCAGGCTCAGGATGCATCAGTGTCAGTGCGAACTAACTGTCAACATTTGATTGAAATTAAATTCTATGACAGTAGACCCAGGACAACCCCACTGCTGACATAGAGACATAAAAAAGCTAGACTTCAGTTAGCCAAAATGTATGTGTGTAAGCCAAAATCCTTCTGGGAAAGCATCTCGTGGACAGATGAGACCAACATGGAGCTTTTTAGTAATGCACATCATTCTACTGTTAACAAAAACTGAATGAGGCCTACAAAAAAAGAGCGCAGTCAAACATAGTGAAGATGTAAAGATGTTTTTGGGTTGTTTTGCTACCTCTCACTCCTTTCGTTCTTTTTCATGCAATTCATGGCTTCTCAGTGTTGCGATTTACTGCAAATTTATTCAATATGAACAATATTTTTTGAGAAAAGATCAGCTCATATGTACACAAGATTGAAATTATTCTGCTGCTTGTCAATGCTTTAATGGAAAAATATGTGGTATTTTATTAACAATGAAAAAGAAATATAGGAATAAGCAAAGTACATGTTTGCTCCCAAATGTGTATCTAATCTCTTGGGTACAATAACACATGAATGAACAAGTTTCAATTATCATGTAACAAAGATCAAAAGAAGCTGCAAATATGCTAATAGAAAAGTGACAAAGATCATTAGTCTCCATTAATAAATGTCATCTACAAACATGTAATACTGATTATATGTACTTTCCAACTAATTATCTCATATAGAGAAAAATTCTCTAGTGCAAAATATAGGCATTATTGAAGATGCCAGAAACTTTAATGTAAAGGAATAACAAAAAGCTTAACAGTTGAAATCTTCCAATATCTGATTAAAATGGGTGTCTGCCACTTCTGACAATGGACTCTGTCTCATGTTAAAGTTTAATCCCTAAACCCTATTTCTCTTGCTATTTTATTTGTATTTGCCACGCATAAAAATGTTTTTTGCTTTGTTCAGTAACAGTAAAGTAAAAAATTAGAAAAAAAAGTGACATCCCAAAAATTTTTTTTTCAGAAATTGTAAAAATGTAAAGAATTAATGATTACATTTTCTTAAAAAATATTATCATTTGTTTATAATTTAGTAAAATATGAAAAATAATTTGAAAAGTTTTGGAATTTCCACTTTTAAACACTAGGGGGAGCAGCTGCTGAAATTTCAGAAAAAATTCTAGTGTACAACTAGCTCACATTACTGCACTGCAGTAAATATGGGCGGAGTCTGCTGACCTGTGTGATGTCTCCTCTCCTCCCCTTCTGGGTGTTTGCTAAGGGATTAGAGAGGATGATATTGTGGCACCCCTAGGGGTATTTGCCACAAAAATAGTTACTGACAGTAAATGCAAATACTAAAATAGCAAGACTGCACTACCACCTCCGGCCAGAAGGGGGAGCTCCAGAGACTCCCCTTGATCCATTCTGGTCTGAGAGAAGAACTGGCAGTTGGGCTAAGGAGCTGAAAGTGAGAGGTCATACAGTTGAATCTCTAACAGCCCTGTGACTGTTACCAGGCCTAAATCACCGGCCTGAGGAGAAGAGGGATAGAGAAAAAGGACATTGTGAGAACCGGGTAGCATTAATCACTACCCAGAACAGGCGCAAAGACGGATACCGGATCCGTGGCTGTATTCATTACATATAATACAGCAACCGGAAAAACGTGAGGTGATATCAGCTTCACTAGGGTCGGACGCAGCAACAGACACAGAGTTCAGCGGTACTCCTGGAGGGGGTAAGCCGATAAAAGGACTCGGCTTGCCCGTCGAACCAGGACCCGGAGGGGACAGATTGGGCCGGCAGCCAGTTCACATACAGCAGCAGGGCCACACAGATATTGCGTACAATAAGAGGCGAAGACCCCGGCAGGGTCAAAGTAACTCAGAGTTCCCATACAGACTCCGGTGACAGGACTGGTTGTAAATCCTTTTTTTGTTAAAGTAAACTGGTTAAACGTTTCAGTGCCTCAGTCTTTCATTTGGACAATAGCCATCTATCCAGGATTGGGATCATCACCGCTGGGAGAACCTGCTGCTGATCAAGTAAGTGCCTGTTCCCTCACGATACCCTTTACACTGTGCATTGCCTGAGGCCACAGCACCGGGTCAAGCCACCCGTGACACCCCCCTCAAGAGACAGACCCCATTGGTCCGGTGCTGGGTACCCCGGTCTCTTGGGCGTCACAATATTCAGGAACCCAGTGAGCAGCCATTTTGTTGGTGACTGCAGAGTATGGCTGCCGTCACACTAGCAGTATTTGGTCAGTATTTTACCTCAGTATTTGTAAGCCAAAACCAGGAGTGGAACAAATAAAGGAAAAGTATAATAGAAACATATGCACCACTTCTGCATTTATCACCCACTCCTGGTTTTGGCTACAAATACTGAGGTAAAATACTGACCAAATACTGAACGTGGATGGCAACCTTAGGCTACTTTCACACTAGCGTTGTTGGCTGTATGTTGCCATGCGTCGTTCAGGAGAAAAAACACATCCTGCAAAGTTGTCTGCAGGATGCGTTTTTTCCCCATAGGCTAACATTACCGACGCATTGCGACGTATTGCCACACGTCGCAACTGTCGTGTGACGGTTGCGTCATGTTTTGGTGGACCGCCGCCACAAAAAAAGTTAAATATAATGTTTGTTTGTGCGTCGAGTCCGCCATTTTCGACCGCCCATGCGCAGCTGAAATTCCGCCCCATCCTCCCCAGACCTAACAATGGGGAAGCGGAAGCGTCGTAAGACTGCTTCCGCTGCCCACATCGGACATTTCTTTCACAGCATGCGTCGATACGTCAGCCCGACGCTAGTGTGAAAGCAGCCTTATACTGACAAGTAGACGGTCACCGAGGATGGCAGGCAGCAAGGATTCTGGGAGATATGTGGTGGAGGGAGCAGGGTGACAGCAGCACAGAGTATTTCAGGAGAGCAGTGTGCTGGTCTATAGGGGCCCCCTGTTTGGTGCGCGGAGCAGCCAGGGATTGTACATAGAGCGCTGTCTTTTATACACATGGATGGACCATCTGCTCCACAGAAATCCAGGAAACATTTCTGCGGATTGATGGCCTGTTCTGATCCAGACTTTGCATGCAGACCCCATTCCCCTCCTCAGATCCTGTCTTCCCCATCCTGTCCTGGCGATGTGTGAAAGCGAGGTGACAGGCGCAGTCCGAGGTGACGCTAGGAAGGAAATGTAGCCATATAGTAACGATAAAATGAGACCCCTCTCTTCAGCTACCTCACCAGCCTACCCCTGACTACACCTAACTGGAGGTCATGCTGCCCCCTCTATTAGGCTACTTTCACACTAGCGTCGGATTCGGCCCGTCGCAGTGCGTCAGGCTGATATTCCGATGCTAGCGTTTGATGCGCCGCACAACGGGTGCAGCGGATGCATTTCTCTGGCGCATCCGCTGCCCCATTGTGAGGTGCGGGGAGGTGGGAGCAGAGTTCTGGCCGCGCATGCGTGGTCAGAAAAAGCGGTCCGTTGGCAGCAAAAAATGTTACATTTAACGTTTTTTGCTCCCGGCGGTCCGCCACAACACGGCGCAACCATCGCACGACGGTTGCGACGTGTGTCAATACATTGCAATGCGTCGGTAATGTTACTCTATGGGGCAAAAACGCATCCTGCAAACAACTTTGCAGGATGCGTTTTTTTCCCTAAACGACGCATTGCGACATATTAAAAAAAACGCCAGTGTGAAAGTAGCCTTACCCCAGACCCGCGTGCAGGTGCTCAGCCAGAACCACCATAGAATGGGTCCGCTTTCTGAAGATAATACTGCCATAGTGTTCTCACATAATACCGCCATATAGATCACACATAATTCCGCCAGTGTTCTCACATACCGCCATGTAGATCACACATAATACTGCCAGTGTTCTCACATAATACCGCCATATAGATCACACATAATGCTGCCAGTGTTCTCACATAATACCGCCATATAGATCACACACAATGCTGCCAGTGTTCTCACATAATACCGCCATATAGATCACACACAATACCACCATATAATTCTCACAATACTGATCAAGCATAATGCCACCATACAGATCACATAATACCACCATATAGATCACACATAATACTGCCATAGTGTTCTCACATAATACCGCCATATAGATCACACATAATACTGCCAGTGTTCTCACATAATACCGCCATATAGATCACACATAATGCTGCCAGTGTTCTCACATAATACCGCCATATAGATCACACACAATGCTGCCAGTGTTCTCACATAATACCGCCATATAGATCACACACAATGCTGCCAGTGTTCTCACATAATACTGCCATATAGATCACTCACAATACCATCATATAATTCTCACAATACTGATCAAGCATAATACCATCATACAGATCACATAATACTGCCATATAGATCTCACATAATGCCATAATACAGCATGACGCCCGCAGCTCCTGTCATCGCACGCATTGAGTTGTGTGTGCAATGGGGAAAGATATGCAGGGGGAGAGGACTGCATAGGAGAGGATTAGATACACGGTTCACCAGACAGTATCACACAAGAGAGGATTAGATACACGGCTCAGCAGACAGTATCACACAGGAGAGGATTAGATACACGGCTCAGCATAATATCACACAGTATCGGATTAGATACACGGCTCAGCAGACAGTATCACACAGGAGAGGATTAGATACACGGCTCAGCATAATATCACACAGTATAGGATTAGATGCATGGCTCAGCATAGTATCACACAAGAGGATTAGATACACGGCTCAGCAGACAGTATCACACAGGAGAGGATTAGATACATGGCTCAGCATAATATCACACAGTATAGGATTAGATGCATGGCTCAGCATAGTATCACACAAGAGGATTAGATACACGGCTCAGCAGACAGTATCACAGGAGAGGATTAGATACACAGCTCAGCATAATATCACACAGTATAGGATTAGATGCATGGCTCAGCATAGTATCACACAGGAGAGGATTAGATACACGGCTCAGCATAATATCACACAGTATAGGATTAGATGCATGGCTCAGCATAGTATCACACATGAGAGGATTAGATACACGGCTCAGCACAATATAGTGATAGATGCACGGTCTGATGTCCTGTGAGGAGCTGCAGTGAGGTCAGAGCAGCACAGAGCCTCCCCCATCCCCCTCTGTTACCTCCTGATAGAGGACATCAGATGGCAGCACTCCTTCACCCTCTCTAGAGATTACAGCCACACACCAGGCAGCAGAGGACAGGGAACGGCCGCTGACAGTGTGAGGGGAGACAGATGTAACTTCCCCTCCAACAGCGCAGCTCTCAGTCACAGTGGAGCTCACAGGTACACTCCACTATAGGCTGAAGCAAGATGGCGCCGATCTCCTGCCTCTGCTGTGATGTGGAGACAGCCCAGGGGGCGTGGCCACATCAGAGCAGAGAGCAGCTGAGCTTATAATGGTAGCTATGGGGTCGCCTCCCGACCGCAGCCTCCTATGTCCAGGGCTGCTGTATTTGCAGAGTGTAAGTGTCGTGATGGGACTCTTACACTGCTGCAAAGCAAAATGGCGGCGCTCAGTGGCTGCAAAAATTATTAATAATAAAAAAGATATTAAAGTAAAAAAAAAATAATTTTGTATTAAAAGTAATTGTTTATATAAACAATTATTTTTAATACAAAAAAAAAATTGCGGCACCTTCCCTTTAAAGAACATATACAGTGAAAGTAGGGTATGTGCATACGTCAGGATTTCTTGCAGAAATTTTCCTGACAAAAACCGCACATTTCTGCCAGAAATCTGCATGCGTTTTTTTCGTGTTTTTATACGTGTTTTTGATGCGTTTTTGACGCGTTTTTTGTGCGTTTTTTCCCAAATGCATAGAATTGCGGGAAAAATGCAGAAAATCCGCAAAAATAATGAACATGCTCATTTTTTTCCGCGATGCGTTTTTTTCGTGAAAAAAACGCATCCTTGTGCACAAAACATGCAGAATGCATTCTAAATGATAGAATGCATAATGTATGCATTTTTAATGAGTTTTTATAGCGTTTTTAGCGTGGAAAAAAACGCGAAAAAACCTGAACATGTGCACATGGCCTTAGAGTCTCAGGTGCCTCCTGTGACACTTTTCCTTTCCATGCTCATTGTTTGTGGTTAATCTAGGTGAAGAGTGCACAGCTCAAGTCTTAAGGGGTCACAAACAGTGTAAGTTTTTAGGACTTCCTTAGTATTGCACAATAGATAATTTATTCACCTGCACAGGTGATGATTCCAACACCTTGTGCAATGCTAAGGAAATCCTGAAAACATGCACTATTGGTGGTCCTTGTGGACTGGAGTTGTGGATCCCTGCTTCTATGTTTGGTATGTTGAGGAGGTACAGCTCACTGTTTATACTAGACTGCAGGCCAAAACTAATGTGCTCTTTCCACATAGCTTCCTTTTGCCATTTTTGCTAAGACATTCAAGTTATTTTAGCTGACAGCAGGGAGGAAATAAAGATTAAAACTTTGATTGTAACTAAAAACTCTTCCCATTCCGGCCTGAAATTTGCCCATAACTATTAAAGCATTGCATATATATTATCTGCATGATCGTTCCTCATCATAGACATTAAATCCTATTAGGCAAATAGGAGATAACGTTCTAATAAAATATCCCTGTATTAACCATTAAATTTAAAATGAACTGAAATAGAAATCATAAGTAAATAGAAAAACAAGATGACTATAAAAAGATACTAGTCTCTTAAATGCTGCAATTAACAAGTGATCGTCTCCGGGTTTGCCGACTATACAGTAAAAATTCTTATTCCAGTCCGAACATGACCTCGAAATTTACCCCAGACCTAAACCTGATATATATATATGTTAGGTGTCGAGTTCCTGCCGCTGCACAGGGGGAATCTCAAACCATGTCCGCTGCGGTCTCCCATTCTTCTCCAGCCACAGTGGAACATGCTCAGCGGAGATGTCGGTCCCAGCGCCTGGCTCGGACAGATACTGCACGTCTGGTTACTGCTGCCCTTCCAGGTTCAGCCATTATAACCAGTACTGTTTGGCGGCGAGCAGGCGCACCTGGTACTCAGTCCTGCTTTTCTCCTTCTGAGCATGTCCAAGGGAAGACCTCTCATTGGAGGTCTGGGGTCACATGCCCAGGTCCTGTAGCAGCTACTATTGGTCCACTAGGAAGGTCCTGGAGAACTACAACTATAAAAGATTTGCGTGGCCGCATGGCCATGCACTAGTATCATTTGTGTTTGGCTGTTGCCAGTGGATACTCTACCACTCAGTATATATGTGGTGTGAGCCTGTTTAGCTTTGGGGCTGTACACTCAGGCAGGCAGCTAGCATCTGTGGGGCCAATTAGCCTTGGCTTAGCATCTGGTTCCTTCATGTGTGCGGTTAGCACAGAAGAGTTCCAGAGCAAGCACAACCCTAGTTAGGGTATTTATCTCTGTGTACAACATGACTCTGTGAGGCAACAGAGGTTGCTTACATTTCACACGGGGTGAAGTTTAACCCACGTGTGAGCTCAGTGTCCATCTGCCATTGCTTTGCAGCAGGTATCTCTGCACGGTGGACCCCGGGCTGCGAATGCACCTCATACCAAGCTCTCTATTACTTGGTGCGTTCCGCTAGCCCTAACATATATATATATATATATATATATATACATATATATATATGTATATATATATATATATATATATACAGTATATATATATATAACTATATCACATGAGGTTTTGATCACACAAATGGAAAAAAGGTGACCTATACCATGGTACTGATAAAAACTAACAGTTTATTAAGAAGAAATTCTTTAAAAACAAGATACATGAAAGGGAAAAAGAGGGTACTGGACCATAAAAAATGAGGGACAAACAAATGCCATAGGCTACATCCCAAACGTGGACTGACACAGCAAACTGGTATGAAGACACACCAACACAGTATATCTCATATGCACATAAACATCCAATATATATGGTATATGTGATGAAAAAAGCATCTAATGGAGTGTGCTCATGTTCCTGTACTGTTCTGAGGTGGGCTATACTCATCCCCTAATGTGGCACACTATTCTAAGCAATGGACCCTATGTTTTGTGCAGATATGGGTGAATTACCTGGAGGTCAGTCACACGGGTTCAGTCCTCGGCGTCCCTCTGCCCCGACGCGCGTTTCGCACTGTTTCTTCGGGAGGCGTGTCAGGGCAGGGGGCTAGCCGATTAAAATATGGTGGGCGCGATGTTGATTTGGCGAGAGGCACTACATTAATTAGGATCCGGTGGATGATTGTATACGCTATTGCCTAAACGCCGAATCCCGGCGTAATAGTGTGTGGCCATTGGAGCCCCACTCAGGAAACTCCCATACTGCTGTGATATACGGAAACCGGAAACTCTATTCCTAAGCTGCGCTGCACGGACACCGGAAGTGCGGCAGGGGAACTCCAGAGAATGGAAAAAATCCAAACCGGAAGCTCCCATGTCGCAGCGTACGGGCACCGAAAACAACACAGCCCAGGATGTGGTGTACGGATGTCAAGTGGTATCCTGGTGAAGGTAGGGTAGGCGGACTTGCTATGTAAAATGGGCATGTCGGCGCCTGCACAGATCTGCATAGACCTGCCACAATGGACAATCGGATTGCAGTCATGGGGTCGGAGAAGGCAGACCGTCCAAAAGTGCGATCATGTCCTCTCGTTCCCCAGGTGTCCGCTCACCGATCATCCCAGGTCCGCAATCCGCGCAGGCGCACTGCCCATAGCGAGCTCTGAAAAATAGGGTAGAATGATGTAATATAATATACAGCGGGGACTTGGAAACTAACCTAAATAAATAGCCTCCTGGTGATGGTGAAATGAGGGGAATAAGATTATGTACTATAATGTAAAACGGAAACTGAAAAATAACCTAAATAAATAACTAAATAGTGATGGTGAAATGAAGTGAAAAAATAATAAATAACCTAACTCCTAACCAGGTGAACATGGAAATAAAAATACTACCTCTGAAGGGTGTAAATTGGAGGTAACGAATAATGGACTCCCCCAAAAGACAATATTGGCAGGGAAATTGCTTGTGAAGTATACTAAATAATAAAAAAATATATATGAAAAGATAATATACCGTGATAATATCCATTTATCTATAAACCCAGATAATGGACCATTTAAATGGTGTAATAGCTATATAATAGCAAAATTTTGAAAACAAGTTATAGGTGCACTAATGATTATGTCCACTGTGTATGTGCACATACATCTGCAAATATTTGACTATATATTGGTGTTCTAATTATATACCTGTATAATAACTATGTGATAGCAAAATTGCAAAAGTAAGTTATGGGTGCGCTAATGATATGCGTACACTGTGTATGTGCACAAATATCTATAAATATTTTTTACTATGTGTGGGTGCATATAACAATAAAAAATATATCATATTATACAAATAGAAAAAACTATCATACAACAATAAATAAAATAATACATTAATCAGTCTGAAATATGTCTGATGTGTATGTGTCTATACACATCCGTATATATAAATATACTATAGAATACCCTATATAAATATTAGGGCTAATGAACAATCTCTATATAAAAAAATAATAATAATGAACGCTGCCAAGTCCCTCTGTAAGCAGCAATAAACAATGCTCAAAAAGCATATAATAGGAAATATAGAATAAAAAATTATGAATAAAAGATGAATAAACAAACATGCTCACAAAAGTACATAATAAAATACTTCGCATGATGGTTTTTAGAGTTGAATATTCATATTAATAAGAGGATTTCTTCTTTTTACTCTATTTTCTTTTTTCTTTATAGGTTCCATCTTTTTCAAGAACTTCAATACTGAAAAAAGTCCTCCGGATTTTCCTCCATATCCCGTCATCCCTTTGCCACCAGGAGATGCCAATGCCCGATCGATCATATAAAGGTAAATGAATGTACTATGAAAATGTATAACATAAAAGTCAATAAAAAATACCAACATACAAACAAAAAATGCTAAACAGAGAGTTTTTTCATGATATCTCTAATTGAACATGTGTAACCCCCTGCCATACTACTACCTCAAAAAATATATAATATAGCGTTACAAAAATGCATCAAAGCCAAAGCTTTCATTGAGGCCCAGCGGGACCACTTTTCCTAATCTATAGATCCATTGGCATTCCTTTTTAGCCAGCCTCCTGCCAATGTCTCCCCCTCTACTCCCCAAATCCAACATATCGATGCCTTTAACAGAAAGCAGTCTGGAATTGCATTGATGATGATGCTTAAAATGTCTGGGGAGGGTTTTCAATGTGGTATCATCCATGGCCGTTTTGGCTTTATCAATGTCAAGGCAGTGTTCACGAACCCTGATTTTGAGCTCCCGGCTGGTCATCCCCACATAGATTTTGCCACATGGGCATGTGGCATAATAAATTATGCCTTTTGATGAACATGTAATGTTCGCTCTAATTTCAAAGGTTCGTGTACCCTCCTGATTTTTGAATGTGGTGCTTCTTTTCATATTAGCGCAGCCTTTGCATATACCACATGGATAAAACCCCTTTCTTATAGCATTTCTTTTCTCCTTAGTTATTTTTTTGGGATCATATGAACTATGCACCAACATGTCTCTCAAGCTGGGGGCCCTTTTTGCTACAAAAGATGGACATTTCAGAAGAATGTTTTTGAGGATAGGATCCGTAAATAGTATATTCCAGTGTTTCTGGATAATGTTACGTAATTTATACCATTCATTGTTGTAATTGGTGATGAATCTTACCTGACTTTCCTGTTCTTTTTCCATTGGGATAGGTTGGTTTTTGTGTAACAGTTGTTGTCTGGGAGTGTTTTTTGCTCGCCAGTATCCCTTTTGGATAATTTGTCGGTTGTATCCTCTGTCCTGAAATCTTTCCCTTAGGGCTCTTGATTGTACTTCAAATTGAGTTTCCTCAGAGCAAATTCTTTTGACACGTAGGAATTGCCCGATGTGTATACTGTTGGTGGTGGATTTGGGGTGTAATGAGGATGCATGTAGCAATGAGTTTGTTGCTGTAGGTTTGCGGTATACAGTTGTGGATAAGTGTCCATCAGGTAAAGTTGTAATGTAAAGGTCCAGGAAGTCAATTTCTCGTCCGTATTTGTACGTTAATTTGATATTTTTATTGTTCTGATTTAATTTGTTCATGAGAGTATTAAGTTATTCAACTGGCCCCTCCCAAATAAACAAAATGTCATCGATGAAGCGAATCCAATTATGGATTCGCTCCATCCCTTGAACCTCACATTCCTGAAAAATTGACCATTCCCACGCTCCCATGAACAGATTTGCGTACGAGGGGGCACATGAGGCCCCCATCGCTGTACCCTGTAATTGCAGGTAAATCTTTCCTGCAAATGTGAATACGTTATGTGTTAGGATAAATCTGAGCAGGGTAAGCACAAATTCCGATGTATCCCTCTCCATATTGCTATGTGCAAGATATTTTTCCACCGCCTGTAGGCCATCCGAATGTCTTATGCATGAGTACAATGCCTCAACGTCTGCCGTAACCAGGACCATATTTTCTGTCAGTTGGATATTTTCTAAATGTCCCAGGGCGGCTGTAGTGTCCTTGATGTAAGACGGAAGCTGTACTACTAAGGGTTTGAGATAAAGTTCCACTATATCACATATTAATTCACATAGCCCTTCGTTGGCTAAGTTTAACCCACGTGTGAGCTCAGTGTCCATCTGCGATTGCTACAAAAAAAAACTGAAATATCACATGGTCGTAAGTATTCAGCCCCTTTGCTCAGACACACGTATACCACATGCTGGCCTTTTCCTTGTGATCATCCTTGAGATGGTTCTACTCCTTCATTGGAGGCCAGCTGTGTTTAATTAAACTGATGGGACTTGATATTAAAAGGCACACACCTGTCTATATAAGAGCTCACAGTAAATGTCAGACCAAATGAGAATCATGAGGTCAAAGGAACTGGCCATGGAGCTGAGAGACAGAATTGTGGCAAGGAACACATCTGGCCAAGGTTATAAAAGAATTTCTGCAGTACACAGGGTTTCTAAGAGCACATCGGCATCCATAATCCTTTAATGGAAGAAGTTTGGGACCACCAGAAGTCTTCCTAGACCTAGCCGTCCAGCCAAACTGACCAATCATGGGAGAAGAGCCTTGGTGAGAAAGGTAAATAAGCACCCCAAGATCACTGTGGCTGAGATCCAGAGATGCAGTAGGGAGATGGGAGAAAGTTCCACAAAGTCAACTATCACTGCAGCCCTCCACCAGTTGGGCCTTTATGGCAGAGTGGCCAGACGGAAGCCTCTCCTTAGTGCAAGACATATGAAAGCCCGCATAGAGTTTGCTAAAAAAAAAAAAACAATGAAGGACTCCCAGACTTTAAGAAATAAGATTCTCTGGTCTGATGAGACGAAGATAGACTTTTTTGGTGATAATTCTAAGCAGTATGTGTGGTGAAACCCAGGCACTGCTCATCCCCTGCCCAATACAATCCCAACAGTGAAACATGGTGGTGGCAGCATCATGCTATGGAGTGTTTTTCATCTATGAACAGGATGACTGGTTGTCATTTTAGGAAACATTAATGTGGCCAAGTACAGAGATATCCTGGATGAAAACATCTTCTAGAGTTCTCCAGACCTCAGACTTGACCGAAGGTTCATCTTCCAGCAAGACAATGACCCTAGGCACACAGCTAAAATAACAAAAGAGTGGCTTCAGAACATCTCTGTGACCATTCTTGTCTGGCCCAGCCAGAGCACTGACCTAAGCCCAATTGAGCAGCTCTGGAGAGACCTGAAAATATCTGTGCACAAATATTCACCATCCAACCTGACGGAACTGCAGAGGATCTGCAAGGAAGAATTGCAGAGGATCCCCTAATCCATGTGTTAAAATCTTGTTGCATCATTCCAAAGAAGACTCATGGCTTTACTAGCTCAAAAGTGTGCTTCTACTCAATACTGAGCAAAGGGTCTGAATACTTATGGCCATGTGATATTTCAGTTTTCCTTTTTTAATAAATTTGCAAAAATTGCAACATTTCTGTTTTTTTTCAGTCAAGATGGGGTGCAGAGTGTACAGATGGGGTGCAGAGTGTACATTAATGAAAAAAATGAACTTTTTTGAATTTACCAAGTGGCTGCAATGAAACAAAGAGTGAACAATTTAAAGGGGTCTGAATACTTTCCGTACCCACTGTACATATATATATATGCAACACTCTTTTTATATTTTTTGTTTTTGTTAGGGAACTGACTTAAAAGAACATACCATTGATTTCAAAAAAAGTAATAATCTAGAACCAGGAGGCAGAGCTCCAAGTGTAGGAGGAGTTTGAGGTGGATGAGGAAGTTGATGTGGAGCTATATGTGGAAGAGGAATAGGAGAAGGAGGTAGCAAACACTGGTTTTGTGTGTTTTTTTTTGGGGGGGGCACTCTGAAAAATGGCAGTGTAATAATCTTTGTACCACTGTCTCTCTGTATACAGGCGATGTAATACTTCCCACTTTTTTGGGTTGAAAACAATGCAGAGCGCATCAAACTGGGGAAGTGACAATGTTGATGTTGGTGGTGGTAAAGCTGCTGCAGAGAGACATGTTGTTAGGGCTAGCGGAACGCACCGAGTAGAAATAGATATTTATTATAAATGGTGCGTTCGCAGCCCGGGGTCCACCGTGCAGGGAGAACCTGCTGCTAGTGAATGGTGGCACTGTTTGGCGGTATAGACTAGCTCTGTTACCTCACAGAGCAGCCGCGAGAGGAAAGCACTGCGCCCTGTTAGCCTCACAGGAGCACAAGCTTACTGCCAAGCTGATAGCAGTCTGTGGTTATACAACATGCAATCTCCTCACCGAAGAAGCCAGTATTCTAGGGGCTTATTTCAGCCGGGTCCCTGAAGACTCTCATACAATCTCCTCACCGGAGGTGCCGGTATTCTAGGGGCTTATTTCAGCCGGGTCCCTGAACACACTTATGCATAACCACACTGGCGCAAAGCACATATGACTTGATACTAGCGCATGGCCGTGCGGCCATGCGGGCCTTAAATAGTTGCAGCATGTTTAGGACCTTACAAAGAAGGACCAATGGAGTGCTGCAGCACCTGAGCATGTGACCCTGGATCTCCACTGAGAGATCTAGCCCTGGGCATGCTCAGAGTGCAAAGCAGGATTTAGTCCTTGCAGCTACAAGGACCTTAGCTGCAGTATCTGATCATGTGACCCTCGATCTCCACTGAGAGATCTTACTCTGGGCATGCTCAGAATGTGAAAAGCAGGACTTAGCCCCAGAAGCGTCCGCTCGCTGCTGACCAGCACTGACTTCAATGGGAGAAGCAGGAAACGCAGCAGTAACTCTTAGCACAGAGTCAGACTGAGCGAGACGCTGGGATCGACGTCTCCGCTGAGCAGGCTCCACTGCGGCAGGAGAAGAATGGGAGACCGCAGCGGAGATGGCCCGAGATTCCCCCTGTGCAGAGGCAGGAACTCGACCCCTAACATTACCCCCCCTCGTAGGGCCCACCCCTCCTTGGGCCTCGCTACGTTCGAAGGCAGCAATGAGCTGCGGAGCCCGAATGTGCTCAGCAGGCTCCCAGGACCTATCCTCAGGGCCGTAACCCTTCCAGTCCACCAAATAAAATTTTTTGCCACGTACCACCTTGCACCCCAAAATAGCGTTTACCTCGTAATCGTCCGTAGACGAACCCGATGTCCCAGCAGATGACTTGGAAAACCGGGACATATACACGGGTTTCAAGAGGGACACATGAAAGGTGTCGGTGATACCCAGGTGTGGTGGAAGGGCCAAACGATATACCACAGGATTAACCTGTTCGAGGACCTTGAATGGACCCAAGTAGCGAGGAGCAAACTTAGTGGACTCAACTCGCAGCCTGATGTTACGGGCGGAGAGCCACACCAAGTCGCCAGGAGCAAAGGTCAGATCGGGGCGCCGATGTGCATCGGCGGAGGACCTCATTCTCTCCTTGGAGGCCCGAATGGCATCCTGAGTGCGGTCCCAAATATCCCGTGCCTCCACAGCCCAGTCTGCCACCCTGAAGTCGGCGGAAGACACGGGCATAGGCACAGGTACCCGCGGATGCTGACCATAGTTAAGGAGGAATGGCGTTTGTCCAGTGGAGTCAGCTACGGCATTGTTCAGTGCAAACTCTGCCCACGATAGCAAGGATGCCCAGTCATCCTGCCTGGCTGAAACAAAATGTCGCAGGTATGTGACCAAGGTCTGGTTGGCCCTCTCTACCAACCCATTCGTCTCGGGATGATATGCGGAAGAGAGATTCAACTCAATGCTGAGAAGACGACAAATCTCTCTCCAGAACCGAGACGCAAACTGGGGACCCCGGTCACTGACAATTTTGTCTGGCATACCATGTAGGCGGAAGATGTGTTTTATGAACAACGCTGCCAAGGCCCGTGCAGAAGGTAACCGTGGTAGCGGCACCAAATGCACCATTTTTGAGAAATGATCGGTGATGACCCAAATGATGGTACAGCCGCGAGACTTGGGTAAACCCACAACAAAGTCCATCCCGACCATCTCCCAGGGCCTATCTGCCACCGGCAAGGGATAGAGTAACCCAGCTGGCCTTTGACGAGGAGATTTATTTTTGGCGCAGGAGACACACGCTTGAATATAATCTCTGACATCCCGGACCATATGTGGCCACCAGTACGTCCTCGCCAGTAGCTCAGATGTCCTCTTTGTCCCAAAGTGTCCACCCACCCTGGACGAATGAGCCCAAGAGAGAACCTCCGGTCGCAAATTAATGGGCACAAAAGTCTTGCCGGGAGGCACAGACTCAAGCGAAACCGGCGCTACGGTTCTCAGGCTCTCTGAAGGGACAATAAGCCGAGGCTCCCCCTCCTCCTCCTCAGATGACACAACAGAGCGAGAGAGAGCGTCTGCACGAATGTTCTTCTCCCCAGCGAGATAATGAAGGGTGAAGTGGAACCTGGAGAAGAACAAGGACCATCTGGCCTGGCGAGAATTTAGCCGCTGGGCTGTCTGCAGGTATAACAAATTTTTGTGGTCCGTGAAGACCTGAAAGGGAAAACGAGCCCCCTCCAAGAGATGTCTCCACTCCGAGAAAGCCAGCTTCATCGCTAGCAACTCCCTGTCCCCAATGGAATAATTCCTCTCCGCAGGTGTGAAGGTCTTGGAGAAGAAGAAGCACGGATGCTTCCGACCTTGAGCATCCTTTTGGAAGAGGACTGCTCCTGCACCAACGGAAGAGGCATCCACCTCCATTATGAACGGCTTATCAACATCGGGACGATGCAAGATGGGAGCGCTAGCAAAACGGGATTTAATAGAAGAAAAGGCCCTGGAGACCTCTTCAGACCACAATTTGGGATTCGCTCCCTTCTTGGTGAGGGCTACCAAGGGAGCTACCACAGTTGAGAAGTGGGGAATGAACTGGCGGTAATAATTAATGAACCCCATAAAGCGCTGCACCGCTTTAAGAGAATGGGGTTCTTGCCAGTCCATCACAGCCTGTAGTTTGGCAGGATCCATAGCCAATCCCTGGGCGGAGATGATATAGCCCAGGAAAGGTAAAGACTCCTGCTCAAACATACACTTCTCCAACTTTGCGTAGAGAGAATTTGCCCGTAAGAGGTCGAAGACTCTGCCAACATCTCTCCGGTGGGAGTCAATATCTGGAGAAAAGATGAGAATATCATCCAGATAGACTACGACCGAGGTGGAAAGCATATCCCGGAAGATGTCATTGACAAAGTCTTGGAAAACGGCTGGGGCATTACAGAGCCCGAAGGGCATCACCAGATACTCATAGTGCCCATCTTTGGTGTTAAACGCCGTCTTCCATTCGTCCCCCTCACGGATGCGAATCAGGTTATAAGCACCCCGCAGATCCAATTTGGTAAATACCTTAGCTCCCCTTAGCCTATCAAAAAGCTCAGAAATCAGGGGCAGCGGATACTTATTTTTAACGGTGATGGCGTTAAGACCCCTGTAATCTATGCAAGGACGTAATTCTCCATTCTTCTTCTGCACGAAGAAGAACCCTGCCCCTGCTGGTGACACTGACTTCCTAATGAACCCTCTTGCCAAATTCTCCTGGATGTATTGGGACATGGCCTCCGTTTCCGGAAGAGAGAGGGGATAGACACGTCCCCGAGGAGGTTCTGCTCCAGGCAGGAGATCTATAGGACAGTCATAGGGGCGGTGAGGTGGAAGGGTCTCCGCAGCCTTTTTGGAGAAGACGTCTGCATAGGACCAATAGTATTTGGGGAGAGAAGAGAGATCTGCGGGTATCTCAGTGGTAATTAACAAAGCACACTATCGTCAGCAGGGTAAAATAAAAAGAGGTACCTATATAAAAAATTATAAGAAATCCTAAAAATATATATATAATAAATATAAATATCCACCCTGAAAAACCCAGTATGCCACAGGTGTAGTGAAACCACTACATTACTTATAAGAAATCATGCTCAACCCCATAGAATAAATCCCCAAGAGCAATCACCACAGAAAGTACTGGTATATATAATATTTTATTCAACATTAACAGACCATACAAAAACACTTAGATAAAAAATACAAACAAAAATGTTTAATATATATACAGTGGGGCAAAAAAGTATTTAGTCAGTCAGCAATAGTGCAAGTTCCACCACTTAAAAAGATGAGAGGCGTCTGTAATTTACATCATAGGTAGACCTCAACTATGGGAGACAAACTGAGAAAAAAAAATCCAGAAAATCACATTGTCTGTTTTTTTAACATTTTATTTGCATATTATGGTGGAAAATAAGTATTTGGTCAGAAACAAAATTTCATCTCATTACTTTGTAATATATCCTTTGTTGGCAATGACAGAGGTCAAACGTTTTCTGTAAGTCTTCACAAGGTTGCCACACACTGTTGTTGGTATGTTGGCCCGTTCCTCCATGCAGATCTCCTCTAGATCAGTGATGTTTTTGGCTTTTCGCTTGGCAACACGGACTTTCCACTCCCTCCAAAGGTTTTCTATAGGGTTGAGATCTGGAGACTGGCTAGGCCACTCCAGGACCTTGAAATGCTTCTTACGAAGCCACTCCTTCGTTGCCCTGGCGGTGTGCTTTGGATCATTGTCATGTTGAAAGACCCATCCACGTTTCATCTTCAATGCCCTTGCTGATGGAAGGAGGTTTGCACTCAAAATCTCACGATACATGGCCCCATTCATTCTTTCATGTACCCGGATCAGTCGTCCTGGCCCCTTTGCAGAGAAACAGCCCCAAAGCATGATGTTTCCACCACCATGCTTTACAGTAGGTATGGTGTTTGATGGATGCAACTCAGTATTCTTTTTCCTCCAAACACGACAAGTTGTGTTTCTACCAAACAGTTCCAGTTTGGTTTCATCAGACCATAGGACATTCTCCTAAAACTCCTCTGGATTATCCAAATGCTCTCTAGCAAACTTCAGATGGGCCCGGACATGTACTGGCTTAAGCAGTGGGACATGTCTGGCACTGCAGGATCTGAGTCCATGGTGGCGTAGTGTGTTAATTATGGTAGGCCTTGTTACATTGGTCCCAGCTCTCTGCAGTTCATTCACTAGGTCCCCCCGCGTGGTTCTGGGATTTTTGCTCACCGTTCTTGTGATCATTCTGACCCCACGGGGTGGGATTTTGCGTGGAGCCCCAGATCGAGGGAGATTATCAGTGGTCTTGTATGTCTTCCATTTTCTAATTATTGCTCCCACTGTTGATTTCTTCACTCCAAGCTGGTTGGCTATTGCAGATTCAGTCTTCCCAGCCTGGTGCAGGGCTACAATTTTGTTTCTGGTGTCCTTTGACAGCTCTTTGGTCTTCACCATAGTGGAGTTTGGAGTCAGACTGTTTGAGGGTGTGCACAGGTGTCTTTTTATACTGATAACAAGTTTAAACAGGTGCCATTACTACAGGTAATGAGTGGAGGAAAGAGGAGACTCTTAAAGAAGAAGTTACAGGTCTGTGAGAGCCAGAAATCTTGATTGTTTGTTTCTGACCAAATACTTATTTTCCACCATAATATGCAAATAAAATGATAAAAAAACAGACAATGTGATTTTCTGGAATTTTTTTTCTCAGTTTGTCTCCCATAGTTGAGGTCTACCTATGATGTAAATTACAGACGCCTCTCATCTTTTTAAGTGGTGGAACTTGCACTATTGCTGACTGACTAAATACTTTTTTGCCCCACTGTATATGTGTATTTAAAATTCTGTTAAAATATATTTGAATAATTGAATCTATAAATATAGCTAATTATAGCAGTGCCTGTGGCTCTTAGTTGCCCCTATAATATAATTGATGTGTCCATATATAAAAATACAAAAGGTCCAATATGACCAGATCAGCAACGCTGATGAGGAAAAAGGGAACTGTGAAAAAGTGTGGAAATTATAAATTATATAAATAGTGCATGATAAATTTGTGCTTAATTATAAATAACAAAATTACGTGTGGTAAATATAAAACCTAGAGGACCATATAGGAGGACACTTACTTGTATAAAAATAAATGATGACAGCGGGGACCAACCGTAGCACACCAGGGCACCCCGACGCGCGTTTCGGATGCGTGTTCCTTCGTCAGGGGGTGACTAGTTGCTAAATTGCGGGCTTTAAATAGTGTGGAACGCTAATGATTGCAGCCGCAATGTAGGCGGCGCATGCGCAGTCAGAGGACCCGGAAGTCAACGCCGGAGACGCCACGTGACCGGACACACAGGGTGATTCCCGGCGTTGCCAAGGCCACAATGACGCTCCCGACGCGATCCCCGGACCCCAACAGCGCATGCGCACCACCGCGGCAGCAACATGGGCGTGTGATGCAGGGAATATGTAACATGTGATCAATGATTATAAGGAGGTAGTGTCGTCAAACGGCTGAATCCTGATAATCAGATCCGCCACTCATCAGGGCAATACAAAAGAAGGTGGGATAAGCCTGAGGCAAAAAATGGATACTATATGCCACAGCAAGTATATAGGGGGAGAATAGATAAAACTAAATTATATGACGCAAAACATGGGGAGGGGGAGTTGGAAAAAATATATATCAATATGTGAGTGAATACGGACAGTGTCCGGGACAATATCAATGTGATATATATATATGCACTGTGATAGTGAGCAAAGTGACATAACCTAAGTGGGGTACAATTGGGAAAATTTTTCTATGAGTATAAATGCCCAAAAAAATTTTTAAATTGTGACCATATTAAGTCACAGTAAAGTGAAATCATACCAAAGTATATAAAATAAGTTATACTGGGGGTTATTATGGATTATTTGGCACATATATATATGTTTTATCAATATTTGGGGGTATGTAGGAGAAAAAATATATATATATATATAGATCAATGAATAACAATTGCTTGTTCCATTCCACAGGGAAGAACATTACAAATAGTCCATAGTCATCTCCAAACATGAGACCTGCAAAAATGGCAGTCGGCTCCCCAATCAAAGAGGTCCCTCCACAATATATCAGCAATCCCACCACGGATAAACCCGGCTTCTTCGACGAGGGGACAAAATCATGTCCATCCATCCAATTCTGGGTATCCAAGGGGTGAGGCCACCGCAGTCCACCTCCAGGTCATCAGATCACATCAATCAATGGTAAGTATCAGATATATAGCATATTAAGGTATACCTATAGTATATAAAAAATTAAAATTAGAATCTAAACATAACACACACAAAAATCTAAAACCACAAAAATTAAAATAATAAAATAACATACATACATACACACATATACATATATATGTATACATACACTCACATACATACATATATAGAGAACTCCGCTAAAAGTGATACATTTCAAAAGGACATAAATATTCATAGGAATGGGGCAAAACTTAAATTTTCATTTAACCCGTTAGGGGACACAGTGTCTAATAGCCAAATCCATTTCGTTTCAAGTTGTGATAGTGGTTTATTGATCTTACCACCCCTTTCATTAGTTACAATCTTATCAATACCAAATACATGCAAAAGGGATGCATCACAATTATGGTACAATTTGAAATGTTTGGGTATTGTCTTCAATAAATTGACATCAGCAATATCCTTGGCAGCTTGTATACCCAAGATGTGTTCACGAACATGAATTTTAAGCTGGCGTGTCGTCATCCCAATATATATTAGGGAACAGGGGCATTGGGCAAAGTAGATCACTGCTTTGGTTGTAAACGTTATAGATTGTTTAATTTGATATGTAGCTGTACCTTTCGCATTCATAAACGTATTCGTCCTTTTAATATTCGGGCAGGCTACACAATTACCGCATGGTCTACATCCTGGTGTTGGTTTGATTTTAGTCAGAAAGGAAACAGAGGGTTTTGATTCTCCCACATAATGGCTTTTAACTAGGGTATCTCTCAAATTCCGTGATCTCCTAAATGTTATATAAGGTCGCTCGCCAATGTATTTTGCTATTATTGGATCGCTTTGAAGGATAGGCCAAGATTTTGTAAGGAGTTGGCGCATCAATTCCGATTGGCCATGGAATTGGGTAATATATCTGACTGGTTGAATAGATGGTTTTGATACAGTAGAATATAAGGTCTGGTGTCTATTAGTATGTTTGGCTCTGTTAAACGCCTTTTTAATTGATCTATGGCTATAACCTTGTTCGACAAATCTGGCTTTGAGGTCAGCAGCTTGTTTTATAAAATCCTCTTCGTTGGTACATATTCTTCTCAAACGTAGAAACTGTCCAGTCGGTATGGCTCTTATCATAGCACTCGGATGTGATGATGTAGCATGGAGGAACGAATTTACGGACGTAGGTTTCCGATATAGATCAGTGATCAAGGAATTGTCCTCTCCACGCTTCACACACACATCCAGGAATTCAATATAATTCGGGTCACACTTAAAAGTTAGATGTATGTTATTAGAATTCTGGTTCAGCTGTCCCATAAATTCATCGAGCAACACTCTAGAACCCTGCCAGATAAAGAAGATGTCATCAATGAAGCGCACCCATAATGGGATGCGCTCCATTGACGCCATAAGGTCAGACCCAAGGAGGTCCCTCTCCCACAGCCCCAGGAAAAGGTTAGCATACGCCGGCGCAAAAGATGCACCCATTGCGGTGCCCTGGAGCTGCAGGTAGAAGGACCCCTTGAACATAAAAAAATTGTGAGACAAAGAGAATTGAAGAAGTTCCAGAATAAAATTACTCATATCACTGGATATCATAGATGAATTTAAAAAATGCCGTGCAGCTCTTAGACCGTCATTATGTCGAATATTTGTGTACAACGACTCCACATCGCAGGACACAAGAAGTGTGTCATTGTCAACGTAGAGTCCATCAATTTTCTTTAAGAAATCGTTGGTATCCTTCACAAACGAAGGCAATTCTTCAACCAATGGTTTTAATTTAAAATCAATAAATTTATTGATATTTTCCATGAAATTGCCACATCCTGATATTATTGGTCTACCGGGCGGTGTAATACTGTTCTTATGTATTTTGGGTAGTAAGTACATTGTGGGAATAATTGGTTCAGTGACCTGTAAAGCCAGAAACAATTCCTTAGTTATTATTCCCTTACTATTAGCTTCCTTTAAAATTACCATTAATTCTTTGCCAAATTTTTCAAGAGGATTAAATGTAAGTTTCTTATAACACACCTCGACTCTCAACTGTTTAAATGCTTCCGCCTCATAGAGTATTTTAGGCCAAATTACTATACTCCCCCCCTTATCCGCGGGTTTAATTAAAATATCACTCATTGTTTTTAATTTAGCCAGACTCTGCTTTTCCTCATGACTGAGATTATCCGTGTTAGGATAGCAAGGAATTTTATCAAATTCCTTGCTCACTGTTTGTACGAATACCTCCAATGTTGGGCAGGAAGATAACGGTGGAAATCTACGAGAGCAAGGTTGTATTGATTTTGGGATCTTACCTTCCTCAATCTCAGTATGCTCCTGTGCCAATTCTTCTAAGATATTCAGTGTCTCCTGCTCCGTCTCTGTTGGGAATAGTCTCATTAAGTCCTCATCATGAAAATGCCGTTTAAAAATAAGTTTTCTTGCAAATAAATGCAAGTCCTTGACTGCAGTGAACTTATCAAATTTTGCTGTAGGACAAAACATCAAGCCTTTGTTCAACACAGCAATCTCAGTTTGAGAGAAACAATGAGAGCTCAAATTAATTACCTTATTATTGCCTTTGTAATTGTCAGGAGAATATCTAAAGTTCTTCTTGGCCGGCATATAACGAGGTTCTCGCTTCCGTTTAGGAGTAGAATATATTGAAGCTGATGTAGAGACGGAGGAGGAGGCACACGAAATATCACCACTAACCATATCAGAATTGGTAGACATAGTACGCTCCCGTACTTCTTCTTTATTTGGTGGCTTCCGCCATCTGTATACTCTGCCGTTAGCAATGTCTCTCTGATCTCTCAGTAGCTTGTCTGTTTGTCTTGCCTGTATATCCTTTACCCACTGATCCACTAGTTTATCCAATTGTGGATTAATTGATTCAAATTGATCGCTTGTCAAATTTGTTTTTGCTCTACCAAGGGTTTCTTCCAACCGTATATCAATCTCAGTTAGGGTTTTCATATTATGTTGAATTAATAGACCCATCAACCTTATAGATGTTTCATTGCATATTGTTTCCCATTTATTAATAAAATCATCATCCTCGACCGGAAATGATGGTGTAATTTGGATCCGTAGGCCCCTAGGGATGAGGTTTCTTTGTACATAGTTCTCTAAAAAGGCCCGGTTCCACCATGAGCGTGTTCTCTTGTATGTCAAGTTTTTGATGGTATAAAAGAAATCATTGAATTGTGGACCCACGGCAGTATTAGCACTTACACCGTTAGTCCCAAATACCATATTTACTTGTCCCTGCCAGGACTGTTCCCTGGACTTAAAATCCATGTGTAGAGCAAGAAGATGGCCTGTGCAAAACACAGTAAATATATAATAATTAACAAAGCACACTATCGTCAGCAGGGTAAAATAAAAAGAGGTACCTATATAAAAAATTATAAGAAATCCTAAAAATATATATATAATAAATATAAATATCCACCCTGAAAAACCCAGTATGCCACAGGTGTAGTGAAACCACTACATTACTTATAAGAAATCATACTCAACCCCATAGAATAAATCCCCAAGAGCAATCACCACAGAAAGTACTGGTATATATAATATTTTATTCAACATTAACAGACCATACAAAAACACTTAGATAAAAAATACAAACAAAAATGTTTAATATATATATATGTGTATTTAAAATTCTGTTAAAATATATTTGAATAATTGAATCTATAAATATAGCTAATTATAGCAGTGCCTGTGGCTCTTAGTTGCCCCTATAATATAATTGATGTGTCCATATATAAAAATACAAAAGGTCCAATATGACCAGATCAGCAACGCTGATGAGGAAAAAGGGAACTGTGAAAAAGTGTGGAAATTATAAATTATATAAATAGTGCATGATAAATTTGTGCTTAATTATAAATAACAAAATTACGTGTGGTAAATATAAAACCTAGAGGACCATATAGGAGGACACTTACTTGTATAAAAATAAATGATGACAGCGGGGACCAACCGTAGCACACCAGGGCACCCCGACGCGCGTTTCGGATGCGTGTTCCTTTGTCAGGGGGTGACTAGTTGCTAAATTGCGGGCTTTAAATAGTGTGGAACGCTAATGATTGCAGCCGCAATGTAGGCGGCGCATGCGCAGTCAGAGGACCCGGAAGTCAACGCCGGAGACGCCACGTGACCGGACGCACAGGGTGATTCCCGGCGTTGCCAAGGCCACAATGACGCTCCCGACGCGATCCCCGGACCCCAACAGCGCATGCGCACCACCGCGGCAGCAACATGGGCGTGTGATGCAGGGAATATGTAACATGTGATCAATGATTATAAGGAGGTAGTGTCGTCAAACGGCTGAATCCTGATAATCAGATCCGCCACTCATCAGGGCAATACAAAAGAAGGTGGGATAAGCCTGAGGCAAAAAATGGATACTATATGCCACAGCAAGTATATAGGGGGAGAATAGATAAAACTAAATTATATGACGCAAAACATGGGGAGGGGGAGTTGGAAAAAATATATATCAATATGTGAGTGAATACGGACAGTGTCCGGGACAATATCAATGTGATATATATATATGCACTGTGATAGTGAGCAAAGTGACATAACCTAAGTGGGGTACAATTGGGAAAATTTTTCTATGAGTATAAATGCCCCAAAAAATTTTTAAATTGTGACCATATTAAGTCACAGTAAAGTGAAATCATACCAAAGTATATAAAATAAGTTATACTGGGGGTTATTATGGATTATTTGGCACATATATATATGTTTTATCAATATTTGGGGGCATGTAGGAGAAAAAATATATATATATATATAGATCAATGAATAACAATTGCTTGTTCCATTCCACAGGGAAGAACATTACAAATAGTCCATAGTCATCTCCAAACATGAGACCTGCAAAAATGGCAGTCGGCTCCCCAATCAAAGAGGTCCCTCCACAATATATCAGCAATCCCACCACGGATAAACCCGGCTTCTTCGACGAGGGGACAAAATCATGTCCATCCATCCAATTCTGGGTATCCAAGGGGTGAGGCCACCGCAGTCCACCTCCAGGTCATCAGATCACATCAATCAATGGTAAGTATCAGATATATAGCATATTAAGGTATACCTATAGTATATAAAAAATTAAAATTAGAATCTAAACATAACACACACAAAAATCTAAAACCACAAAAATTAAAATAATAAAATAACATACATACATACACACATATACATATATATGTATACATACACTCACATACATACATATATAGAGAACTCCGCTAAAAGTGATAAATTTCAAAAGGACATAAATATTCATAGGAATGGGGCAAAACTTAAATTTTCATTTAACCCGTTAGGGGACACAGTGTCTAATAGCCAAATCCATTTCGTTTCAAGTTGTGATAGTGGTTTATTGATCTTACCACCCCTTTCATTAGTTACAATCTTATCAATACCAAATACATGCAAAAGGGATGCATCACAATTATGGTACAATTTGAAATGTTTGGGTATTGTCTTCAATAAATTGACATCAGCAATATCCTTGGCAGCTTGTATACCCAAGATGTGTTCACGAACACGAATTTTAAGCTGGCGTGTCGTCATCCCAATATATATTAGGGAACAGGGGCATTGGGCAAAGTAGATCACTTAATATGGTCACAATTTAAAAAATTTTTTGGGCATTTATACTCATAGAAAAATTTTCCCAATTGTACCCCACTTAGGTTATGTCACTTTGCTCACTATCACAGTGCATATATATATATCACATTGATATTGTCCCGGACACTGTCCGTATTCACTCACATATTGATATATATTTTTTCCAACTCCCCCTCCCCATGTTTTGCGTCATATAATTTAGTTTTATCTATTCTCCCCCTATATACTTGCTGTGGCATATAGTATCCATTTTTTGCCTCAGGCTTATCCCACCTTCTTTTGTATTGCCCTGATGAGTGGCGGATCTGATTATCAGGATTCAGCCATTTGACGACACTACCTCCTTATAATCATTGATCACATGTTACATATTCCCTGCATCACACGCCCATGTTGCTGCCGCGGTGGTGCGCATGCGCTGTTGGGGTCCGGGGATCGCGTCGGGAGCGTCATTGTGGCCTTGGCAACGCCGGGAATCACCCTGTGCGTCCGGTCACGTGGCGTCTCCGGCGTTGACTTCCGGGTCCTCTGACTGCGCATGCGCCGCCTACATTGCGGCTGCAATCATTAGCGTTCCACACTATTTAAAGCCCGCAATTTAGCAACTAGTCACCCCCTGACGAAGGAACACGCATCCGAAACGCGCGTCGGGGTGCCCTGGTGTGCTACGGTTGGTCCCCGCTGTCATCATTTATTTTTATACAAGTAAGTGTCCTCCTATATGGTCCTCTAGGTTTTATATTTACCACACGTAATTTTGTTAATTATAATTAAGCACAAATTTATCATGCACTATTTATATAATTTATAATTTCCACACTTTTTCACAGTTCCCTTTTTCCTCATCAGCGTTGCTGATCTGGTCATATTGGACCTTTTGTATTTTTATATATGGACACATCAATTATATTATAGGGGCAACTAAGAGCCACAGGCACTGCTATAATTAGCTATATTTATAGATTCAATTATTCAAATATATTTTAACAGAATTTTAAATACACATATATATATATTAAACATTTTTGTTTGTATTTTTTATCTAAGTGTTTTTGTATGGTCTGTTAATGTTGAATAAAATATTATATATACCAGTACTTTCTGTGGTGATTGCTCTTGGGGATTTATTCTATGGGGTTGAGCATGATTTCTTATGGGTATCTCAGTGGTGGAAACCTGAACGCACTCTTTCACACATCTGCCCTTACAGGATTCACTCCAACCCAATATCCTCCCAGAGGACCACTCAATATGTGGGGAGTGGAAACGGAGCCAGGGTATTCCCAGCAGAATCTCATCCATTCCCTCGGGAAGGACAAGAAGGGAAACTATCTCCTGGTGGGATGGGGGCATAGCTAACGTGAAAGGGACAGTCTGGTGTGTGATCTGAGATGGAAGTGTTGACCCGTTCACTACTCTGACAGTCACCGGTTTGGCGAGCATCACCAGAGGTATTGCATGGCGCAGAGCAAAAGCCGAGGACATGAAATTCCCCTCAGCTCCGGAGTCCACACAAAGCTCGACTGTCAGAGAGTGAGAGACTAATATGATTGTCCTCTTGAAGGACAGCTTGGAGGAAAAAGCCGCTGTGTCTAGAGAACCTCCTCCAAGGGTCACTAGACACGGTCGTTTACCCAACCGCCGTGGACATTTATTGGCATAATGTCCCTCTTGTTGGCAATTTCTGCAAACCACGGGTACTCGAGCGGTCCGAGACTTAGGTCCCGCTTGAGAGACCTCCATGGCCTCATGGGAGTCGGACGCCTGAATGGAAGATTCTAGAGGTCTGGCAAAGGTGGGAGCCAGCCGAAACCTCTGCCTACACTGGGCCCGCTCCAACCTCCGCTCGTTAAAACGGAGGTCGATGCGGGTAGATAGAGAAATAAGCTCCTCCACTGTGGCGGGAATCTCCCTGGTGGCCAAAGTGTCCTTCACATGGTCTGCCAGTCCTCTCCAGAACACCGGAATAAGGACTTTATCCGGCCACTCCAGCTCCGAGACCAGAGTCCGGAATTGAACGGCGAACTGGCTGACCATGGACGAACCCTGGGTTGTAGCCAACAATTGGAGCGCGGTATCGTGGGTGACACGAGGTCCCAAAAAGACCTGTTTCAGAGCGTCTAAGAAGAGAGGAGCACTCTGTACCACACGATCATTGCGCTCCCATAGCGGCGTTGCCCACTCCAACGCCCTGCCCGATAAAAGGGATAAAATAAATCCCACTTTCGCCCGTTCCGTAGGAAAACGTGCAGCCAGAAGCTCAAGATGTATGGAGCACTGACTCACGAATCCCCGACATTGTTTACTGTCACCAGCAAACTTGTCTGGAAGCGGGAGACGGGATAAAGTCGGAGCAGGGGTGGCAGAGGAAAAACTGGCTGCAGCTACACTTGCAGCCTGAACAGCGACTGCGGTAACATCCACAGCTGAGGTTGTGCGCTCGAGAGCCGCCAACCTACCCTCCAGCTGCTGGATGTACCGCTGTAAACACTGACCGTCCGCCATTTACTAGCCAGACCCTGGCGCTAGTATACTGTTAGGGCTAGCGGAACGCACCGAGTAGAAATAGATATTTATTATAAATGGTGCGTTCGCAGCCCGGGGTCCACCGTGCAGGGAGAACCTGCTGCTAGTGAATGGTGGCACTGTTTGGCGGTATAGACTAGCTCTGTTACCTCACAGAGCAGCCGCGAGAGGAAAGCACTGCGCCCTGTTAGCCTCACAGGAGCACAAGCTTACTGCCTAGCTGATAGCAGTCTGTGGTTATTCAACATGCAATCTCCTCACCGGAGAAGCCGGTATTCTAGGGGCTTATTTCAGCCGGGTCCCTGAACACTCTCATACAATCTCCTCACCGGAGGTGCCGGTATTATAGGGGCTTATTTCAGCCGGGTCCCTGAACACACTTATGCATAACCACACTGGCGCAAAGCACATATGACTTGATACTAGCGCATGGCCGTGCGGCCATGCGAGCCTTAAATAGTTGCAGCATGTTTAGGACCTTACAGAGAAGGACCAATGGAGTGCTGCAGCACCTGAGCATGTGACCCTCGATCTCCACTGAGAGATCTAGCCCTGGGCATGCTCAGAGTGCAAAGCAGGATTTAGTCCTAGCAGCTACAAGGACCTTAGCTGCAGTATCTGATCATGTGACCCTCAATCTCCACTGAGAGATCTTACTCTGGGCATGCTCAGAATGTGAAAAGCAGGACTTAGCCCCAGAAGCGTCCGCTCGCTGCTGACCAGCACTGACTTCAATGGGAGAAGCAGGAAACGCAGCAGTAACTCTTAGCACAGAGTCAGACTGAGCGAGACGCTGGGATCGACGTCTCCGCTGAGCAGGCTCCACTGCGGCAGGAGAAGAATGGGAGACCGCAGCGGAGATGGCCCGAGATTCCCCCTGTGCAGAGGCAGGAACTCGACCCCTAACACATGTGGTCTATCTGTGCCTGTTATGCGCCCAAAGCAAACACTTTCTTCTAGTGCACGCAGGCAACAGGATTTTATGCATTATTTTGCACGAGTACCGCTGGACTAATATAGAGGCCAGAACAAGTAGAGGTGATTTTAGATTGGTTGGCTGAGAGTGCTTACAGTTCTTTTGCTTTGTCTTCTACCCGATGCCCTGCGGAAAGTCCAGAATTTATACCTGCTGCCCATGGACATGTGTCTTCCACCTCACCCCCTTGCAAGTCAGGCAAACACTCGGAGCCCCAAATCATGCATCAGTGATTTCTGCTTTCTGATGACTCTTCTAGCTGTGGCTCCATTGGCCATCCACCTGGTACAATTGTAAAAGATTTAGTGCATTGATGCCCAACCACTTGTTTTATTGGAGTATGAGTACTTGGGATGGGTAGTGCAAACTGTCAGCGGACCACCACAGCACATATCTGCTGATGATATAACACATGTGCCAACTACTGCAACTTTCAGCTTTGTGTAGTCTGGCAAGTAGGGCAGGGGTGAGCACTGGGATGAACATCATGCAGAGGATAATTATTATTATTAATAATTTTTCTTAGAGCACCATTGAGTCCATGATGCTGTACATGTGGAGAGTAGGGTTGAGCAAAACAAATCGGACAAATTCAAAAATCTCCGACTTTAGGCAAAGACGTGTTTTGTGAAACCCGACCCGATTCTAGTGTGAGGTCGGCGATCTATGCACCAAAGTTACGTTTCGTATGATGCTTTCAGCGCCATTTTGCAGCCAATGAAGGAGGACGCAGAGTGTGGGCAGCGTGATGACATAGGTCTTGGTCCCCACCATCTTAGAGAAGGGCATGACAGTGATTGGCTTGCTTTCTGCGGCGTCACAGGGGCTATAAAGGGGCGTGCACGCCGACCGCCATCTTACTTCTGCCGATCGTAGCATAGGGAGAGGTTGCCGCAGCTGCATCAGAAGAAGGGATGTAGTTAGGGAGGGAAGCTTAAGTCTCGAAACTGCTTGTGCTGTAGCGATTTCCACTGTCCAACACCACCATTTGTTTGCAGGGACAGTGGAGTTTATATTTTTGTGCATCAGCTCTGCAGCTTATTAGGCTGCCTTATAAGGCTCCCTGATAGCTGCATTGCTGTTTATACGCTGCTGTGCAAACCAACTGCTTTTTTAAAAGCAAAAATCCTGTTGCTCCTTTCTGCACAGTTATCTTGTTTATTTGTCCACACTTTTGTGTGCAGCAGTCCTTTTTATTGATGCCAAACTTGACCTGAGATCATTGTAGGGAGTTTGAAATTGTACTACAGTCCTTGTATTTTTTCATATATCTTCCAGCCACGTTCTGCCACTTACATTGTGTAGTGTTATACACTGGGCCTGAGTTTTGGTGCATTATCCCCCCAAAAAAAGGGAAATTCAAATTGTCACAAAGTGGATCTATGTCAGTTCTGTTAGTTTGTCGTATATCTTCCAGCCACGTTCTGCCACTTACATTGTGTAGTGTTATGCACTGGTCCTGAGTTTTGGTGCAGTCTCCCACCCAAAAAAGGAGATTTAAATTGTCACAAAGTGGATCTACGTCAGTTCTGTTAGTTTGTAGTTTATCTTCCAGCCACATTCTGCCACTTACATTGGGTAGTGTTATACACTGTGTTAGGGCTAGCGGAACGCACCAAATAATAAGACAGATGGAGTAAGGTGCGTTCGCAGCCCGGGGTCCACCGTGCAGAGATGGAACCTGCTGCCAAGTAATGACGGACTATATGGCGGTACAATATGAATACACACACGAGTTCAATGAAAATCCAAATAGTAGAAAAAAAGAAAAGAAATAAGACAGCGCACTCACCGGTGATGCTTTGGTAGCTTTATTCGGACATCATAACAAACATTGCAGGGAGGGTAGTGAAACACACGCAGACGACGGCCGTTTCGTGCTGATAGCACTTCAACAGGTCCTGTGACGGAAGGAAGCAGGGCGGGCATATATGCACAGAGAAATCTCATAACCCCTCCTACCTCCTAAAGCGTCACCATGGCTACATGGCCACGATCGGAAAAACATGTGAAAAACAAAAAAACACAATGTGCAATAAAAAAAGAAATTTAAAAACAATTACAAAGCCACGAAATACCTAACTGGTTTGTACAAAGGAGCAATGTCATAAATTGTTACAGAAAGACCGACATATCAATTTTCTCATTGAAACCAATTGGTCCCGAGGCACCAGCGCGCAAAATCCATCTAGCCTCATGTCTAAGCAAAAGACGATCAAGGTTCCCCCCCTGTTGAGGTAAGAAAACTCTCTCCAGACCAGCAAAACGTAAAACCTGCGCATTACCCGCATGTACTTCTCCTAGATGTTGAATTAAACGGGGCACCCCTTTCCCCGTACGCATGGAATTAAAGTGTTCTCTAACACGAACAAACAAAGGACGAACTGTCTTACCAATATAGAAGAACCCACACGGGCAAAACAAAACGTAGACAACGTTCTTAGTCCTACAGGAGATGAAGTGCCGAACTGTGTGAGAAATTGGGCCCACTCTAATGGAATTCCCTGTTAAATGGTAAATACAGAAGTTACAATGACCACACTTGTGATTGCCTTTAGGTACCCCTGTCTGTAACCAATTGCCTGATGGAAACACGATCCTATTACGGACCAGACAATCCCTGATGTTCCTGCTACGCCGACAGGCGAATAGTGGTCCTCTCTCAATGATATCTTTTAAGTCGGGGTCTTGGGCTAATATTTGCCAATTTTTTCTGACCGCAGACCTAATCAAAGTGTCCATTGGACCGTACTTAAAACTAAATATAAATTTTTTCCCTTTTTTCTCTTTGTTCGCTTTATATAGGACCGTGTTCGTTGCTCTTTCAAGAGCTGTATTTAATAAAGACCGGGGTTAACCTCTCCTTTCAAATCTGCTGTATAAATCCTGTGATTGCTCAAGGAAACCAGTAGCACTATTGTTTATTCTTCTAACCCTCAAAAACTGGCTGTAGGGTAAAGCCAATTTGGTATAAGGGGGATGGGCACTGTTGAAGTGAAGGAGGGAATTGGACGCGGATGGCTTACGGTATACTTCTGTTATCAATTCACCAGCATTAACCCTTAAGCTCACGTCCAAAAAACCTAATTTGGATTCTCCAAAACAAGAAGTGAACTTCATGTTCATGGTGTTGGACAGCCCCAGGTGCCCCACAAACTTTGTGAAAGACTCCCGGTCCCCATCCCACACCATGAACATATCATCAACGAACCTAACATAGAACTTGATGTGCTTTAAAAAGGGGTTATTAGAGGAGTAAATATACCGATCCTCAAATACAGACAGATAGAGGTTAGCCAGGGTACATGCGACCGGAGTACCCATGGCTGTACCCTCTATCTGTCTGTACCACGTGTTATCAAATTTAAATGTGTTGTTTTTTAAAATAAATGACAAACCCTCACATATAAAAGAGATGGTGTTCACGTCTGTAGGAGTATTACTAAGTACCTCTTTAATTGATTCTGTGCCTAGGTCCTGTGGTATCCTGGTATACAGGCTTTCAATGTCGATCGAAGCCAAGGAAAAGTTCTCCTGCCAATCAAATCCCCTTAGAGCTTTTAAGAAATCCTTCGTATCTTTTATATAAGAAGGTACATCACGCAAAAGGGGCCGTAGCAGCCAGTCTAAATATGCTGACAAAGGTTCTGTGATAGAGCCAACCCCGGACACAATGGGGCGTCCCGGGGGCTCTACCAGGGATTTATGTATTTTTGGTATGTGATACCAATGAGGTTTTCTGGGAAATTCTGGATACAATTTTTCCGCTTGTTTAGAAGACAATGTACCTCTTTCAACATAGCCCCTTAAAAAAGAGCGTAACGAGGTCTGAATCTTAAATGTGGGATCTTCTGTTAACATTTCATACGTACTGATGTCTAATAATTGTCTCTTAGCCTCTTGTATATAATAATCCCTGGTGAGTAACACTATATTTCCACCCTTGTCAGCCCCACGCACTATTATGTCTGAGCGTGCCTGTAACTCTTTCAAAGCTTTAAACTCAACCGGTTTCAAATTACTCAAGGGTTTTTTATATATTAAGGCTTCTACATCTTTTATGACTTGAGCCTCAAAGATGTCTACGAGGTTGCCTGGGGACACAGGGGGGACATATGTAGATTTAACACCTCTCATAAAGGGTGCAGGAGGGGCAGTATTCTCAACGTTAATAGACAAGGGAGTATCTGTGAGGCTCAACAACAATTCTACATCCTTCTGTATGTCATCCGAAGGATCTTTTGACAAGGTGAAACCCAGAGGGCCAATTTTGCATGGTTTTTCTCCTGGATAATCTACCAACCTGTCTTCTTGCGTTTTATTTAAACGTGCAGATACCGCAAATGATTTACACAGATGGATCTTCCTGACTGCCTTATACAAATCCACCTTGAAATCGACAATGTTAAATTCCTCAGGCAAACAATAATTGAGACCCTTAGATAAAACAGATAAATGCACCTCATTTAGAACAAAGTCAGTTAAATTAACCACGCGTCCTGCGTCTAAAGGGGATGCTACATTGTCTGAATGGTGATTAGAAGTCATGGATCCAGATGGTCCTCCCAAATCTTCTGTGGCACTGGAATCGGAATCCGTTGTCAAATAATCTTTTTTGTTGTTATAACGGTTTTTCTTCCATGTGGGTCCTCTTTTAGAATTCTTTCTTTTTGGATATTGCTGTGTGTTCTGTGATTGAGCATATTTGTTCCAAGTGAACACTCTGCCGGTTTCAAAATCACATTTATCCCGGATAAACTCATCCCCTTTAGACGCAGGACGCGTCGGGGGGGTAGGAGAAACGGCAGGCTACAACAGTCGAAAAAGGAAACAGGTCTCTTGGAGACCATTACAATAGACGATATGCGCAATACGGTGGTTAATTTAACTGACTTTGTTCTAAATGAGGTGCATTTATCTGTTTTATCTAAGGGTCTCAATTATTGTTTGCCTGAGGAATTTAACATTGTCGATTTCAAGGTGGATTTGTATAAGGCAGTCAGGAAGATCCATCTGTGTAAATCATTTGCGGTATCTGCACGTTTAAATAAAACGCAAGAAGACAGGTTGGTAGATTATCCAGGAGAAAAACCATGCAAAATTGGCCCCCTGGGTTTCACCTTGTCAAAAGATCCTTCGGATGACATACAGAAGGATGTAGAATTGTTGTTGAGCCTCACAGATACTCCCTTGTCTATTAACGTTGAGAATACTGCCCCTCCTGCACCCTTTATGAGAGGTGTTAAATCTACATATGTCCCCCCTGTGTCCCCAGCAACCTCGTAGACATCTTTGAGGCTCAAGTCATAAAAGATGTAGAAGCCTTAATATATAAAAAACCCTTGAGTAATTTGAAACCGGTTGAGTTTAAAGCTTTGAAAGAGTTACAGGCACGCTCAGACATAATAGTGCGTGGGGCTGACAAGGGTGGAAATATAGTGTTACTCACCAGGGATTATTATATACAAGAGGCTAAGAGACAATTATTAGACATCAGTACGTATGAAATGTTAACAGAAGATCCCACATTTAAGATTCAGACCTCGTTACGCTCTTTTTTAAGGGGCTATGTTGAAAGAGGTACATTGTCTTCTAAACAAGCGGAAAAATTGTATCCAGAATTTCCCAGAAAACCTCATTGGTATCACATACCAAAAATACATAAATCCCTGGTAGAGCCCCCGGGACGCCCCATTGTGTCCGGGGTTGGCTCTATCACAGAACCTTTGTCAGCATATTTAGACTGGCTGCTACGGCCCCTTTTGCGTGATGTACCTTCTTATATAAAAGATACGAAGGATTTCTTAAAAGCTCTAAGGGGATTTGATTGGCAGGAGAACTTTTCCTTGGCTTCGATCGACATTGAAAGCCTGTATACCAGGATACCACAGGACCTAGGCACAGAATCAATTAAAGAGGTACTTAGTAATACTCCTACAGACGTGAACACCATCTCTTTTATATGTGAGGGTTTGTCATTTATTTTAAAAAACAACACATTTAAATTTGATAACACGTGGTACAGACAGATAGAGGGTACAGCCATGGGTACTCCGGTCGCATGTACCCTGGCTAACCTCTATCTGTCTGTATTTGAGGATCGGTATATTTACTCCTCTAATAACCCCTTTTTAAAGCACATCAAGTTCTATGTTAGGTTCGTTGATGATATGTTCATGGTGTGGGATGGGGACCGGGAGTCTTTCACAAAGTTTGTGGGGCACCTGGGGCTGTCCAACACCATGAACATGAAGTTCACTTCTTGTTTTGGAGAATCCAAATTAGTTTTTTTGGACGTGAGCTTAAGGGTTAATGCTGGTGAATTGATAACAGAAGTATACCGTAAGCCATCCGCGTCCAATTCCCTCCTTCACTTCAACAGTGCCCATCCCCCTTATACCAAATTGGCTTTACCCTACAGCCAGTTTTTGAGGGTTAGAAGAATAAACAATAGTGCTACTGGTTTCCTTGAGCAATCACAGGATTTATACAGCAGATTTGAAACGAGAGGTTACCCCCGGTCTTTATTAAATACAGCTCTTGAAAGAGCAACGAACACGGTCCCATATAAAGCGAACAAAGAGAAAAAAGGGAAAAAATTTATATTTAGTTTTAAGTACGGTCCAATGGACACTTTGATTAGGTCTGCGGTCAGAAAAAATTGGCAAATATTAGCCCAAGACCCCGACTTAAAAGATATCATTGAGAGAGGACCACTATTCGCCTGTCGGCGTAGCAGGAACATCAGGGATTGTCTGGTCCGTAATAGGATCGTGTTTCCATCAGGCAATTGGTTACAGACAGGGGTACCTAAAGGCAATCACAAGTGTGGTCATTGTAACTTCTGTATTTACCATTTAACAGGGAATTCCATTAGAGTGGGCCCAATTTCTCACACAGTTCGGCACTTCATCTCCTGTAGGACTAAGAACGTTGTCTACGTTTTGTTTTGCCCGTGTGGGTTCTTCTATATTGGTAAGACAGTTCGTCCTTTGTTTGTTCGTGTTAGAGAACACTTTAATTCCATGCGTACGGGGAAAGGGGTGCCCCGTTTAATTCAACATCTAGGAGAAGTACATGCGGGTAATGCGCAGGTTTTACGTTTTGCTGGTCTGGAGAGAGTTTTCTTACCTCAACAGGGGGGGAACCTTGATCGTCTTTTGCTTAGACATGAGGCTAGATGGATTTTGCGCGCTGGTGCCTCGGGACCAATTGGTTTCAATGAGAAAATTGATATGTCGGTCTTTCTGTAACAATTTATGACATTGCTCCTTTGTACAAACCAGTTAGGTATTTCGTGGCTTTGTAATTGTTTTTAAATTTCTTTTTTTATTGCACATTGTGTTTTTTTGTTTTTCACATGTTTTTCCGATCGTGGCCATGTAGCCATGGTGACGCTTTAGGAGGTAGGAGGGGTTATGAGATTTCTCTGTGCATATATGCCCGCCCTGCTTCCTTCCGTCACAGGACCTGTTGAAGTGCTATCAGCACGAAACGGCCGTCGTCTGCGTGTGTTTCACTACCCTCCCTGCAATGTTTGTTATGATGTCCGAATAAAGCTACCAAAGCATCACCGGTGAGTGCGCTGTCTTTTTTCTTTTTTTCTACTATTTGGATTTTCATTGAACTGTGGTAACAGCAGCACCCCGGGCGGTAGAATCTGGCTTCTCTAGGCTCTATGCGGTATATGTTTACAGCGCAAGGAAAGCACTAGGGTCCAACTTATCTAGCAGTGCAGATGTATACATTTTTTCTTATATTTTTTACACACACGAGTTAACCTCACCCTGTGTGAAGGAAGAGAACCCTGTTGCGTCACAGGTCTGCGGTACCGCACCAAAAGCGCAAGCAAGGAGTCTTAGAACTTAATCCCAAGACACAGGATTTGAGTACATATAGACCTCATGCGCTTGACACCGCTACTGAGGTGTCAGAGTGACTGAAATAATTATAATAAAGAAGCACGAGAGTGCATGCGGTGCCACACTGGCGAATGCCACTAACCACTCAGGCTTGGGTCAGGAAAGCGCTGTGAAAGCGCACGGCGCCACACTGGCGGTCACAGCAATTAGAGGCTGTAATGTGTGCAACGTGCTGATGGTTAAGTCGGGCGCTAGGTAGCAATCATCCACCTTCCGCGAGCAGTCATACAATAGGGAGGGGATTTTAAAGAACGACTTTCATCCATCGACATACATCCATCAACACACACACATTATGAAGACTATACTAGCGCATGGCCGTGCGGCCATGCTAGCCTTAAATAGTTGCAGCACGTTTAGGACCTTCAGAGAAGGACCAATTGACTTGCTGCAGTACCTGAGCATATGACCCTTGATCTCCACTGAGAGATCTTGCCCTGGGCATGCTCAGAGTACAAAACAGGACTTAGTCCTAGCACCCACAAGGACCTTCCAAGAAGGACCAATGAGCTAGCTGCAGTATCTGATCATGTGACCCTCGATCTCCACTGAGAGATCTCACTCTGGGCATGCTCAGAACGCGAAAAGCAGGACTTAGTCCCAAAAGCGTCTGCTCGCCGCTGCCCAGCACTGACCATAATGACAGAAGCAGGAAATGCAGCAGTAACTCTATTAACAGAGTGAGACTGAGCAAGATGCTGGGACCGACGTTTCCGCTGAGCAGACTCCACTGCGGCTGGAGAAGAATGGGAGACCGAAGCGGAGATGGTTCAAGATTCCTCCTGTGCAGAAGTGGGAACTCGACCCCTAACACACTGGGCCTGAGTTTTGGTGCAGTCTCCCCCCAAAAAAGGGAGGTTAAAATTGTCACAAAGTGGATCTATGTCGGTTCTGTTAGTTTGTCGTATATCTTCCAGCCACGTTCTGCCACTTACATTGTGTAGTGTTATACACTGGGCCTGAGTTTTGGTGCAGTCTCCCCCCAAAAAAGGAGATTTAAATTGTCCCAAAGTGGATCTACATCAGTTCTGTTAGTTTGTCATATATCTTCCAGCCACGTTCTGCCACTTACATTGTGTAGTGTTTTACACTGGGCCTGAGTTTTGGTGCTGTCTCCCCCCCAAAAAAAGGGATATTTAAATTGTCACAAAGTGGATCTACGTCAGTTCTGTTAGTTTGTCGTATATCAGCCAGCCACGTTCTGCCACTTACATTGTGTAGTGTAATACACTGGGCCTGAGTTTTGGTGCTGTCTCCCCCCCCAAAGAAGGGAGATTTAAATTGTCACAAAGTGGATCTACGTCAGTTCTGTTAGTTTGTCGTATGTCTTCCAGCCACGTTCTGCCACTTACATTGTGTAGTGTTATACACTGGGCCTGAGTTTTGGTGCAGTCTCCACCCAAAAAAGGAGATTTAAATTGTCACAAAGTGGATCTATCTCAGTTCTGTTATTTTGTCGTATATCTTCCAGCCACGTTCTGCCACTTACATTGTGTAGTGTTATACACTGGGCCTGAGTTTTGATGCAGTCTTCCCCCCAAAAAAGGGAGATTTAAATTGTCACAAAGTGGATCTACATCAGTTATGTTAGTTTGTCGTTCATCAGCCAGCCACGTTCTGCCACTTACATTGTGTAGTGTTATACACTGGGCCTGAGTTTTGGTGCAATCTCCCCCCCAAAAAAGGGAGATTTAAATTGTCACAAAGTGGATCTACGTCAGTTCTGTTAGTTTGTCATATATCTTCCAGCCACGTTCTACCACTTACATTGTGTAGTGTTATACACTGGGCCTGAGTTTTGGTGCTGTCTCCCCCCCAAAAAAGGGAGATTTAAATTGTCACAAAATGGATCTACGTCAGTTCTGTTAGTTTGTCGTATATCAGCCAGCCACGTTCTGCCACTTACATTGTGTAGTGTAATACATTGGGCCTGAGTTTTGGTGCTGTCTCCCCCCAAAAAAGGGAGATTTAAATTGTCACAAAGTGGATCTATGTCAGTTCTGTTAGTTTGTCGTATATCTTCCAGCCACGTTCTGCCACTTACATTGTGTAGTGTTATACACTGGGCCTGAGTTTTGGTGCTGTCTCCCAGCCAAAAAAGGGAGATTTAAATTGTCACAAAGTGGATCTACGTCAGTTCTGTTAGTTTGTCGTATATCAGCCAGCCACGTTCTGCCACTTACATTGTGTAGTGTAATACACTGGGCCTGAGTTTTGGTGCTGTCTCCCCCTAAAAAAGGGAGATTTAAATTGTCACAAAGTGGATCTACGTCAGTTCTGTTAGTTTGTCGTATATCTTCCAGCCACGTTCTGCCACTTACATTGTGTAGTGTTATACACTGGGCCTGAGTTTTGGTGCAGTCTCCACCCAAAAAAGGGAGATTTAAATTGTCACAAAGTGGATCTATGTCAGTTCTGTTAGTTTGTCGTACATCAGCCAGCCACGTTCTGCCACTTACATTGTGTAGTGTTATACACTGGGCCTGAGTTTTGGTTCAGGCTCTCAAAAAAAGGGAGATTTAAATTCTCAACAAGTTTATATACACCTTCAACCTTGTTTTACAATACCATACAACAGTTGTTATTTTGGTTAGATTGGAGTTCCAGAGCCAGCACAACCCTTGTTAGGGTATTTATCTCTGTGTATAGCGCAGCTCTGTGAGGCAACAGAGCTCGTTTTCATTTCACACGGGATGAAGTTTAACCCACTTGTGAGCTTAGTGTCCATCCGCCATTACTTTGCAGCAGGTATCTCTGCACGGTGGACCACGGACTGCAAACGCACCTCGTATCAATGTTCTTGGTGCGTTCCGCTAGCACAAACAGTATGTCAGTGTTAGTATCTTGAAGTGAATACTGCTATGCGCAGGAAAAGCTACACTGTAGCAACTTGCTTTGGATCAGCAAAAGCGCAGTCATTAACCAACTTTTTGCAAGCCACCACTGCAAAGCATGTCATTACAGGCCAGGATATTTTTCACCCACTCCCGAACGGAGCCCTTCTTAGATGTCTGTCTTCCGGGCTGTGAAACCAGTCAGAAGCACAGCATCCTGTGTTTTCCCACAGTGCTCCCCACTTCCACACAAGAGGCATCACCGTGTCTATTCTCACTACTCATGTGTGCGCTAGCTCTGCCTTCAGCACTGGCTGACCCACATAACAGTCTGGAAACTGGACAGGGAGACAATTGCATCCACGGTAGGTATTCCTAACAATATGCTGTGAAATTGGGATACAATGAAGGGATTTGCAGAGTAATAGCTACAACAGAAGTGGATTAGTGGGGCAGCAGAGTAATGGTCAGACTGGAGAGGTGTGATGATGAGATCAGGGATGTTGAGTTCCTAGACCCTACATGGAGTTACAGCTATCCGAGTGATGTGGGCACTTTGGAGAAAAAGGTCATGGTCACTCTGCCCCAACTGCAAATGAGGGAGCAGGGTGCAAAAGCACCGAGGCCGGTAGCTAGCCATTAAAATGGCTGCTACTGCAGATCACGACCAAATTAGATGGCACAAACATCCGTTTTATAGTGTACTATTGGTAGAAAAATTTAAGGAAAGTAAAAGAGGTAGTTGAGTGACCAATTGACACACAGCAGCATGTTTTATAATGGCACAGAAGGAGTCAGCCATGAGCCATGCATGAGGTATCAGGGTCTGGGCCAGCATTTAGACCTTTGAATTCAAGTTTCAATGAGGACCTGGTGGTCAAGGGAGCAGTGTAAGCCTTCTTTGTGGGAGCATAGATACCTCATGCAACAGCCCAATTTTTTTTTCCCAGCGACACTCAGCTGGCATCAACTTCAGTTTCAAAGATGAATGATAGAAAAATCTAAGGAAAGTAATACAGGTTGTTGACTGATCAATTGACCCACAGGAGAATCTTTTATAATGGCAATCAGCCATTCTATTTTAACATTTTGGTATTTCATAAACATTAAAATTTAATATGGATCTCTTCTCTCTTCCTGTTACAACCCTTGGCAAAAATTGGTGTGATCACTCCTTTTTAGATGCAGACTAACAAACAGATCTAATTTGATGCAGGTGTTAGTTTTGGTTATGAAAATTTACAAGGTAATTCCATAATTTTTTCCACAGGCTCCATAACTTTTCCCCTATGCTTGGTTAAAAAAGTAACCATTACTGACTACCACATTTTTTGTTCTTGATTTCTTTTAGTGTTTCTTAAAGCCAGAAAGTTGCCATTTGAAATGACTTTAGTTTTGTGCCATGTCTGTGATCTGCTTTTTTTCTACAAAATTAAACAACTTAATGAACATCCTCCAAGGCCGGTGATTCCATAATTTTTGCCTGGGGCTGTAGATCCTTTGCACCTATGCCGATTGTTCAAATTTGTATTATGTATTATAGTTTCTGAACTGCCTTTAACCCCTTCATGACCAAGTCTATTTTGACCTTATTGACCTGGCCATTTTTTGCAATTCTGACCAGTGTCCCTTTATGAGGTAATAACTCAGGAACACTTCAACGGATTCTAGCGACTCTGAGACTGTTTTTTCCTGACATATTAGGCTTCATATTACTTGTAAATTTTGGTCGATAATTTATGCGTTTATTTGTGAAAAATCAGAAACTTGGCGAAAATTTAGAAAATTTAGCAATTTTCAAATTTATATTCTGTTAAACCAGAGTTATGTGACACAAAATAGTTAGTAAATAACATTACCCACATGTCTACTTTACATCAGCACAATTTTGGAAACACATTTTTTTGGCTAGGAAGTTACACGGGTTAAAATTTGACCACCGATTTCTCATTTTTACCACAAAATTTACAAAACCATTTTTTTAGGGACCACCTCACATTTGAAGTTAGTTTGAGGGGACTATATGGCTGAAAATACCCAAAAATGACACCATTCTAAAAAATGCACCCCTCAAGGTGCTCAAAACAACATACAAGAAGTTTATTAACCCTTCAAGTGCTTCACAGCAGCAGAAGCAACATGGAAGAAAAAAATGAACATTTCACTTTTTAGTCACAAAAATGATTTTTAGCAACAATTTTTTTATTTTCCCAAGGGTAAAAGGAGAAACTGGACCCCAAAAGTTATTGCACAATTTGTCCTGAGTACGCTGATACCCCATATGTGGGGGGGAACCACTGTTTGGGCGCACGACAGGGCTCGGAAGGGAAGGAGCGCTATTTGACTTTTTGAATAAAAAATTGGCTCCAATCTTTAGAGGACCCATGTCGCGTTTGGAGAGCCCCTGTGTGCCTAACTATTAGAGCGCCCCCACAAGTCACCCCATTTTGGTAACTAACCCCCCCAAGGAACTTATCTAGATGCATAGTGAGCACTTTGAACCCCCAGGTGCTTCACAAATTGATCCGTAAAAATGAAAAAGTACTTTTTTTTTCACAAAAAAATGTTTTAACTTCAATTTTTTCATTTTCACATGGGCAACAGGATAAAATGGATCAAAAAATATGTTGGGCAATTTCTCTTGAGTACAACGATACCTCACATGTGGGGCTAAACCACTGTTTGGGCACATGGCATGGCTCTGAAGGAAGGAGCGCAATTTGACTTTTGAATGAAAAATTAGCTCCAGTCATTAGCAGACACCATGTCGTGTTTGGAGAGCCTCTGTGTGCCTAAACACTGGAGTTCCCCCACAAGTGACCTCATTTTGGAAACAAGACCCCCAAGGAACTTATCTAGATGCATAGTGAGTACTTTGAACCCCCAGGTGCTATACAAATTGATCCGTAAAAATGAAAAAGTACTTTTTTTCATAAAAAATTTCTTTTAGCCTCAATTTTATCATTTTTACATGGGCAACAGGATAAAATGGATCCTAAAATTTGTTGGGAAAATTCTCCTGAGTACAGCGATACCTCACATGTCGGGATAAATCACTGTTTGGGCGCACGGCCGGGCTCGGAAGGAACGGAGCGCCATTTGAATTTTTGAATGAAAAATTAGCTCCAATCGTTAATGGACACCATGTTGCATTTAGAGAGCCCCTGTGTGCCTAAACATTGGAGCTCTCCCACAAGTGACACCATTTTGGAAACTAGACCTCCCAAGGAACTAATCTAGATGTGCGATGAGCACTTTGAACCCCTAAGAGCTTCACAGAAGATTATAACGCAGAGCCATGCAAATAAAAATCATTTTTTCCTCAAAAATTATTTTTTAGCCCGCAATTTTTTATTTTTACAAGGGTAACAGGAGAAATTGGACCCAAAAATTTGTTGTCCAGTTTGTACTGAGTACGCCAATACCCAACATGTGGGGGTAAACTACTGTTTGGGCGCATGTCGGGGCTCAGAAGGGGAGAAGTGGCGTTTTGGAATGCAGACTTTGATTGAATGGTCTGCGGGAGTCACGTTGCGTTTGCAGAGCCCCTGATGTGCCTAAACAGTAGAAACCCCCACAAGTTACCCCATATTGGAAACTATACGCCCCAAGGAACTTACCTAGATGTGTGGTGAGCACTTTGAACCCCCAAGTGCATCACAGAAATTTATAACACAGAGCAGTGAAAATAAAAAATCATTTTTTTCCACAAAAATACATTTTTAGCCCCCATTTTGTTATTTTCCAAATGGTAACAAGAGAAATTAGACCCCAAAAGTTGTTGTGCAATTTTTCCTGAGTACGCTTATGCCCCATATGTTTGGGTAAACCACTGTTTGGGCGCACGTCGGGGCTCAGAAGGGAGCACCATTTGACTTTTTGAATCCCAATCCCAACTCTAGCCATAACCCTAATCCCAACCATAACCCCAACACACTCCTAACCCTAATCTCAACCCTAACCATAACCCTAACCACAAGCCTAACCCTAACCCCAGCACACCCCTAACCCTAATCTAAACCTTATTTCCTACCCTAACCCTAATTCCAACCCTAACTCTCATTCCAACCCTAACCCTAAGGCTATGTGCCCATGTTGCGGATTCGTGTGAGGATTTTTCCACACAGTTTTTGAAAAATCCGCAAGTAAAACACACTGCGTTTTACCTGTGATTTCCAGTGGATTTCCAGTGTTTTTTGTACTGATTTCACCTGCGGATTCCTATTAAGGAACAGGTGTAAAACGCTGCAGAAACCGCACAAAGAATAGACATGCTGCGGAAAATACAAAGCAGAGTTTCCGCACGGAATTTTCCGCACCATGGGCACAGCAGATTTGGCTTTCCATATATTTACATTGTTCTGTAAATGTGATGGAAAACTGCTACGAATCCGCAGCAGCCAATCTGCTGCAGATCAGCAGCCAAATCCGCACCATATGCACATAGCCTAATTCTAACCCTAGTTCTAACCCTAACCCTAGTTCTAACGCTAACCCTAATTCTAACCCTAACCCTAGTTCTAACCCTAACCCTAGTTCTAACCCTAACCCTAGTTCTAACCCTAGTTCTAACCTTAACCCTAGTTCTTACCCTAACCCTAGTTCTAACCCTAGTTGTAACCCTAACCCTAGTTCTAACCCTAACCCATTTTGGAAGATGGTTGCAGAAGACGGACTGACACCGGGAGGGACACCGGAGGTCGGTAAGTATGCGGGGGTGGGATCGGACCACGGGGGGAGCAGGGGGACTGCGGGGGAGCGGACCGGAAGACAGAGGAGAGCGGAGCACATGACAGGACGGGGCGGTGAATCGGTGGAGGGGCAGATCACGGTCTCCAGCCATGGCTGATGATATTGCAGCATCGGCCATGGCTGGATTGTAATATTTCACCAATTTTCATTAGTGAAATAATACGATTGCTCTGATTGAAAGTGAAACGTCACTTTTAACAGCCAATCAGAGCGATCGTAGCCATGAGGGGGTGAAGCCACCCCCCTGGGCTGAAGTACCACTCCCCCAGTCCCTGCAGGTCGGGTGAAATTACAGTTAACCCTTTCACCCGACCTGCAGGGACACGATCATTCTGTGACACAGCATTTGAGTCACAGGTCGGATTGGCACCGACTTTCATGATGCATACGCTGTGTCACAGGTCGGGAAGGGGTTAAAAATACTTGCAGTTATTCTATAACGCCTTCCAACAGTGCAGAGAGAATCCCCCCACCTTCGTACTATGCAGCCATAGTTCACCCCAATCAGGCAGTGGAGATCGTAGTCACACAGCTCCACGGCTTTGTTGTAGACAGCTATTCAGGCAGAGATAGAGCAATAGCAGTCTCCACAAAACCTGGAGACATGGAAGGCCGTGTGCAATAACGGTACAAAACTGGTGACAAACTCACACACGTGCCTTACCTGGCTCACGTCCTCAACCTGAGGTAGCAGCAATTTCTCCACCACTATCATGGCCTTGATGCACTGATGCAGAATGCATAGTCACTGTGTGCTCAATTCCGGCGATCGCAACCCACAGGTCATTGACTTGCATCACTACAGAGGTCTTACAGTCTACCAGTAAATGATTTGCGATGATCTGACACATTGGAATTCCACTATGTACATGTTGCAGCAAATGTGCCAGCAGTGATGGGCACTGGTGCAGTATGTCCTTTTGCATAGCCTGGGCCAATGTAGTACAGAAGTGATGCAAATCACACTAGTAGAGTGGACACAGATGACGGACCTCTGCACTCAAAGTTGAGTCTCCATTTTGCCTGTAGTGAAAGGTGTGTCATAAGTAGAGATGAGTGAATATTTCAATGTTCAATTCGGATTATGTTTGCCTAATTTGCAATATTCTCCGATTAATTCATCACATTTTCACCGAACATAACCGAATGCCATTCATGTCAATTGGCGGCAAAAACAAACGCATGCACAACATCTTATAAGGCCCCAAATGCTGCTAAAACACATCAAATGAGGGTTAGGGAAAGTGGCCTCCATTCACCCACAGTAGAAATTTTAGCATGGCATCTCAGCAATCAGCCAAGCATGGGATATCGGGGTCTGGGACAGCATTTACAGCTTTCAATTGAACGTCACAGTAAGATGAGGTGGATGAGGAATTGGTGTAGGCCTCTTTTCTGGGAGACCTGATAACACATGCAACACCTCTACCTGCTTTCATGCTGAGCCAAACTCAGGTCCACAAAAGGAGCCACATGGATAAAATGTCCTGATGCTCAGGGCTCTCTCCTCACCCCTTCTTTTCCATCAGGACATTTTATCCATGTGGCTCCACTCATGGCCCTCCCTTTTTGCTTGAGCAGAGCTGGTGATATGGTGACTATGTGGTGACTATACTTGGGACCTTATAGCTATTTAAGCTCTTATAGTGCCCTTTTCTTGCAAGACCCTGTTTCAGATACCAGGCTACATACTTAGAATTTATCTCCCCTTTCCTTTGGGTCAAACTAGGAGATTGGGAGACTCTTTAGGTTTATTATTCAACTCTGCTTTTTTGATTTAGTCCTATGAAATATATATATTTCTTTTTGGTAGGTATATGAGGTTATCTTATGGATCAATGTAGGTCTGGCTCTGTCTAGGGACACATATGTGTAGCATATTTCTCGTTCTCCACACATCATTCAGCTCAATTAATATTCCATGATTGACATGGTACAATTTATGATTGTTATGGTATATTTTACACATGCTATGGGCATGGTTCATCATACTTGTGTTTTTCTTACATGTTTGCGCTTCGTTTACGGGTCCATTTAGTCCGTGTGTGGGGGTGATGGCTATTGGGTTGTGTGTTGTATTTTAAATGTTTTTATATTTATATATGTATATTTATAATATGTTAGCGCTATATAAAAAATAAAGATTATTATTTATTGTGTTCAAGGTGAAATATAGGTTTCTTAAATTTTATCATGTGGATGTGCATACCATCATTAGTCTGGTCTTTTTTCTTTCCCTCTTTTGTGGTTCATTGTTGCATAGACTAGGTATTACACTCTGTCCTAATAGTTTCAGAAAACATTGACAGTAGTGCATCCTTTTTCTAATGTCTTAAGAGCCACACTCAGGTGGCACAAATATCAGATTTGAAGACTACTATTGTCAGAAATATTTTACGATAGTAACACGGGTAGTTTGGTCCAAGGAGACCTGATGGTCTCGGAGGCCTACTGCTACAGGTAACAGGACTGAAGGATACCCATTCAGGAGTGTTCACATTTCCAAAAATTATTGGCAAACATCACCAAAGTGGCATCAATTTCACTACAGTAGAAATAGTATAATAGCGACCGATAGGTCTTCTACTATACCCTGTCCAGCAGATGGACACCCAACCAGGAGTGTTCACATTTAAACAAATGAGGACCTTACACCACATAAGTGGCATCAATTTCACTACCATAGAAATAGTATAATGGGGACTGAAAGGTCTTCCACTACAAGCAATCCAGCATATGAACACCCAACCAGGCGTGTTCTCATTTCCAAAAGTTATTGGCAGAAACCACCAAAGTGAAATCACATTGCTTCAGAAGACTGATAAAAAGAGAGTGATGTTACATATCTTCATAAATCAATCACAACAAACAGAACTATAACATCCACTTAGAATAAAAGCTGAAAAGCAAGGAATAACCATTTCATATTATGTATCTCAAATACTACAAATTTGCTATCAAATACATTTTCTTCTTTTTTTCTATTTTAGAACCACAAAATGTTTAGTGAGTATGATACACTGCATGAGTCTTTAAAAATGTGATATCATAAAGCACAGAGATGTATATGGTTAGTTTCTAATGGATACTGATTTATGAGATTGTCCATCTGAAATCCAACCAAATGTATAAAGATTTGCATATACTATAGCAAAACCATAAGCATGAACACAAATAACCTAGTTTACAAGAGTTGGATTTCAATCACAGTAATCCATGTGAGGAAAGCAAAAGCACAGTAATCAGAATGAGAAAATCAAGAAAACCATAAAAGTGGGTAAAAGTGGATACTCTGATGGCACTTTATTGCACAAACTCTGCAGGGTCTGATTGAACAATTTCTTGCATTGGATCATGGTTTTAAAAAATGGTTTCAAAATCGACCTTGATGAGCTTCATTTCCATAAACTAATGTCTCCCACTGAAATCACAAAATATGTTTCTTATGGTGGAATGTTTCAGGAAATATCCTCCCTTTTAAGGGTGAAATTATTTGTACAAATCATTTTTTGTTAGATATAAGCAAATCTTTTGAAATGTGGCAATGCTAGAGTCTCTAAACATCTCCCCAAATTTAATTTACGGTGTAAGGATTTGCACGTATTACAAGCCCAGCAAGATCTCCATTTAACCTGAAAAAAATATGAATTGTCTAAGATCTTTTTATGCAACCCCCTTCAAGCTATTTAAAGCAAACACAGCCTTAGTAACGTCAAACTGATCTCATTATATAATTCTATGAGCAAACTAATGGTAACCATTGATAATCAACAAGCTGTTTAATAACACAAATTTTTATGCTTTTTAAAATGTTAAAACTACACAAAAATAATGACTTTTTGATGTCATGTGTATGCAATCCATAGCTGGAGTACACATGTCTATGGCTTTTTGGCAAGCAGTGGTCCAAAAATTGTTCTTTTTTTTTGGAAGTAACAACATGTGTATTCTTTAGATAATGAGGAAGCAATAGATTTTTAGCAAGCCTTCCAAAAATGATTCTTCTCTTTGGAACCACAATATGTTTGCTGTTCAGAAAATGAAAAAACAATGGCTACCTAAGTCATCCAAAAATTATCCCTATTTGGGATCAGTAATAAGCTTACTGTTTTAATAAGCTTTTTTGGATGTTTTAATTTTACTTACGCTTTGCATGGTAGGGTTCCGAACACCAGTAAAGTACAGAACACAGTGGTCAAGCGGAAAATGTGTGGCTGACTGGTATGGCTATGGTAGTTGCAACTGTACAGTATAGAGTGTGATGGGGACAAGCAATGAGTTATTGAATTCAATAGCGCTGCAACATCGCAAATCTATATCGGAACGCAAGGCGGACCGTACTGTATTTGCATAGCCTTTAAATCTTGCTTTACAATGTAAGAATGATTTTAATGTCTAGATCCTTTACAGGATATCGTCACCATCTTCTTCAAAGGGTTTATCACTTTAAGACACTTTGCACAATAACATATAGGATGGAAACCATGCAGGAAATATTAGTTACTTTGCCCAAATGTAGCTAAGCCACATTGTTGGGTGCATTGCCGTTGCAGTTGACTGGGAACCATTCAGTGTGAAATTTGCTGCTTGATGCAGAGGAGCAACCTGTCCACTCTATGGCTTTTAACACTCATGCTCACAAGATGTAAAACAGTTTAAGCTTACCAAAAATAAAAAATTGATGGTGCGGAGGAGATGCAACATTCTGACCCATTGCTGTTGGGGATTGAATAATGTCCAAGTGTTAATGAGCACCACCTAGGGTTGGAACAAGATCTAGCATCATGGAGTCATATGTTTTAGCTGTGTTGGTGCATTTCTGCTGCCTAAAACTTTGACCAAGAGGGACGTGAAAGACATGTGTTGTCCCTATTCATAATTGCTCATCAACGTGTTCAATGTCACTCAATGCCGAGCCTAGAGAACGATCAATGCTATCAATGCTCTCCAGCACATGAGAGCACAGAGCTGGCACCTCACCACCAATATTTTCTCAGATTTTATAATCTTGTCTAATAGTAGGTAATGTGACAACAAAATAAAATTATTTTTCAAATCCCATGCTGTGGGCAATGCATTGTTGCTCCAGGGGCTTATCCTATATCCTATATAATATATACCTTGCCTCCTTTAAATGACTATTGAGGCCAATCACTGTTTTCAACGGTGATGTTTTAATGTACAGCTTGTAACCCATGATAATAAAAAATGGCACTTATTTTTTTATATGCAGTAAAAGAAACAAGTATTATTTTATATGACCAATTTTATTTTCAACGTCCCCATATTACATGCTAAATTATGTGTATTTTGTAATGGCACTTACATGGGCCATGTTTTTCTCACTGAAGCACTTCCCTCATAGTCCTCTTGAGTCCTCTCCTCCTTTTAATGTCTTTGTAGGTCATTAAGCTCAATTAAAAAGTACTACCATGATGGGGTCATTGCCCCTAATTGCTATAATTATTAGGCTCTATTATAACCTTCACTATTCAGTCAAAAATTGTTCTAATTATATGTTATTTTAGATGACGCAACAGGAATTGTAAGCTTCTCTCTCTTCTCTAATATAATGATGAATAGGCTTATTTTCTAATCACTTCTCTGCTTTTTTATGATACCTATCCTTTGAAATAATTTGTATTAACCCAACTAATTGTTATAGTTTAGATCTAATTCTGTTTCACATGGCTCTCTGGTTAAATAGGTGAGAGAATAGCGTGTTCCTATTGTGAAAAGATCCTAGCATTTGCCGGCTGCAAGAGCTGCTGAAAATCAGAAACATTCGTCCAAAAATATGACTTAAAAGTGGAGAGTGAACCTAAAGCAAAACTCATTTCTAGAAACTCTCATCATAGTTGTAGAGTTTTCAAATATAAAATGATAAGAAAAATAAAAGTAGGAGTTAGAGATGGTCGAATCTTTGAAAATTTCAATTCACCAGCTTCAACAAATTTTTCCAAAACATTTGTTTCACATTTGATATATTTGTAATGATAAGCCTTTAACTGGTCAGAAAAGATGTATAATATAGGAATATTAACCCCTTTACTATAGGACAATTTTTGTGTTTGCGTTTTTATTTTTTCCTCCTCTTTTTTCAAAAGTTTAAGATTATTTCCAGATTTAAGTTTATTTTCAGATGTTATTCATTGACATAGTTGGCGAAAGTCTTGTTTTTTGTGGGATCAGTTGTAGTTTAGAAAGACGCAATTTGTTTTGCCACAAATTGTTCTAAGGAGAAAATATTGGGGTGAAATAGTAAAAAATATGCAATTCTGCCATTTATTTTATTTTTATTTTTTACAACATCCACTGTATTGTAAAAATAACCATTGTATTGTCGCAATGCATTCTTGGGACCGGAGAGTGGCGAGGAGCGGGAAAGGCTACCGCAGACGCCAGAAGGTGAGAATATAATGATTTCTTTTATTATTATTTTTAATATTATATGTTTTTACTATTGATGCTGCATAGACAGCATCAATAGTAAAAAATGGTCACATTTACTTAATGGCAGCGTTAACAGACTACATTACACCGCGTTATGCCGCAGTGTAATGCAGTCTGTTTAACGGACTGCTAAAACGCTATGTGGGCGCTGACTGGAGGGGAGTATGGAGGGGGCACTGACTGGAGGGGAGTAGGGAGGGGCCAATTTGTAGCCGGACTCTGCCTGTCACTGATTGGTCGCGCCCAGCCAGCCGTGACCAATCAGTGATGTGGGATTTCCGTGACAGACAAACAGACAGACAGACGGAAGTGGATCTTAGACAATTATGTATATAGATTTTACTCATTTTTATAGCACCATTAATTCCACAGGTCTTCACAGACACTGATTCTGTAGGGGCTCACAATCTAAATCCCCTATCACTATGTCTTTGGAGTGTGGGAGGAACACCTTGCAGATGTTGTTCTTGGCGGGATTTGACTCCAGGACCCCATTGTTGCAAACCAACAGTGCTATTCGCTGAGTCACTATAATTCTTCATGACTTTATGCTTTCAGCAGGACTGATTTTGCCTATTTTACATTTTTTTTGGTTATGTTGTGAAAAAAAATTAAAAAATTTGTATAAAAAACAAATTAAGGTTTGTGTCGCTGTTTTCCAAGACCTGTAATATTTCTACTTTTTGATCAATGGAGCTGTGTGACATCTTGGTTTTGGAATGGTGAACTGATGTTTTCATTGAAACAAATTTGATGTCCATTTATATATTTGATTGCTAATTAATGTATTTTTATGAAGATGTATTGAATGAAAAAAAGCAGTGCTGTAATTAGGATTTTTTTCTACATGCAGCTTTTACTGATCAGGATAATTAATTTTATCATTCTTTTTTTTATTCCCTAAGAGGACTTCAACCTGCCCCTATTTGATCGCTTATACTGTATACTGAAATTCTATGGCTTTGCAGCATAATGAGAAAATCCCAGTCTCTTTTGAAGCTCATCACACAGCTGACTATTATTTCATGGAGAAAGGCCCTCAGCTGTCATAATAACCCATCGCAACCAGTGATCACATCACAGGGTGACCGATGGGATATCATTTAAATCCCGCTGTCAGTAATTGACAGTGACATCTAATTGATTAATAACCACATCCGCAGCATCAGAGGCTGTTAAAAACAGATGCCAGCTATGTTGCATATCTGTTGTGTGTAGAGGAAGTTTAGCTCCTAAGCCCCCTACGCACATATCCATGAGAGGTTAAAAAAAGTGTGCAAAAAAAAATTAACTTTTATTTAAACGGATAGATAGATAAATAGACAGATAGAGGTATAGTTCCGTTTAAATTACTGAGAATTTTCTTTAGTCTTAAATAAAATAGATAATTAATTGAAAAAATAAAACCTGTACAAAAAGTAATGCAAAAGAAATGCAAAAATATGTTGCTTATGGTTTGTCTGTCTCACAAGCCAAGAAACTTCTGAGAAGTTTTGGTTTCAGTATTTTTCCTCAGTAGGAAAATTATGACTGAGGGGTGTAAAACTGTCCTCCTTGTACTGCATTGAAAAAAAAATGGTGTTAAAATAGGCTGTACTGCAGTATATCAGGATGAATCAATTCACAATCACACCGTCTGCAGGTCCTGCACCTCACTATAACTTGAGTATGTGTATTACTAAACACAACCTGAGACGAGCACCACTCTCATTTTCTATGTTCTTCAGGGATTAAGTAGTATAACACACTGATTTGGCCCTTTCCATCCCAATCTCTAATGATGAGATATGTGCTTTAACCTTTTATCTCTAGGCTGAAAGACCCTAAAATAGTCACTGCATTCCCTGCCTCAAATTTTATAATGGCTATTAACTTATTTCTTACATTAGACGTACTATCCCGTCGAGGTGGTATGGGCCCTTATGACCACCGACGGGATAGTACGTCTAACGTGCTCATGGAGGAGCGTGGCCGATCACAGCCGGGTGTCAGCTGACTATCACAGACCGCTCCTGGCACATTAACCCCAGGAACACTGCGGTCAAACATGATCACAGTGTTCCGACGGCATGGGGAAGCATCGCGCAGGGAGGGGGCTCCCTGCGTGCTACCCTGAGACCTTCGGAGCAACGCGATTTGATCACATTGCTCCGAGGGTCTCCTTCATCCTCCTCCCTGCAGGCCCCAGATCCAAAATGGCAGCGGGGCTCCTTCCAGGTCCTGCAGAGAGGGGGCTTGCAAGCGCCTTCTCAAAGCAGGTGCCAGCAAGCCTCTTGCAGTGCCTGTCAGATTGCTGATCAGACACAGTGCACTGCAAAGTGTCCGATCAGTGATCTGGCCATATATAGTGATGTCCCCCGTGGGACAAAGTAAAAAAAAAAAATTCCATGTGTAAAAAAAAAAACCTAAATAAATAATAAAAAAACTATCGTTCCAATAAAAACATTTTTTTATGTAAATAAAAAAACAATAAAAGTACACATATTTAGTATCGCCCATTCTGTAACGACCCGACCTATAAAACTGTCCCACTAGTTACCCCTTCAGTGAACACTGTAAAAAAAACTAGGCAAAAAACAATGCTTTATCATCATACCACAGAACAAAAAGTGGAATAACATGCAATAAAAAAGATGGATATAAAGAAACATTGTACCGCCGAAAACGCCACCTTGTCCCGCAAAAAATGAGCCAAAATACAACGTCATCAGGGAAAAAATAAAAAAGTTATATTCCTCAGAATAAAGCGAAGCAAGAATAATAATTTTTTCTATAAAATAGTTTTTATCGTATAAAAGCGCCAAAACATAAAAAATGATATAAATGAGGTATCGCAGTAATCGAACTGACCCGAAGAATAAAACTGCTTTATCAATTTTAACAAATGCGGAACGGTATAAATGCCCCCCCCCCCAAAAGAAATTCACAAATTGCTGGTTTTTGCTCTTTCTACCTAACAAAAATCAAAATAAAAAGCGATCAAGAAATGTCTTGTGCCCAAAAATGATACCAATAAAAACGTCAACTCGTCCCGCAAAAAACAAGCCATCAAGTGACTCCATGGACGAAAATATGGAAAAATTATACCTCTCAGAATGTGGAAATGCCCAAAAAATTTATTGCAATAAAAAGCGTCATTTAGTGTGTGACAGCTGCCAAACATAAAAATCCGTTATAAAAACCCGCTATAAATAGTAAATCAACCCCCCCATTATCACCGCTTTAGTTAAGGAAAAATAATAAAATTAAAAAATGTATTTATTTCCATTTTCCCATTAGGGCTAGGGTTGGGGCTAAAGTTAGGGTTAGGGTTGGGGCTAAAGTTAGGGTTGGGGCTAAAGTTAGGGTTGGGGCTAAAGTTAGGGTTGGGGTTGGGGCTGAAGGTAGGGTTGGGGCTAAAGTTAGGGTTAGGGCTAAAGTTAGGGTTAGGATTGGGGCTAAAGTTAGGGTTGGGGCTAGAGTTGGGGTTAGGGTTTGGATTACGTTTATGGTTGGGTTAGGGGTGTGTCAGGGTTAGGGGTGTAGTTAGGGTTGGGATTAGGGTTAGGGGTGTGTTCGGGTTAAGGGTGCGGTTAGTGTTGGGATTAGGGTTAGGGGTTTGTTGGGGTTAGGGGTGTGGTTAGGGTTGGGATTAGGCTTAGGGGTGTGTTGGGTTAGGGTTGGAGTTAGAATTGGGAGGTTTCCACTGTTTAGGCACACCAGGGGCTCTGCAAAAGTAACATGATGTCCGATCTCAATTCATACAATTCTGCATTGAAAAAGTAAAACAATTCTCCTTCTTTCCGAGCTCTGCCGTGCACCTAAACAGTGGTTTACTCCCACATATGGGGTATCAGCGTATTCAGGACAAATTGGACAATAACTTTTGGGGTTCAATTTCTCCTGTTACCCATGGAAAAATACAAAGCTTTGGGCTTAAAAAATCATTTTTGTGGAAAAAAAAGATTTTTTTATTTTCACGGCTCTGCGTTATAAACTTTAGTGAAACACTTGGTGGTTAAAAGTGCTCACCACACATCTAAATAAGTTCCTTGGGGGGTCTACTTTCCAAATGTGGTCACTTGTGGGGGGTTTCTACTGTTTAGGTACATCGGGGCTCTGCAAACACAACTTGACGCCCGCAGACCATTCCATCAGTCTGCATTCCAAAACGACACTTCTTCCCTTCTGAGCTTTGCCATGTGCCCAAGCAGTAGTTTTCTCCCACATATGGGGTATCATCGTACTCAGGACAAATTGCACAGCAACTTTTGAGGTCCAATTTCTCCAGATACCCTTGGAAAAATACAAAATTGGAGGCTAAAATTCATTTTTGAGAAAAAAAAGATTTTATAATTTTTACGGCTCTACATTATAAACTTCTATGAAGCACTTGAAGGTTCAAAGTGCTCACAACACTTCTAGATAAGTTCCTTAGGGGGTCTACTTTCCAAAATAGGGTCAATTTTGGGGGGATTCCACTGTTTAGGCATATCAGGCGCTCTCACAACAAGACATAGCGTCCCATCTTAATTTCAGCCAATTTTGCATTGAAAACTCACATGGCGCTCCTTCCCTTCTGAGCTCTGCCATGCGCCCAAACAGTGATTTACCCCCACATATGGGGTATCAGCATACTCAGGACAAATTGGACAATAACTTTTGTGGTCCAATTTCTCCTGTTACCCTTGGGAAAATAAAAATTGGGGGCAAAAATTCATTTTTGTGAAAAAAATAAGATTTTTTATTTTTACGGCTCTACATTATAAACTTCTGTGAAGCACTTGGGTGTTCAAAGTGCTCGACACACATCAAGATAAGTTCCTTGGGGGTCTACTTTCCAAAATGTTGTCACTTTTGGGGGGTTTCCACTGTTTAGGCACATCAGGGGCTCTCCAATCGCGACATTGCGTCCTATCTTGATTCCAGCTAATTTTGCATGCGCCCAAACAGTGGTTTACCCCCACATAAGGGGTATCAGCGTACTCAGGGCAAATTTTACAACAACTTTTGGGGTCCAATTGCTCCTGTTACCCTTGATTAAATAAAACAAATTGGAGCTGAAGGAAATTTTTTGTGAAAAAAAGTTAAGTGTTCATTTTTTTTAAAAACATTCCTAAAATTTCTGCGAAACACCAGAAGGGTTAAAAAAATTCTTGAATGTGGTTTTGAGCACCTTGAGGGGGATTTACTATCATATAGACCCCTCAAAGTGACTTCAAATGTGATGTGGTTCCTTAAAAAAATGGTGTTGTAAAAATGGGAAATTGCTGGTCAACTTTTAACCCTTATAACTCCCTAACAAAAAAAAATTGGTTCCAAAATTGTGCTGATGAAAAGTAGACATGGGGGAAATGTTACTTGGTAAGTATTTGTGTGACATATCTCTGTGATTTAATGGGAACCTGTCACCTGAATTTGAAGTGTTTGATTCCCTCTTTCCTTACCCGATGGCTGCATGCTGGCCGCAATATTGGATTGAAGTTCATTCTATGTCCTCCGTAGTACACGCCTGCACAAGGCAATCTTTGGTGGAAAACCGGTCCCACCAAATTCAGGTGACAGGTTCCCTTTAAACCCTTTACCCCCAAGGGTGGTTTGCACGTTAATGACCGGGCCAATTTTTACAATTCTGACCACTGCCCTTTATGAGGTTATAACTCTGGAACGCTTCAATGGATCCCAGTGATTCTGACACGGTTTTCTCATGACATATCGTGCTTCATGATAGTTGTAAAATTTCTTAGATATTTCTGCATGACAAACATAGAGATTGGAACAGCACCAGGGCTCGCCTTCTGGTTCTATGCCCCTTTGCTTATTTCACCGATATATACCAATTGCGTTTTCCAGATAAAGCTACTGGATACGGTGCTCTGCTCAATAAGTAACAGTAATCTTCATATCTCATCAAAGGATAATAAAAGAAGCGGCACTCACCAGTTTGCTGAAAAAAGTGTCTTTAATGCAGCCTTAATCCATGCTTACAGGCTATTCAGACACGTTGCAGGTGATTGTGAGGGTGCGGGGAGTGAAGGAGGACGACGGCCGTTTCGTGCAATCAGCACTTCGACGGGTCCATGTGGGGGTAAAATGATGTCATTTCCTTTTAAAGGCAATATGCGCATCAAGGTAAATTACTGACATACATGTTTTTTTTTTTTTTTTTTTCATACATTTGCCAAATACTTATAATTTAAACATTGTCAGTAAAAATACTCAAATGCTTGTTGCAACACTATATGAGATTTATAGAATTTTATAGAAATACGGCCATATCCAATTTGTCGTTTAAGCCCAATGGCCCCTGTGCGTTAGTTTTTATAATCCATTTTCCTTCTTCTCTTAGGAGGAGTTTGTTGTGATCACCTCCCTGGGGTGGATATTTAACTAACTTAAGGCCAGCGAATTGTAACAGTTCAGGGTTACTTTCGTGTTTCTGCTGCATGTGCGTAATAAATCTCATGCATCCCTTTCCTGAGACTACAGAATTGTAGTGTTCTCGGAACCGTACAAATAGGGGCCGTATGGTTTTCCCTATGTAATAAAAATTACAGGGACAAAATATTACGTACACAACGAACTTACTTTTACAAGTTATGAAGTCGGTAACTTTTTGTGTCATACCTCCAATTCTTAGAGGATTATCTAATTTGTGCAGATGGCAGAATTTACAGTTTTTACATCTATAGTTCCCTTTAGGGGAATCTTTTTGTAGCCAATTATTATACGTTGGTAACAGTCTATTGTGGACCAGCAAGTCACTCAGATTTGTGGTGCGTTTGTATGCAAATTGCGGGTCGAGAGTGGTTAATTTCTGTAAATCTCTATCAGTTTGAAATATATGCCAGTTTTTTCTTACCGCAGCATATATCGCCTTATCCATTGGGCTATGGGTGAAGGTGAACGTAAATTTCCTAATGGCTACCTCTTCATGTGAAGGGGGAATGTTTTGGCGTTTTTTCAAGAGTTCAGCTTGGGTTAATTTTTCAGCACGTTTTTCCGCCTGTTCTAAGATATTTAGTGGATACCCCCTATTTGAAAAGCGAGTTTTAAGTTCTGCGACCTGTTGTCTGTAAATTTCATCGTTATTGTTTATTTTTCTCAGTCTGACCATTTGACTATAGGGGATACCTTTTTTCGTATGAATGGGATGCGCACTATCAAAGTGCAGAATGTTGTTGGTTGCTGTCTGTTTTCTAAATACTGTTGTATTTAGTGCACCTTCCACTATATTAATTTTTACGTCTAGAAATTCTAACGAATTTTTACTGAAACATGAGGTAAAACGCATGTTTTCGTCATTATTTGTATTTAGGGCAGTTACAAAGTTATTAAAATCTTGTTCTGTGCCATACCATATAATGAAGATGTCATCGGCAAAGCGCAAATACAATCGAATAAATTTCAAATAAGGGTTCTCAATGCATGTTATATATTTTTCTTCGAACGCTGCAAGAAAAAGGTTAGCAAAAACGCATGCGATGGGCGTCCCCATCGCTGTACCAGTTCTTTGCGCATACCATTTATCGATAAATTTAAATGCGTTGTGTGACAATACAAAAGATAGGCTTTCAATAATAAACGAAATAAAGTTTTGGTCTTTTTCAGTATTGCTGAGAATCTTCTCAATTGCCTTAATGCCCCGCTCCTGTGGAATTCTTGTATACAGATTAACTACGTCTATAGTAGCAAGGGAAAAGTTCATTTGCCAATCCACCGCCTTCAACGCACAGAGGAAATCACCACTGTCTTTTACAAATGAAGGTATTTTCTTTAATAATGGTTTTAATAACCAGTCCAGAAATTGAGACAGTGGTTCTGTTATGGAATTTATGCCCGAAATTATAGGGCGTCCAGGGGGTCTTTCTGCGCACTTATGAATTTTCGGTATGGTGTACCAGTGGGGTATATTGGGAAAATCCGGTATAAGCTTTTCTGCCCTGTTTTTTCTTAAGGTGCCTTTCTCCACATACTTATTTAATAATGCTCTTAATTTCTCCTTATATTTATTTGTTGGATTGAAGTCCAAAGGTTGATATGTTTCCGTATCATTTAATTGAGATAGCCCTTCACTAATATAATAACTTTTATTTAAGATGGCTAAATTTCCCCCCTTATCAGATCTTCTTATAACAATATCATCCCAGTTTTGCATTTCATATAATGCTCTTTGCTCTCCTGCTGACAAATTTTTTGGTGTTTTAGGATACAAGATTGCTTCTACATCCTTCAGAACCGCATTTTGGAATATGTCTATCGCATTACCCGGTGGTGTGGGAGGCATAAAAGTAGATTGAATTCCTTTTTTGAAAGGCTCAGTTGTGCCTTGCGGAGAAATGTCCTCTGCTGTTGTCATATCTCTATCTTCATTAATGCTCATTAGTAGAATTGCATCTTCAATATCTTGCGGATCGGCAGGAGGGTAAGCTATAAAGCCTAGGTTTCCTATTGATGCTGGGACCTCTGTAGTAAGAAGGGGTGGGACGTTTATTCTTTTTCCTTCTATGTTGTTATAATACTTGTGAAGGTGCAATTTCCTTAGATTTTTAAAAAAATAAATTTTAAAGTCAGTGGCGTTGAAATCCTGCGGTATGCAGAAGTTTAAACCTCGTGAAAGCAACTGTCTTTGATCATTTGTCAGTTCTCTTGTGGACAGATTTATGATTTGAAAAGTATTTTCCGGAGGTGCTACTTCTTCCACGATACTTGTTTTCGTTTTTTTCTTATATTTGCGACCTCCCCTCCGTGTTTTATTTCTAAAGGGACTTCCATATGCGTAAGGGGGGAAATGTAATCATCTTAAATAAAAGTTATTATATTAGTGAAGGGCTATCTCAATTAAATGATACGGAAACATATCAACCTTTGGACTTCAATCCAACAAATAAATATAAGGAGAAATTAAGAGCATTATTAAATAAGTATGTGGAGAAAGGCACCTTAAGAAAAAACAGGGCAGAAAAGCTTATACCGGATTTTCCCAATATACCCCACTGGTACACCATACCGAAAATTCATAAGTGCGCAGAAAGACCCCCTGGACGCCCTATAATTTCGGGCATAAATTCCATAACAGAACCACTGTCTCAATTTCTGGACTGGTTATTAAAACCATTATTAAAGAAAATACCTTCATTTGTAAAAGACAGTGGTGATTTCCTCTGTGCGTTGAAGGCGGTGGATTGGCAAATGAACTTTTCCCTTGCTACTATAGACGTAGTTAATCTGTATACAAGAATTCCACAGGAGCGGGGCATTAAGGCAATTGAGAAGATTCTCAGCAATACTGAAAAAGACCAAAACTTTATTTCGTTTATTATTGAAAGCCTATCTTTTGTATTGTCACACAACGCATTTAAATTTATCGATAAATGGTATGCGCAAAGAACTGGTACAGCGATGGGGACGCCCGTCGCATGCGTTTTTGCTAACCTTTTTCTTGCAGCGTTCGAAGAAAAATATATAACATGCATTGAGAACCCTTATTTGAAATTTATTCGATTGTATTTGCGCTTTGCCGATGACATCTTCATTATATGGGACGGCACAGAACAAGATTTTAATAACTTTGTAACTGCCCTAAATACAAATAATGACGAAAACATGCGTTTTACCTCATGTTTCAGTAAAAATTCGTTAGAATTTCTAGACGTAAAAATTAATATAGTGGAAGGTGCACTAAATACAACAGTATTTAGAAAACAGACAGCAACAAACAACATTCTGCACTTTGATAGTGCGCATCCCATTCATACGAAAAAAGGTATCCCCTATAGTCAAATGGTCAGACTGAGAAAAATAAACAATAACGATGAAATTTACAGACAACAGGTCGCAGAACTTAAAACTCGCTTTTCAAATAGGGGGTATCCACTAAATATCTTAGAACAGGCGGAAAAACGTGCTGAAAAATTAACCCAAGCTGAACTCTTGAAAAAACGCCAAAACATTCCCCCTTCACATGAAGAGGTAGCCATTAGGAAATTTACGTTCACCTTCACCCATAGCCCAATGGATAAGGCGATATATGCTGCGGTAAGAAAAAACTGGCATATATTACAAACTGATAGAGATTTACAGAAATTAACCACTCTCGACCCGCAATTTGCATACAAATGCACCACAAATCTGAGTGACTTGCTGGTCCACAATAGACTGTTACCAACGTATAATAATTGGCTACAAAAAGATTCCCCTAAAGGGAACTATAGATGTAAAAACTGTAAATTCTGCCATCTGCACAAATTAGATAATCCTCTAAGAATTGGAGGTATGACACAAAAAGTTACCGACTTCATAACTTGTAAAAGTAAGTTCGTTGTGTACGTAATATTTTGTCCCTGTAATTTTTATTACATAGGGAAAACCATACGGCCCCTATTTGTACGGTTCCGAGAACACTACAATTCTGTAGTCTCAGGAAAGGGATGCATGAGATTTATTACGCACATGCAGCAGAAACACGAAAGTAACCCTGAACTGTTACAATTCGCTGGCCTTAAGTTAGTTAAATATCCACCCCAGGGAGGTGATCACAACAAACTCCTCCTAAGAGAAGAAGGAAAATGGATTATAAAAACTAACGCACAAGGGCCATTGGGCTTAAACGACAAATTGGATATGGCCGTATTTCTATAAAATTCTATAAATCTCATATAGTGTTGCAACAAGCATTTGAGTATTTTTACTGACAATGTTTAAATTATAAGTATTTGGCAAATGTATGAAAAAAAAAAAAAAAAAACATGTATGTCAGTAATTTACCTTGATGCGCATATTGCCTTTAAAAGGAAATGACATCATTTTACCCCCACATGGACCCGTCGAAGTGCTGATTGCACGAAACGGCCGTCGTCCTCCTTCACTCCCCGCACCCTCACAATCACCTGCAACGTGTCTGAATAGCCTGTAAGCATGGACTAAGGCTGCATTAAAGACACTTTTTTCAGCAAACTGGTGAGTGCTGCTTCTTTTATTATCCTTTGATGAGATATGAAGATTTCTTAGATATTACCTGCGTTTATTTGTGAAAAAAAATGGAAATTTGGCGAAAATTTTGAAAATTTTGCAATTTTCCAAATTTGAATTTTTATGCAATTAAATCTCACAGATATGTCACACAAAATACTTAATAGGTAACATTTCCCACATGTCTCCTTTACATCAGCACAATCTTGGAACCATTTTTTTTTTTGTTAGGGAGTTATAAGGGTTAAAAGTTGACCAGCAATTTCTCATTTTTACAACACCATTTTTTTTTAGGGACCACATCTCATTTGAAGTCATTTTGAGGGATCTATATGATAGAAAATACCCAAGTGTGACACCATTCTAAAAACTGCACCCCTCAAGGTGCTCAAAACCATATTCAAGAAGTTTATTAACCCTTCTGGTGCTTCCCAGGAATTTTTGGAATGTTTAATTAAAAATGAACATTTAACTTTTTTTCACAAAAAATTTAATTCAGCTCCAATTTGTTTTATTTTACCAAGGGTAAAAGGAGAAATTGGACCCCAATAGTTGTTGTACATTTTGTCCTGAGTATGATGATACCCCATATGTGGGGGTTAACCACTGTTTGGGCGCATGGGAGAGCTCGGAAGGGAAGGAGCGCCATTTGACTTTTCAATGCAAAATTGACAGGAATTGAGATGGGACGCCATGTTGCGTTTGGAGAGCCACTGATGTGCCTAAACATTGAAATCCCCCACAAGTGACACCATTTTGGAAAGGAGGCCCCGTAAGGAACTTTTCTAGAGGTGTGGTGAGGACTTTGACCCACCAAGTGCTTTACAGAAATTTATAATGCAGAACGGTAAAAATAAAAAATCATATTTTTTCACAAAAATTATTTTTCGCCCCCAATTTTTTATTTTCCCAAGGGTAACAGAAGAAATTGGACCAAAAAAGTTGTTGTACAATTTGCCCTAAGTACGCTGATACCCCATATGTGGGGGTAAACCACTGTTTGGGCGCATGGGAGAGCTCGGAAGGGAAGGAGCGCCGTTTTTTTCAATGCAAAATTGATAGGAATTGAGATGGGATGCCATGGTGCATTTGGAGAGCCAGTGATGTGCCCAAACATTGAAACCCCCCACAAGTGACACCATTTTGGAAAGTAGACCCCCTAAGGAACTTATCTAGATGTGTGGTGAGCGCTTTGACCCACCAAGGGCTTCACAGAAGTTTATAATGCAGAGCCATAAAAATAAAACCAAAATTTTTTCCCACATAAATTATTTTTTAGCCCCCAGTTTTGTATTTTCCTGAGGGTAACAGGAGAAATTCGACCCAAAAAGTTGTTGTCCAATTTGTTCTGAGTATGCTGATACCCCATATGTGGGGGGGAACCACTGTTTGGGCACATGGGAGGGCTCGGAAGGGAAGGAGCACCATTTGGAATGCAGACTTAGATGGAATGGTCTGCAGGCGTCACATTGCGTTTGCAGAGCCCCTAATGTACCTAAACAGTAGAAACCCCTCACAAGTGACCCCATATTGGAAACTGGACCCCCCAAGGAACTTATCTAGATGTGTTGTGAGAACTTTGAGCCCCCAAGTATTTCACTACAGTTTATAACGCAGAGCCGTGAAAATAAAAAATCTTTTTTTCCCACAAAAATTATTTTTTAGCCCCCAGTTTTGTATTTTCCCAAGAGTAACATGAGAAATTGGACCCCAAAAGTTGTTTTCCAATTTGTCCTGAGTACGCTGATACCCCATATGTTGGGAAAAACCCCTGTTTGGGCACACGGGAGAGCTCGGAAGGGAAGGAGCACTGTTTTACTTTTTCAATGCTGAATTGGCTGGAATTGAGATCGGACGCCATGTCGCGTTTGGAGAGCCCTTGATGTGCCTAAACAGTGGAAACCCCCAATTATAACTGAAACCCTAATCCAAACACACCCCTAACCCTAATCCCAACAGTAACCCTAACCACACCTCTAACCCTGACACACCCCTAACCCTATTCCCAACCGTAAATGTAATCTAAACCCTAACTGTAACTTTAGCCCCAACCCTAACCCTAACTTTAGCTCCAACCCTAACTGTAGCGTTAAACCTAGCCCTAACCCTAGCCCTAACCCTAGCCCTAACCCTAGCCCTAACCCTAGCCCTAACCCTAACCCTAGCCCCAACCCTAGCCCTAACCCTAGCCCTAACCCTAACCCTAGCCCTAACCCTAGCCCTAACCCTAACCCTAGCCCTAACCCTAGCCCTAACTCTAACCCTAACCCTAGCCCTAATGGGAAAATGGAAATAAATACATTTTTAAATTTTTCCGTAACTATAGGGTTAATGAAGGGGGTTTGATTTACTTATATAGCGGGTTTTTTAGCGGATTTTTATGATTGGCAGCCGTCACACACTGAAAGATGCTTTTTATTGCAAAAAATATTTTTTGCGTTACCACATTTTGAGAGCTATAATTTTTCCATATTTTGGTTTACAGAGTCATGTGAGGTCTTGTTTTTTGTGGGACGAGTTTACATTTTTATTGGTTACATTTTCGGGCACGTGACATTTTTTGATCGCTTTTTATTCCGATTTTTGTGAGGCAGAATTACCAAAAACCAGCTATTCATGAATTTCTTTTGGGGGAGGCGTTTATACCGTTCCGCGTTTGGTAAAATTGATGAAGCAGTTTTATTCTTCGGGTCAGTACGATTACAACGATACCTCATTTATATCATTTTTTTATGTTTTGGCGCTTTATACGATAAAAAGTATTTTATAGAAAAAATAATTATTTTTGCATCGCTTTATTCTGAGGACTATATTTTTTTTATTTTTTTGCTGATGATGCTGTATGGCAGCTCGTTTTTTGCGGGACAAGATGACATTTTCAGCGGTACCAAGGTTATTTATATCTGTCTTTTTGATCGCATGTTACTCCACTTTTTGTTCGGCGGTATGATAATAAAGCGTTGTATTTTGCCTCATTTTTTTCATTCTTACGGTGTTTACTGAAGGGGTTAACTAGTGGGCCAGTTTTATAGGTCGGGTCGTTACGGATGCGGCGATACTAAATATGTGTACTTTTATTGCTTTTTTTTATTTAGATAAAGAAATGTATTTATGGGAATAATATATATATTTTTTTCATTATTTAGGAATTTTTTTTTCAATTTTTTTACACATTTGGAAATTTTTTTTTTTTACTTTGTCCCAGGGGGGGACATCACAGATCGCTGATCTGACAGTTTGCACAGCACTCTGTCAGATCACTGATCTGTCTCAGAGCACTGCAGCCTTATCAAGCGCCTGCTCTGAGCAGGCACTTGGTAAGCCACCTCCCTCCCTGCAGGACCCGGATGCCGCGGCCATATTGGATCCGGGCCTGCTGCAGGGAGGGAGGTAAGGAGACCCTCGCAGCAATGCGATCACATCGCGTAGCTACGGGGGTCTCAGGGAAGCACGCAGGGAGCCCCGTCCCTGCGCGATGCTTCCTTATACCGCCAGCACACCGTGATCATGTTTGATCGTGGTGTGCTGGGGGTTAATGTGCCGGATGTCAGCTGCGATAGGCAGCTGACACTCGGCTGCGATCGGCCACGCTCCCCCCGTGAGCGCAGCCGATCACCTCGACGGGATAGTACATCATATGGCAGAAAGGGGTATATTAGGTATATACTCACCCTCGGACGTGCCCTGCTTCTTTCCGGCAGCCTTCCTTCCTAAAAATCAGCGCTTGCAGGACCTTGCGTGACGTCGCGGTGACGTCGCGGCTTGTGATTGGTCACGCGAGCTGTCACATGGGCGGCTGCATGACCAATCGCAAGCCGCGACGTCACCGCGACGTCACCGCAAGGTCCAGCAAGCGCTGATTCGAAGGAAGGAAGGTTCCCGGTTAGTACCAGGGCGCGTCAGAGGGTGAGTATAGCGATATTTTTTATTTTAATTCTTTATTTTACACTTAAATATGGATTCCGATACTGGAGGCACCGGCAGCTCCATTGCTGCGATGTGGTGGCCTCCGGGAAAATGGCTGCTGGGGGCGGCGCATGCTCAGATTCAGATCTCGTCTCGAGATACTCCTTGATTCATCTGTGATGGTGGCATAGATGCTTATCAAGCCTCGATCTCCCTCCTCTCTGTTGGTATATAACCTTTGGGTGCTAGACTTGGGGTGGAGACCTCCATGCACTGTGAGAAGCTTTCGTGTCTTCACATCTGCAGCTTATATATATATATATACTAGCTATTGAACCCATTCTACGCCCGGGTGGCGAGCATTTATATTGGTATATGGTCTCCATCCTGGTATGTGCTGCTCCATCCTGCGTCCCCATCCTGTCATGTGCTGCTCCATCCTGCATCCCCATCCTGTCATGTGCTGCTCCATCCTGCGCCCCCATTCTGTCATGTGCTGCTCCATCCTGCATCCCCATCCTGCCATGTGCTGCTCCCATCCTGCGCCCCCGTTCTGTCATGTGCTGCTCCCATCCTGCGCCCCCGTTCTGTCATGTGCTGCTCCCATCCTGCGCCCCCGTTCTGTCATGTGCTGCTCCCATCCTGCGCCTCCATTCTGTCATTTGCTGCTCCAATCCTGTCATGTGCTGCTCCCATCCTGCGCCCCCGTTCTGTCATGTGCTGCTCCCATCCTGCGCCCCCGTTCTGTCATGTGCTGCTCCCATCCTGTGCCCACATTCTGTCATGTGCTGTTCCCATCCTGCTCCCCTGTTCTGTCATGTGCTGCTCCCATCCTGCGCCCGTTCTGTCATGTGCTGCTGCCATCCTGCTCCCGTTCTGTCATGTGCTGCTGCCATCCTGCGCCCGTTCTGTCATGTGCTGCTCCCATCCTGCGCCTCCATTCTGTCATTTGCTGCTCCCATCCTGTCATGTGCTGCACCCATCCTGCGCCCCCGTTCTGTCATGTGCTGCTCCCATCCTGTGCCCCCGTTCTGTCATGTGCTGCTCCCATCCTGCGCCCTCGTTCTGTCATGTGCTGCTCCCATCCTGCTCCCCTGTTCTGTCATGTGCTGCTCCCATCCTGCGCCCATTCTGTCATGTGCTGCTGCCATCGTGCGCCCGTTCTGTCATGTGCTGCTGCCATCCTCCGCCCGTTCTGTCATGTGCTGCTGCCATCCTGCTCCCCTGTTCTGTCATGTGCTGCTCCCATCCTGCGCCCGTTCTGTCATGTGCTGCTGACATCCTGCGCCCGTTCTGTCATGTGCTGCTCCCATCCTGCGCCCGTTCTGTCATGTGCTGCTGCCATCCTGCACCCATTCTGTCATGTGCTGCTCCCATCCTGTGCCCCCGTTCTGTCATGTGCTGCTCCCATCCTGCGCCCCCGTTCTGTCATGTGCTTCTCCCATCCTGTTCCCCTGTTCTGTCATGTGCTGCTCCCATCCTGCGCCCGTTCTGTCATGTGCTGCTGCCATCCTGCGCCCGTTCTGTCATGTGCTGCTCCCATCCTGCGCCCGTTCTGTCATGTGCTGCTGCCATCCTGCGCCCGTTCTGTCATGTGCTGCTGTCATCCTGCGCCCGTTCTGTCATGTGCTGCTCCCATCCTGCGCCTCCATTCTGTCATTTGCTGCTCCCATCCTGTCATGTGCTGCACCGATCCTGCGCCCCCGTTCTGTCATGTGCTGCTCCCATCCTGAGCCCCCGTTCTGTCATGTGCTGCTCCCATCCTGCGCCCCCTGTTCTGTCATGTGCTGCTCCCATCCTGCTCCCCTGTTCTGTCATGTGCTGCTCCCATCCTGCGCCCATTCTGTCATGTGCTGCTGCCATCGTGCGCCCGTTCTGTCATGTGCTGCTGCCATCCTGCACCCGTTCTGTCATGTGCTGCTGCCATCCTGCGCCCGTTCTGTCATGTGCTGCTCCCATCCTGCTCCCCTGTTCTGTCATGTGCTGCTCCCATCCTGCGCCCGTTCTGTCATGTGCTGCTGACATCCTGCGCCCGTTCTGTCATGTGCTGCTCCCATCCTGCGCCCGTTCTGTCATGTGCTGCTGCCATCCT